>NC_064633.1:97899602-98533887 GCF_023864275.1 Schistocerca cancellata
GAGCGCGTGATAAGACGTCGTGGGAATAGAGCACTGGTTAAAAGGCTAGGATTTCCATAATCAGAAAACAGTTGGATCGAAGCTGACATGTTAGTATATAACAGGGAGAGTAGACCTCTGTCTCCTCAGTAGCGTACCATGCACGATAGGAGGCACATCATAATAAGACGTGGAGGTGGTGTTCTCGACAAGTTGCCTGTTGAATTGCACATTCCCGGATATAATTTCTGTGGGCCTGGAACAAAGCTTCAGAAGCGCCTGGCACGAGGCGATAAAGGTATTAAGCTACTAGATGAAGCCTGCCTTGAGCACGACCTCGCATACGCAGCAAATAAGGATCTCCCAGCACACCACGTCGCCGACCGGATATTAGCAGATAAAGCCAAGCAAATAAGGCGAAGAAAAGATCTCAGAATAGGTCAACGCGTTGCTGCATTCGTGGTTGATAAAACCATGCGTGTAAAAATTAAGTTGAGCTTGGGTGTGATGAATTTCAAACGAATTATGAAAGCAGCGCAAACAGCTTTGCGAGCGAAGGAGAACAGGAAGAAGAACAACAAACCCGGTTGTTTGAAAAACTGTATTCTCACCTCGATGTCTGCAGCTAAACGTGTGTTCAATGGTGGGAACAAGAAGAAAAACACGACTTCAATTAAACCACCTAGGGTCTTACCACTACCAAAGACTTTGGGCGGAATTATCCCGTTCCTCGTTCCAGCCCTTGCAGCACTGTCCGCTATAGGTTCATTCACAGGCGGTGCCGCAGCTGTAGCCAAAACGGTCAAAAACGCACAGAATGCACAAACCCAACTAGAGGAAGCCAGAAGACATAGTCGCGCTATGGAGGCAACAGCTATCGGAAAAGGTCTCTACTCGAAACCATACAGGAAAGGACTAGGTCTCTTCATAAATAAAAAAAAGTCCGTTAGTTATCCTACCCAACCGAGCGCTCACGAATAGTTAAAATTATTAAACAAAAACTTCAAATTCGTGGATTCCGCGGCGTCTTTATGCGGAATACGTTACCGAAGACCATGTGGCGGACTAATGAGTGCGGAATTGTAAATTTAGATGTTTCTGGGAGTCCAGGGACCCATTGGGTTGCGTATGTTTAGACAAGTCCAAATACAGTTCAGTATTTCGATTCATTCGGCGATTTACAGCCGCCTGAAGAATTACAGCGCTACTTTTCCAGCAAAAGACGCGTCTTCTACAATGTCCGGCGATATCAGGACTTTAACACATATCTCTGTGGTCATCTCTGCGCTATGTTCCTCATCACAGCGACGGCGAACCCCCTCTAGAATGCGTCATCGTCAGATCATGTGCGCGATATATAAAAGAGATGTCATTGAACACATGACCATCATTTGATGTTTAGATGCAATGTCGTACACTCTGACTTTAAAAGAGCGAGGATCAGTATTACGCGCAAATTACTTTCCTCCGATTGATTTAAGTGCAGGGGACTGGAGTATTGCACTGATTGGTCTAGAGACGTATAACAGCATTCCAAATATTACACAGAACAACAATAAATTACATCTTGAAATTGACGGCAGGAAGGAGATTCTACAAATACAACCTGGTGCCTACGATATTGATGATTTAAACGAACTCTTAAAACAGTCAGAAAAAGGTATTGAACTACGGGCAAACATTAATACCCTTAAATCTGAAATACGGACAGAGAGTGCTACGATCGACTTTACACAGCGGCATTCAATTGGTCCACTGCTAGGTTTTGCGAAGGATCGTGTTTTGGTGAAGGACGGAAGTAAATTTTACCCATCAGATCATGCTGTAGATATACTCCAAGTGAGTACAATCCACGTTGAGTGTAATACTGCCACAAACTCATAACTGAACGATAAATTGATTCACTCAATTTACGGATTCTTTCCTACAGTCGGCACGTTCAAGCCCCCACAAACGCTATATATCTCCCGGTGACTGTTCAGACACTGAACTACCTTGAACTGCGTATTGTGGATCAGAATAATCAGCTTGTTAACTTTAGAGGAGAAGAGATCATTGTACGCCTGCATCTAAGGCGAGATGGGAATAAGGTATAAAGCTAGCACACCAGACTCACAACCTGTTAGTGCGACGCGGAAGGGCAAGGTGATAACACGCATTAATTACGAATTCCTCATTTCAGCAGGTTTAAAGCCGCAGAATGACGTCGTTCAACGTAACTCAGTCAGTAGAGTATGATGACCGAATTATTCGTCATGATTACCACTCACACAAACCCTACGCTTCGAGCACATTTAATAAAAATGATGAAATTAGGATTGTTATCCAGAATCAGGACGCGGTAACACTGCATAGCAAGAGCGTCCTCTGTCTGGACTACACATTTAAGAAAGCTGACGGGGCTGCCGTAGCGCTCTCGAAGCTCACGCGAAATGCCGTAGCATTCCTGTTTCAAGAGATACGCTATGAACTCAAGGGAATTGAAATAGACCGAACTAGAAATGTTGGCATTACATCAGCCCTTAAGACGTACGTTTCAGCCTCACCCTCTGATTCAAACAGTTTGGACAATGCTGGGTGGTTCATAGATGCAGCGAATGGGGAGGGTGGGCAAAGCCGATTTACCGCGTGCGTGCCACTAAAAATGCTTATGGGTTATTTTGAGGATATGCAGCGAAAACAGGTGAGAAGGGCAAGTGACGCAAATTAATTCTCTCAAACAGCTGCAGAGAATGTTCAAATCAAGGTTAATAGTGTTGTGAATTGGCAGGAGCCAATTCACGGGGTTTGGAGGAAGCCGAAAGGCACGCGTTTAAGCTCACGCAGGCTGGCGTGAGGTCTGGAAAATGACAAGGAATTATAGTAGCCAAAATTAGTACATATCTTCTGGAATACTTAACTTTAATCCATAATTGGTGTACATCGGTCTGATGGTACATGCTTTAAGATACATAGCAAAGGATAAATGGCGACTTGCTAGGTCGTAGCAATTGACGTAGCTGAAGGCTATGCTAACTATCGTCTCGGCAAATGAGAGCGTATTTGTCAGTGTAGCTTAGCTAGCAAAGTCGGCTGTACAACTGGGGCGAGTGCTAGTACGTCTCTCTAGACCTGCCGTGTGGCGGCGCTCGGTCTGCAATCACTGACAGTGGCGACACGCGGGTGCGACGTATACTAGCGGACCGCGGCCGATTTAAAGGCTACCACCTAGCAAGTGTGGTGTCTGGCGGTGACACCACAAATAGCATATCATGGAAAATGCCTCACATCACCGTTGCCGACGGGGAGCGCTTGAAGCTCTTAAAAGTTCTGAATGCTGGCACCTACCTACCACTAACTTTCCGATCATGGGAGCTTTTTGAATACCCAGTCCTACCTACAGCGTCCACACATACTTGGACTATTAAAACATCAGTGCAGTTGGAAGCACCTCGATTCATCATACTAGCATTTCAAACTCAAAGGCGTGCTAAGGTATCAAAGGACTCAACTGAATTTGACCACTGCAAGTTAACTAACGCCAGAGTCTACTTGAATTCAGAATTCTACCCATATGAGAATCTACATCTACAGTGGGACAGCAATGTATACAGTCTGGCATTTGACCTGTATGCGAGATTCCGAGCATCTTAGTACGAAGGTGTTGAAATTGAAGGATGCCTACTCAGTCCACAGAGTTTCAAGAAGCTAACGCCAATAATCGTGATTGACTGTTCAAAGGAGAATGAGATAATTAAATCAGGACCTGTAGATGTACGGATTGAATTTGAATCTTCAGCAAACTTCCCTGATCAGACTTCGGCATATGCTCTCGTTTTGCATGATCGTCTCGTTAACTACAATCCGCTCACTGGTGTAGTGCAACGAGTTGTATAAATTAATACGCACTCTGCTAGCTCTAGCGTAGATCACGATGTTACCTAAAGGTGTGAGGATTGTAGCTGACGTTCAAGGATTTTACTATGATGAGTGCAGCCGTTTCATAATTAAAGACTGTGCATTAATAGCATTCACGCAAAGTGATGGAGTAATAGGAACATTTGTATCAAGAGTTGAATCGCCGAAACCATTTAAGGACGTCACGTGCAATAAGACAGTCAGAAGCACGATGTGGCTAACAAGATTCTGTCATGGGATTAAGTGGGACGCCCCTGGCATCTCTTATAAACATTTGCTGCAATTGCTGAGAGTATTTGATCACAAGGAGACAGTAATCTACGTTAAAGGCGATGAGAAGATTAGCTGGCTGCGTCGAATCTTCAAATATGCGGCTATCCAGAACCTGGAATACTACGATTGTCCACCTATCCATCAACTGAGACAGCGAACGTGTGAAGAAGAAAAAAATAGTTTTGTGTCAGCATCTGAAAACGTAAAATTACTTTTAAAATGGCTCACAAATAAATAAATGATTTTTTTCTCCATAAGAATTCTTGTTGTTTTCTTTCTGTGACACCTACTTCCATAGAAGTAAGTTTATTGGTGATAGTGTTCGTGAGGCACATTCCACTGGAGCTGTCTGAACCAGTTTACCTGCTTCCACCTCGCCGACGCGGCGATGAGTCAACCGTTGAAAGTGACAGGACCTGAGAGAGAGAGTGCCAGGGTCGGCTTCGCCAGATGCCCGCCGTTTAAAGTGACAGGACCACAAAGAGAGTGGCGGGGTCTGATTGTGGCCGGCGGACGAAGTCCAGCACGCGTCATTCAATTTCATCTCTGTCTTTAAATCAGTAAAAATCTCATAGGTCTCTCTCTGTGCCAGTGCAACGTATATGGATCATCTTTAAGGGTCAAATAATAACAAACTCGGGCATTTTTTTACAATAAAATAATTGAATTTATTATTCAATACAGATTTTGTTTGTGACGTATCAGTTTACAGTAAAATGATTCACTTTTTTTTCACATTATATGAGTTTACAGATACATTATTTGTCTTCAAGTAAAAATATGAAAGTTCTGATCTTTGCAGATACGTGTTTTTACATTATTCATAAATATATAAGCACTGTACTATATATATATATACTCCTGGAAATGGAAAAAAGAACACATTGACACCGGTGTGTCAGACCCACCATACTTGCTCCGGACACTGCGAGAGGGCTGTACAAGCAATGATCACACGCACGGCACAGCGGACACACCAGGAACCGCGGTGTTGGCCGTCGAATGGCGCTAGCTGCGCAGCATTTGTGCACCGCCGCCGTCAGTGTCAGCCAGTTTGCCGTGGCATACGGAGCTCCATCGCAGTCTTTAACACTGGTAGCATGCCGCGACAGCGTGGACGTGAACCGTATGTGCAGTTGACGGACTTTGAGCGAGGGCGTATAGTGGGCATGCGGGAGGCCGGGTGGACGTACCGCCGAATTGCTCAACACGTGGGGCGTGAGGTCTCCACAGTACATCGATGTTGTCGCCAGTGGTCGGCGGAAGGTGCACGTGCCCGTCGACCTGGGACCGGACCGCAGCGACGCACGGATGCACGCCAAGACCGTAGGATCCTACGCAGTGCCGTAGGGGACCGCACCGCCACTTCCCAGCAAATTAGGGACACTGTTGCTCCTGGGGTATCGGCGAGGACCATTCGCAACCGTCTCCATGAAGCTGGGCTACGGTCCCGCACACCGTTAGGCCGTCTTCCGCTCACGCCCCAACATCGTGCAGCCCGCCTCCAGTGGTGTCGCGACAGGCGTGAATGGAGGGACGAATGGAGACGTGTCGTCTTCAGCGATGAGAGTCGCTTCTGCCTTGGTGCCAATGATGGTCGTATGCGTGTTTGGCGCCGTGCAGGTGAGCGCCACAATCAGGACTGAATACGACCGAGGCACACAGGGCCAACACCCGGCATCATGGTGTGGGGAGCGATCTCCTACACTGGCCGTACACCACTGGTGATCGTCGAGGGGACACTGAATAGTGCACGGTACATCCAAACCGTCATCGAACCCATCGTTCTACCATTCCTAGACCGGCAAGGGAACTTGCTGTTCCAACAGGACAATGCACGTCCACATGTATCCCGTGCCACCCAACGTGCTCTAGAAGGTGTAAGTCAACTACCCTGGCCAGCAAGATCTCCGGATCTGTCCCCCATTGAGCATGTTTGGGACTGGATGAAGCGTCGTCTCACGCAGTCTGCACGTCCAGCACGAACGCTGGTCCAACTGAGGCGCCAGGTGGAAATGGCATGGCAAGCCGTTCCACAGGACTACATCCAGCATCTCTACGATCGTCTCCGTGGGAGAATAGCAGCCTGCATTGCTGCGAAAGGTGGATATACACTGTACTAGTGCCGACATTGTGCATGCTCTGTTGCCTGTGTCTATGTGCCTGTGGTTCTGTCAGTGTGATCATGTGATGTATCTGACCCCAGGAATGTGTCAATAAAGTTTCCCCTTCCTGGGACAATGAATTCACGGTGTTCTTATTTCAATTTCCAGGAGTGTATATATATATATATATATATATATATATATATATATATATATATATATATATATATATATATATAAAGCAGAGGTACTAGAACGTAATTATTTATCTTACAAGGTTACAAGGTAAATAATATCTCTAGTGAAGTTCCACCCGAAGCACTTTTTTAACTGAAGGCAAACGTATTTTTAGTTCAAGATAGTGGCTCTAAAATATTTTCCACTAGCAATTTCAATTATATTTCATTGAAGTAAGTGGCTCTAGACATTTTCCACTACAACAAGCAGGTGAACACATATTTCTCGATATAAAGATTTTTTTTTTTGCACAGTCAAGTATATATAAAGAATTTAATTGGTGGAACTCACATTCTTAAAAAACTAGTTCTGACTGGATGGCTGGCGGCAGGTGAAACTTACAGCTACTACTAAGATCAAAGCAGATACGAACTGCGAAAATTGTATTTTCGTCTTCTTCTATTTGATTATAAGAGGTGTATAATTTTTATCTGCTTTCAGTCATATAGCCATTGACTAGTAATAGCGGAGAAAAAATATATATAAAGACTTTTTTATAAATGGTATTATTTTAGTTTTTTTCTGTTTTTTTTATGTTTGCTTTTTTTTTGATAGAATAAATAATATTTACACACATGCACACTTAACACAGGCTCACACACTATTCACACACACTCAGACATACACGGAAGTACGCAAGCTGATACACACTACAAAACACTCTCATTCAATATTTACACTATGATAAAAGTGTCGTACTACTACTCTGCAGACACCCTCGCCATCTCTCTCTGCCGGCCGCGGTGGTCTAGCGGTTCTGGCGCTGCAGTCCGGAACCGCGGGACTGCTACGGTCGCAGGTTCGAATCCTGCCTCGGGCATGGGTGTGTGTGGTGTCCTTAGGTTAGTTAGGTTTAAGTAGTTCTAAGTTCTAGGGGACTTATGACCTAAGATGTTGAGTCCCATAGAGCCATCTCTCTCTCTCTCTCTCTCTGTCTCTCTCTCTCAATCAGAGTCCCCCACCCCTTCTCTCACTACAAGTGAGTAGTGTGAGTACGGGTGAGTTTCAATGCCGTCATCCACAGATGACCCCTTTATCGTCATGAGGCGACAGACCGATTTTAAACTGCAGCACAGTGTACACCTCGTGCGTTATCGATCGAATACTAGTTTGCCGGACAATATGCGGTGGCTGCAGCTCAGCACCGCGAACACCACCACGTAGGCACTGAAAATAGTCTTCGACAGACAGAGCTCGTGATGCCATCCGTCGTACCCCCTTAGCCCGTCTCTGAGTGGGACCTTCCGATGTGCGATATGCATACATCTTGGACTGAAGACCTACAAACTCCACAATCGGCAATCCATTCGTCTCGTTTTTCATGAGACCGATAACCTTCTTGTTTTGCGGAACAATACCATAAGGAATATCGGCCGCATAAGAAGACGTGTCGAATTCATTGGCGTGATACCTAATTACTTCATATGGATCGCAGTTCTTCACCCAATAGATGAAACTATCTGTATCCATATAAAGTAATTTAGGATGTGCGAAATGGGTTTTCGCAAACTTATAATGAAAGCGGTACATGTGGAGTTTGGATTGGTCTAGTACGCACATCCCCACGTAGGTTTAGTAAACCCTACTGCAGTTTTAGCCATCTCCACAGCAACAAAATTCTTGTTGAAAATAGTGACCCGTTTAAAATTTGGTCTGGCAATGCATAACGCCATAACGCCCATCCCATTGCGTTCTAATAAAAATTTCATGTCGTTCACTCAAATTCTACATAGTTTTTCCGAAAATTTTTTTTTTAAATTTATGGAAATCTTTCTGAAAGTCACACGACGCGGAAGTTCTCTGTCTCGTATTCAGATCAATACACTCCTTCAACCAGGGGGACTGCTTGAAGGAGATGGCCCGGCTGATTTTAACTAGCTCCATACCCAAGCTGAGGCATTGCTGGAGGTTAAGATAGTGAATGATGTACCTCTGCTTGCCCCCCAGCGTTGTCATCAGTTCCGGTGTGGAACCTCCTCGCGGAACTACTTGCTCTGGACACAGTGGCAAATCGGCATGCTCGTCATGCAAACTAATAGGGTATTTGAGTTCTGCCTCCACAACATACCCTACATCAGAATCGGCGGCCATACCCACCCTGATTTTTCCACCTAATCCCTTGCATTCATCTTCGGACAGCCAGCGAAACTCGCGAATAGGCAGACATTCCTTCATAGCATGTCCGTATAAGTTATTCACATCGAGATACAATATATAACTTCAATCAAGGGATGTGTTAAGCCTGTCACCCATCCGTGGGTTATTTGCTTTCGCGTGTCTATGAATACATTGGCAGAACCCCCCCACGGATACCCCGCTCAAAGAAAAGAAGCATGTCAGGATCGGTCAATAATTCGATTCTGCACTTCGTTTTCTTGAGCATCGCATCCCAAGACAACCCAGGTGCCGTGTAATAAAAGGCAGGTTCCAAAGAACATGTGGTCATACATAGACTCCGGAACTTCTCTAAAACGTCCGCAAGCAAGCGCACGTCTGTGTCCATGTAAAGACGTGCGTACTCTCCTAAAATAGTAATGTTGAATTCCCTCCAGACATTCACGGCATGCTCATACTCTGCATTCGTTATCGTGTCGCCTGTGAGGTTGCTGGAGAATGTAGTTATGTCGGGTAGCCTGGTTTCGTCGAGTTTGACCATACTATTCACATACTCGTATGGAAAAACCTCTTTCCTAGTCACAAGTTGAAACTTTTCCTCGTCGGGAAATTCAGCTCGTGTGATATGCATATCCGCCGGAGGTAGAATTTCAACAAGTTTCTGTAGTGGTGGCTGCATAAAACGTAGTGTATCGAGGAAGCGCAGCGTAATTCTTGGCGTCATTCGTTTGGAGAATGATAGATACTTCTCGATGCTCTCAGGTAGGACACTCACCTGATCTTTCTCCAAACCGAAATCGGCCAACTGCTCAACTAGAAAATGAGCATCATACCCACTCAAATTATGAAAGAAAACAGGTATGTGCCTAGGTAATTGGTACTTCAAATTGCACGCATTGTGAGCAGCTCCATGGAATTTCCCTGTAAGATGACAGTGGTCCCTACGAGGAATTTCCGCTTTTCTGTCCAACGGCAGCCCACAAATATGACACTCGGTGGCTTTTTTATATAAATCTTCATTCTCCTTCGATTTGGTCATTGGAACGTTGCCGCTGTACAGCTTATCAACTTCCAGGGAAAATTTTTCATGCTCAGAGAGCAACCAAATCGATGGACTATCGCCGACGTAAGATTTGTATCGGTTAAGGTTGGTGTCATATGACGATACAGTTTGGTACGCTGCAGCATAAGGTACGTGTTTTTCCGTAAAGGTGGTGTGTGAGGTCGTAGGATCGCCTTCACGGCGGGTCACAGGAGCGAGGAGGCACTCAAAGTCGGCGTGCACAACAAACGGACGCCGCTCCTGGTGGTGAGCATACTCAAATTTTATGAATTTGTTTTCCTCCGTGGGCATGATAACACGTACCGCATCCTTGGAAGTAGAGTCTTCTAGATGCGTAGCTAATAATCGTTCAGAGGAGAAATAATTGAGACACCTTAAACTAATGTGTTTTTTACCGTTGTTGTAACTTAACTGGGAATAAAGGAGGCGGGTCATGTCCTTGATCCAGACATAGTGATAATTGTCACCTTCAGAAAAGAGAAGCATATTTACATGCAGCTCACGCTCACCGGCAAATTTTGAGAAATGGAGGGGGCCGACTACGACATGCTTGTCTTGCTCGTCTCTTTTCTTCTTCTCCAGGCCATAAACGTGTACCGATATTCCGGTATTTTGTGCCTCGAATTTAGGTATGTCCTTGATCTTGACGGGGAACTCAATATACCATCAAAGTTATAATATGTGTTAATATCACTGACTTTGTATGTACTGGGACGTTCAGGATGAGCTCTATAATTATACTTTCTTTCGCAAGCCAGGATTGACCATGCAAAACAAGCCCGATCTTTTGTATTTTCGACATTAATGCACGCTTGTTGATTAGCTATATCTTTAAGGAGCTTGATATAGCTAGACCCTCCATTTAATGGATCGTGGACATGTATATGGATGTCCAGGTGTAGAATTCTGCTGAGTGCCTTAGCTGAGCCGTTGACTTCCATCTCGGAAAAGCGGCCCAATCTGACACTCAAGGTGGATTTACGAAACCACTCGGCGATCGATGTGCTCCGCGTTATCACTCCATTATCCCCCCAAAGATAATGAATGCTGGTTTCTTCCTGACCAGACTGAACTTTGGAGGGGGGGGGGGGGGGTGCGATAACTCAATGCATAGCACTGCACTGCACTTAGCGGCGGGATAACGCGGATTATCGACTGCCCTGAGGAGCTCGGTTTCCAGGACAGGGAGGCATCCGTTTAAAAATCCAACAGGATCGCGGTACCCCCCTGCCGGGTTTTCGATGCGAGTGACCGAGATTCGCTCCTCGAAGGCGTCGGCAATCGCCGAGTACTGCAACTGAGATGTGGTGTCACCGACCTGATCTACTTCACTAAAAGGGCGGGGGAGAGAACTGCCACCAGCCACAGGGTGATCACTAATACTATTACTGCTAATGATACTGGGGGTCCAGCCGGTGGATGACGTTGTTGGCGATGGTGCGTCATCATCATTTAATGGGATGGGTATGCGTCTTGGTGATACACGAACCTTGCGCTGGCGGTGTCGTGGACGGTCAGCTTGTGGAGGCGGAGAAGGCGGCGAGGGACCCCTGACAGTGCTGCTACCCGCTTGTTGGGACGCCCATGCATGCCAGATAGTTTGGGCCGCCGCCGCCGCCGCCGCGGCCTGTCGAGCTGCGGTGATGGGTGCGATGGAAGGTGGGGCGTGTCCTCGCCCACCCTCGAGCGCCGCGCCTGCAACCGCCGCTCGCGGAACACGGGCAATGCCGTGTGACATACCTGTAACATAAATATAAGTTTAATGAACTGGATTTAAAAGAGGGATAAATAATAATTATTATTATAACAGTAAATAATGGTAATTATTTTGGACTAATGATGAAAACTATTCACCTTCTCCGATCTCTTTCCACGCTTCAGCAGTTCATTGCCGCATTCGACAAGCCCCTCAAGCCAGTCAGGCATATCCAGTTCGTCCTCATCTAAAAAGTTATTACTGTGTCCGGCTCCCTCGCTCTGCGTGGAATTAGGATGATCTAGAAACAAAATATATGTTAAGGCTAGATCAATAGACTAGGAAGAAGGGTATATAATAAAAGAACAAGAAGAAAAAATTATTTATTTTTTTAGCGAGTATGATTTTTATTATTATTAGAGATGTACTTTCATTCACGACGAGCTCTCTCCATTTCGAATTGGCGATCAAGCTCTTCTAGCGCTGGGCCGGTGTAATGTAGAAAGATGGAATATAATGAGTATAATATAAAGTAAAAAATGTTTGTAGAAGAAGTTTGGTGATATAGAAATGAGAGGACGAAGGTAGTTATATATTAAAAAAAAATGAAATGTTTATAGAGAGAGAGTATAGCGCACACACACCAAGTGAAAAGCGGATCTTTATATAGAGCTATCCAAAACAGATGTAGCGCTCGTACACGGAGTTAATGGGTAGAGATATCAAAACATTGAAAAAATGTACTTACCAGGTAATGGAACTTGTTCAGGACAAGGCTGATTGACGCCACCTGCTCGCTCCTCAGACTCGATGATAAAGTCCGCGAGTTCAGCTATAACAATGAGATATATAATTAATAAGGAGAATATATAAGATATAAAGCAAAAATGATAATTAAAAATAAAAATTATTTACTTACTCGATAATGGCGAATCGTGGAGTAAGTCTCTTCTCAGCAGAATCCTGGGTGTGTTAATTCGCTTCATCTTAATAAAACAGATACAGCACACACACACACACACACACACACACACACACACGAGAACAAACGCACGATGCGGCTGACAACTGAAGAGTGAGAAAGATGACCAGGGAGTGACTCCTTATATAAGTGTGATGACGTAGTATCACATGATTTTAGGATGAACGAATGGCTGTTGAGAATTCTGTGGGGGTGGTGAATGAGTTCACTAGCGCCCCTAGTAGCTGAAAGATGAACTAGTCAGATGGTTCCTGGACATGGTGGAGGGCTGAGCATTTTATAATTTATAAAACTATGCACAAATAATTCATAGTATCAGTGAAGATCTTATTTAGATTAGAGGATGATAGTGAGATCATTATGTGGTGTCACCGCCAGACACCACACTTGCTAGGTGGTAGCTTTTAAATACGGCCGCGGTCCGCTAGTATACGACGGACCCGCGTGTCGCCACTGTCAGTAATTGCAGACCGAGCGCCACCACACGGCAGGTCTAGAGAGACGTACTAGCACTCGCCCCAGTTGTACAGCCGACGTTGCTAGCCATGGTTCACTGAGAATTACGCTCTCATTTGCCGAGACGATAGTTAGGATAGCCTTCAGCTACATTTGCTACGACCTAGCAAGGCGCCGTATTCTATTTATATTGAGATTCCATGAATGTATCAAGAGCGATGTTCTACAAATGTGGATTAAAGTTAAGTATTCCAGAAGCTACGTACTTTTCTTTATAGCATTCATTACGTATCCTGTTTCAGAACTCACGCCAGCCTGCGTGAGCTTATAGCGTGCATTTCGGTCTCCTCAAACAAAACAGTGTTGGCACTTCTGCCGACACTTCACATTACGTGTGTGTTAGGATGAATGATTATTATTGTTATTATTATTATTATTATTAATAATATTATTATTATTTAAAAGTATGTTATAAGGCGTAATTGGAGGTTGATGGTATTAAGAATGGCGCTGACGGTAATGTTTTTGAAGATGAATATTGTTAGCTGTTTTTTTATTGGCGCGGAGTTTATAGTAGAGAGCGAATATATTTTGAATGAATAAAGGGGAGGTTAGGTATTTTGGGATCGTATAGAATTTGAGTGAGTGGATAGGTATGTGAGTTGAGAAGTTTGCTAGGAGCGTGCAACGGCTCCCGCATGTGCGCGTGATATTGACTTGTTAATTTTTTTTATTTGAGCTGAGAGCTTCGTGTTAAATTGACTTGCGGAGGTACGTATCTTGACGGGAGCGACGGTTCACGCGTATGTGTGTGTTTTCGCGAAGATCCTGGATTAGGTAATCGGGGTTTGTGGGGTGAATAATGAGATCGGGTGATCAGTTAACTTAGAGAGAGCGTTCTTTGACCCACAGAGCCACGTGGTCGATTGCCCATTGTGACGTCAAGGAAGTTTCCAACTTGGAAGCAAACATTCCAGTTCGAGCGTGTCAGTTCCTGTCTATCGGTGAGAGAATTGCAGAGTTTATGGGGCGAGAGCGTAGTCTGTGCTCCCTCATCACACGTGCTGGTGGCGCCGCGGAGTCGCTGGCATGTGGCGTGAGAGTGGTTTGGACAAAGCAAGCGTGTCGGTTCCTGTCCGTCGGTGCTGGGAATTTGCGAACTTTAGTACCGATATAGCTTTTAGTGTGTCATGTGATAGAACTTTTCAAACATCTCGGGCAGTTGTGTGAGGTAGGTATCGGCAGGCTGGAACCTGTTCAGAAAAAAAAAAAAAAGGAACTGGGGTGGAACGTGTCCTTTGTACGGCACGCGGTCGACTGGTTCCATCGTGTCCGGTGTTAAGTGCTCACGGGCGCAGCCGACCGTTTGTGACGGGACCCTCAGGCGCCAATCGCCGCCACATGGAATTATTTAATATAGCGGGGTGGTGAGAGTGAATTAGCGAGCGTTCTCGCGATGAGCAAATGCACTGTTATATGGTCATGGTGGATTCCACTGTCGGTCAAACTCTGGCGCCAAACGTATCCTTTGTACGGCGCGCGGTCAACAGGAAACATCATGTCCGGTGTTAAGTGCTCGTGGGCGTGGCCCACCATTTGTGGTGGGACCCTGAGGCGGCGCTCGCCGTCTACCTGGCGCGCTGGCCGCCTCACGTGGCAGGCATAGGCAATGTCTCCGCGCACTGGCCAGGGGGTGGCGAGGATTTGAACTAATTCAGTTGGAGTGCTGACGTCGTGGTGACTGCACTGCGATATCAAAGATGTGTGTGCTGACCTTGTTGGAGAACAAGTGATGACCGTACTGCTTGAAATAAAGTCTTCAGTCCCTTCCCCCCCTGCAAAATCAAAGGACGTGAATTACGTTACTATAAGTGCAGTTTATTATTTGACGCGATTATGATAGGCTACCAGTGAAAAAAAAAGATAAGTGACGGAGAAAGCTCGTACATGTGATCAATTATGGTGTTGGGGATTTGAACTTGTGATAGATTTTTGTTATGGATGTAAGGAGAATGACTTTCTCACCGAGAAAATCGGACATCTTGAATAAATAACAAATGATAATAATACATGGAAGTACAGTTTTCGAGAGAATATCGTGTTCGAATTTGAATTTGGCGCAATTTTCTAGTGGAGGTAGGCCTATAATAATAAATGATAATGAATGATAATAAATGATAAAGAATGATAATGAATGACAATGAATGATAATCAATGTTAATAAATGTTAATAAATGATAATGAATGATAAAGAATGTTAATGAATGATAATCAATAATAATAATAAAGACAAGTACGGTCTTTGCATGCATTATCCTGTTGGAATTCACACTTCCCGCCATTTTTTCTGAAGGTTAGGTTAGTGGACATAGCACAATTGGACTATTTTCCCGCCAAAAGCCGCCATCTTGGATGACGTCATCGCCGCCATCTTGACTGAATTTGGCAACAATGCAGCGTGGGGTGGTGCCCCCTTTGTCCCCCTACTACCGTGACCTCATCGTGCCAGCGGCAGTTTATTGCCTTCGTGCAGCACTGGTATGCATCGATTTCACGAGTGCCTTTGATCGCGTTCGACACCCACTCCTCCTCATGGTGGCGACATGTATTGGGTTTCCATTACTCTTTGTCGATGCCATTCACCGGTTACTACTTCCCATGGTCTCGATGGTACAAGTCAATGGGAGGCTTGTAGGACCGATTCCTATACGCCGCTCTGTGCGTCAAGGATGCCCTATGTCTACTTTACTATATGCCATTGTACTTGAGCCCCTTATCCCTGGTCTTACGTCTAAACTGCAGGGTCTCACTTTACGTGACTACACCTTTCACTGCAGGGGTTATTCGGATGACATCCTCTTCCTCACCTGCTCCTCCACGGAATTCAATGATGCCTTTCAGTGGATCCACCAGTATGGACGTCTTTGTGGTAGCATTCTTAATGTCCGTAAATCGAGTATGATGCACATTGTGTGCGGCCTCCCGGTTATGGTGCCGACCCCACTCCCAATCAGTACCACCCTTCGTTACTTGGGTATCGAATTTACCAGCTCCACACACCGCATAGTGGCCCTCGTTTAGCGGTGGCTTTTGCAGTCTATTCGGCACCATGTCCGCGGTCAACCGAGCGAGGTGGCGCAGTGGTTCGACACTGGACTCGCATTCGGGAGGACGACGGTTCAATCCCGCGTCCGGCCATCCTGATTTAGGTTTTCCGTGATTTCCCTAAATCACTCCAGGCAAATGCCGGGATGGTTCCTCTGAAAGGGCACGGCCGACTTCCTTCCCCATCCTTCCTTAATCCGATGAGACCGATGACCACGCTGTCTGGTCTCCTTCCCCAAACAACCAACCAACCAACCAACCAACCGCGGTCAAGTGCACCGTAACGTAAACATGTATGTCAACATGTATGTCGCCCCTGGTACAGGTCGCCCAGATCCTCCCAATGCCGTTACTCCTTGGCCGCCGCATCCAATCCTTTGGATATTTCGTGTCAGCAGGAGCACTTTTCAAAGTCCGCTACAACACTCTAACACTGCATCCTGCAAGGTGGCCTCGGACTCGTCAACGTGCGGGCACGATCTTCTGCACTCTTTGTCGATACTATATTGCGGCACTGGCGGTGGCCGGTCCCGTCCTTAACACGCAGTCTCTTAGATATCCTCCGACCAGCTTCTCTCGATCCACCGATCAATGTGGCACCTATTTCTCCATTATTGTACCACGTCGCCAATTGTTTTATAGAACTCAGCTCGTTCGGGCTGATCTTCCAGTCACCCGTCCTCCCCGTACAAAAGATTATTATCGTTTGTTTATGTTGTCTAGCCCTTGCGACCCCACGGTGCTACAGCACCCTGACATTAACTGGCGAATGGTTTAGGGTGTGTGCATGCACCTTTTTTACTATCGTCTGTATCTGCAAATTCCCGACTAATAGTCGACTTTATCGCATAGGACTGGCCACGTCCCCACTCTGCCCTGATTGTCAGCTCGAAGACACCGACGGGCACCGTCTTACGTGACCCCCCCCCACCGCCCCCCAACGAAACGTATGGCTCCTCATCCAACGAATCGTGGGCTTTTACCTCCGTGCCCTTCCAACGACGGTAACCCCAGATTTCTCGTTGTTGCCCCAGACATTTCACTACCCTCTTGCTAAGCACCATACACTCATCTGGTTTCGAGGATAGGCTTTAGAATACCTCATTCAGAGTGGTCTGCATACAATCCTTGTCTTCTGGTACAAAGTTGTGACCGCGCATAGCACCTTCACCCGAAAACCATCTTACCGACAAACTTTTGCCGGTTATCTCCGCAGCGTCTTCCTTGACCCCCCTCAAAGTTGTTGGGGGTGTGCCGTGCCTGCACATCACATGAGGCAACACCATTATCCACGTTTTCATGCATCGAAAAAAAAAAAAGGAAGAAGACAGAATATGTTATATTTTGTTTTATTTAATGTTATTCTAATATTGTTGTTTAACTAACAATCTTTTGTATATGTTTAAATGGTACCTTGAAGAACTGTTGCATTAGTTTGTTCAATAAAGATTATTGCACAAAAAAAGCAGTCTAAGGCGCTGCAGTCATGGACTGTGCGGCTGGTCCCGGTGGAGGTTCGAGTCCTCCCTCGGGCATGGGTGTGTGTGTTTGTCCTTAGGATAATTTAGGTTAAGTAGTGTGGAATGGCTCTGAGCACTATGCGACTTAACTTCTAAGGTCATCAGTCGCCTAGAACTTAGAACTAATTAAACCTAACTAACCTAAGGACATCACACACATCCATGCCCGAGGCAGGATTCGAACCTGCGACCGTAGCGGTGGCGCGGTTCCAGACTGTAGCGTCTTTAACCGCTTGGCCACCACGGCCGGCAGGTTAAGTAGTGTGTAAGCTTAGGGACTGATGACCTTATCAGTTAAGTCCCATAAAATTTCACACATATTTGAACATTTTTTTTTTCGAACCTGCGACCATAGCGGTCGCGCGGTTCCAGACTGAAGCGCCTAGAACCGCTCGGAGAAATAGTCCGAAGAAAAGACATCTAAAAATGACGTAGTGCCGAACAAGACCAAACGAATGAAGTGGAAGACAATAAAATAATAATAATAATACACAGTAAAGAAGAATGTAAGCGAATGGGTGAAGGTGGGGTTATAGTTCCGTCTGCGTGTGCTAATTGTACCCACTCACCTAGTAAATCCAATCGTCATTCGCTTCTTCCCTTGCACTATAGGAACAGCAGCTTCAGTATTGCTGTAATAAGCGATAACTAACAACGGGAACAAAGGAGTGCCAATTACCAAAATCCAAGTTTTAGCCTAGTAAAATCCATTGATGTATTTTTTAACACTTGCACTACACAGGGCTGCACTGTTACACTCTTCACAAAATAACAAATATGTTGATACACTGATACATACAGTAACACTACATCTCAATACATCATCCCATACTGCAATCCAGATGCGGCGTTCGTGGCAATATAGGTAATACAAGTTTCATTTACCGGCGCGGATGAGATACTCGCGGGCATCTAATCATGTTCCTGCGATTGTTCTCGTGGTTCTGACTTCGCGAACCGCGAAATTACGTCTCGTAAGGTACACGAATGATTACTCAGCATCAAACACCTTTATAGTCATAAAATTTACTTGTTCTCTTAGCCTGATTCCTTAACATCTTTAGACCACGCACGCGGTTAAATACCACCACCTGACTCTCTCGCTCGTTCTGGCGCGAAAAAACAAAGAAGCGACCATAGCGATGTTATCATAATCGATATCAGCGCTACTCGATACACGCTTACAAGAAGTCGACAGTTTTGGAATTCATGTCTTCTTTCTCATTGACGCTGAAGTCGTTAGAGTCTATTCGGTATCTCGCTATGCAAAGAAAAGAAGTACAGCTTCAATACAAATCGTTGATGCCATTCAATATCGGTACTAAAATTATTGTACGTGTCAACAGTTTGATAAAATGTCGACATGCGCTTATGTTACCGTGCTGTGCTGTCGTTGGTCGTTTTCAGAGGAGTTAAGTTCAACAATAGTAGCTATTGACGTAGCTGGACTAAACAAAGTGGATTTTTAAACCACTTTGAGATGAACGTAAGCATTCAAACCCGTCATTGTTCACGTAGAAGCATTTTGAAAGACACGCGTACCCTAATGTGAACGTGTTTTCTTAAGTACATCGAATGCGTTCGGTGCCCTGTTGACACTGCTGAATGCTGTATTGGCCACCTATTGTCCAGTCATTTTCACAACGTTCACCGGAATTCAGCCAATAGCGCATTAATTGAGCTGTGACGCTTTTGGTGAGCGTTCTATATGCTCGATTACGATAAGCGGTACGGCGCTGCAGACGCGAGAACAAATACGCGCGGCAGCGGCGGGCACGCAACTGGGTCATGTCGGCAATCTATTAGAGCCCGGCGGCCGGGCTGCGAACCGCGTCCTCTCCTCGCAAATGGATCCCCTGCGGCATTCCCCGCGATCCAGTTTTAAAGCATTAACAGCGCACCGAGCGCGGACGGTGCATTTTGTGAGCGGGGAACTAACTTATGGCACACTTCTGCCTAACGAGAGGGCACTGAATTCTGTTTGGTAATTTACGTGCAATGGGAGCGAGAAATAGCAACGAGCATAAACCTCTGCCAGCGACTGCAAAACCCATCCACAAAAACTACTCTGTTCTTTCACTATACCACATTTATTAATTTCAATCATCACAAACGGTATTTTGCGTAAGCCTACACATTAGTTAACCTAAATTATCCTAAGGACAAACACACACACTCCATGCCTTAGACCGCTCGGCGCAGGTTCGAATCCTACCTCGGGCATGGATGTGTGTGATGTCCTTAGGTTAGTTAGGATTAAGTAGTTCTAAGTTCTGGGGGACTGATGACCTCAGATGTTGTCGCATAGTGCTCAGAGCCATTTGAACCATTTTATTTCTCCGTATTCGTTATTTTCTCCCTGACGGTAACGGTTTTCGTGATTTGAGATTTATTTAACCATTTTAATGGTTGTTGAGCTCCGCGATTATGGATTGTATCAATTTCAGAAACACACCAATCAGCCATTTCGTTATTTATTTCTATTTATCATAATACGCGTTTCGGATCCACTTTCAATTTGAGTAATACGTATTTAAATCTTCAGTTAGCACATAATTAACACATGGGTTGCATTTTGGATCCTGCAGCTGCAGTGTACAAACTAACAATCTCTTTAGCTACTACTCACTACTGTACAGATAATTTATTACTCGTTATCTTTAATTACTTTCTATTCACTTGTTGTCGCTTCTATTTTTGGCGTTTGTAAGCAAGGCACAAACACTTTTTCTTTGTCTGATGCTCAAAAGCAGCGCCGTATTCGACAAGTTGCCGACTGATGTGCTTGTTTACACCAGAAAGCCTAAATTAAACTACTTTTGTAGGTTCTAAAAGTACTGATTACGTCACTTTGGTGTATACATGATACACGGTCCAATCACATCAATCTCAACAACGCCTATGTTGACTGCAGTGTGCAATAATCACCCACAGACGGTAGGTGGCGACACGAAGTGGATGGTATACAGAATGGTCAGAAAACGTCTCTAATGACAGCAAGAGCACTGCAGCGTAGGTCGTGTTGATAAATAATTATTGATAAAAAAATTCTGTGTGTTGTGCACTTTATAAGTTTAGCCAATCAGGCATTTGTGTGTGCAAATTCAGAGACGGTGTCGCCAAATGTGTTCTTCGCACGGTTCCTAATACCGATACAAAACTTGGACATGGGACGGTAGTAGAGTTCTAACCCGGGCCGAAGCCTCGTGCGCCATCATCTACGCTATGAGAACAAATGACACTAATTTATGTGACAGTCCGCTTGAATTTAGGCGCGCAAAGGCCTGACTGGATAACTTCCATACTAATTAACTCTGAAATGGAGGGACTAATCGAATTTTTTTCTTAACAATTATTTCTCAGCACAACCCACCACGCTACACACCTACGAGCTTTACATAATGCATCTGACCGCACTGGAGCGTGCCTGGGGGACGGGTTAACATTGCAGTTGTTGTAATGTGGAAACAAAGCGATTTATCTGACGTCCATAAACGCCTGATCATTAGCTTTCCAGCCATCGGCGGACTCATCTCCGAAACAACTAAGGTATAAACGTTTCGTGTGCCGCCGTGGTTAAACTACACCGCACATGACAATAGGCGCTATCCAAAACCGGCGCTGAGCTGCGATGCACCAAGGGCCAAAGGTGGCAGGGGAGAACGAAGTCTGTGGAGATGTGTATAGGCGAATAGATCTGACACTGTTGAGCAAAGTGATCGTCCAGATGAACCAAGGGGCTAACAACTGCGTCGCCTCAACGTCTGTTCAGCGAACGCTGCTGTTTATGAGCATCTGGAGAAGGCTCCTGGATCAAGCACACATGCTCACTGCTGTTCACCGGCGGTGAAGACTTGAATTTGCAAACCAGTAGCGCAACTGGAGGTCCATTGAGTGGCAACAGGAGGCTGTAATAGATTAACGAGGCTTCATGCTCCATCGGACAGATGACCGTTCGCTTGTACGGTGTGAAACGTCTGAAGGCAAACAGCTTGCAATAATCGTCGGAAGGATCCAGGTCGGAGGAGGGACCGCTGTGGGCTGTGGGAATATTTTCGTGGCATGACCTGGATTGATCTTGTCATTCTGGAAGGCACAGTGGGAACTAGCCCACCTCTACATGCAGTTAGTTTTTCATCGGCACGGTGGCAACTACAACAACGTAACGTGTCACGTAGCTTACAGTGCATGAGCCTGGTTCGAAGAGAATCAGGATGAGCTTACGGTACTCCCTCGTTTACCAAATCCACCGGATTTAAACCCAACAGGGAATCTGTAAGACACGCTCGATTGCGCTGTTCTCGCTATACATCCTCAACCGAGACACCTGGCGCAGCTGGCCACGGTATTGGGGTCGCCAAGACGCTACTTACCTGTCGGGACATTCCAGAACCTCAGTGACTATTTCTGCACGTTTCCCAGCGGTCCGCTCTGCAAAAGGCGGCTATGCAGGCTTTTGACAGGTGTCGCACTGATGTCACTGGCCAATGTATATTTCTAGTTGCTAGACTTCCCCTGCTTCGCTGCTGTATTGCTGTGTGTGCTTATATTTCAACAAGTGCAACAGTTCGAGGTCATGAAGCGCTGCAGGGTTTGTTCCCTTGCACGATGACAAGAACGTTAAGTTGCATATGGCGAACCTGCAAGTTGTCATAATGCCAGTGACAAAGGAGACGCTATGGGTGAAGGCAGCAGAAAAAAATGACGAAGTCAGATTGTAAGTAAGCTGGTGAGCATTTCGGCTTGGACAGAAATCCTTATCTACCCTCGTCACAGTCATTACAACCATATTCAAGCCACTACTGTAATATTTTCCTTATCATTAACTCTACTAAAAATTCTCCTTCCTGAAAATACTCCAGTACTATCAACAAACTGTGCTCTGTCAAATGCCGGCCGGAGTGGCCGTGCGGTTCTAGGCGCTGCAGTCTGTAGCCGAGCGACCGCTACGGTCGCAGGTTCGAATCCTGCCTCGGGCATGGATGTGTGTGATGTCCTTAGGTTAGTTAGGTTTAATTAGTTCTAAGTTCTAGGCGACTGATGACCTCAGAAGTTGTACGGTGTGAAACGTCTGAATGCAAACAGCCTGCTTATATTTCAACGAGTGCATCAGTTCGAGGTCATGAAGCGCTGCAGGGTTTCTTTCCGTGCACGATGACAAGAACGTTAAGTTGCATATGGCGACCCTGCAAGTTGTCATAATGCCAGTGACAAAGGAGACGCTATGGGTGAAGGCAGCAGAAAAAAATGACGAAGTCAGATTGTAAGTAAGCTGGTGAGCATTTCGGCTTGGACAGAAATCCTTATCTACCCTCGTCACAGTCATTACAACCATATTCAAGCCACTACTGTAATATTTTCCTTATCATTAACTCTACTAAAAATTCTCCTTCCTGAAAATACTCCAGTACTATCAACAAACTGTGCTCTGTCAAATGCCGGCCGGAGTGGCCGTGCGGTTCTAGGCGCTGCAGTCTGTAGCCGAGCGACCGCTACGGTCGCAGGTTCGAATCCTGCCTCGGGCATGGATGTGTGTGATGTCCTTAGGTTAGTTAGATTTAATTAGTTCTAAGTTCTAGGCGACTGATGACCTCAGAAGTTGTACGGTGTGAAACGTCTGAATGCAAACAGCCTGCTTATATTTCAACAAGTGCATCAGTTCGAGGTCATGAAGCGCTGCAGGGTTTCTTTCCGTGCACGATGACAAGAACGTTAAGTTGCATATGGCGACCCTGCAAGTTGTCATAATGCCAGTGACAAAGGAGCCGCTATGGGTGAAGACAGCAGAAAAAAATGACGAGGTCAGATTGTAAGTAAGCTGGTGAGCATTTCGGCTTGGACAGAAATCCTTATCTACCCTCGTCACAGTCATTACAACCATATTCGAGCCACAACAGTAATATTTTCCTTATCATTAACTCTACTCAAAATTCTCCTTCCTGAAAATACTCCAGTACTATCAACAAACTGCGCTCTGACAAACGCCGGCCGGAGTGGCCGTGCGGTTCTAGGCGCTGCAGTCTGTAGCCGAGCGACCGCTACGGTCGCAGGTTAGAATCCTGCCTCGGGCATGGATGTGTGTGATGTCCTTAGGTTAGTTAGGTTTAATTAGTTCTAAGTTCTAGGCGACTGATGACCTCAGAAGTTAAGTCGCATAGAGCTCAGAGCCATTGTTTTGCTCTGTCAAATAATTTAGTTTCAGCGCAACTGGAATACCGCTTTGCACACTTTTACTTAAATTTGATCAAAAGACTGCTCACGGCGCAATTTAACCAAGAATAGAACATCGTTGATGTAATGCACTGTTTTCTTTCGTGGAATCGTTTGCTTGTCTGAAACGAAGAATACCAGTTTCGTAAACAGACAGCACTACTATAGCTTGGCCAGAAATTTTGACTGTCATTTGTTAAGGATTCTCACTTTCCCCCCCAGTTTCGAGAGAATGAGGCGGTGAGAGGCGCGGTTTAGCGCCACGAATCGCGGTAAGCTGAGAACGGGAGATGGAGCGCCGGCGTGTCTCGCGGCGACGTAAAGCGCCCCGACGGCGCGTTCTTGGTGGACCTCGTTAGGTCTGCCGCGGCAGCCCGGGCCTGGCCGGGCCGTCGCGTTCATTATGCAGGCCGGCGGGCGACGGCAGCGGCGGACAGCTCGTTACCAGCCGCGCCTCGCGACAAAACCAGCTCGTTACGTCACGGCGGCGCAGCCCTGCACCTACTTGTCGTGCACGGCGGCGCGCCCCTGGTTCTTCCGCTACCAGCGTATCAGGGATCGCCCGCGAGCTGAGGTCGTCACACGGAGGCACTGTATTTAACTTCCTCTGCAGCACACGTCAAGTTGCTTGAAAGGTCCTCACACGAGACGTGAATGTTTTCGTGGACGAGGAGCAAGTTGAGTTTTCTGACGTCACAGTGTCTAATTTCACTTCTCGCAGCATTCCGAAGCGTGAAAGGCAATAAGACAAGTCAGATTTTTGGTTCCTCGAGAGGAACGTGACCAATGAGATCAAATATCGCGTTCTTTGCTACAATCACGACTTGGGAGGCTCTATATTGGATTACGTCGTTTCCAATAATAGCAAATATTTGGCGGGTTTTATGTTGCAACTTACGTCATTGATGATCTCTTCAAACCGCATCATTTTTGCTACGATTTTTTGTAATAAAATGAAGGAAAAGGCCATGTTTGGTGATTGTACTTTCGGTGTTATGGAAGTATGATCTTTTGAGGCAACCACCCATTGATGATTGATCAAAAACGCGCCATTCTTAGTACAATTTGTTATAATTAAATTGTAGTTAATGACATATCGGTGACTGATGCATTTTAGATATGCTAACAATAAAGGCAGAGACATATATAAAACTAATCCGCTATGGGGTAATGGATATAGGCGTGGAATTGTGAGATTAGATGTTATTGGCGCACGTGATAGTATATCCAAACATACTTCTACTCACCACCGTGTTTTCTAAAATATCCTGAAACTTTGTTGATATGGCGCACGCCGCTATCCTGTGATCTTGTTTAGAGCGCGCACTATAATTGATTATAGTTCGCTGTTCTGGTGCGGGTGGCGCTCCGGTGGTGATTTGCTATTACGTCGCTGGCGTGTGTTTGCGGTGGCCGGCGGAAAGCGAGAGGGTAGTCAGTTTTCCGGGTATTGCACGGAACGTAAAGTTCGCCCTGCCTGCCCTGCTAGTGACTAGCGCTAAGGTTGTTGTGCCTCGCAATATGAGCAGAGTGGTCTGGGGCGGAGGCGACTCGCCGCTGTGCTGGCGCTGCAGTGGTGATCAATTGGAGTCGGCGTACTTGTTCTGCCTGCCTGTCTGATGTCGAGGTACGGTGAGGTCCTGTGATACTCTGACCCGGAGACAACTAGTTGCTAAATTTTGGAGTCGTCTGCCAGGTTGTGGTGTGGGCTCGGTTGGCTCGTCAGATTTTCCGCTGGAAGTTCCAGCAGCGGATTCTGAACTTCATTCTGATGTCAGACGGCGCTGTTGGAAGCTTTTGCTGTGTGTGTGTGTGACACGTTATGATATTTGTTGGTACTAATTTATTTTCTCAACTGGAGTATCTTTTGGTTATCTCGCTGAGTGGGTCGTTGCCCACCCGGTCTGCTCAGTGTTACCTTTGGTGGTGTCTGTTTGTTCCTTTTTGAAGGAATTCACGTAGGTGGTTTCTGTTACCTGCCCGGAGTTGCGTTCATGTATGGTATATTTGACATTCGATGTGTTAGGTAAAGTCTGTCTAAGAGAGGCAGTTTTGTACAGTATATGCATAGTGAATTACTGCTGCTTGGTATATGTGGTCTTCTGGGACCTGAACAACACGGTCTCGTCAATTTCGTTTGTCTAACAGCATTTAGTGGTATGTTCTGTATTTTTATCTCACTGTGTTATTATTAACTTGGTAGAATAGTCGCGATTGGTGTCGTTAAGGCACTTCGAAGACTGTGGTTTGACTATTCATGTGCGCTTGGCTTTTATTGTTTTGTTTTAAGAAACGAGAATTGTTTATTAAGATTTGTAAGTGTTGGCTTCCGGCATTTGTTAAGAACGCCCGATTTAACGGCGCCGTGGTTATCATGAGCAGTCGCGATGTTATATTGTTATTTGATTTTTGAATTTTATCTTGCGTTGATATTATCTGTCGTGTGTTACAGAACATAACCAAGGTGCGTAAGTGATGGGCAGTTGTGGGAGCCATGTCGGGGAGCTCTCAGCGGTTTATTTCGGGGACCGTTTGTAGTGGGAAGGCTCCGAAGTGTTGAGAGCTCGCTCGTCTGCGATTGCGTTGGGAGTTGCCCTTGCCCTTTGGTTGTATCAAATTATTATTTTGTTATTATATTTATTGATTTGGTGTTACGCTTCTTTGATTTTATGGTGCCAAGTACCATTATCTTCCTCAAAGTTTTTCTTATATAAATGATTTTAAATTGTAATGCCAAGTTAATTAATTATTGAATCTTAGTCTGTGGAGTAAAATCGTTTAAAGCACCATTGTAATTTCTTATTGCAGAAGAAATTTCTCTTATTTTATGGTGCCAAGTTGCCATTATTATTATTTTTTTAGTTTATTACTGCTCTTAATGTTTTCTGATTTTATGGTGCCAAGTGTTATTATCGTTCTTAAAGGTTTTTGTAAATGGTCTTAAGTTGTATTGCCAAGTTAACTTATTATTGAATTTTGTCTCTTGGGTAAACTCTAAAAGCACTATTATAAAAGGTTCTTTGGTTTTATAGTGGCAAGCCGCCGTTACTGTTTTTAAAGATCGTTCTTTTAACCATTTGCTAAGTTCTGTAAGTTATATGAATTTGTTGTTATTTAAAAGAGTTTAGTATTCGCAATTTGAAACTTCCTGACAGATTAAAACTGTGTACCGGACCGAGACTCGAACTCGGGACCTTTGCCTTTCGCGGGCAAGTGCTCTACCAACTGAGCTACCCAAGCACGATTCACTCCCCGTCCTCACAGCTTTACTTCTGCCAGTACCTCGTGTCCTACCTTCCAAACTTTACAGAAGCTCGCAGGAGAGGTCTGCTTCTATAAATGTTTCCAATCTTCCGTAAATAATTCCTGCTAATATTTAGAATCATAGTTTATTAAACTGATTCGTCAGTCAGCACATATCTTCTTTGGATAGGCTTTATTACAATCACCTTTGCGCATATCAGGTAGAGTAGTTTGGTCATGGCTGTTTGTCCTAAGGAAATCAATAATTCTGTGAAAATATCGCCTACTCCAGATGCCTTCTTGCGTCTTAGGTCTTCCATTGCTCTGTCAAAGTCCTACTGCAGATGTTCTTATGATATCATCGTCTATTTCTGCTTCCCATCCCACAGTAATCATTTGACGTTAGGTATCACTGTGAAGCTTTTCTGTAGATTCCTTCTACCTTTCAGACTTCCTTTCTTTGCTTCGTAATTATTTATAAACTCAGCTCTTGATATTCATATAGCTGCCTCCTTTTCCTCCATACGTTCCATATCTATGTTCCCCCAGTCAGGCATTCTCCTTCAGTTCTGTAATTCTCCTGTAGCCAATGGTGCTTTGCCATTTTGTCTTTCCTATCTTTCTCATTTTTTAGATGTCTGCATTCCATGTTGCCTCCTTCATTTGCTGCAATTTTGTCCTTTCCAATTTGTGTTATGTGCAACATCTTGTTTGTAATCGAAAGATTTTTACTGGGCCTACTTTCTCTGACTATTTGATCTTCTGTCGCCTGTGCTATTTCGTCTCTCAGAGCTACCTATTCGACTTCTGTCATATTATTCTCCCCTTTTATTGTCATTTGTTATCTAATGCTCTCCAGGAAACTCTCAAGAAACTTTGGTCTTTGCAGCTTATCCAGTTTTATCTCCTTAGTTTCCATTAGTTTTAGGCATCATATTTGTTGTGATGTGATTCTGCATCTTGTTGATTGGGCAGCTGCACAACATAGCCTGTGTTACAGTCCTCTTGCAGATATGTTTCTAATGAGAAGATAAATCGTATATAGTTTGTAAATTATTAATTTGGTAGTGTTATTTCATGTACGAGGGCGGTTCAGAAAGTAACCTCCGATCGGTCACAGTTCGGGTTGTGGGGGGAGTAGCGACGCCATCTGTGCGTTCACGCACTCAACAGGTCAGTCGGCATCAAGCCGTGGTCGAGTGAACGTCGTACCTGCGCTAGTTTAGTTTTTGTGACAGTTTGAAATGTGTGCTGCAATAGAAAACCCCGCCAAATGTGAAGTGCGTGCTGTCATAAGATTTTTTACAGCCAAAGGATATTCTGCAGCAGCTATTCATCGTGAGCTTTGTGCCGTGTACGGACCGAGAGTTATGAGTGAAGGAGTTGTCCGTGAATGGGTACGTTTATTTAAAAGTGGACGAGAAAACGTTCGTGATGAAGAGAGGAGTGGTAGACCATCATTGGTGACTGACGAACTCGTTCAGACAGTTGATGCAAAAGTTCGTGAAAATCGACGTTTCTCAATGTCGGAGTTGTCTACTGGTTTTCCACAGATTTCTAAGACTCTCTTGTACGAGATAGTGACAGCAAGATTGGGTTACCGTAAGTTCTGTACACGATGGGTGCCCAAAATTCTTACCGACCACCACAAAACTCAAAGAATGGCCTCTGCATTAGACTTTCTGTCACGTTATGAGGACGAAGGAGAACCATTGTTAAACAGAATCGTGGCCGGTGACGAAACCTGGATTAAGTACGTGAACCCTGAGACAAAAGAACAATCAAAGATGTGGGCACATTCAAATTCGCCTACCAAACCAAGAAAAGCCTCGCAAGATTTTTCTGCCGGAAAATTGATGGCAACGGTGTTTTGGGATGCCAAAGGGGTGTTGTTGGTTGAATTCATGGAACGTGGTACGACCATCAATCAAGACGTGTACTGTGAAACAATAAAAAAGTTACGACGGGCTATACAGAACAAACGCCGTGGTATGCTGACTTCCGGTATCGTTTTTTTGCACGATAACGCCCGTCCTCACTCTGCTCGCAGAACAACGGCCCTTCTTGAGTCCTTCAAGTGGGACGTTATCAACCATCCACCTTACAGCCCAGACCTGGCGCCAAGTGATTATCACCTCTTCATGCATTTGAAGAAATGGCTCGGGTCACAGCGGTTTGATGACGACGAAAAGCTCAAAGATGCGGTCACAGGCTGGCTGCAGGCACAAGCGGGTGATTTTTATGCAGAAGGAATTTCAAAGCTTGTGAAGAGATACGATAAGTGCCTCAATCGCTATGGAGACTATGTAGAAAAATAGTGCAAAGATGTAGTTGTAAGATGTATATATTAAAATATTTTTATTTAACTTGGTGTATTTTTTTAAATCAACCGGAGGTTACTTTCTGAACGGCCCTCGTATATTATGTTCTCAAGTGTATGGCAAACATGTCTGATTCACATGATCAACATACTCGAGCATGTCACGATGTATTAAATGAAAGCATGATTGGTAAAACAAGTAATATATTCAAAACACTAGTGCTAGCTATACCCAGCTGTGTTTTATATGCGGGTTTGAGTGAAGATTTCAGCTTCCCACCAGACCTACCCTCTCTTTTAACTAATAATGAGGCGAGTGTCGCTAGAGTTTTACGTTTTTGTGTGATGTCTGGCCTTCTTCCCAAAATATTGGGATTGAAGTCTTAATGTGCTGCCCAGTGGTTTGGTCACCCATTATTTGTAAGTGGTCACTCAGCCACCGTTAATTATTTTTACCTGTTTGTACTGCTATTTTATTTTTAGTTTTATCTCCCTGTTTTGATGTGCTGTGTCCCATCTTGCAATTTGAACAATACCAATTCTCTCTCAATTCGGCTCTGAATTGAACTTTTGGGAACGGGCGCTGATAACCTCGTTGTTGTGCGCCCTAAAACACTAATAATCATCATCATCATCCTATGGCTTCTATTGATCATATACTTTTGTTTACTTTAAGGTTGTTGCTAATTCCAGCAACTGGTTGCTGATCGTTTAATCAAACGATATGGTGCATTTTCGCCTGTGTACATGCATTACTTTGCATCAGTTGATGTTGAGGATCAGCTGATAGACATGTGGACGAGGCATTAATCAATTGCAAGTTGCTCTGGATTTTGCAAATGTTGCTGAACAGCATAACATCCCCAAACACAATTATGTCTTCTACATTACACATCACAGTGGTACAGGAATTCTCTACTCTGATAAGTCGTATACCACGAGCAATAGAGTTACCACCACAATGACACAGCTACCTTCAGGTATGCCTCAGGATATATCTGCTCCTGATGCCTCTCCACAAAAAACAGCTCTGAATTCCATCTACAGGGGAGTCCTCAGTCCGGTCACACATCTGTTCATATATTTGGTATAAATGTATTTTAATAATCTGATGACAATATGAACCTGTATCTAAAGCATTCTGGAATATGACAGAAGACTTCAACCTGAGCTCTGCTGTCAAGAAAGTGTGTATACAGCATCTCCTCCCAAACCCTTGGTTCAAATGGTTCAAACGGCTCTGAGCATTATGGGACTTAACATCTGAGGTCATCAGATTTTGTTTTGTGGGGACTACACATGCAGATTGGCACTGCTGAGCAAAGAAAGGGAGAGGGGAAGAGATGGTTAGGGAGAGAGGGGGCAGGATTAGGTGAACAGAGGAGGAGGAGGAGGCAATGGAGTGTTGGAAATATGCAGTGCATTTGCGAAGGAAATAGTACTGCGACCAATTGTAGAACATTACTGAGCTGGTAGATGAGACATTACACAGGGAATGAATTGAGAAACGCTCCGCTAGTATCGCCACTGGAGCCTCCATATGAAAATAAAACAAAGATGCTCTTTGCGTACAGTTAGAGAACCTGCGTCTCTGTGCAACTTCCAGTTCTGTGCGGCGGCCCAAGGCAGGAACTGTAATTCCATCTTTTCCAATTAAATCATTTCGACTGCAAGCATTCTTTTTATCATTACCCGTTTCTGTGGTGACACGGCGAATGGGAATTGGGAAAGTCGTCATTTTTCTCCATGAATAAATCGAGAATTTAAACAGACTAACTAAGGCGCGTATTAATAAAAGGTCTCTGAATGATTTTCGGTGAAAATTATTGCTTTCAGTGACTCAGTTCAAATGTTTATAACTTCGTTCCGGATGCGCTTCCTAGAACTGTTTCAAACAGGGGCGGGTATAATTTATCTGCACCTTTTAGAAGTAAAGCGTCTGTTTTCACGTGGGCCATTTGATATTCCAGTAGCACTACAGTTTTCGAGAGTATACAGCTATACAATCCGGGCTCTACCCAAAATAATTAGCATTGTTAACAGGAGGCAGTGCTTTTCGGTAGGATGGCACAACGCATTTTTAGTTGCGTCATGCTATCCTCCGATAACCCTCGGAAAGATAACGATATTTGTTACACTTATTAGTAAGCCTTCAACAACAGTTGAAATATGTTCGCCATAAAAAGAGCTGAAATTTATGTAAATGGTTATTAACTGGCTCGTCTGAGTAGTCGTTTCTGTACTTTTGATTGTGCCGCAGCTCTGCCTCGGCAGAGTGAGGTGTTCAGGTTACAGTACAGACACAATACATAGATCTTATCAGCCAAGAATGATCAGCGTTTACTACAGCTCAGTGTTATAAAGACGAATGAGATGGTGCTTTGTTACGAAAAACGGATGTCTACTAAATGGCAACTACTCGGCCATGCAGACCAGTGTCCCCCCCACCCCCCTCCTACCTCTAAGGGAAAGGAAACAAAAATACAGTGTGGTGATGTGTTTTTCTTTGGAGAAAATGGTTTAAAAGTCAGCATTGCGCAGGTTTAACAAAGACGGAACTGAAACTCTTTTATAGCTAGTTAAAAGTCGCCATTGTCTTCCAAAATATTAAAAATACTCCATACCCCTTAGTCTTGCCCCCACCCCCCTTCCTACAAACGGTCGTATGGGCGCACTGCTTCCCGCGAATTCTCTACCAGTAAATTATTTCAGCAGTTCCTTGGAAGATTCTATCAGGAAATCTACGACTGCATCCTTAAACTCTAATGTATTGATTCATATGGTAATATAATGTTTACATCCTATCCTAACTCAACTGGCTGACTGTATGCATACTTCCTAAACAATAGCATGAAAAACTGTATCTTAATTGGCTTGTATGTAGACATAGTTTATTAGTAATTTGTGCATCAGATTATCTGATCTAAAGCGTTGTTCCACAATTCACCTTTCAGGTAAAATTGAATCGTTGACTATTGTACCCATTAATTTGGATATGTCACCAAACAGTCGCCAACTCCATAGTTATAAAGATGAGTATAGCACTCAGAACTGAACAACTTCACAACTACAGGTACAGCGGGCAGAGAGTACAATACAGAAATTTATTGAATATACTTGCTCATAGTTTTCTAAGAACAGGTATGAGAAAGCAGATGAATGGCAGGCAGGAATACAGATGCGTGCGACGGCTGCGATGTGTTCCCCAACTGAGTATTTAAGGCGGTTTTGCCTCAGCCCAAGGTCTTACCGTAATTACCCTACGCTGCTTTGGCTTTTGGTCGATTTTCCTAAGTATTAAAACGCTCCAATGCCTTAAGGCAATTCAAGGTTGTATGACATCACAAGAAAACTCAACTGCCAAACACCTGTTTTTGTCAGAAGGTACTTGGTTCAAACCCAATCATGTTTAATTTTCTAACATTTCATCCCATTGAAATGTAATTCGGTAGTTTAAATACCTACATACACCTAAGTAAAACCCCAATTTCTAATCAAGCCAAATTGCACTAACAGCCTTGTAACGGTAAGGCTCAGGTTCGAGTGCCATAATGCGTAATTTTGTTAACATGTGCATATTTTCTACACTCGTATTGTTTGGAGTATTACAACAGTGATACCACACTTCCAAAATCATAAAATCCCTTACAATCCTGTTGTTATAAGGTCATAAACAACTAAAAGATATATTACATCATACTTAATGGCTACACATGACTATGTATATAAATCCAACAGTAGACCACATTTCTAGTTCATTTTAGAATGCTTCTGTTCACCAGTACATACATCTTGACAGCATGTGGCTTTAAACACGTTAATGTTCTTATAGCACCTGATACTGACAGAAAAGTAGTAGTAATTAATTGCAGTTTACCGACATGGACTGGAATGAGCTTGGCCAATGAAGTACTTCGATGGGTTGATGACAACAATGTACGATCCATCTCTTCGTTCTCCAGACATCAACAGTTCTGTCATCAAAGTATCCATCATGGACATAGAGCTCCAACAATGAAGTTAATATCATCACCACAAGGCCATTCACAGTGCATTTGTTCGCACCATGCAACTGTAGTGGACGTGTATTGCCTATACAGTGCAATAAGGATTGCAGCAGACAGACTAAGTCAATGGCAACCGTGTGTCATGGCACTATTCGATTCTGTTGTGAGTTATGTCCGTGAACGTAGTGTACATGAGGATTTAGAGCTGTTGAGAAATGTTTGTATGCATGCAGTACCAAAATCTGTTACTACAGCTCCTATAGATTGAAATGAAATTTGCCAGATGGAGTACCGAAGTATGTCATTGTTCTGATTGACTGAATACCATACATGCCGAATTTTATTATATAAAAAATTCAGTTATTTAAGTAATATTGTTGGCTGTAAGAAAACATAAGAAGAACTATAGTAACAATATAATTATTTCTGCACAAATCATTAATAAACGAAGGTATTTACGATGTGTGTTTGTTTTACTGGGGTCAATTAAGGTGATCGTGATGGCCAGAACACTGTTCCACCACGCCGAGTCCAAGTCGGCAGATTCCTATAGAGATACGCAACAACTTCACGTTGATCATGTGGTGGCCCACCATCTTGCTATACATTAAATTTAGCGTCCATATCCTGTTGTAACTGAGGCATTAAATAATTTTCAAGCATGACCAGGTGTCCGTATGAACCTTAACTATTCCAGGAAATGCAGTGTAATACTCTCGATCATCCTCTTTGAAAATGAAATATATTTTTCGATGTTCTCGGCCATCACACTATCTTGATCACTGTGCAAACCAAATTCAATAAAGGATTCAACAAGGAAATCAGCATCCCACCCGCTTAAACTACGGAAAAAATGGGTGTGTGCCTTGGAAATTTATAATTCAAATTGCACGAATTGTTTTCTGAACTGCAGAAATTACCGGTTAGATGACAATGACCCTACGAGATTTTCAGCAATTTTATCTTGTGGCTGTCCGCAAATATAGCAATCAATTGCCTCCATACAATGATGAATCTTCCAGCGCTCTGTCATAGTATAACTAGCAGTAAAATAAATCACCTTTCTTTGCAAGATCTTCAAGCTGAGGGAGCAGGAATCTCGCCAGATCTTCAGCACTGTACGAATCAAAATGATTAAGAGTTGAACCATATGAACACACAACTTGATATGCAGCCGAAAGTGGTATGTGCCGTTCAGTGATGGTAGTATGCCTGGCAGTGGGATCATCCGGAGTTAGAAGGCACATGAAGTTGGCTGTACAAGAAACGGTACTCACACCATCAGAAAAAATTTTTAATCCTTAAAAATTCACTATCCTCTGTAGGCAAATCTATATGTACGTGAGCATGTGTAGAGGAATCGCACTGATGCTCTGTTAATTTATCACTTGTATAAAATGTGTTCAAACACCTACAACAAATATGCCGCACACAGTTTTTACGACTTAACCGGAATGAAATAACGCACTATTTTTTTCTTTATCCAGTAGTGATGCTGCTCATAAGAGATCAGCAATAAATCTGCATGTCTCTGCCACTGACCAGAGAAATCGGAAAAGTAGAGAGCGGCAACGATCTTACGTGTACCTTTATTATCACTAGTGTGCGCTCTAGCCACATATGTGAATAGATATATGTGGATTCTACTTTACAAAATCATTGATGTCTTGGAGACTCATGGGAAACTTCATTGCTTCATGTTTATAATATGTGGAAACATCATACTTGTCAAATTTATCAGTACACTTTGCATTTTTCTCAAAATTATTCTTGCAGGTCTGAAGTAACCACGCAAAGCAAAGTACAACATCGTTCAATGTTAATAACATCTTTTTCTACGCCTGTTTCCCCTGGAAGGGAGATATATGAAGACTGCTCATCACATGGTTTATAGGAATACGTGTAGATGTCTAAGAACAAGACTCTACTAGGTGCTTTCCCGGAAACTCTTCGAATTCCAATACCCTGGTCTGCAAAGGATTACAGATTCATTTATCGTATCATTCGGTGAATGACGTCCATTGTGATATCACGTCAATTTTTATCCACTTATAGATAACTGACGTCTCAGTAATACCATGCACTTTTGAAACTGTGAACTGGCAGTATAAAGTTGCTTTGCATTTAACGGAGGGATATTGCGAGTTATTCGTGACATTAGAAACTTCCTATTCCCAAACGGATTAGTATACAATTTTACCCGTACATGATGTATAACTTTTCCCACTGTTTCTCAACATTTTTGCTTTTACTCTGTCCCAGTTTCTAAAGTTTCGAATTTTTTTTAGGCTTTTTAATGGGAGATTGTTCCTTATGGACGACTGAATTAGACGATTCATCGCTGCTTGGTGGATGATCATTGTCACTTGAGCCGGAGGACAAATCTGAACTGCTATCGGAAGTGCTGCTGGGTAAAGGGGTCTTTATTCGCACGAAGTAATGGCCGCTATCGACAGGGGATCTCAAGTTGATTCCGTATTTCTAGATTTCCGGAAAGCTTTTGACACCGTTCCTCACAAGCGACTTCTAATCAAGCTGCGGGCCTATGGGGTATCGTCTCAGTTGTGCGACTGGATTCGTGACTTCCTGTCAGGAAGGTCGCATTTCGTAGTAATAGACGACAAATCATCGAGTAAAACTGAAGTGATATCAGGTGTTCCCCAGGGAAGCGTCCTGGGATTTCTGCTATTCCTGACCTATATAAATGACCTGGGTGACAATCTGAGCAGTTCTCTTAGGCTGCTCGCCGATGATGCTGTAATTTACCGTCTAGTAAGGTCATCCGAAGACCAGTATCAGTTGCAAAGCGATTTAGAAAAGATTGCTGTATGGTGTGGCAGGTGGCAGTTGACGCTAAATAATGAAAAGTGTGAGGTGATCCACATGAGTTCCAAAAGAAATCCGTTGGAATTCGATTACTCGATAAATAGTACAATTCTCAAGGCTGTCAATTCAACTAAGTACCTGGGTGTTAAAATTACGAACAACTTCAGTTGGAAAGACCACATAGATAATATTGTGGGGAAGGCGAGCCAAAGTTTGCGTTTCATTGACAGGACACTTAGAATATGCAACAAGTCCACAAAAGAGACAGCTTACACTACACTCGTTCGTCCTATGTTAGAATATTGCTGCGCGGTGTGGGATCCTTACCAGGTGGGATTGACGGAGGACATCGAAAGGGTGCAAAAAAGGGCAGCTCGTTTTGTATTATCACGTAATAGGGGAGAGAGTGTGGCAGATATGATACGCGAGTTGGGATGGAAGTCATTAAAGAAAAGACGTTTTTCGTCGCGGCGAGATCTATTTACGAAATTTCAGTGACCAACTTTCTCTTCCGAATGCGAAAATATTTTGTTGAGCCCAACCTACATAGGTAAGAATGATCATCAAAATAAAATAAGGGAAATCCGAGCTCGAACAGAAAAGTTTAAGTGTTCGTTTTTAACGCGCGCTGTTCGGGAGTGGAATGGTATGGAGGTAGTATGATTATGGTTCGATGAACCCTCTGCCAAGCACTTAAATGTGAATTGCAGAGTAATCATGTAGATGTAGATGTAGATGTAGAAGCGATACACACATTTGTAAATATTCAGAACAGTGCTGTGGAAATGTATCGTGCAACGTTAAGCAATTCCGCTCAGTCTCCTCCCGGAGCAAACCAAAGAACAGCCGGCGAGTTTATTTTCGTGTGGCATAACACACGGTCCTACCACTTTCGTTATTTTAATTGTGTGATACGTATGTCACTATCGAGTGCTGTTACTAATGGGCAGAGATTATTTCACGCTTACATGATATACACTCCTGGAAATGGAAAAAAGAACACATTGACACCGGTGTGTCAGACCCACCATACTTGCTCCGGACACTGCGAGAGGGCTGTACAAGCAATGATCACACGCACGGCACAGCGGACACACCAGGAACCGCGGTGTTGGCCGTCGAATGGCGCTAGCTGCGCAGCATTTGTGCACCGCCGCCGTCAGTGTCAGCCAGTTTGCCGTGGCATACGGAGCTCCATCGCAGTCTTTAACACTGGTAGCATGCCGCGACAGCGTGGACGTGAACCGTATGTGCAGTTGACGGACTTTGAGCGAGGGCGTATAGTGGGCATGCGGGAGGCCGGGTGGACGTACCGCCGAATTGCTCAACACGTGGGGCGTGAGGTCTCCACAGTACATCGATGTTGTCGCCAGTGGTCGGCGGAAGGTGCACGTGCCCGTCGACCTGGGACCGGACCGCAGCGACGCACGGATGCACGCCAAGACCGTAGGATCCTACGCAGTGCCGTAGGGGACCGCACCGCCACTTCCCAGCAAATTAGGGACACTGTTGCTCCTGGGGTATCGGCGAGGACCATTCGCAACCGTCTCCATGAAGCTGGGCTACGGTCCCGCACACCGTTAGGCCGTCTTCCGCTCACGCCCCAACATCGTGCAGCCCGCCTCCAGTGGTGTCGCGACAGGCGTGAATGGGGGGACAAATGGAGACGTGTCGTCTTCAGCGATGAGAGTCGCTTCTGCCTTGGTGCCAATGATGGTCGTATGCGTGTTTGGCGCCGTGCAGGTGAGCGCCACAATCAGGACTGCATACGACCGAGGCACACAGGGCCAACACCCGGCATCATGGTGTGGGGAGCGATCTCCTACACTGGCCGTACACCACTGGTGATCGTCGAGGGGACACTGAATAGTGCACGGTACATCCAAACCGTCATCGAACCCATCGTTCTACCATTCCTAGACCGGCAAGGGAACTTGCTGTTCCAACAGGACAATGCACGTCCGCATGTATCCCGTGCCACCCAACGTGCTCTAGAAGGTGTAAGTCAACTACCCTGGCCAGCAAGATCTCCGGATCTGTCCCCCATTGAGCATGTTTGGGACTGGATGAAGCGTCGTCTCACGCGGTCTGCACGTCCAGCACGAACGCTGGTCCAACTGAGGCGCCAGGTGGAAATGGCATGGCAAGCAGTTCCACAGGACTACATCCAGCATCTCCACGATCGTCTCCATGGGAAAATAGCAGCCTGCATTGCTGCGAAAGGTGGATATACACTGTACTAGTGCCGACACTGTGCATGCTCTGTTGCCTGTGTCTATGTGCCTGTGGTTCTGTCAGTGTGATCATGTGATGTATCTGACCCCAGGAATGTGTCAATAAAGTTTCCCCTTCCTGGGACAATGAATTCACGGTGTTCTTATTTCAATTTCCAGGAGTGTATTTCTCTCCGTGTCGATGATTGACACTCTAATTAACATACCCTATATCCTCTTTGTTACTGGAATTAACACTGAATAATCGTCAATAATTTTACCTAACAGTGAGTCAACAGTAATCCCTTAAGTAGCCAATTATCGCCAGTAACCTATAGAGGTACAGGCAAATTGTAAGGTGGTAAAATAATTCTTTACCTAGCTTTGTGTGAAGATGCTTCTATAATACCACAAACCCCAGCTGGGTGTCATTCAAAAGGCCGTTTTGTGTCCGCTAGTGCTTATGAATATTACTATTTGGTTCTTGTACCCAGAAACACAGCACACGCCTAACGCTTAGCTGAGTTGTTTTTACTCGTTTTGATGCTTGCTTCAAGTCTTCTAGTTTCGTCTATTTTATTCTACCTCCACCGCTTCTTTCAGCTATGACTATGATTTCTATGGTTCGGAGACCACTTCAGATTCAGCTTCCTCGTCTGTAACTACCCGAGTCCGTCAGGACGTAGGTCAGACTAAAATATGGAGTTACCGCCTTTAGTGTAACAGTGGCCAGTAAGACAAAGTGGTGTTCGAACTAACTTTCAAGTCCTACACAAGTTTTCACAGTTTCGTTCATGGAGGATTCTATCACGTCCCTCCATTGTTAGAAACAACATACAACACAATGACGTGGTAAAAATGGAATCAGTATTAAAGCAATGATATAACTGTAAAAAAGTGTAGTATGGCTGTCTCTCTTTCCTGAACAAGTAAAAACAAATTCTCACAAACCACATGAGGCTGTAAAGTAACATCGATATTTTAAACTTGCTTAAACTCTATTGTGCACGTATTGATGGATTTCACCGAATCTTGTTTGTTTTACTGTGAAATTCATGTAGCATTTTACATTCAATGTCGGTGATTCATTAGTTATCGAGTTCTGTCGGCTTTAGTCCGAGTAATGTATTATGCTTGTGAACTCTGGACGGGCAGGTATATTGGCTGAACACATATTTGCATTATATATGTGTTAATGAAGTTAAACCCTAATGGAAATTAAGCGCTAATCGCGACAGAAAGGAGAACAAGTCGACACAGACGGCGAGTACATTTCACTGCGACAGCCAAGCTGACACCATCGTGTTATTCAAATTTATAAACGGACTCATTACTATTTCGGACAGCCAAAGTATAACAGAACCAACATATTATTTTTCTTCTGCAACATTGTAAAGCCTTTGAGTCTTAACTGACAGCTTCCTTTATGTTAACCGCAAGCCTCATACTCTCTGGATAAGCATGTCGGCAGTTTTTCAGTTTTGCTTCGTGTTATCAGCGCCTTGCATTAATAGCATTACGAGCATGCTTCACGTCGTCAGTAGCTCCTGTGTTGTTCTGAATAATTACAATGAGGTTTACTGGCATCACAAAAATGTCGTATGGTGTACATAGTTACATAGTTAGATTACATGCCAAAATTAGCTTCATTCCTTACACTCAGTTGTCTTTTATACACTCCTGGAAATTGAAATAAGAACACCGTGAATTCATTGTCCCAGGAAGGGGAAACTTTATTGACACATTCCTGGGGTCAGATACATCACATGATCACACTGACAGAACCACAGGCACAGAGACACAGGCAACAGAGCATGCACAATGTCGGCACTAGTACAGTGTATATCCACCTTTCGCAGCAATGCAGGCTGCTATTCTCCCATGGAGACGATCGTAGAGATGCTGGATGTAGTCCTGTGGAACGGCTTGCCATGCCATTTCCACCTGGCGCCTCAGTTGGACCAGCGTTCGTGCTGGGCGTGCAGACCGCGTGAGACGACGCTTCATCCAGTCCCAAACATGCTCAATGGGGGACAGATCCGGAGATCTTGCTGGCCAGGGTAGTTGACTTACACCTTCTAGAGCACGTTGGGTGGCACGGGATACATGCGGACGTGCATTGTCCTGTTGGAACAGCAAGTTCCCTTGCCGGTCTAGGAATGGTAGAACGATGGGTTCGATGACGGTTTGGATGTACCGTGCACTATTCAGTGTCCCCTCGACGATCACCAGTGGTGTACGGCCAGTGTAGGAGATCGCTCCCCACACCATGATGCCGGGTGTTGGCCCTGTGTGCCTCGGTCGTATGCAGTCCTGATTGTGGCGCTCACCTGCACGGCGCCAAACACGCATATGACCATCATTGGCACCAAGGCAGAAGCGACTCTCATCGCTGAAGACGACACGTCTCCATTTGTCCCCCCCATTCACGCCTGTCGCGACACCACTGGAGGCGGGCTGCACGATGTTGGGGCGTGAGCGGAAGACGGCCTAACGGTGTGCGGGACCGTAGCCCAGCTTCATGGAGACGGTTGCGAATGGTCCTCGCCGATACCCCAGGAGCAACAGTGTCCCTAATTTGCTGGGAAGTGGCGGTGCGGTCCCCTACGGCACTGCGTAGGATCCTAGGGTCTTGGCGTGCATCCGTGCGTCGCTGCGGTCCGGTCCCAGGTCGACGGGCACGTGCACCTTCCGCCGACCACTGGCGACAACATCGATGTACTGTGAAGACCTCACGCCCCACGTGTTGAGCAATTCGGCGGTACGTCCACCCGGCCTCCGGCATGCCCACTATACGCCCTCGCTCAAAGTCCGTCAAGTGCACATACGGTTCACGTCCACGCTGTCGCGGCATGCTACCAGTGTTAAAGGCTGCGATGGAGCTCCGTATGCCACGGCAAACTGGCTGACACTGACGGCGGCGGTGCACAAATGCTGCGCAGCTAGCGCCATTCGACGGCCAACACCGCGGTTCCTGGTGTGTCCGCTGTGCCGTGCGTGTGATCATTGCTTGTACAGCCCTCTCGCAGTGTCCGGAGCAAGTATGGTGGGTCTGACACACCGGTGTCAATGTGTTCTTTTTTCAATTTCCAGGAGTGTAGTTCGTTTCCAATGGAACCAAATGCAAGATTTTCAATATGGACATTTTAGTTTAGATTTAACAGTGACCATCACGAATATCATTTGAACACACAAATTACTATAACCAGTCAAGTTGAATTACTGTAAGAAATATGACTGATTACAGTAAATTATCTTTTCAATTAACAGTTGCTTTCCGTTCAACATTTTTTTGCGTAATCCTTACAATAGAGCGTTATGCAGATTTAAAACTAAAATCTTGAATAACTGCCTGCAACATGTACTCCGTCAGATGTGTACTGGTACAAAAGAATACTGCATACATGCGTCATTGCCGACCGGAGTGGCCGAGCGGTTCTAGGCGCTACAGTCTGGAACGGCGCGACCGCTACGGTCGCGGGTTCGAATCCTGTCTCGGGCATGGATGTGTGTGATGTCCTTAGGTTAGTTAGGTTTAAGTAGTTCTAAGTTCTAGGGGACTGATGACCACAGCAGTTAAGTCCCATAGTGCTCAGTTCCATTTGAACCATTCGTTTTTTTTTTTCGCTTCTCCCTCTAGTTGAGGTGTTGAATGTGCCATCTAGTTGCTACTGTCGAGAGACGTAGAGTAACATAACATATCGAGGAATCTGATTAAAGTACTTTAGGCCAGTTGCGGCACTACTAGACGTTCCACTGAGTGATCTGAAATAGTTTAAGTAGTAACGCTACAGCCCAGACGACTGAAGAATTCGTATCATTTTGTGATGTTATGTATAAGTAATGTAATAAAAAGGATGTACGGAACTGTGAAAAGATTGGACTCCTGCCAAATTCACCTAAAGGTGAGTGTTACATGCTGCAATGTCAAGGGCATACCTCATAGTGATACGTTATCTAGATAAGAATGCCATCATCAGAAATACCAAGATTCTGTCTAAAAACGCAGTTTGCCAAATTAAGTAATCCTATCCCAGCTGTTGTTTCTTATTTTATTCCAACTCTTTTAATGTTGTGTCATCATGTTTCAGACTGGTTACATGCGAGCTGTAATGAATTCCCCTACTGCGTCACCCTATTCATCTCAAGGTAGCACTTCCACCCAACGCCTCAATCTGTTGGATATATACCGATCTCTTTCTTCTCCTACAGTTTTTACCATCTGCACCTACCTCTACAAACACGGAACTTATTTCCTGACGACACACATGGCATCATCCTGCTCTGGTCAATGGTTTGCACCTGTTCCTCTTTGCGTAGAATATTCTCCTGTATTATCTAACCAGTATATCTAACTTTCAACATCCTTCTACACCACTACATCTGAGATCCTTCGGCTCTTCTCGTTTCAGTTTTCCGACAGTCCATGGTTCCCTTCATACCCGTACAACGCTTTTCTGCAAACGTACAATCTCCGAAATTTCTTCTTCAAAATAAAAAGCTGATGTTTGCCACTAGTAGACTTCTTTTCGCCAGATATGCTCTCTTGAAGTCGGCAGTCTATCTCTTACGACCTCACAGCTTCGTCCGTCAAGTGGTATTTTGCTTCCAAGGCAGCAGAATTCCCTTACTTTCGTGGCCTCCTATATTGATATTAAGTACATAGCTAATTTAATTTCTGCTACTCCTCACCAGTTTAGTCCTTCGTCTGTTTATTGTCGATCCACTGTTGGACTGATGAAGTGACGGGACCATTTGGCGTTGTGAGAACCCCTCAGGTGTCGTCGGACGCGTGGTGCAAGTCTTTCTACCTGCCGCCACTTCGGCAACTTGCGCGACTTCGTGACGAAGACGAGATCAAAAGGTGAGGACAAAAAAATTACCCAGTCCCAGATTGTATTGCTAGAAACCCCTAAGTATTTCATATCGACTTCCACTGCTTCTTCTATGACGTCATAAGACAGTTCTCCATGTCGTACAGGCCTTCAGCGTACCGTTTCCACCTATCTGCTTTCTCCTTGCGACTAACAGTGGAATTCCTCGAGCAGTCTTAACATTGATATTTTTGATATTAAATTCTCTGAAGATTGTTTTGACATTTCTCTATACTGAATCTGTCCTTCTGACTACCACTCTTTTCTCGATTTCTTCACACTTTTCCTTTAGCCATTTCACCTTCACTTAGTCGCACTTCGTATTTATTTTATTCCTAAGTGACTTGACTGCTGCCGGCCGAAGTGGCCGTGCGGTTCTAGGCGCTGCAGTCCGGAACCGCGAGACCGCTACGGTCGCAGGTTCGAATCCTGCCTCGGGCATGGATGTGTGTGATGTCCTTAGGTTAGTTAGGTTTAACTAGTTGTAAGTTCTAGGGGACTAATGACCTCAGAAGTTGAGTCCCATAGTGCTCAGAGCCATTTGAACCATTTTTTTTTTACTGCTGTATTGTACTCAGTATTTTTTTGCTTTTCTTTTTGTTGATTGCTTTAAGTATTTATTCTGTTACTTAAGGTTTCTAAGCAGTTACTACATATAACTCTTCATATTCAATATAATTTTTGTTTAACTAGACAGATAAAAGCAGAAGGTAGTAAAAAATACAAGCGTGAAAGGTAATAGGAGATCCATTAAAAACCGTTGACAAAAGGATACAATTTCGACATTAAACATCTGCTAAGACATTCGGAATTATTTAACGTGGCCATTAAAAAAGCGTTTGTGTGTGTGTGTGTGTGTGTGTGTGTGTTCTGCTTGTGAGAGAGTGATTGAATGCAGGGGAGGGAGCGGGGACTGAAGAAGGGAGAGGGGAGGATGTAGAGGCAGACAGACGTTAGAACAAGAAAAATAGTTTTCCTTTAGATATTGCCTACGGTACATGTGCAGAGATGAAACTAGAAGCAAAGAAATGTTGTGGTGGAGAAATGCATCAGAGCTGTCAAAAGACAGTTGACCATTAAAAATAAGTAAATACTTTGTCGTTTCACTCATTTGTCATGGGTTTTTAGTGGAACTCAACTCAGCTACATTATTGAAAAATACTTGTTTGACGGCATTAACTGGTGTGAGATTTTTCTAATAGTTGTGGATGAAGGAATAAAACAAGAATTTCGATACGGATATCTTGTAATGCTTTAAGTATTTGACAATTCATTTGAAACACTAAAATTTAATTTTACAGGTGGTGTAAAAGCAACTAGTAGTTAGTAGAGGGGTAATTATTATGGACTTACAAATGATACCCACATGTAAACACGGAAACATTTTTCTTGTTTCCGACTAAGCACTCGAAATTTACGTCACTTGCGCGAGTGCGAAAGTATAACAGGCCATTGGATACTCAAATGTGCTCCGTAGTAATGCTGGTGGAGAAGATCCTGAGCTCGTTGCAGGTGTAAAAATGACGGGTTCGTTACTTGATGAGTCGAATACACAGAGACTAAAACGCCCGCAGCCGTGGTTTACGTCAAAATCCCAGAGCCAACGCACCACTGGGGAGTTCACATTGTAGAACAGGACGTCTGCATCACTAGCTCAGACTTCAGACCCAAAACTAAGGAAGTCACGCTGTGCGCCATCGAATTTGGATTTTTAAATCCTGCGTGCTAAGCATTTTTCGCTTTTGGGGAACTAGCGAGCGAAAAAAACATGATGCAAATTCGTGGTGTAATTACATCCGAATTCTCGTGTTCCCTTTCCAGTTCAGGGCAGTGCTCCAAATTTTAGTTTAATTTGCAGCAGAAGAAAATGCAACAAGACTAACAGCTTTTAACATGAATGAGTCACAGTCACAACAAATGTATGATTAGGTTTATATTCACAGACGAAACATTTTATGTATATTATAGAAGACTTATGAGGAATCTCCATTTTTAGCAGAAACGTTTTGAAATTTATTGTAAGAGAACACACTTTCTCACTTACAGGTTTGTAATGGTTGTGAACGCAAGCAGAGCAGTTATCGTAATTGTTAAGCTGCCGTCATCACGTACCTTTACAAACCTACTATGTTTGGCTCTAAGCATGGTAGAGAGTCACATAGGTTTTGGGTGGTTAATAATACACGTAACATTAAATTCCATTAAACATTAAATATTTTAATGGAATGTTTTTTGTAAAAGTAATGTTAAAAAGTACTAAAATATTAATGTATAATTCTTTCGTTTGTTGAATTTATTCAGCTTTATTCTGCACGTTATAACTAATAAATTAAGGTTAAGGCCCAAACCTGCTTCTGAAAATTTTTCGCAGTTTAAAACCTGTCTTACCATTATGTACTCTATCTGAGACCTTTCTGTGGCTTCAGGTGTCTTCCACGTACACAACATTTCTTTCATTGTGTTTGAGAAAAATGTGTGAAACGACGAAACTGTACTCTGCGCAAAACTCTTTCATACCTTTCCCCCATTCCCTTCACCTCTATTTCTATTTCTTTTCCATTGTTAGATATATTCCTGCATTACCTCTAGTTGTGTTGATAACCCTGAACAGATGTCCTGTTCTGTCTCTCATCGCACTTCACTAATTCCGGCTATATCTAAATTCAAACTATGCAGTTCAATATTAAAGTTCTTTAACATGCCTGCGCTATTAACCCTTCGTTTACCAGCATTAAAATATTTATTGCAAATATTATTTTCTTAAGAGACTTACAATCAAATACATTCAGTTTAATTTGAGCACAAGCATTTTTAAGGAAAAGTGTTTAGTAGCATTATTGTTTATGGCGTTTCATTCCAATTCATAAACTAGGGAGCGTTGACATCTTGTGGTCTTCATCCGTTTTGATTGTGGGGCATACGGTATGCAACACCTAATGCGTGCTGCTACGTTTTCTCTTGTTAGGGAACGGAGTGATACCAACACCTCCAACGATATCTATCCTAAATATAAAATTGCTTCCTTCTTCTGCATCAATTTCGCTGAAGATTATGTAGGCTTTGTCTGCACCCACATTAAGAAAATACCACATTTTGTGCTCTCATCATTTCACCTGCAATGATAACTAGCTGGTTCATCCAGTAGCTAATAGATCAAGCCATGATAAGGTCAGCAGTTGGCAGATTCCAGGATTACACAGGCGAGAAGAAATAACTCGATTGTTCCTTGCCAATGTTTACGAGATGAAACAACACATGATTGTTTTGTTTAGTAAGAAAGCTGCCTCGTAATGATGACTTACGATATACACAACTAATTTTAAAAACACGTAGATATTCGACACCAACGAAAACTGACGTTTTCTGAACAGTATGATCACGAACAAGGAATTATTTCAGGCAGCGAAGCACTCAAGAAGCACGAACAACAGAGTTAATCTCAAAGCAACGGAGCGAGAGAAATGTGTGCTATTGAAAGTCGAGTAGTAGAGGTTTGACTTGAGGGCGGTTGTTACCAATAAACGCAACGGTTTTGCTTTCGCACCACTGTTAACCTAGGTGATCTATGTAAAATTGTTTAACGCAATGTTCATCATACAGACGCTTCTTAAGACGGTTATACTGATTACTATATTATTATTGCTGTTGTTGTTATTATCGCAACAGTGTACATATGAGGTCACTATGCATGATGTATCGGCGGATAATTCGTGTAGGCAGCTGTGAAGGGTCTTTTTGTAGATGGTAGATTTTCTTAGTGTCAATGGTTTTCAAGAGCTCACTAAGATCTTTTGGAACTGGCCCCAGTGGCTTCCTGCAGACTGGGTTGGCCCCAGTGGTTGCAGTTCGATTTTCAAATCTTCGAAATTGTAAGTTTTTGCAAGTTGTTTTTTGTCTATTCTGTTAGCACATACGAGGACTATTCGGAAAGTAAGGAACGATAGGTCGTGGAATGGAAACCACAGTGAAAATCAAAACTGTTTTATTTGCAGCGGTTAGCTACACCTTATAGCTACTTCTCTACACAGTCGCCGCTCAGGCATCTGTCGTAGCGTTGTACCAACTTTTCAATTCCCTCGTTATAGAAGACAGCCGCCAAGGCTTTTCGACAATTTTCTACTCTGGACTGCTGCTCGTTGTCTGTGTCAAAATATTGTCTTCATAGCCAGCTGTTCATTTGAGCAGATATGAACCTCAGGGGTTGCCAATCATGGGCTGTATTGTGGATGATCAAACACTTACCATCGAAAACGCTGCAGAGTGCGACCGAGAATTGTCGTGTAAACGAACCGCATGAGTTATGTTATATGGATTGCATAGCTTCAGGCGAAATCATTCGCCAGGCCCTCATACTTGGCGGGAGACGCTAATTTCTAGCCATCTTTACGTCCTCACTGTGAGCTCAGAACTGAAAAAAGCGGCATGATCCGATCGACAGGCGTACTACACTCATTGCCAAATGCATCTGTGCAAAGCTTCATCAGATTTTCACTGTATTTATCATTTCGCGACCGATCGTTCCTTACTTTCTGAATAACCCTCGTATTTTTCCGCATGAAACTACAATGTCTGGTGTGTTGTGTTTCAGTAGTCGACCTGTCTAAAGTAGAAAATCCCATGGTAATTTGGTATGCTGGTTTTCAACAACATTGTCTGGAATATGCTTACATTTTCTTGGCACCAGCATATGGTAATTTTGCCATACGTACCAGGATACTATTCGTCCCACACCAATGAGCCTCTGCTTGTAATAAGTTCGAACGACCTTTTCACAAACGCTAGAGATAAGGCAATTGTTTCCTCAGCCTCTTTGCAGAGCCTGGAGTTTGGCCTTCTGCTGATTTCTCGATTCTGGCTTTGATGGCGTTAGTTCTAATGGTTTGTAACTGTACACCAAAATTAAGTCCTTCAGTTTCTTCTTTAGGGTTCCATTGGTTACACTGGAGGACATCTTATCGAAATCTATTTTGCCTTCTATCTTATCCAAAGTCCGGCATAGGAGTGCAGGTTTGCGTCATCGGTTCTTGGTTTGCGGTACTTTAAGAAGCATTCTGTTGTTGATTTCATCCAAACCTGATTGTTGGCTATATTTCACATAGTCTGTCAATACCTCTCTTCTTCCACTATCTGTCTCACTTGCAAGAGTCCTCGACCGCCTGCTTTTATGGGCATGAACAGCTTGTCGACGTCACTGTGATGGTGTACTGTATGGCAAATTGTCATGAGCTTTCTTGTTACACTGTCCAAGAGTATCCAGCTCTACTTATCGCCAGTTCACGACGCCTGCAGTGTATCTGATGACGGTATCTATTTTACACTCACGTTCAGAAAAAAACAGAACAACTTGAACGATTAGAGATAAGACGTTCATATTCACAGGACACGAAAATTAGGATGTTTTGTAGAAATGATTAGCATTTCAGTCACCTTGGTTCGGTGCCTAGTAAGCACAGGGTCCGCCATGGGTCCTGATAACTTGTTCAGCGAGTGATGGTATCGACGCGTATAAGGCACGAAAGGTGTCCTGTGGTATAGCCACCCACGCTGCATTCACGTGGTTCCAAAGTTCATCTGTGGTGGTTAGCATTGGGTCACAGCACTGCACCCGTCATTTCACCATATCCACACATTTTCGATTGGTGACAAGTCTGTGAGCTGACGTCTTTTGACACCAAGAAAGAACATGTTCTTGCGGCAACAAGTGTACTTGCATTGTCTTGCTGAAAAGTGGCGTCTGGGGTCTTGCGCAGAAAGGGTACGGCTACGAGTCGCATGACGTCCTTCACGTAGGTCTTTCTGGCCCCAGCGCCCTGGACATGCACCAACTATGATTTGTGGTTGTACCCAATAGCACACTACACCATAAGGCCTTGAGCTGGCGCTGTATGTGTTGTGCGAATGCAGTCACTGTGATGCCACTCCCTCTCACTGTGTCTAACCAACGTGTGACCACCATTTTCAAACAAACAGAACCAGGATTCATCAGTAAACGCTATCTGATGCCATTCCTGACCACAGCGACGTCGTTCCATACACCACTGCCGTCTAGTGTGTTTCTGCACATTCGTCAAAGGTAGGCGGACAACTGGACAACGCGCAAGTAAACCATGCCGTAATAAACGGTGGCGAACTGTCGCCCCTGATGGTGTACGATGTCTTCCACTGCTTCGCCAGAGCCGAGTAGGACGCAGATCTGTCGTGCAATGGCATTCGGATTAGCTGTCGATCTTTTCGCGGGGCGGGGGGGGGGAGGGGGGGGAGGGGCCTGGATTGTGCAACCTGACCCATCTCGCCGTGTTCTACGGCCTTCCGTGAACCATTCGGCACACTCCCGTTGCAGTGCCGAAGTACTTCGTGCCATATGAACAGAAATTTCCCGGATGGATGCATCACATTCTCTCATGCCTGTCTCAGACTCGCTTATTTGACATATGCCTGCACGCCTACTCAAATCACACTGATCCATTATCTTCGGTTTATAGCGACAACGAGAGCTGCAGGGACGTTTTACCGGTAGGTGGTGTTGCGCCGCGATATCGATGTTGACCTTGAATCCACTGGCCGACATGGTTCAAACGCGAATCATTTCTGCAGAATATAGTAAATGTACCTGTCCTGTGAGTAGCAGTGTCTTATCAATAGTTGTTCAAGGCTTTCTATTTTTTTCTGAACATGAGTGTATATATGTTTGAAATTGTGTCAATCGTTGGGGGCGATCTGAAGTTTACAGATCACTAGTAATTCTTTTTATTACTATTACCGATTTCGACATATCCACGCTGTCATCAGCGGATCTGAAAGTGAAAAAAAAGTCCCAAGTGAAGGTGGTTCAGACATATACGATTTCATACAACCACTGTGTACGATACTGCAACATTAGATCGTACATTGTAACGTTATTAGATGTACATTCTTGCTACAACTCTAAAGGTGTTGCGTCAAATTGTAATAAAAAGTGGCAGGGAACGTCAGCATGTCACAAATAAAATAGCACACAACTAAACATACAACATGTGTATGTAAAAAAAATTTGCATGTTTTAATTTTATGGTATTTTTTTAATTCATGTACTCTTCCGTTACGTCTTGGTAGAACAATGCCATACTTAAGGTTGAATAACATATACAATGTTTTTGGTCTACTGATTTTTGTTTATTTCAAACTAGCTTTCGGCTTACTATGCCGTCTTCAGGAAACAACTGACGAGTGTCTGAAAGGATCATTGATTGGTAGTAACCACATATGACAGCCAAAGATCAAACCACTTGCATGGCGTGTTGTGCGCGACTCTTGTTTCTTAACTTTGAAATTACACTTTACACAACAGACAATGTTAAGCACGACAAATATTTAAACCACAAAAAGTGCAAATTAAGCAGTTATAATGCACTACTTTTTTTTTGAGTTCTTAACATTGACTGAGAAACTGTTAAACTGAACACACTTTATTTATGTTGTGCAACGAATATGTTTTTAACATTGTAAACTAAACTTTAACCCATGAACAGTATTAGACTATAAGTAAAATATATAATCTTATAGTATTACAAGTTACAAAGTTAAGGTGCCATAGTTAGTGAGGTTGTGGCATTGGTTGAGAACTATCTACCTGAGCGTTGGTAACTTACGTTGAGGAACAAACATGTTTTACTTTGTAAATAACATTTTTATGGAATGGGCAATATTAAACACAGTACAAGGTTAAAATATACAATACTGAAGTATTAGATGTTATATTGTTGAAGTTTTTAGGATAAGCAAGCTAACATGTTTTAATTTTGAGCAGCAGTATCTGTCATGTGGTTGGTTGATTACATCATCTGAAGCTTAAAAATGGGGATGTGCTCGACTGTAATTGATCATTTAGAAACAACTGGGGACTTTGAGCTAAAAATCTGTTTACCTCAAGTGCTTCTAACAAGATTAGTTCTTTTCCTTTGACGGTTATATGGCAGAGTATGACTTATGTAATCTCCAGCTGCGTTCGTGTTCAGTCAGCCTAGTTGTTATGGCCCTGCCCGTCTGATCAATTGAATTACACAAAAATCGGTAGAACGCAAACAGTGTACTTATTATTCAACCTTAAATAAAGTGTTTCGATAGAGAGAAAAAAACAGGTCTTGGTTGCACGAGAAAGGTTTATTGAATCTTCACAGGTGACGCAATTCACACGTTCTAGGTACCATCAGACAATCTGAGGAAATTACAAAGTGGTATAAGTATAAAATGCTATTAAAGACGATAATAAAGGGGTAAATTGAAAATAACAGAATGAAGACAATTATCGATTGGACTATGAAGCACAGGGCCACATTGGTGTTTCAGGTGGTGATGAGGGGTATAAATTTCAACTCATAAAATATTGCATCATAACTGAGCTTACCGGTGAAACTCTTGCTAATTGTGACTGAAGTGTCGAACGTAATTAAAAGCCCCATAGAATTGGGAGGTACCAGCCTGTTAGCCACAGTCAATGCTTCATTACAGCGCCGACAAAATTTTTCTTAATCGTAACTGAGGCGTCAAACGTGATGTATAGTCCCAAAGAACTGGGAGGAAACAGCCAGATAGCCACTGTCAATGCTTCTTTACATCACCTAAAAGCAACACGAAAAAAGGTAATGACGGTAGGAAAAAACATCGGCAAACAGACAAATTCAGGGAGCAGAAAAACTCATGAGGACAAAATACACACCTGTAATGGCTAGGCTAATACACCTTTAGCAAGTGAATGGGACTAATAAGAATAAAGAAGCAACGAAAATTTTTTAGAAAAAACATGAAGTACAAAAGCCATAAGCATCCCTAAACTGGAAAACTATCTGTAACGATGATAACTTACTCATGAAGAAACCGCCCCATGATCACAAATATGGGCTGTTTAAAACACTTTGAGCTCGCGCTGTCGTGCCGGCAACTAGACTGCCGAGCACGTTTCAAGGCCCCGTGCAGCCTTAATGCGAAAAGGCTCACAAGAAGTGGTAAGCGTCATTTAAAGATATGCATCATCATATCAAAAATATTTGATGTTTTGAACGAATTTGTTCGTTTATTAGAATCGGAGATTTGAAAAAGACACGCTTAGAAATTTCAAACTCAGCCAATAAATTCAGTTCCTATCCTATGTTGACCACGTGGAGGATTTTCAGGTTTTGTAAACCTGGGGGCCGATGGCCACAAGATTTGAGGTGCTGGGCAAAGGGTGACAGTTTTTTCACATGAACTTCTTTTGTTAGTAGATGCTCGTTACACCTAACAGCGAAAGATCTGGCAGGTATACTAGCTGGAACATTCTGTACACCTAATTTTGTAGACACCTGATTTAGACAGCAAATTCCAGACAGTTTGATCGTTATGGGGGAGCGTCCATTGCGTGGGAGAGACCTTTGGAAAGACAACATGAACGTTAGTATGCCGAAATAGCTTAGCCAAGTTGTATGAAAAGGTCCCAAGTCATGGGAAAGCCACAAGCGTGCTTTTGCACACCGCAGATATAAGTGAAGAGTCAATAGTAGAGACTACAGCGTTTTTTCGCTCATTAAAAAAACCGTTTACGGGAAAAGGCTGTAACCATTTTTCAGCGCTACAAAGTGCAGATTGTCTAATCCTTTACTGATATCACCGTCAGAGGAAGTTCACATATTCGTATTATGGCAGCTCTGAAATAGCTGAGTTTGTAGCTCACAGGATGATTGGAGGAGGTATTCATTGTTGAATCTCTAGTAGAAGGCTTTCTGAAAATATCGAATTCAACTAGTCAGCCTTAGAGAGAGTTCAAGATAATTTAAGGATCAATCTTGGTCCATTCTTTCATGACAAGACTAACGTAATGTGCAACACGTTAAACTCCCCAATCAGTGACTCAGTCTCTTCGCGAGTGGTTTGAAAATAATCAAAATATCATCAACCTATCTCTTGTACAGGGTGATTTTTTCACTAATGGGAGATATTCGTTTAAAATAGTCAGTGTTTGTCAATTACGTTGAATCCGGCTTTCTGTGCTGTAAAAAACATGTATATCTAATAACGTTACAGCGTACCTTCTAATGTTGCAGTTCTGTACACAGTGGTTGTAGGCCTAAGACGTTGTATGCGTTTGAGCCCCCTTCATTTGGGATGTATGTTTTCATAACTTTCAAATCCGATGTTGATAGTGTAGACCCGTAAAAATTGGTAACAATAACAAAAAGAATTAACTGCTATCTTTGTAAACTTGATTCTTCAAGAATAATAGGAATTTATTGTATTTATGAAACTCCACCATTGACTTTTCGTTTCGAAATTTTTCTGAACCTCTGCTGCCCACATTTTTTTCGTGCCCATTCTTGATGTTGTCCAACTGCAGAATGCCTATCTAATGGAAAACTTCCGGTTGTTGGCACTTGATGACTTGCCCGTATGGTATTTCGATGCCTTCGTTTTCTGATATTTTTCCTCTCTTTAGTGCCAGTGGGGCGCTCAGGTTTAAGCCGAATTCCATGCTGATGTTGAAGATTCGGCCTGTATTCGTCAGATACTGATTTAAAAGTCAGATTTTGTGTAAAGCTTCAGCTCATTCGTGTACAATAGGTGGGATAATTTTTGGAAATTTCTCGCTGTGTGATAGCCCTGGTTTATTTTCTGTAAGGCGGTTGACAGTGGGATCAAAACGATGTTGCAAAATTCCTCTCCTGATGTTGACTAACCCATAACATTCTTTTCCGACAATTAGTTCTGCCTTCCAAGGCTCTATCGCATTTTTTGTGAATTGTATGATGTTTTTGTTGAGCCCGATGGGTTTTAGGTACTTTGGAGCCATGATCCAGCAGTGTGACAATGAGTCTACGTCTTTTTTGTACGCATTTCAGGTCGTGTATACATTTTCTTGCTTTTAGTTCTCCAGAACCATTTCATCATCATTATTATAATCATTATGACAGGAATCGATAAGTTCTCTTCACAACTGAACATTTAATAACTTCAAAATTATACTAGAGTAGCTTTTGCGAACGATTTCATCCGCTTGTGCGTTAATCACCACGAATTTTGAAAAATCCTGAAGTTTTTCATCGGTGGGAAAAACGGGTGTAAAAAACAGAAGGTGAAGCTGTTAATAGGCAGCAACGGTAAGGAATTGATGTGACATCTTGGGTTGTCGGGTGTTCTGCCGGATATCAGCGTTGTACTTGCACGATATTTCGGTCACGTAGCTCGTGGCCTTCATCAGGTGCGACCTGAGACTACTCCTCGAGTGTTTTTTTTTTTTTTTTTTTTTTTTTTTTTTTTTTTTTTTTTTTCCCTGCCCTGAGGGGGCAGAGCGGGCTGTTTTAGGGCTTGCTATTTGCCCTTTTCAGCCATGGGTTTTTGTTGTTCTGTTGGGTCACCGTTTATTATTTTTCTTGCTAGGGGGCTGGGAAAGGGGTGGATATCTCCCAATTGGGAATTTATTTGCAGGAGTTTGTAGGGGACAGTCCCGGTATTTACCTTAGCGGCCAAGGAAAACCTGCAAAACCCGGCCAGAACTGCTTGTGTCTTGCCTTCTCTTTATTTTCCGTGTTGCCAGCGTTGGCGCTGGCGTTCACGGCGGGCAAGGGCGGCTTCGCGTCTTCTGTCACGCTCCGCCTCTTGCTCCTCACTCTGTCTTCTGAACTGCTCGTTCAGGGCTTCTTCCTTTCTTCTCATGCGCTCACTGCATTGCAGGAAGCTCGTCTGGTACTCGTCTCGGCCGGCTGGGTCGTCGTCGTCCAGGAGTTCGCTGTTCACAAGTTGCGCCCTGTGGTTGACGAACTCCTTGGTTTGGACGCTTGAGTCCTGTCGTGCTACCGGTGTTCTCATGCCTTCTGTCGAGACCTGTATGGCTCGACCGATGGTCAACTTCTTCGGCCAGGCCGTTTGTGTGGCCTGGTCGCGACTGGGCTGTGCTGCTGTTGTTGCCAGCCTGTCGTCTTGGTGCTGCGCCTCCTTCTTGTTGGTGTCGCGGCTAAGGGACTCACGTAGAGTGAGGCAGGCGGCCTCCATCTCCACATGGAGAATCATGCGGAACCGTGTTTCCGCCTCCTGGAGGGCCGACTCGATGTCGGGACCAGCTGTCGTCGCCGTCTTCCCACTCGCTGCGTCGCGCCGCCGCCTCCCTCCTCCGCCCTTGCCACAGGCGGCGGGGGAAGGCGGCCGCACGTGAGCGGTGGCCGCCGTCGAATCACCTCCGGGTGCCGCCGTTGTTCCCGCGGCGTTGCCTCCTCCTCTCGCTGATTCCACTGTCCCTCCACGGCTCGCCGCGGCTGCAGGACGTTGTCGTCGCCTTCTCCTGCGGCGTCGCTTCTTTGCCTGGGGCGCCGTCTCCTTTGTAGTGGCGGGATTTCGGCCGTTGAAGGCCTGACATCCGCGCCAGCTGGCGACGTGCTCACCGCCACAGCGGGCGCATGTCGGTTTGACGTCTTTGGTGCTGGTGCAGGTGCGGGTGTCATGGTGACGCCCGCACTTGACGCACCTGGCGGCGTTGCGGCAGTGCTTTGCCACATGCCCTTCCTCCTGGCACTTGAAACACTGAGGCTTCATGTCCAGGTGGGGTGGGAGAGTTTCCGGCTGCACGTGGAAGCCCAACAGCTTCCGGATGTCAAGAACGTCCCCGCCGTTGTCTGCCACTGGTGTGGTGACAATAAACAGAGGCGGCTTCGTCCTATTGGTTCTGTTGTGCAACCTGACGGTTGCCCCAACAAAACCATGGCGGCGCAGTCCTTCTTCCACTGCTCGCTCCGTGAGGATCCAAGGTAGTCCCCTCAGAAGCGCCTTGGTGACTTCTTTGCGACGAGTCTTTTGACCCATCGCACATCTTTCCGGGGCGTCCACCGTGTGAGCGGCCACAAGGGCCTGCAGGGCCCTGTAGTCGTTCCAGTCAGCGGCCTGGAGCTTGATGGTGGCGTCGGAGTCGACGGACTCTACGACGACCTCCTTGTCGCAGCTCTGCCCCATCTCATCGTATAGTTCCACCCACTCGACCTCCCTGCACTTGATGTACAGGGCGGGAGCGGGGGAAACTACTTCTCCTGTCGCCGAGTTGCCGCCTCTCGCGACATCACGTCCCACGCTACTCATCTTAACCATACTGCGCGCTAGGGTTTGACAATTTGCTTTTTTTGCCGTCAAAACAGCAACACTACAATTTGCCACCCGCGCGCAGTACGATCTCCTCACTCACTCTCCCGCAGTAGCAGAGCGCCGCGCTACAGTGACCTGCACGCTACGGCTGCCACAACTCGACTGACTCCTCGAGTGGATCTGGTGGATCTGGTCCAGTATTTATGCCTATGGCCTTCCCCCTCCACCAACGGCTGCAGGCGCTTCCTCTGTGGTCCGCGCCCATTCCCTGCGACCTGCTGGAGCGTTGCTGCTCCATTTTCCGTCCGCTGCGGTTCCAGGTGTCCCTCTGCGGTCCGCGCCCACCAAACCCGCTCCTGGGGGTTTCATCTACGGTCTGGGGTACCAAGCGTTCCCCCTGCGGTCCGCGCCCGCTCACCACGGCCTGTTGGAGCGTTGCCGCTACATTTTTCGTCCGCTGCGGCTCTGGATGTTCCCTTGAAACGTCCCCTTAGAACAATTTATACTGACTGAAACGTCCACTTAGAACAATTGTACAAGCCTGTGCTTAACCTGACACACAATATTATTTAGCGCAACGCAATCTGACTTTCAATAACCCCTACAAAACAATGGCCCTGACTAACTTTAACCTATACCTTTTACAAATCACTTACCTCACAAAAATCTTCGCTACTCAAGCTACTGCAAAACAGCGAGCGCCACTACTGCCAGCTAAATAAAAGATTCAAACTACTGAAGGTACTAACTACTGATAGGGATAGTTAGCAAATGAAAGATATTAATAGAGAACAAACAATGTATTTACCTTAATATTCATAATTGACATTCAGTCTTACAGATTATCAAAACTCCGCCATCTCTCTCCCCACGTCCACCACTGCTGGCGGCTCACCTCCAACTGCCTAACGCTATCTGCTGTTCACATCCAGCTATAGCAGTTCATGACAACAATGGCAGGCAACAATGCAAACTAGCCACATACTGCACACAGCACAGCCAGTGATTTTCATACAGAGAGTGCTACGTAACGTTGCCAATAAGAAAACATAAACATCAAACTTACATAAAGAAAACATAAACAGCCTACTTACACCCTCTGCGGTCCGCGCCCACCAGTCCCACTTCTGGGTGTTTCATCTTCGGTCTGGTGCGACTGGCCATCCGTCAGGGGCTCGTTTTCCATCTCCATGTCTCTGGTTCTTCTGTTTGTGTAGTGTTGCAGCTGGCCCCATTGCTCCTTTAACAATTCCAGAGCCGGATCACAGGCTCTGCTTAGCTGGTACCCTGTGTCACGGTTCATAAGATCGTCAGCCATTTTAATTTCTATCGATTCTCTTATAACACTGTCCCAAAATCTGGGTGTTTGTGCTAGAATCTTGGTATCCTCATACTTCATGGCATGGTCTAGTTCTAGACAGTGTTCAGCAATGGCTGACTTAGTCACCTGTCTTAATCTAGTGTGCCTCTGATGTTCTTTGCACCTGATCTCCACAGTTCTTGTCGTCTGGCCAATGTAGGACATGCCACATTGACAAGGTATATGGTAAATCCCTGGTTTTCGTAACCCCAGGTCGTCTTTGACACTCCCCAGCAGTAAACACAATATCAAGTGTGTTTTCTGTCCATCCAACAAGGAGCAGCGGGGCCAGCTGCAACACTACACAAACAGAAGAACCAGAGACATGGAGATGGAAAACGAGCCCCTGACGGATGGCCAGTCGCACCAGACCGAAGATGAAACACCCAGAAGTGGGACTGGTGGGCGCGGACCGCAGAGGGAACATCCAGAGCCGCAGCGGACGAAAAATGTAGCGGCAACGCTCCAACAGGCCGTGGTGAGCGGGCGCGGACCGCAGAGGGAACACCTGGAACCGCAGCGCACGGAAAATGGAGCAGCAACGCTCCAGCAGGTCGCAGGGAATGGGCGCGGACCACAGAGGAAGCGCCTGCAGCCGTTGGTGGAGGGGGAAGGCCATAGGCATAAATACTGGACCAGATCCACTCGTGCTGTGGGCGCCGCGGAGAGCAGATTGTCGTGCGTTGTTATTACAACGCGTGCAAATTGTCGTGTTCCGCGCCTCGCAGCATGGGAAAGAAGGGTGCGCAGAGGAAACCTGCCGCTACGAAGGGTCCTTCGGTTGTGCAACTCACCGAGTCTGCCGACCATGCGAGGAACTCCCGTGAAGACGAGTCGCGGCCTGCTCCCCCTTTGTACGTCAAGTGCAAAGGCGCGTGGACAGCGCTGTTCGACACCATCACGAATTGCGCTCGGAACGAGGTGGTCTACGAGTCTGTCGATACAGACTCGCTGATCTGCGTTCGAGCTGCAAACGTGGCCGACCACAGGGCGATCAAGGTCGCAGTGGCCGACCACGTCGTCGACGCACCGCCGGCGCGTGATAAGGCACCTTCCGTCGGAAGGATGAAGACGACCAAGGCACTCCTCAGGGGGTTGCCTTGGTGCTGTGACGAGGCAGCGGTCCGGGAAGGGCTGCTGCGAGCCGGGTTTGGATGCGCAACCGCAAGGTTGCACAACCGGACCAACAGGAAGAGGGCGCCGCTCTATGCCGTGACCGTGCAAACGGTCGACGGCGGGAGCGACATCTTCGACTTGCGGAAGTTGCTGGGCTTCCCGGTGACGACAGAGGCTCTCCCGACCGCCATGGACCCTCTGCCCCAGTGCTTCAGGTGCCAGGGCGAGGGCCATGTAGCGAAGTATTGCCGCAACGCGGCGCGGTGCGTCAAGTGCTCAGGCGAGCACGACAGCCGCGCCTGCGACCGCGGCAGCAACGCTCTGCCGACTTGTGTCCGGTGTGGCGGTCCGCACGTCGCCAGCTGGCGCGGTTGTGCGGCTTTCTCAAGCCGCACCCAAACTGGGGGTGGCGCAGCGGCCGCGGCCGCACCGACGCAGCAGCAGAAGAGAAGACGACGTCGGAAACGGCGTAGGGCGCAGACCAGCCCGGCGCAGCTGAGGGACGGCGCAGTAGCAGATCCACCTGCCAGGGGCAGGGACGACCGCTCGGAAACGGGCAGCCAGGACGCAGCTCGCCCTCCCGTGAAGAAGTGTGACCTCGAACTCGGCGCCGCCGTGAAAGAGGCCACAGCAGCCCTCAAAGCCGTCATGGCGGCGGAGAGGGCTGCCTTCGCAGCCGCCGTGGCTGCAGAGAAGGATGAGGCCTTGAGGCAACTGCGTGCAGTCCTCGCCCAAGGCCTCAGCGCAGTCGTACCTGCGAACACTCCTGCGACCTCGCAGAAGGACGTTCGCGCGCCTATCCCAGCGGTTGTCCCAGCAGCACCGCAGGTGAGAGGCGCAAAGAAGACAACCGCCGCCCCAGCGGAACCGGTGGCGACGCCGACCGCTGCGGGAGCGGCCCTTCAAAGGGACCGAGAAGAGAGAAAGGCAGCCGTCATCGCGGAAGCGCGAGCGAACGGCGTGCATCTCTCCGACGCTGAAGCGGCGCGGATCACTGGGCAAGCGGAGCAGGTCACTGCTGCATTGCAGAAGGGCTGCGCCGTGCAGTAGAGGACGCTGTACAGTAGCCGATCGCCGCCGCTCTGCACTAGCCTGATGAAGCTGCACCAAGTCACTGACGACAAGGCGCAGCAGAGGGCCTAACAGCAGCGCATGCGTTGCCGCGCCGAACTTCTATGTTACAGGGAGGAAGCCACTGCGGCCGGCCCAGGAGACTACAAGCGAGCCCAGCCGCAGCAACCGGACTGACCCAGCTAACGACACGCAGTACATAGGTAACGTTGCACGGTACCTCACGCTAACCACTCCTCACCTAGCATGCTCTGTCGCAGCTAGCAAACCGCTACTGCCCTTACTACCCGTCCTACTGTCGCAGAGGTTTTTTTCCCTTGGCGCTGGCCTTGGCACTTTTTTTCCTCTGCTCTTACAACCGCTACCCTTCGATCGTTTTCGACCACTATCTATCTCCGATGGACCATGTTAATGAGTAGTCTTACCCAGACGCATGGATAACATCACAGCCTGCATCCTGTGACGCCTGATTCAAATACTAACATGCTTACGGAGGTGACAGTAGAACTTTTGGTTTGGTCACCACGTTGGTGCGGGCGTGGAGGGGCCCCATCCTCTTTTCTTTTTTTACTCGAGGAGTAGTCTCAGGTCGCACCTGATGAAGGCCACGAGCTAGGTGACCGAAATATCGTGCAAGTACAACGCTGATATCCGGCAGAACACCCGACAACCCAAGATGTCATTAGATCGCCGGGAAAGCCTGAAGACTTACAGGAATTGATGTGTTTGTAATCACGCATACAGAGACTTGAAGTATGAAATATCAATAGACCTGGATAGTGGAACAGCTGACTGTTGTACTTAAGGAAATTACGAAAGACTCTGTGCTTACAAACACATCAATTCTTTGTCGTTGCATTGTCTCATCGATAATAAAAAATTTAAAATTCGTCAGGGTTCGGGATCTACGCGGGCAAAGTCGCGGTGAAGACATTGTTACTACGCGACAAACTTATCAACGACAATAGTTACACGAATTGAAGAATGAATTCAAGAATGAAAGAAGTTAAACGAAATAAGAGACTAATACGAAATCACAACAATTGTATCACTTCACTCATATCGATAACACACGATGAAAATCTCTGATGAAATATACAAAACTGATTTTAGTGTCAACTCGACAACTTATCAACGATAACAGATATTCAGCGTCAACCCGACAGACTTATTAAAGAAAATAGTAGCATCAACTGGACAAACTTATCAACGACAATAGTTGATTGAAGAATGAATTCAAGAACGTCTGTGGATAACGGGATTAAAGTGCGAATTATGATAAAACGTTCCAATAGTACTTTTTATGGATTCTGCCATTTCTGTGCTGGTTTATTAACTTTAGCAACAGAAACTTATGAAAAACTGAATTTAAACAGAAGTGGCCCAAATAAAACGAAATTTAGGTACCATACCGCACACAGATAAAATAAAAAAAGTAGTTTCATCAAACTACGAAATGAAAGCAAAGGTCACAACGGTATCCTATTTATTATTGAGATGCATAACATCATTCACATCACTGAACGGTCAAAGAAGATAATTATACAATGCAGAGAGGTTCAAATCGTTAATAAAAAATACACGGTAGTTCTTTGGCACCGGTGGAGCTTATTGGGAATAAAAAGATATAATTAACTATGTTCACGTAAACGGCCAACGATAGCGAAATTAGCTAACAGATTAAAGGAAAAAAACCAGAAAAGTAGATGTAAGCACCATCTGCCTTACCTAAGTGCACGTTCAGTTTAACTATCTGCTAGAATTAATTCAGAAGAGCAAAGCTTAAAAAATTAATTCGTGGTGCTCTCGACATGATGTACGCAAACGCGGCTCATGCTTGCTATCGTTCTAAATCTCAAGTGTAGTGAATGTCTGCCGTGAAAGCTGAGCGTCGTAAGTTATTCTCCGGCCTCTACGATTAGCTCTAAGTACTCTCTCTCTGCAATTCTAAGGTGAAGGCATCTCTCTCTCTGATGGTCCAAGACGAGGAAGCTCCCCTCTGAGATCTGTGGCAAAGTGTGTCTGTTCTCTCCTACACGAAATCTTGCGGGTTTCATCAGCAACAGATTTCCATAAGTCAATCGCTGTAGCCCCTGTGAGTTCTAACCAATGACAAATCTATTACAATAGAAACAATCTCACTTCTCCAATATAATCTACTGTGAATAACCGTAATACACATTGTTCTGATATTGGGGCAGGCAGCAGTTCTGTCAATTATGAGAGTGGTTTCACATTTCTGTCAATGATAGCGGCTGCATGTGTGCACTCGCGAGTCTTCATCCCTGCTAAGAAAATAATTTCGGTGAAGCAATCTGGAACTGCCTTGCAAAATTGAAACATCAGTTACTATTGGCCTCCTTTGAGTCCAAGAGACGGTTCTCGTTCTGAGAGCGTCGTGGTAAAAATGAAATGAAACGACCGTATGGCATTGCTGGGCGGGAGGAGCCATCCGGGGAATTTCGGGCGCCGAATGCGAGTCTTATTTCAGTCGACGCCACATTGGGCGACTCGCATGCCGGGATGAGGATGAAATGATGATGAGGACAACACAGCACCCAGTCCACGAGCGGAGAAAATCTCCAACCCGGCGGGGAATCTAACCCGGACCCGCTGTATGGGAGGCAAGCACGTTACATTAAGCTAATCAGGCGGACTGCGTCGTGGTTTCCCATCGCCTTGCAGAATTTTATCTTTTTAGAAAGAGCAAATTGCACAGAGCTGCTATGTTTCAAATTATAATAATCAAAGCAGTAATCTTACATATCTGTGTCATTTGAAGTGTGCATACTAGCTTAGTTATGCAAGTTATATAATATTATACGTGCAAATTACACAAAAATAACTATGTTTCAAATTATGCTCATAGAAGCAGAATACTTGCCATTGGTACTATTTTGCAATTTTTGTTATGGTGCATAGTTAATTAATTTTCTTTCTGGAAGACTGCTAGAAGTCCACTTTTCGACTCTTGTGTTCAGGTTGGATGTTAAATTTGTAAATTTTAGGAGAAATTCCCTTTCTTTTCATGCCGCTAAGACCGAGCGAGGTGGCGCAGTGGTTAGCACACTGGACTCGCATTCGGGAGGACGACGGTTCAATCCCGCGTCCGGCCATCCTGATTTAGGTTTTCCGTGATTTCCCTAAATCGATCCAGGCAAATGTCGGGATGGTACCTTTGAAAGGGCACGGCCGACATCCTTCCCTAATCCGATGAGACCGATGACCTCGCTGTTTGGTCTCTTCCCCCCAAACAAACAAAAAAATGCCGCTAAGCAATGACGATGGAAAATTAGTATCAATAGAGCTTAACTTCTTAAATTTAGGGAACCGAGAGGGCGATGTTACGTAAATGGTTAACCATATGTCGCTAAACAACCATAAATACAATTATTGCTGTTGTATGACGGCCATTCCATATCTCATGGCAACTATGGTATATCGTGCGAACTTGTGGAATCACTGTAATCGCAGAAAATACATTCGAAAGCCCGCTGCAAACGGACAGATTGCGACTGCATCCGAGAATTGCTCGGCACCAGCGCTTGAAACGTTAATTGTGAGCTTGACCGTGCTACAAGATGGATGTAAGCAGAGTATGTAACCACACTTCACGTGATTTTAGATGCTGTGTAATTTTTACGAGCATTTTGTTTATTTTTTTCATTTGTAACGACTTAATATTTTAGTAATAAAAATAGAGCAATTACCAAAATGATCAAAACAACCGAATACTGAATATAAAACGCCTTGGAGGTCTATTTAAGCTTATGTTAGCGTACTGCTAAGCTACTACTGTTATTACCGTTATTGCTCTTACTGTTTCAACTACTGGTGTGATTGCTAATACTGCTGGCTGTCAAATGTACGCGATAGTGTGAGCCATTTATGTCTTGTGAAGTGAACTTTGTGCAGATGTATTGCAGAAAACTATTTAATGGCGTTTTCGTGTTCTGAGTAATTGGAAAACTTAATCCTGGAACACAGACCAAGCAAGCACTTAATTACAAAAGGGAATTAATTCAATAAAATCCCAAGTTAAAAGAACCAAAGCAAAAGATAAAGACATTTTCAAATCAGGAACTTTTTTTGTGAATAATGACTCACACGAAAAATAAGTGGCGTACGAAGTATTCTCGAGAACTGACTCGCAGCTACTGCAAGCGAATAATACCTCTGACCGCTAACAAACATTTCTAAATAATTACGAAACTAGGTCATCAAAGCTATTTAGCGTGAAATTCAAGAACTTTTCGAGACTAAACATTAAATGCGAAGTGACTTATTGCAGAAGTGTGACTCCCCTAACTTTTTAGCGAAATAACTCATGCTCTACCCGGCTGGTCACGGAGGAGGTTCGAGTCCTCCCTCGGGCATGGGTGTGTGTGTTTGTCGTTAGGATAATTTAGGTTGAGTAGTGTGTAAGCTTAGGGACTGATGACCTTAGCAGTTGAGTCCCATAAGATTTCACACTTTTTCTTTTTTTTGAACACGCTCTACCAATACCAAGTTCATTAACATACTTAAATGCGTGCAGTGAACAGGAAGGCAAATGACATAGTTTCCTCACTCAGATTATAAGCTGAAGCCTCACACAGAAGAAAACATTAATTCGTTAAGAAACTGAATCACTTTCTCCGATAACAGTTAGTCGAAAATGCGTCCCAGTGAAGTGGGGTGGAAGAAGCAAACATTACGTTCATTTAGCGAAGCAGGGAACTGTTTCAATTGGAACAGCGAGCATACCTGAAAACTGACCAAGTGAGGTGGCGCAGTGGCTGACACAATTGACTCGCATTCGAGAGGACGACGGTTCAAACCCGCATCCAGCCATCCCGATTTAGGTTGCACTAAATCGCTTCAGACGAATGTCCTGTGAAAGGAGACGACCGATTTCCCTCCTCATCTTCCCTAATCCGAGCATGTGCTAAGTCTCTGATGACCCCGTTGTCGACGGGACGTTAAACATTAATCTCTTCCTCCTCGACCGTGAAGATTGCCATTCTCGCTGGCAGAAGTCCTACTCGGTGTCATGCTGAGCTACGAGCACCTATGGGTGACGGCGAAAGCGTCCGGCACTGCCGGATAATGATGTCATACTCTATGATAAAGTTACAGCCAAGAATGCAGACGTCTTCAACAACCGTGTGCAACGGTGGAGGTGAGATATCCTTCACCACCCGTTCTACTCACCAGAACCCAGTCCATGCGACTCCGACTTCATTCCACAACTAAAGAAAACATTGCGTGGGAGGCGGTTTGCAAACAAGGGCCGGCCGCGGTGGCCGTGCAGTTCTGGCGCTGCAGTCCGGAACCGCGGGACTGCCACGGTCGCAGGTTCGAATCCTGCCTCGGGCATGGGTGTGTGTGATGTTCTTAGGTTAGTTAGGTTTAAGTACACTCCTGGAAATTGAAATAAGAACACCGTGAATTCATTGTCCCAGGAAGGGGAAACTTTATTGACACATTCCTGGGGTCAGATACATCACATGATCACACTGACAGAACCACAGGCACATAGACACAGGCAACAGAGCATGCACAATGTCGGCACTAGTACAGTGTATATCCACCTTTCGCAGCAATGCAGGCTGCTATTCTCCCATGGAGACGATCGTAGAGATGCTGGATGTAGTCCTGTGGAACGGCTTGCCATGCCATTTCCACCTGGCGCCTCAGTTGGACCAGCGTTCGTGCTGGACGTGCAGACCGCGTGAGACGACGCTTCATCCAGTCCCAAACATGCTCAATGGGGGACAGATCCGGAGATCTTGCTGGCCAGGGTAGTTGACTTTCACTTTCTAGAGCACGTTGGGTGGCACGGGATACATGCGGACGTGCATTGTCCTGTTGGAACAGCAAGTTCCCTTGCCGGTCTAGGAATGGTAGAACGATGGGTTCGATGACGGTTTGGATGTACCGTGCACTATTCAGTGTCCCCTCGACGATCACCAGTGGTGTACGGCCAGTGTAGGAGATCGCTCCCCACACCATGATGCCGGGTGTTGGCCCTGTGTGCCTCGGTCGTATGCAGTCCTGATTGTGGCGCTCACCTGCACGGCGCCAAACACGCATACGACCATCATTGGCACCAAGGCAGAAGCGACTTTCATCGCTGAAGACGACACGTCTCCATTCGTCCCTCCATTCACGCCTGTCGCGACACCACTGGAGGCGGGCTGCACGATGTTGGGGCGTGAGCGGAAGACGGCCTAACGGTGTGCGGGACCGTAGCCCAGCTTCATGGAGACGGTTGCGAATGGTCCTCGCCGATACCCCAGGAGCAACAGTGTCCCTAATTTGCTGGGAAGTGGCGGTGCGGTCCCCTACGGCACTGCGTAGGATCCTACGGTCTTGGCGTGCATCCGTGCGTCGCTGCGGTCCGGTCCCAGGTCGACGGGCACGTGCACCTTCCGCCGACCACTGGCGACAACATCGATGTACTGTGGAGACCTCACGCCCCACGTGTTGAGCAATTCGGCGGTACGTCCACCCGGCCTCCCGCATGCCCACTATACGCCCTCTCTCAAAGTCCGTCAACTGCACATACGGTTCACGTCCACGCTGTCGCGGCATGCTACCAGGGTTAAAGACTGCGATGGAGCTCCGTATGCCACGGCAAACTGGCTGACACTGACGGCGGCGGTGCACAAATGCTGCGCAGCTAGCGCCATTCGACGGCGAACACCGCGGTTCCTGGTGTGTCCGCTGTGCCGTGCGTGTGATCATTGCTTGTACAGCCCTCTCGCAGTGTCCGGAGCAAGTATGGTGGGTCTGACACACCGGTGTCAATGTGTTCTTTTTTCCATTTCCAGGAGTGTAGTTCTAAGTTCTAGGGGACTTATGACCTAAGATGTTGAGTCCCATAGTTCTCAGTGCCATTTTTGCAAACAAGGCGGATATCCTCACGGTATTTCGGCGACACGTGGGACACGCTGATGGCAATGCCAATGGCATTCAACGCATTCCCCATAATCGGCGACGCTGTGTGGATCCACTGTGGACTATTTTAAAGGACAATAGTTGATTTTGATTCATTTTTGTTCCATTTGCACTCATGCACAATAAATTTACACCGAGTTCCATTGCGTGTATTTCAATTCATCTTCTGTATCGACCTCCTGCACTGAAACGCTATGTTATGTTGGTATTCAGATATACACTGGCTTACCGATTGAATATAATCGCGGAATTCCCATCTCATCGCGTTATCTTAAGGTATCTTAAAATACCATAGTTGCCTTGGCTTGTGGAACGACCCTGGTATAATCCGAAATTTTCTGGACGGAGGAACAGAGCTTGTGAAGATTGGAGTATTGAAATCATTAAACTGCCCGTTGCTGCAATATGGTGAGAAAGGCCAACTGCAAACTTATGACGTCAGGTGGCCTAGGAGGTGGCCGAGGAGCAGATTTTCCGGACGTTTCCCTGAATTCCCCCAAGGACTCTAGAGCTGTGTGAGAAGTCAGGTGAAGGTAATGGTGCTCCCGGGCTGTGGTACCGAAAGGCGCCATCTCAGCTCTGTGCGAAATACATGTGTTTCCTGGGGGTGTGTGGGGGGGGGGGGAGTGGGGGGGGGGGGGAGTGGAAACTAGTAAAAGCTTAAATGGAGAAAGAACCATCTCCATATTACTGTACACAACATGGGAAAGAGTTGCATTTTGCGCCTAGATGAATTCCGAGCCAATCGGAGGGAAAGTCTATCCAGTACCAATTTCCGCTCAGTTTACATAAGTATAACAAACGCTTCTGGAGAAAATTCTGTGGGCTCCCCCTGAAATTTTGAATGTGAGGAGAATTTCTCGATTGTCAGTGTGGCAAAGCTTGGGATTGTTCCCACAACCAGTACCGTAAAGGAGCGGTCTAGAAGATACGAGACGGCGGTTCGCAGGACGTCTCGTCACGATGATATCGCTAGGTGTCAAGCGCAGGCTGGGCCTTCTTTCGCCATTCTTTCGCGGTTACCTTTTGCGCTGCTTTTCTTTTGAGCAACTCACGGTTTTCATGTTTATTTCACGATGTGAGTTTCCTTTTCATGGTGGGTTTCTTGTACTGGGGTCGTGAGTCGATCTTCTTCAGTATTATTGCATTTGCGAGCTGCGCAGACTTTGGACTGTTGATCAGCAGTCGTACACAGAGTATTCAGAGGCCTTCAGGGATTGTATCTCATGATTGGATAATTTCTTGCTGTGTATAATTCCATGTGCAGTAATTCCATTGATCATGACATGGTGAATTGTTACTATTTTTCCCTTACCGTGTGAGTTATATAATTCTTTAATCAATAAATTAAAATATAGCTTTAATGAATGTAATAGATTTTTTTCTCTCCTACAGTTATTGATTGAGGCGACCCTTCCCTCTAAATAAATATCGTCATCCGGCTCTGTATGCCTTAATTATGTACTTCATGTGTCAGTGTAGAACAGGTGCCAAGGTGCCATTATCTGGAACATTTTTTGATTAATCAGGAAAGATAATTGTTTCATTCTTTTCGTTTATGAAATTTTGGGCCTTTATTTACCGCTAATTAAACTTCACCTGCCTCTGCACTGAGAAGTGTGAGTGGTTCTCACTGACAGTGTCGTTCTGTATGTTGTAAACCTACAGGGTGTAGAAAAGCAGACAAAATTAGACGTTTTTTGAGTATACAAATATAGCAGGCAGCTTGCTCTCACTACTGCCGAATCGCAGACGGCTCACAAGAACCTTGTAGTACTACACAGAAGGAAATCAGAACATTACATGCTTAAATTCAAATGTAACGATCAGGAACTGTTACAGAATTCCGCCATCTTGTGCATTTTCAACATTAAACAAATGGAGAGCATGGAAATTATTTCGACCCCTCCATTCGATGGTCTTCCACACAGGCAATCCATCGGTGGTACTCGCTGGCTGGGGAAGATTAATATAATTGCATGACAGGGAGGACGCAGCTTGTTATGTTGGTAGGACAGTCATCGTCGGATGTGGAAGTAGCTTCGGGTGTGCCCCAGAGAAGTGTGTTGGAAGTCTTGCTGTTCATGCTGTATATTAATGACTTTGCAGAAAAATATTAATAGTAAACCCAGGCTTTTTGCAGATGATGCAGTTATCTATAATGAAGTACGAGGGTAAATCAATTATTATCCTAAATTTATTTTTCTTTATTTTAGTAGTACTGTCGTTTTACGTTGATGGCGCATGTTTTGTTTATTTGTTGCTGTATCTGTGAAATTTTCAAGCTACTAGGTTAGTTTCGTTATCGCTGCAGTGCTGTTAATCATGGATGCTCCGCTGTCTATTTGCGCCAAAGAAGAGCAACGTTCAGTGATCCGTTTTTTGTGTAGTCAGAAGACGTATAAGGGGCCGAAATTCATCGAAGACTTCCGGTGCAGTACGGGAACAGTGTTTTGCCACAACGGAGTGTCTACGAATGGATTGAAAAATTCCGAAAAGGTCGCACAAGTGTTACTCACCATGAAGGAGCCGGACGACCGTTTACCGCCACAAATGAAGGAACCATTGAGCGTTCACGTGAAATGATTCTCTTAGACAGACGATTAACTATTAACAAAGTGGCACATCGTCTGTAAATTTTGGTCACGGTTCTGCTTACTAAATCATCCACAACAGACTTGGGTTTGATAAAGTTTATGCAAGATTGGTCCAAAAACAACTCACACAGTTGCATAAACAAACGCACTAGGACTTCTGCTAAAAACAGTTATCGCTATGATAACGAAGGGGACAACTTCTTACATAGAATAATTACTGGTGACGCAACATGGATCAATTATTATGAGCCGGAGAGTAGACGGCAGAGTATGGAATCGAAACATCCAAATTCGCCGTGCAAGAAAAAGTTCAAGACCCAACCGTCCGCAGGAAAACTGATACTTAAGGTTTTTTGGGACGCATAAGGTCCAGTACTAGAACATTACGAGGAAAGGGGCACAACAATAAACAGTGTACGTTACAGTGAGATGATTACTGCCAGGCTAAAGCCTGCAATTCGAAGCAAACGGCGAAGATTGCTTTCAAAATGTGTTGTTTTGTTGCACGACAATGCCAGTCCGCATACTGCTACCCACAACGCTGAAACGCTCCAGAAACTCAAATTTGAAGTACTGGATCTTTCTCCATATAGTCCCTATCTTGCCCCTTGTATCAATTGTTTGGCCCAGTCAAACAGTCATTAAGGGGCTGTCGATTTGACTCGAATGAAGCAGTGAAAAAGCGATGCATTCCAGGCTCGCAAATCAACCGAGAACCTTCTTTCATGAGGGCATCAGGAAACTTGTACAACGATGGACCACGTGCGTTGAAACGCAAAGAGACTGTCGGAAAATTATGTTCTTGTAAGTTTCCTATTTGATTACAATAAAATTTTATAACTACTTTGCGGATAATAATTCACTTACCCTCGTACGATATGAAAGAAGCTTTATAGGTATTCAGCCAGATCTGAATAAGATTTCAAAGTGGTGCAGAGATTGGCAATTTGCTCTAAGTGTTCAGAAATATAAAATTTTGCATTTCACTTTCTATGACGGTAACATCAGTGAGTCATTGTTGGAATTGGCCAACTCGTACAAACACCTAACACTTTTGTAAGATGTCAGGCAAATCCAACACCTTCCATGAAAACCCTGACATGATAAGCAAATCCAGTAGTATGTCACATAGCTCCGAATAAATCGTGACATTAAATTAACCAAAGTAATACGAGTAACGAGTGAGCAAATGGAATACCACAGACTGACACAAGAGTGTCTAAATGCATGTCATACCTTCCCACCGTGAGACGGACGCAGTTCCTAGGGGAGAAACGAGAACAGAAGCCGAGAGCAGAACCGTGTTAAGCTAGAAGGCCCTACGATAAGGGACGGACACCCACGTCGCCAGCTAACCGACAGGACCACCCCCAGCCCATGTTAAAAGATAGAGCCCTCCAGAAGAACAGTACAGATCTTACGATAACACTAAAAGGGCCACACCAGCTGCAAGTTTTGGTGTGAGACTTTTTCGCGTCTCTGTTACGTTGCAAACTTTAAAAACATTGCCCCACCACGAAAAGTATAACGTTTCTCATTGGATAGAATTTTTGTAGGCGGAGCTTAAGGTTAACATTGAGACCCTGATTGGTCAGATGAAAACAAAGCCAGATAGTTTTTTTAAACCAACTTCGGTAAATTGTAGTAACGAGAAGTTAGGAGAGAGTTGCTTCAGAGACGGCGGGCTGGATGGAGCTGCGCCGGCCGTCGCCCCCTGACGAACACCGACAAGGTAATGAACGCACGCGATGCCGCGTTTTTGAGCGCATAAGGCTTCACTCAGAACTGCAGAAGTCTCATCTGTTATATCCCCTTTTTACGTAATACTAGTGTCGATCGTCAATTAAATCTCATGGTGTTCACATTTGCCACTTGAAGTAAAAATCTGAAACGCGATGATTTTTCTGCTATATAATTTTTAAGAAGCCACATCAGCCACTGTAATTTACGACAAGATAGATAAGTAATTATAGATAATTGAGGGTCACTTTAGACCATTTTGATAGTTTTCTCCTTTATGAAACTTAACTTAAATCTAGGTTATAGATGTGATATGGCATAGGTCATCCTTCGATCCATTGTAGAACTTGGAAACCCACTCAGGGAATATTCGTTCACATTTTTGTTGAACGCAGTTGGTTTTTATCATCCTGTATTAAAATATTTACTTTTATCAACAGTGTAATTTATAAACAATGTTTTGTGAGTAGAATAAAATTTCCAAGGGTAAAATTAACTGCTTTTTCGGCGTTATTTTACCAGCTAAAGCCTTGAACCCCTTACACTAAATTTAGTTAGTATTAAGATTCTTTTACAGGGAGTGCTGTGGAGCTTACGCTGAAATCATTAAGTATTTGGTTATATCATCGCTAGTCTCACTGAACTCTTCTGAACTCTACATGTCATGTGTGGTGTGGCGTCTCCTTACCAGCAACAGGTCCCAGGTTCAAACTAGTCAATTCCCTAAAAAAACACGCTCAGAGCGTCGTTGCGCGAAAGTCGTAGGGAGACACGACTTAGAACAAACAGACACCACGCAGAATGTTAGACTTTGTAGGGATACGAAATGGAATTATCACATAGGTTCAGTAGTGGGTAAAGCAGGTGGTAGACTTCGGTTTATAGGTAGAATGGCGGGGAAGTACAGCCAGTCTATAAAGGAGATTGCTTGCAAATCACTTGTGGGACAGGTTCTAGAATATTGCTGAAATGTGTGGGACCCATACCACATAGGACTAACAGGGGATAAGAGAGGGGCAGCGTAATTGTCACAGGTTTATTTAATCCGGAGGAGAGTGTCACAGAGATACTGAATGAACTGAACTGGAAGACTCTTGAAAGTAGACGTAAGCTGTCCCGAGAAAGTCTATTAACAAAGTTTCAAATGATGACTCTAGGAATATACTGCAACCTCATGCTTATCGCTCACATAATGATCGTGCACAAAGGAATTCAGACAATCATTCTTCCTGCGCTCCATACTTGAATGGAGCAGGAAGAAACCCTAATAACTCGTACAGTGGGACATATCCTCTGCAATGAATCTCACGGTAATTTGAAGTGTATAGATACAAACGTAGATGTATGTGTAGAAGCAGAAATAGAGAGATTACCTTTCATTACTTTTTCATTAATGGTCTCGTCGATCTGAGTTCATTACCAATCGGCTTGAGATTTTGTAGCCTACCAGAATCTGTGGTCGAGATTGTGAAAGCAATTCCATCTAGCTCTCTTGCTTTGTGATAGGGACTGGCCTTCACAGCCACGCGTGGTATTTGCCATCGAAAAGTCTCGCGTTGTAGTATATTCAACAAAAGAATTTATAAAGGAAAAATGCGTTCAGTGACACAAATTGTCAGAAACAATGGGGCACACGTAATGCACAACCAAATTATAACACAAATAAAAAACAAAAATAGCGTATACAGTACATCCAGAATGCAAGAAAACTTATAGCTCACAAATCGGTAAACACGCACAACACAAATATGCAATGACAATTCCACAAAGAAACAGAGCATGGTACGGTATGACTTACACAAAATAACACTCAGACTGGCAAATATAGTCTACTAAAGGAAAAAACTTCCACATAAAAATAAAACAGTTTCTGCCTCAGTCATTTATTTCGTCACTGCGTTTCGATAGTTCACACCATTATCTTCAGGCGGAGAATTGTTTATTTGCATGGTTGGTGTTGCTGAAGAGTACAGTCGTCTTTTCACAGTCGCAGACCAAGGGCAGTGCAGGTTATTTCGCGTCTTTTGCTGATGGTAAAAGTCGCTGATTTCGAAAAGGCCCTTCAGACGTGAAAGCTACGAATTTCTGACAGTGAATTATTGTTACAGGGTCTGCAGTTGTAAAAGGTCTACATACTGAGACCTGATGTATGTCCTATCCACCGCACATTACATTTTCACTGCCATTTCAAAGAATTTGTACGTGTTACAGATTGCATGCATAGATACAAGAGTAAAGGGTTTCTACAAAAACATGAATGGGCTCCACCAGAATACTGAGACCACAACTCAGTTATTATGTTAGGTAGTATGTATTTTTTATGTATGTAGTATGTATTTTTTATGCGATTGTGCTGCAGCGTTGGATATAAAAATAATGATTAAGCAGTTACCGGTATGTAGATAAATATTTTTAAAAAAAATGTTAATGGTCTGCTCTTGAATAGAGATACGTGCACACTTCAATTATTATATTAATTCTTTATATATAAAAAGATTACAACAGATCAGACATACGTATCGTAGGAATGAGTGGGAGTGATTACATTAATTGCTGTGCATTGATACCGTAAACTATGCGAATGCTTTAAGTATTTTGTCAAAGCTTTCGAAAACGTTGGTTGAGCCTGTTTCACTATTGTCATTGGGTAGATGATCCACAAGTTTTTTTCTTCCTATATGTATAGATTTCTAGTTCTTCATGTTGAGACATTCTGTGTCCTTTGTTCAGTGTATGTAGTATTTCAAAGTTGCTTTCTACACTGTCAAATGAATGTCCTGTATCTTAATGGGAGGCTATGGCAGATTAGTACGGTGTGTTGCATCAGAAGGCGTTAATGTGCTCTTTAAATATGGTATGGAAGTTATGGCCTGATTGACCTATATACTGAGCCAGGAATTTACTCCGTATGATTTTATATATTACAAAGGTTGAAAATTTATCTTGACTACTTTTTAAGTTATGAGGGTGTCTTTAGCATATTTTATTGTTTCTTTGGAATTCAATTATCATTTTGTGTCGCTTGAAGAAATTGGCAATTTTTTTCGGAGGTGTTACTGAGGATGGGGAGGTATATTGTTACTGTACTTAGTTGATTGTTGGTTTTTTGGTTTTTTCCTTTTTTATTTTTTGACTAAATTGTCTATTAGTGTGGTTTTATGCCCATTAGCTACAGCTCTTTGTTACATGATTTTTATTGCATTCTGGAGGCCCTCATCACTCAGTGGGATTTTTAGAGCTCTGTGAAGCATTCAGCACTGTTGTTGTTGTGGTCTTCATTCCTGAGACTGGTTTGATGCAGCTCTCCATGCTACTCTATCCTGTGCAAGCTTCTTCATCTCCCAGTACCTACTGCAACCTACATCCTTCTGAATCTGCTTAGTGTATTCATCTCTTGGTCTCCCCCTACGATTTTTACCCTCCACGCTGCCCTCCAATACTAAATTGGTGATCCCTTGATGCCTCAGAACATGTCCTACCAACCAATCCCTTCTTCTGGTCAAGTTGTGCCACAAACTTCTCTTCTCCCCAATCCTATTCAATACTTCCTCATTAGTTATGTGATCTACCCATCTAATCTTCAGCATTCTTCTGTAGCACCACATTTCGAAAGCTTCTATTCTCTTCTTGTCCAAACTATTTACCGTCCATGTTTCACTTCCATACGTGGCTACACTCCATACAAATACTTTCAGAAATGACTTCCTGACACTTAAATCTATACTCGATGTTAACAAATTTCTCTTCTTCAGAAACGCTTTCCTTGCCATTGCCAGTCTACATTTTATATCCTCTCTACTTCGACCATCATCAGTTATTTTGCTCCCCAAATAGCAAAACTCCTTTACTACTTTAAGTGTCTCATTTCCTAATCTAATACCCTCAACATCACCCGACTTAATTCGACTACATTCCATTATCCTCGTTTTGCTTTTGTTGATGTTCATCTTATATCCTCCCTTCAAGACGCCATCCACTCCGTTCAACTGCTCTTCCAAGTCCTTTGCTGTCTCTGACCGAATTACAATGTCATCGGCGAATTTCTTCTCCATGGATTTTAATACCTACTCCGAATTTTTCTTTTGTTTCCTTTACTGCTTGCTCAATATACAGATTGAATAACATCGGTGAGAGGCTACAACCCTGTCTTACTCCCTTCCCAACCACTGCTTGCCTTTCATGTCCCTCGACTCTTATAACTGCCATCTGGTTTCTGTACAAATTGTAAATAGCCTTTCGCTCCCTGTATTTTACTCCTGCCACCTTTAGAATTTGAAAGAGAGTATTCCAGTCAACATTGTCAAAAGATTTCTCTAAGTCTACAAATGCTAGAAACGTAGGTTTGCCTTTCCTTAATCTAGCTTCTAAGATAAGTCGTAAGGTCAGTATTGCCTCACGTGTTCCAGTATTTCTACGGAATCCAAACTGATCTTCCCCGAGGTCGGCTTGCACTAGTTTTTCCATTCGTCTGTATAGAATTCGTGTTAGTATTTTGCAGCTGTGGCTTATTAAACTGATTGTTCGGTAATTTTCACATCTGTCAACACCTGCTTTCTTTGGGATTGGAATTATTATATTCTTCTTGAAGTCTGAGGGTATTTCGGCTGTTTCATATATCTTGCTCACCAGATGGTAGAGTTTTGTCAGGACTGGCTCTCCCAAGGTCGTCAGTAGTTCCAATGGAATGTTGTCTACTCCGGGGGCCTTGTTTCGACTCAGGTCTTTCAGTGCTCTGTCAAACTCTTCACGCAGTATCGTATCTCCCATTTCATCTTCATCTACATCCTCTTCCATTTCCATAATATTGTCCTCAAGTACATCGCCCTTGTATAGACCCTCTATATACTCCTTCCACCTTTCTGCTTTCCCCTCTTTACTTAGAACTGGGTTTCCATCTGAGCTCTTGATGTTCATACAAGTGGTTCTCTTATCTCCAAAGGTCTCTTTAATTTTCTTGTAGGCAGTATCTATCTTACCCCTAGTGAGATAAGCCTCTACATCCTTACATTTGTCCTCTAGCCATCCCTGCTTAGCCATTTTGCACTTTCTGTCGATCTCATTTTTGAGACGTTTGTATTCCTTTTTGCCTGCTTCATTTACTGCATTTTTATATTTTCTCCTTTCATCAATTAAATTCAATATTTCTTCTGTTACCCAAGGATTTCTACTAGCCCTCGTCTTTTTACCTACTTGATCCTCTGCTGCCTTCACTACTTCATCCCTCAAAGCTACCCATTCTTCTTCTACTGTATTTCTTTCCCCCATTCCTGTCAATTGTTCCCTTATGCTCTCCCTGAAACTCTGTACAACCTCTGCTTTAGTCAGTTTATCCAAGTCCCATCTCCTTAAATTCCCACCTTTTTGCAATTTCTTCAGTTTTAATCTACAGGTCATAACCAATAGATTGTGGTCAGTCCACATCTGCCCCTGGAAATGTCTTACAATTTAAAACTTGGTTCCTAAATCTCTATCTTACCATTATATAATCTATCTGATACCTTTTTGGTATCTCCAGGGTTCTTCCATGTATACAACCTTCTATCATTCAGCACTAAGTTGCTAATTTGACTACAATACATATGTATGACGTGCTGTAATATTTTATATATGAAATAATAATATAATAATTGAAGCTTGCAGCCTATTAACATTTTTTAAAACAAAAGGTAAACTTATTTAATTATAACTGTTATATCCAGTGCTGCAGCACATTCACATAAAAAGTTGTAATATGATAACTGAGTTTTCAGTATTCTGGTGCAGCCTATTCATGTATTTAAAAAATAAAAACATATTTTTGTGGAAACCATTTAATCTTGTGTCCCTATACCCAATGTAAACAAATGTATTTGTAACATGCACAACTTCTTTTAAGCGACAGTGAAAAATGTAATGTGAATTGGAGAGGACATACATCAGACAACCCAATGTAGAGCTTTTACGACTCTGCCGCCCCTGTGAGAAAGTCGTGTTTTTAATGTCTAAAGTGCCTTTTTTAAATCAACAATTTTTATCACTAGCAAAAGACACAAAATAACCTACACCGCCCTTGGTCTGCGACTGTGGAAAGACGTCTGACTTTTCAACAACTCCAGCCATGTAAATAAATAGTTCTCCACCTGAAGATGATGGTGTGAGCCGATTTAGAAGCATAGTGGCAAAATAAACGTGGCTGACGCAGAATCTGATTTATTTGCATTGATCAAGAGTCGCAGCCCTCATAATGCCCCTTATGGACGAAATATTCATAGCATATAAAACAGTGCAAAATCTCCCGACAACCGAGAGGGACACATTTCAAGGAGCAGGAGGATACGAATTTGTGTTGCAATGTGCAAAGGAATGACATGCAGGAATTTTAAAACCGCTTCAAAGAACACGTCAGGTGTTGCAACTACGAAACAAACCAGTCCACATTCAAGGAGCACCCAAAGCATCAGAATCATCATCCTATCAACTTAAGATACGAATATCATCAGTATGAATAACCACAACAACGCAGGAAAACTACCATATTCAAAGGCCATTCCAGAGAACAATATATATGAGAGTTCCGGAATCTTTACAGAAAACTGGAATAGAGATCAACGTAAACATCATTTCTGCACTTTTTATTGCTCATGGAAGCCACACATTGCATGTTTTACCACCATACAGCAAGACCTTCAGAGGTGGTGGTCCAGATTGCTGTACACACCGGTTCATCTAATACCCAGTAGCATGACCTCCTGCATTGATGCATGCCAGTGTTCGTCGTGGCATACTATACACAAGTTCACCAAGGCACTGTTGGTCCAGATTGTCCCAGTCTTCAACGGCGTAGATCCCCCAGAGTGGTTGGTGGGTCGCGTCGTCCATAAACAGCTCTTTTCAATATATCCCAGACATGTTCTATAGGGTTCATGTCTGGAGAACATGCTGGCCACTCTAGTCGAGCGATGTCGTTATCCTGAAGGAAGTCATTCACAAGATGTCCGCGATGGAGGCGCGAATTTCGTCCATGAAGACGAATGCTTCGCCAATATGTTGCCGATATGGTTGAACTACTGGTCGAAGGATGGCATTCACGTATCGTACAGCCGTTACGGTGCCTTCCATGAACACCAGCGGCGTACGTCGGCCCCACATAATGCCACCCCAAAACAGCAGGGAACCTCCACCTTGCTATTCTCGCTGGACAGTTCAACCTGACAGGGTTGCCTCCAAACACGTCTCCGACGATTGTATGGTTGAAGGCATATGCAACACTCATCGGTGAAGAGAACATGATGCCAATCCTGAGCGGTCCTTTCGGCATGTTGTTGGGCCCATCTGTACCGCGCTGCATGGTGTAGGGGGTGCAAAGATGGACCTCGCCATGGACGTCGGGAGCGAAGTTGCGCATCATGCAGCCTATTGCGCACAGTTTGCGTCGTAACACGACGTCCTGTGGCTGCACAGAAAGCATTATTCAACATGGTGGCATTGCTGTCAGTGCTCCTCCAAGCTAAAATCCGTAGGTAGCGGTCATCCACTGCACTAGTAGTCCTTGGGCGACCTGAGTGAGGCATGTATCTGCTCCACGTCCGAACAACATGGCTTTGGTTCACTCCGAGACACCTGGACACTTGCCTGATTGAGATCCCTTCCTGGCACAAAGTAACAACGCGGATGCGATCAAAAAGCGGTACTGACCGTCTAGGCATGGTTGAAGTACAAACAACACGAGCCTTGTACCTCCTTCCTGGTGGAATGACTGGAACTGATCGGGTATAGGACCCCATCCGTCTAATAGGCGCTACTCATGCATGGTTGTTTACCTCTTTCGGCGGGCGTAATGACATCCCTGAACAGTCAAAAAAACTGTATATGCGATACAATATCCACAGTCACCGTCTATTGTCAGGAGTTCTTGGAACTATTGTGATGTAATTTTTATATATATATATATATATATATATATATATATATATATATATATATATATATATATACTACAATCATATAGTCAACAGTTGGCAACAATATCCAAAACATAACGTGGTGTAAATGAATGTTTATTTCTTTATTTTCTACTGCTGTGCAAATAAAATTGCGAATGGCAATAAGCAGAAGAACTCACATAAAATTAGAACAAGTTCACATGTAGAGTACCATCTACGAAATTTGTAAGTGGAAATTCAAACTATTATTGTCATAAAAAATCAGAAAGTGTCAGAAATGTCGATAGAGTCACTGCTCAGTGTCAAAAGAATAAACATAATATAAACACGAATATTTATATTTTTCCGGCCACTGATGCTGTTTTTAAAATAATAAATGAGAAAGATGTATGCCACGGAGACTTTTTGTCGTTCATTTGTAATTAGGCGAACCCAGAGTGGTAGAAAATAATACTGTGCGACTGCGGAAGCAGGATGCATTTTTTTAAAACGTTTGTGGTGCTGTGTTTCGTGCAGCTGGAAGTTATGGTAGCCAAAGTAGCAGCTGTGCAGTATTATCCTGTTTTCAGTCATAAAATATTAATAGCCGTGTAGATCCCACTACCACACTAACACTTGTAAATAATAACGTCATTTGAACAACAGGTAGCGTTTCCGGTGTGTTAGATTGCATTTCCGATACAAGGACGCAACAGTTTTATTCTCGCTGTAGTACTGGACAAGTAATGATGTGGTTTCGAGTTCCCTTCGTGCAGAACGCAATGAAATGTGTTGTGTCTTCGGTAGAGGGTATATCAATTCTCTTTCATCTTGTATAAAGCCACTCCAATTTCATTAACTTTTTAGATAAGATAGTATAAAAAAACGGCGGTTACTGAATTTCATGTCAGACAAGGTTTCACATAAAACGCGCGCTACATATGCTGATGTTTTCAATGCAAGAGTAATAAGCAGCTAGGATTTTTCGTAATAGCTGAAAGATAATCGAAAATTTAAAATTTTTTGCCGTGGACCTGCAAAAGAGCATAAGTAGTTATCAAGTCAATAACATGAGTACACTCCTAGCAAAACTTACGCTCATGGTACATACATAAAGATGTCTACATGTGTGGTCCTTTTGTGCATAAGCATTTAGTTCTTTTTCACTGCTGGTCGGTATTAACTGCACGGAAGCTCTTTGGAAACGAGAGTTAACCTCTTTAATAAACGTCAGGAACGGAACGCTGTGAGGGCCTGCAGTGACGTACCAACCCTCGGACGAAACGTTCACACGGCTGCTGGCACTTGGCACACGGTCCTGTTCTCGTCAGCTGCAGGCGTTCCAGAGGACGCACTAACGTTTATTGCTGGCCATCTCCGTTCCAAGTGACGGCCGCATTTCACAGATGCACGTTGCCGGTTTGACGGGTATTTCCAGCAATTTCCATAAAACCAACTACATGAGCCCACTACAGTTTTGTTTTCATTTTCCGCAGAACACATTCTTTCTGAAAGGTCAGTACGTCCCCTTTTCATTACTGGAGGGGACACTGCACACGAATGCTTTCAATGTTGACGTTATTTAGTTAATTTTCTTTTGTTTCGTATTGGACAGCGACAAAGAAAGCAAGTGATACGTTAACTAATTTTCTCCGGATGAAATATTTCCAAGAGTTAAGAGTTCATCATCAGAGGAACACGCTTGCTCTTTTCAGTTTTCTTCTTTAGTAATACGTACCAAGCGAGGTGGCGCAGTGGTTAGACACTGGACTCGCATTCGGGAGGACGACGGTTGAATCCCGCTTCCGGCCATCCTGATTTAGGTTTTCCGTGATTTCCCTAAATCGCTCCAGGCAAATGCCAGGATGGTTCCTTTCAAAGGGCACGGCCGACTTCCTTCCCCGTCCTTCCCTAATCCGATGAGACCGATGACCACGCTGTCTGGTCTCCTTCCCCGACACAACCAACCAATCTTTAGTAATACAATATCTGCGTACGCGAAGCTTGCTTTATCGTGACAGCAGCGTTTCAAGCTAAATATAGTGACAAAATACTACACAACTTGACAATTGCTAAGTGTACGGCGATTTGTAAGTAAGTCAATGGGGAGAATGCTTTTAAACTGATATACTGTAAGTAGGCTGTTTATGGTTTCTTTAATGTAAGTAGGCAGTTTATGTTTCTTACTGGCAACGTTACATAGCGCTTTGTACGAAAATCACTGGCTGTGCTGTGTGCAGTCTGTGGCTAGTTTGCATTGTTGTCTGCCATTGTAGAGGGGCAGCTGGATGTTAACAGCGCGTAGCATTGCGCAGTAGGAGGTGAGCCGCCAGCAGTGGTGGACGTGGGGAGAGAGATGGCGGAGTTTTGATAATCTGTAAGACTGAATGTCAATTATGAATATTAAGGTAAATACATTGTTTGTTCTCTATTAATATCTTTCATTTGCTAACTATCCCTATCAGTAGTTAGTACCTTCAGTGGTTTGAATCTTTTATTTAGCTGGCAGTAGTGGCGCTCGCTGTTTTGCAGTAGCTTGAGTAGCGAAGATTTTTGTGAGGTAAGTGATTTGTAAAAGGTATAGGTTAAAGTTAGTCAGGGCCATTGTTTTGTAGGGGTTATTGAAAGTCAGATTGCGTTGCGCTAAAAACATTGTGTGTCAGGTTAAGCACAGTCTTGTATAATTGTTCTAAGGGGACGTTTCACATGTAAAATTGTTCTAAGGGGACGTTTCACATGTCGACCCTTAGCCTAGGATACCTCACTGGAATCTTCTGATTTTTTTCTTGTAGTTTGTGTATTTAGTGTAGCTTTTGTTTACTGCTAGTGCGTAATTGTAGAGAGAATCTCCTTTGTAGTTGCAGTCTTTCATTGTTGTACAGTAAAACAGTTGTGGCATGCATGTAGCTTTGCGCCAAGTATTTCGCTGCTGCAATTAACTAGATATTATTTTCAGTGCTATGTTAATGTGTTCTCTTATTTTTGCTCTTCAAATTGTGTTTTTGTGTGTTATCGTGTGAAATATTGTCTCAATAATGGCGTGTGAAAAACGTAACACTCGGCTCCAAAGTAAACTAAGAAACGACAGTGAAGACGAAAGCAATGTGTTAGCGCCACTGTGTAATGAGTTAACTAATGTTCAAAGTAGTAATTTGGTAACTGTGCATAGGGAAATGGAGCGGGCGTCAAACAATGGCGTAGACAGTCAAACAGGTAGTGAACAGGGAAGCATTATCGATCGATCGGTCGGCAACAGCTCGCCTCAGGAATCCGAAATGATAGGACACAATTTTGCAAATACTGTAGATTCAGGTTTTGGGTCCTCACCGGTTTCTCAAATGAGTCAAGACACATTTTCTGCTTGTCAAAATGTGAATGCTGCCGGTGAAAACGCACTGCCAAAGAGCATAGAGAAACAGATTCCAGACACTAATACATTATTATTGCAATTAATGCAAAAAATGGAACAAAATCAGAAACAAACACAGCAACAGTTAGATACAATGGGACAAAATCTGCAAAAGTTAGACACAGTGGAACAAAATCAGAGACAAACACAGCAAAAGCTTCAAAAGTTAGACTCATTGGAACAAACGCTTGAACAAACACGTGAAGATTTAACTACTGAGTTACATAAAATCGAATCGAAATGTCAAAAAGTCTGTAATGACGTAAAAACACAAATTTGTGAGCATTTCCAACCTATTTTTTCGCTGCATGAAAATGCATTACAGAATCACGAAGCAGCCATAAAAGAGCTGCAAACCATTGTTCATGAAAATCATGAGACCTTGTGGGCTAAAATTGACTCAGTTGCATCTACCGATTCGGTAACGCAACTTGCAAAAACTCAGGAAAACTTAAAGGACACAGTAGAAAGACACATGGAGGAAATTAGTTCATTATCAGAGAAAGTAGCCGAACTTTCGGATCAGGTCACTAATTTATCTACAAAGGTAGATGATGATCTGAATGACACAAGACCCGTAGCCTTCACTGACACAGAAGAGTATGAACAAATAAGAAAATTCAAACAAAATCAGAATCAAATTAATACGCAATACAAAAGAGAAATGCGGGAAGTACAAGATCAGCTGACACAGGTAATACAAGAATTACGTATTTCAGAGGACACTCGCGCCCCAATAAGGGAAGAGGGACATAGAAATACGGAACAGCCACAAAATAATAACACAGGGCATTTCGGTAATTATGAAAGAAATTGGCAAGGTACACCGAATTTTGAGATGGTACCGCCGACACGACGTAGCAATGACCGACATGCTACTCGCCGACACGATGATTTTGACTATAAGCTGTTCATTACTACACGTAAATTCAAAACATTTAAGAATTCTGGCAACGACATTCATCCACAAGCATGGCTCCATCAATTCTCTCATTGTTTCCCTCCCAACTGGTCATTGGAGCACAGATTAGAATTTATGTGTGGCTACTTGGAGAATGAACCAGCTGTAAGAATGCGATCGGTCATTCACGATTGTCACAGTGAAGGAGAATTTTACCATGCGTTCCTCTCAGCATATTGGTCACAAGCTACACAAGATCGCGTAAAACATAGCATCATGATGATGAAACACTTTGAACAATCTGAATTTTCCAGTCTTGTCAAATATTTTGAAGACATGTTGCACAAGAATCAGTACCTGTCAAACCCATACAGCCCCTCAGAACTCATCCTCATTTGCTTAATCAAACTGCCCGAACATTTGAGACATATTATTTTGGCAGGACGTTGCAAAGACGACATTGAAGCTTTTCAGGGACTGTTACAAGAACTGGAAATTGACACAGACAATCGCGGAACGCGAAAACAGGAGTACAACAATTACAGGTCACATCTGTCACAATTCCGTGACGACAGAAACGATAACTGGACGCGACAAGGCTATTCTCACCACACAAATCGTGACCAAAATCGACACCACCCGTATGACAACCGTTGGCAGAGGTGTAATAGTTACAGGGAAAGATCACCTCTCCGCAGTAATGACTATCACAGAGACAATCAGAGAAACAGACAATATGGGAACCAAAATAACTATTATCAAGGGAGACAGAATAATTTCAGACGCAACAGTTCAGCGCGCAGTTACGATTCCGTGAGAAATTCTCCACCACATGACCGACAAACAAGAAACTATGTAAACTACCGACAAGACGACAGACGATGTGATCGTAACGACAGACCTGAATTGTATCAGAACTGGCGAGCTTTAAACAGAGCTGGGCCCTCTGGGCAAGGCGAATTTGTGGAAGTTAGGCCTCCTAATCCCAGTAACGGCGACGCCAACAAAGAAACAGACAATGACTCGCACCGCAGGCACCCGCGTGCGCCGGCTGGCTCAGAGAAAAATAACATTGACGCTAACCTTGAGTAAAGTTCCAGTATTCTTTACGGACGAATACCGCATGATAATTGCTTTGAAGTTGAAACTCTGCGCGCTATAAAGGGTAAAAGACTGCAGCACATTTCACATGTAAAACCATTTATTGACAGATAATCTGCTTTTTAACTTAGTCTTTGCAATTTTCACTTCACGCTACTTGTACAATTTGTCACACTGAGAAACTGTTAACATGCAACTATGTTTTAAAGCTAACTAACCATCCAGTCAAGAACATAGGTAACTTAGACAATTAATTGCTAATGCATTGTTATTGCGAACAGACGACACAGTGTTGTTATTTATACATTCCTCCTTGTTAGTTGCACGATTACGTAACGAATATACGGCTTACATACTTAGAACATATACCAGCACTGCTAATGAAATTTTCATGCAACATTTTGGTTTGCTTGAGAGTGGATTCTGGATTTGAGGTGCTTTCTGTGAAATGCCAGATGACACAGTGGTTAGTTTATGTGACAGCTACACGTTTTTATCACGACGCTGCTAATGCGTGACAATTTACAATGTTGCTTTTGCGGTGTATCTGTTTTATATCTGCACAGTTTTTTCTGAATTCTTCTATAAAGTGAGACATGTTTTAGTGGTGACTTTTGTGCTATTGCTACAAGGAGACAGCCTTTTCCGTAGGACAACAATACGTTACAGCACAGTACTTTCCTCATCACGGCAATAAGTGTAATAACTAAGTTATCTATACGCAAAGCATTTCACTTTTGTGTATCATGAGGTAAGTACATTGACTTCTGCAGAACTTAGCTTTCGGAGGACAATAACTACGACACTTCCCAGAGATTATCTTACAGCAAGACGCATATTTAGCGCTACAGGACACGTATTTGTGTGATTAATTTTGTACTTAAAACATTTATTTTTAAAGATTTTTGAATTACAAAGAAAGTTTTTCGTGATACATTTCATTCCATTGCTGTAATCTGTAACACCTGAGGGTATAATTACAATAAACCTCAGAGGGGTACATGCTTACTTTGTGTACCATGTGTTTGGCAGGCACAAAGAGCCCTAGCTAATATGGTATTTGCTTATACAACTTTACACATCGGTACCATATTTCTCTAACACATAAATTACACAGCTATCTGATCATTTAACAGAGAAACAAACATCTTTTTACTACGTCAGTGACACATGTTTACGCAATTTCACCGTTGGATAACTTCACACTTACGAAATTGTATTTTGTCTGTACTGTGTGAACTGTTCATATTTTTTTGGTACCATTGTGATACTATGAGAGCTTTGAATGATGTATTTGGTAAAGGAGCATGATTTTAAAGTACGTTTGAGGCAGATGACACTTTTGATATGAGCAGAGAATTTTCTTTAGGTTTTGAAACAATTGCAGAAAGCTACGACGTTTTTGAGATTTAACTGAGGTGTTATGATGTTATTATTACGACGACGATGTGTATTATGCTGCTGATGTATGTTTATGATCAATAAGCTAATGCTATATGAGTTATTTGATTATTCCACGTATGTTATGATGAAATATTGAAGAAGTGTTGACGAATAAGGTAAGGAATAATGAGTAGTGTTTAGGGACTCTTGACTTGTGAAAAAGGATGTTGGAAACCAAGAATCGTACTTTAAGATTTATGAAATGTGTGTGTAGATGCGTGAATGTATCACAATGCCGGCGAAACTTTTTTGGACACTGTTATATTCATAGGATTTTGTTTCTACACATTTGCAACGCACATTCTTGACCTGTTAAATATTTTTATATGAGACTGTCACTGTAGCGGAAACTGCTGTCGTAAATATTTCCATAAGAAAGTTAAGTGACCACCTGCACGTGCGTCGTCGGCACACAGCTGTGTCAGACACCTGGAGAACAAGCCATTAGGGTGTGCCTTTCATCGCTAATGCGACACCCTCGTTACTTGAAAACATATGATTTTTGTAATGCGTTGTGGGCACACAGCTGTGTCAAACACCTGGAGAACAAGCCATTAGGGTGCGCCTTTCATCGCTAATACGACACCCTCATTACTTAAAAACATATGATTACTCGCACTTTGTGCTAATTATTGAAATGCTTATGAATTGATGGGAAATATTCGTACATCTGCACACCTGATTTTGACAAGTGTCTTTCTCCGAGAGTTGAGTGCTACTGACTTACGAAATGCCACATGACTATTGAATGATATTTTTATGCTTTGCTTTTCATAGTTGCTTATTTCATTTAATATCTGGTTTCCAGCTGTGTTGCAGCATTAGTTTTATAAAATAAACTTAGATGCATTTGCTAATGTGAACTCTTTCTGTCAACAGATCTATTAAATTATTATTTTATGATCCACATTCTTTAAAAAAGGAGCACTTGGAAAGGAAAGAACAATAAGAAGGAACTAGTAACAGTAACACATAATTTTCTTTTCAAGTACATGGTAATATTTTTTTACAATCAGTTGTTATGGTGCACCACTTTAATTACATAGACATTAAGATGTGAATAGACATTTCCCTTGTCTGCATTGTTGTTTTTACTGTAATATTTTTTCTGCTTGAGCTATGTCATGTCTAGGTATAAGTTGCTGCTGTTTGCCAGGCATAGTGTTATTGAATTTGACTTTTGCTAATTTCTTAATGCTGCTTGCTTCGCAAATCTGCGTTTTTTTCCATTGCTGTTTATATTTACTGTGTTATGTGATGCTGCATTGCCTCGTCCCTTGGTATATATATCTGAGCTCAGTAGATTTAAGTTAGCTTAAGAGGGGGTAGACCATATGAAAAAACTGACTATGGAGAATAGGTAAAGAATGCATTGCGAAGTTATATGAAAAAGATTTGGGCCCCAATGAGTATTGTACAATCAGAAATAATTAGTTTGAAAGAAATATGAATAGAATACAGGAAGGAGGTATAAATAGGACTTTTGGGAATAATGATGAACGAAGGGAGATCTCCATGCAAAATACTGCAGTAAAACAAACCCTGTCCTTTCCTTTTGTGTCATCCCTCTATATGTTTGTGTACCCTTGTGTATTTGTGTTTTTCCTGTCTTTATGTGTTGATGTGTTTATGTGCTGATGAGAGCTATGTTGTAGAATTTTTCTAATACTCTGTTATTTTCTTTGTAAAGATGCTTAGACATTATTTATTCTGTGTTGTTTTAATGCTCATGTGTGAAGTTGACGTTTCAAAACTGATTCTGATCTTTTATTTTTGTACTCATGTCATCATTCCTGTAACACTGATGTATATGTTTATTTCTATTCTTTTGTAAAGCCTGTACTACAAATGTTATCTGTATTGTTATGTTTTTAATGATGTATTTTGTACCTTTGTTACTGTATTCTTCTGCTATAAAATTGTAATTGACACCGGTTCATCTAATTAAGTAACTTGTACGTTACATTTCACTGCACACGTTTCTGTTGGTCATAGTATATGGACAATATGTGAGAAGTAGGGACTGTTAGTGTTTGCACGTGTGTTGATAATTCAGCAAGGGACTGGATAACAGCATTGCTGGTTCAAAGGACAATTCCAAAAACTACGTGAGTGTACAAGTGGTGGTTTATGGACTTGCTATTCTGTCTGCAAGCCTTCTAATGACAATTCCAAACACTTTGTGTGTGCACAAGTGGTGGTTTATGGACTTGCTATATTATCTGCAAGACTCTTCAATGGTGATTGTGCACCTGCACAGTCACAACAGATGGCTGCTGGCCATCTCTACAGTTACTACAGTGGGTCTGCATCTTTGATGGCCCACCAATACAATTATTTCTACAAGGACTGTAGTGGGTCTGCACCTCTGGTGGCCCACCAATACCACAATCTCTACCAGGACTACAGTGGGTCTACTCTGTGATGACCTACCTACCAATGTTCATCAACTTCGACTGACTCTGCTGTGGGTTTGCTCTGTTGTGGCCCATTACCTGTCAGCATGTCAAGAGTCAGCACTGTCTTTGCGTTGGAAGGACAACACTACTTCTTCAAGACTGCATGGAAATCCACTACATCTGTGTGCATTGTCTTTTACTGCTCAGACTTTGAGAAAAGAAATGGCAGTTTTACTCTGATGAATGATCAGGACTGTCTTTATTGACTGTGAGAAAATTTTAGCTGTAGACCAACATTGTATTAATAAGTGTGTGCATTTGATATCTTTGTTATTGTAATTATGAAAAATTTTTACAAATCATTATTGGCCACTGGCCAAAAAAATTTGTAAAATTTTTTGTGGGGAGCATGGGGGCTATGTAAGTAGGCTGTTTATGGTTTCTTTAATGTAAGTAGGCAGTTTATGTTTCTTATTGGCAACGTTACATAGCGCTTTGTACGAAAATCACTGGCTGTGCTGTGTGCAGTCTGTGGCTAGTTTGCATTGTTGTCTGCCATTGTAGAGGGGCAGCTGGATGTTAACAGCGCGTAGCATTGCGCAGTAGGAGGTGAGCCGCCAGCAGTGGTGGACGTGGGGAGAGAGATGGCGGAGTTTTGATAATCTGTAAGACTGAATGTCAATTATGAATATTAAGGTAAATACATTGTTTGTTCTCTATTAATATCTTTCATTTGCTAACTATCCCTATCAGTAGTTAGTACCTTCAGTGGTTTGAATCTTTTATTTAGCTGGCAGTAGTGGCGCTCGCTGTTTTGCAGTAGCTTGAGTAGCGAAGATTTTTGTGAGGTAAGTGATTTGTAAAAGGTATAGGTTAAAGTTAGTCAGGGCCATTGTTTTGTAGGGGTTATTGAAAGTCAGATTGCGTTGCGCTAAAAACATTGTGTGTCAGGTTAAGCACAGTCTTGTATAACTGTTTTAAGGGGACGTTTCAATACAATGTAATTTATTCTTTAACTGCGTTCAAAAACATTATTGCATAAAATCTTGCTATCAAAACATTGAGATGTGCTTGGAATAATACGCAATTTGATCTTAAATAGAATTAATGGATACTGGCATGCAATCTGACATTGAAAGGTTACAGATTCTAAAAGTGCAATCCGAAGTAAATCGAACAATAATAAACGCTACCTGATTACAAAGTTAAATGGAGACCTGTGTCAGATAGTGAAAGCAGTGGGAAGCAATTAATTGAATTTAATGCATAACTCAGAGATTAATCTGATGAAACTGTAGTTGAAATCAAGTCATTAGCAAACGCAAGTCTGAATATAAACTGGAATAAGAGAAGCTCACTCACCACTACTGGTCAAGTAAAATTCCTTACGCCGTTATTACTGTTGGTTGGATCTCAACATGTTATGTGTTGAGATGTTGGAAGAGTGATATGGCTGCAGTTTGTGAAGTATTAGACGCCTTGTTGTGTACCTATAATCTCGCGAAGGCTGCAATGGATCCCGGTTGTAGACAGCTACGGTAGGAGTTGCGGAGCGGCGCTTCTCGGAGCAGGTCAGCCACAATAGCCTTGTTCGACGGCAGCAACAACAGTATCCTTCCTGGAGTTATGACATTTAGCTTTTCGTGGGAGCGAAAGTTAGGTGGGGTGGACTTCAGTGAATCAGAATTGTTATTGTTTTTGTGAACTTCTCCTTCCTTATAGTTATTAACAGGCAGTTTCTCAGGAGGCAGAAAGTCCTCTGGAAGCCCACTCCACTGTCTCCAGCCAGTCGTGGGGTTCTTTTCAAGTTCTGACATTTACTTCCCATCCTACGACCAATATTTTCGCTATTATTATTTTTCATCTCCCTCTCGCTATCTTCATCGTTCTCTACTTGACAGTTTATTGCTGTTAACGAATGGGAAGCTTGTGTTACAAGAGGGAAATACCTCAGGATTCTGGTTTTCTTTCCACATGGCTTAAAGTGGAAAAGTTCAATGTTTTGAATCTGCTCTCTCAAGAGACATCCGGTGTATACGTCTGACAGTCCTCCGGCTTGGGCATTTCCTTACGCCGACCGGTGTGGCCGAGCGGTTCTAGGCGCTTCAATCTGGAACCGCGCGGCCGCTACGGTCGCAGGTTCGAATCCCGCCTCGGGCATCGATGTGTGTGATGTCCTTACGTTAGTTAGGTTTAAGTAGTTCTAAGTTCTAGGGGACTCATGACCTCAGATGTTAAGTCCCATAGTGTTCAGATCCATTTGAACCATTTCCTTACAGTGAACTGAGGAAGTAAGCCTTACTTCGGACCAGAGTGGTTCCACTAATCTTTCCGGGCGCGGAAATGTAAGTGTTCACGACCGCACAGCCAAGCTGCGATTCCTGACATGAATACACTGGCTGATATTAATTGGAACTTCAAGGGAAATTAATAAATCTTAATACTCTGTACTGTAGCTTTGGATGACTTCCTATCAAGCGAGACTGCATATAATTCATCTCAATTTCGTATGACTTCACAGCAGTGGTACAGCATAACACTCTCTGATTGACATTGAGGGATTTATACGTGGAGTTACTATTAAGAAAAATCATAACATCACGTAAGGAAAAAGAGGCATTTTTTGACAGAAGTAATCACAGGCAGTGATGGACGACATGAAACACAGTACATACGTAATAGAGGAGAAGTGAAATATTTGTAACAATAAATGGTACAGATTTTAGCATATGGGAAAGCATAGTAAGACTTATGTAACGTTCATGTTTGACAAGGACCGGACTCCTAATATAAATGTCAATATCGGACTCACTGCAAAGAATATGCTCTCCTCGGGTACCAATGCACATTTTATTCACGCTGACTACCACACTTTTGTGGAGTCATTGGGGAACATTGTGCCACTCCTCTTTCAATGCAGTTTTCAGTTCTTCAACCGTTCGGGGATAGGGTTTTCGCTGAGAAACACGCCTATCAAGAGCATGCCCGGCACCACGTATAGGGTTTAGGTCCGGGTGGTATGCAGGCCATTCCATATCAGTTTCTTCCCTTTCCAGTGTGTCCGGTACCTTAGCGGTCCTGTGTGGGCGGGCACTGTGGTCCATGAACAGACAGTCGGGACCTACAGCATCCCTAAACAGACGGACGTGATCTAGAATAATCACCCTGCAATGACACTGTGCCGCAGCAGCGTCTCGCACAAATAAATGCAGCGTTGTTCAGCCACTGTGCATAATGCCTGCCCACACGGTACCCGATGCTGGCTGTATTATATTCTATCTTTGCTACTGGCTGAATAATGAATTAGAGTTTTCGAATTGGAAATGTTCTATGATTTTTAACAATGAAGTCATAAACGGACTTTAATGAAATGCTTTAACAGCCGGCTGCCGAACAGACACCATAAAACATATCTGAAATAAACTTTCTAGAAAATTTAATAATAAGTGTTATTTATTTTCTTCTCAGAGGGTAACTTTACCTTTTCTTTCTACTGCGATGGTCTTCTTGAATACAGTCACTAATGATTGATCGTGTCAGCTAACGAAAAAAAATATTTCGGTGCGCTGAGGTGAACTGTTTGTCAAATAAATAGACAGGCTCTGTATTTTACATGACGTTATTTACGTAAACCTAAAATTCAGTATCATTAACAAAACTGTTACAATAAGAGGAGAGATAAAATGTTCCCATCCTCTCTTCATAAAGACAGACAGTAGACTTCTCACTCTTTTGCTTAATTAAAAAAAAGTGACATACACAACCCTCTCATCTAACAGCATTTCTGCTGAATGTATCGCTTGCTTTTTTATCTATCTTGCTCATCTAACAGCATCTCTGCTGAGCGTATCGCTTCCTTTTTTATCTTACGTGTACCCCTTTGGTAACATCAAGCAAGTGGCATTACACCTGCCTCCTACTATAGTCTGTGGATTCATACACATAGCACGCAGTGCAAAATTTCCTTTTCTTGTTAATTTATACAAAATTTATACATCTTACGTTTTTTTTTCATCCAGAGGGCCAGGGTGCTGTCGGCTGCTTTAATGGACGAACGGTAAAAAATCTTTATTTTCAGTTGTCAACTGTTTGGATATTTCTTGTCAATTATTCATTAGTAAACTATTTGACTAATGTGTGTCATCTATGTGGGAGCCTCGTTACTATCAAATTCTTTATATGTTATATATTTTACCAAAACTTTTCTTACACCATATTAAAATCACAAATAAATCAATTACTTCGTATTTATAAGAAGAATATTACAAATTTTGTTTCATATCATGTAGTCCTTTTTCACAGTCGATTAAATATTTATTTTTCTTTATCAACATTTATGACAACTGCATCTTCTGTATCCTTCGTTTTTCTATTGTCGTTGAATCGTTGGCATGGGCTGAAGTTCCTCGTAGCAGCAATTGTTTTCCGGACCACGCAGATTATGATTCGCGCAGGTGATAGTGTGTGAACAATTCGTAGTGTCCACACAAGGTAACCACTGACACCTGCCTAAGGATTCCGTTAGTTTGACCAGCTGTACTGGACGAAATATTCGTCCATTAGCACACACGTGCCACAGTTCCGCTTATTCAACTCGGCACTGTAGGTTCGTTACACTTTCTGCAAGGCAGATGATGAATCACTTGGCGATTGTGAACTTGAATCGTCGCACAGTACTACTTTTTAACCACTAAGTGGAAACTCCACATATTTTTGATACGTTGCACAACTTACGTATTTTCATTTTCTAATATGGCTGATATCGCGTAAGACTGACTGATTTTCACAGGTTTACAAAATGTACATGAGCATGTTCACAAAAACATGAAACAAATAAAAGTCATTGAAGCACAGCTACAAGAAAATCTTATCTATATTCTAATTGGAGGTGCCTAGTAATTATTTTTTGCTGACACCATTATTTTTTAGCTCTAAGAAAACTTTCTCCTTTTTATTTCTTTCAGTGAATGAAGCATTTACTTATGGAAATTTTAAATATTCTATAAGAAACGGTAAACTGATACGATACTATCATCAACACAATAAAGAGCAATTTGACCACTACACGAGGAAAGGAAAGGCATACGAATTTCATCAAGCAACTTCTGTTTAAGATAAATATCATGTATATTTTTGTACGAGTATTTGTTTCCTCAAACAATTTACGCTACGTGCTCGAGGACAGGTTAAAAACTAGTTATAAATCCAAGTTCTGCTCGTGGCATTATGTTTCATATATTCATTTCTGTGTCTCAAAATCCTGTTTAATATTTATATTTTTCACTCATTTAATCACTTTTGAAACCGTTCTTGTATGCTACAAGCCGATATATATGTATATACGTTTTCATTGCATTTTACGTTCAGGTTCACTGCTAATTTTGTGTTTGAATATAGTGTTCAAGTGTTTCTACAACGCTAGTTTTGTATTACTCCAAATATTAATTTACCCTCATATGTGGCTTGCATAACCATGTATGTATTTCATTGGACATAGTATTCGACGATTAACGTAATCGCTTAACGCACAATCAAAGTTAATGTGAGATCCACTGCACTCGTTATCACTTTTTATCAGGTAGATCTACAATCGTGTTTAGCTGTTTCAACGCGCTGAATATAAATGCACCTACTTATTCTCCTTTCCACACATTCATACAAAGCCACAATTATACGTAACTCATAAACAAATATGTTGGGGGGGGGGGGGGAGGGACACCTTTCATTTGGCACCTTCTATCTCCAGTTCAATCCTTCTTCCAAGAAGTATGTGCAACTGCCCGGAAGTCAGTCGGCGTCTTTACTTGTACATACGTACACATAAAGTACAACTAGTTACCTTAATATTTTTGCTGATAACATTTCGTTTTTATGCCTCTCAGAGTATATGTTTGTCAGTATTTCGTACTCCTTATGCAAGCTTTGAAAGTGATTTGTCTCCTGCACTGTGTTTTTTTTAAATAACGCTTACTTACCGTGATGAACCTTAACTTACCTTTTGGCTTGTAGTTGCTGAGTCTTCAAGTTTTTACCATTTTAGTCACATGACCTAATTTCATTTTCTTCTTAATTTTTTTTATTCCTTCCTATACAATTTTGCATACTAACTTTACTGTAGAGATAGTTTTCAATTTAATAGCGTAAAGTATTGTATAATCATCAAAGCTTAACCGGTTATAGTTTTATACAAATAGTGCAGTAGTGCAGTTCTTTCTTATACTCTGAAGCGCCAAAGAAACTGGTATATGCATGCGTATTGGCAACGCCTGTATAAGACAACAAGTTTCTGGTGCTGTTGTTAGATCGGTTAATGCTGCTACAATGGCAGGTTATCAACATTTAAGTGAGTTTGAATGTGTTGTTATAGTCGGCGTACGAGCGATGGGACATGGCATCTCCGAGGTAGCGATGAAGTGTCGATTTTCCCGTACGACCATTTCACGAATGTACCGTGAATATCAGGAATCCGGTAATACATCACATCTTTGACATCGCTGGGGCCGGAAAAAGATCCTGCAAGAACGGGACCAACAACGACTGAAGAGAATCGTTCAACGTGCGTGTATACCGCAGAGACAGGCTGGACAGTGAAGGGGGAGGCGTGTTTATAGCGATAAGAAGTGCAATGGTATCGAAGGAAATTGATGGAGATCCGAAATGTGAAATGATTTGGGTGAAGGTCACGGTTAAAGTAGGCTCAGACATGGTAATTGGATGTCTCTATAGGCCCCCTGGCTCAGCATCTGTTGTGGCTGAGCACCAGAAGGATAATTTGGAAAATATTTCGAGTAGATTTCACCATCATGTTATACACTCCTGGAAATGGAAAAAAGAACACATTGACACCGGTGTGTCAGACACACCATACTTGCTCCGGACACTGCGAGAGGGCTGTACAAGCAATGATCACACGCACGGCACAGCGGACACACCAGGAACCGCGGTGTTGGCCGTCGAATGGCGCTAGCTGCGCAGCATTTGTGCACCGCCGCCGTCAGTGTCAGCCAGTTTGCCGTGGCATACGGAGCTCCATCGCAGTCTTTAACACTGGTAGCATGCCGCGACAGCGTGGACGTGAACCATATGTGCAGTTGACGGACTTTGAGCGAGGGCGTATAGTGGGCATGCGGGAGGCCGGGTGGACGTACCGCCGAATTGCTCAACACGTGGGGCGTGAGGTCTCCACAGTACATCGATGTTGTCGCCAGTGGTCGGCGGAAGGTGCACGTGCCCGTCGACCTGGGACCGGACCGCAGCGACGCACGGATGCACGCCAAGACCGTAGGATCCTACGCAGTGCCGTAGGGGACCGCACCGCCACTTCCCAGCAAATTAGGGACACTGTTGCTCCTGGGGTATCGGCGAGGACCATTCGCAACCGTCTCCATGAAGCTGGGCTACGGTCCCGCACACCGTTAGGCCGTCTTCCGCTCACGCCCCAACATCGTGCAGCCCGCCTCCAGTGGTGTCGCGACAGGCGTGAATGGAGGGACGAATGGAGACGTGTCGTCTTCAGCGATGAGAGTCGCTTCTGCCTTGGTGCCAATGATGGTCGTATGCGTGTTTGGCGCCGTGCAGGTGAGCGCCACAATCAGGACTACATACGACCGAGGCACACAGGGCCAACACCCGGCATCATGGTGTGGGGAGCGATCTCCTACACTGGCCGTACACCACTGGTGATCGTCGAGCGGACACTGAATAGTGCACGGTACATCCAAACCGTCATCGAACCCATCGTTCTACCATTCCTAGACCGGCAAGGGAACTTGCTGTTCCAACAGGACAATGCACGTCCGCATGTATCCCGTGCCACCCAACGTGCTCTAGAAGGTGTAAGTCAACTACCCTGGCCAACAAGATCTCCGGATCTGTCCCCCATTGAGCATGTTTGGGACTGGATGAAGCGTCGTCTCACGCGGTCTGCACGTCCAGCACGAACGCTGGTCCAACTGAGGCGCCAGGTGGAAATGGCATGGCAAGCCGTTCCACAGGAATACATCCAGCATCTCTACGTTCGTCTCCATGGGAGAATAGCAGCCTGCATTGCTGCGAAAGGTGGATATACACTGTACTAGTGCCGACATTGTGCATGCTCTGTTGCCTGTGTCTATGGGCCTGTGGTTCTGTCAGTGTGATCATGTGATGTATCTGACCCCAGGAATGTGTCAATGAAGTTTCCCCTTCCTGGGACAATGAATTCACGGTGTTCTTATTTCAATTTCGAGGAGTGTAGTTCTGGGTGGAGATTTTAATTTGCCGGATATAGACTGGGAGACTCAGACGTTCATAACGGGTGGCAGGGACAAAGAATCCAGTGAAATTTTTTTAAGTGCTTTATCTGAAAACTACCTTGAGCAGTTAAACAGAGAACCGACTCGTGGCGATAACATATTAGACCTTCTGGTGACAAACAGACCCGAACTATTTGAAAAAGTTAACGCAGAACAGGGAATCAGCGATCATAAAGCGGTTACGGCGTCGATGATTTCAGCCGTAAATAGGAATATTAAAAAGGGTAGGAAGATTTTTCTGTTTAGAAAAAGTGACGAAAAGCAGATTTCAGAGTACCTGTTGGCTCAACACAAAAGTTTTGTCTCAAGTACAGATAGTGTTGAGGATCAGTGGACAAAGTTCAAAACCGTCGTACATAATGCGTTAGATGAGTATGTGCCAAGCAAGATCGTAAGAGATGGAAAAGATCCACCGTGGTACTACAACCGAGTTAGAAAACTGCTGCGGAAGCAAAGGGAACTTCACAGCAAACATAAACATAGCCAAAGCCTTGCAGACAAACAAAAATTACGCGAAGCGAAATGTAGTGTGAGGAGGGCTATGCGAGAGGCGTTTAATGAATTCGAAAGTAAAGTTCCATGTACTGACTTGGCAGAAAATCCTAAGAAATTTTGGTCTTATGTCAAAGTGGTAGGTGGATCAGAACAAATTGTCCAGACACTCTGTGACCAAAATGGTACTGAAGCAGAGGATGACAGACTAAAGGCCGAAATACTAAATGTCTTTTTCCAAAGTTGTTTCACAGAGGAGGATTGCACTGTAGTTCCTTCTCTAGATTGTCGCACAGATGGCAAAATGGTAGATATCGAAATAGACGACAGAGGGATAGAGAAACAATTAAAATCGCTCAAAAGAGGAAAGGCCTCTGGACCTGATGGGATACCAGTTCAATTTTACACAGAGTACGCAAAGGAACTTGCTCCCCTTCTTGCAGCGGTGTACCGCAGGTCTCTAGAAGAGCGTAGCGTTCCAAAGGATTGGAAAAGGGCACAGGTCATCCCCGTTTTCAAGAACGGACGTCGAACAGATGTGCAGAACTATAGACCTATATCTCTAACGTCGATCAGTTGTAGAATTTTGGAACACGTATTGTGTTCGAGTATAATGACTTTTCTGGAGACTAGAAATATACTCTGTAGGAATCAGCATGGGTTTCGAAAAACACGGTCATGTGAAACCCAGCTCGCGCTATTCGTCCACGAGACTCAGAGGGCCATAGACACGGGTTCACAGGTACATGCCGTGTTTCTTGACTTCCGCAAGGCGTTCGATACAGTTCCCCACAGTCGTTTAATGAACAAAGTAAGAGCATATGGACTATCAGACCAATTCTGTGATTGGATTGAGGAGTTCCTTGATAACAGGACGCAGCATGTCATTCTCAATGGAGAGAAGTCCTCCGAAGTAAGAGTGATTTCAGGTGTGCCGCAGGGGAGTGTAATAGGACCGTTGCTATTCACAATATACATAAATGACCTGGTGGATGACATCGAAAGTTCACTGAGGCTTTTTGCAGATGATGCTGTGGTGTATCGAGAGGTTGTAACAATGGAAAATTGTACTGAAATGCAGGAGGATCTGCAGCGAATTGACGCATGGTGCAGGGAATGGCAATTGAATCTCAATGTAGACAAGTGTAATGTGCTGCGAATACACAGAAAGATAGATCCTTTATCATTTAGCTACAAAATAGCAGGTCAGCAACTGGAAGCAGTTAATACCATAAATTATCTGGGAGTACGCATTAGGAGTGATTTAAAATGGAATGATCATATAATGTTGATCGTCGGTAAAGCAGATACCAGACTGAGATTCATTGGAAGAATCCTAAGGAAATGCAATCCGAAAACAAAGGAAGTAGGTTACAGTACGCTTGTTCGCCCACTGCTTGAATACTGCTCAGCAGTATGGGATCCGTACCAGATAGGGTTCATAGAGGATATGGAGAGGATCCAACGGAGAGCGGCGCGCTTCGTTACAGGATCATTTAGTAATCGCGAAAGCGTTACGGAGATGATAGATAAACTCCAGTGGAAGACTCTGCAGGAGAGACGCTCAGTAGCTCGGTACGGGCTTTTGTCAATGTTTCGAGAACATACCTTCACCAAAGAGTCAAGCAGTATATTGCTCCCTCCTACGTATATCTCGCGAAGAGACCATGAGGATAAAATCAGAGAGATTAGAGCCCACACAGAGGCATACCGACAATCCTTCTTTCCACGAACAATACGAGACTGGAATAGAAGAGAGAACCGATAGAGGTACTCAAGGTACCCTCCGCCACACACCGTCAGGTGGCTTGCGGAGTATGGATGTACAGGGTGTTTCAAAAATGACCGGTATATATGAAACGGCAATAAAAAGTAAACGAGCAGCGATAGAAATACACCGTTTGTTGCAATATGCTTGGGACAACAGTACATTTTCAGGCGGACAAACTTTCGAAATTACAGTAGTTACAATTTTCAACAACAGATGGCGCTACAAGTGATGTGAAAGATATAGAAGACAACGCAGTCTGTGGGTGCGCCATTCTGTACGTCGTCTTTCTGCTGCAAGCGTGTGCTGTTCACAACGTGCAAGTGTGCTGTGGACAACATGGTTTGTTCCTTAGAACATAGGATTTTTCTGGTGTTGGAATTCCACCGCCTAGAACACAGTGTTGTTGCAACAAGACGAAGTTTTCAACGGAGGTTTAATGTAACCAAAGGACCGAAAAGAATATAATAAACGATCTGTTTGAAAAATTTCAACGGACTGGGAATGTGACGGATGAACGTGCTGGAAAGGTAGGGCGACCGCGTATGGCAACCACAGAGGGCAACGCACAGCTAGTGCAGCAGGTGATCCAACAGCGACCTCGGGTTTCCGTTCGCCGTGTTGCAGCTGCGGTCCAAATGACGCCAACGTCCACGTATCGTCTCATGCGCCAGAGTTTACACCTCTATCCACACAAAATTCAAACGCGGCAAACCCTCAGCGCCGCTACCATTGCTGCACGAGAGACATTCGCTAACGATATAGTGCACAGGATTGATGACGGCGATATGATTGTGGGCAGCATTTGGTTTACTGACGAAGCTTATTTTTACCTGGACGGCTTCGTCAATAAACAGAACTGGCGCATATGGGGAACCGAGAAGCCTCATGTTGCAGTCCCATCTTCCCTGCATCCTCAAAAAGTACTGGTCTGGGCCGCCATTTCTTCCAAAGGAATCATTGGCCAATTTTTCAGATCCGAAACGATTACTGCATCACCCTATGTGGACATTCTTCGTGAATTTGTGGCGGTACAAACTGCCTTAGACGACACTCGTGGTTTATGCAAGATGGTGCCCGGCCACATCGCACGGCCGACGTCTTTAATTTCCTGAATGAATATTTCGATGATCGTGTGATTGCTTTGGGCTATCCGAAACATACAGGAGGCGGCGTGGATTGGCCTCCCAATTCGTCAGACATGAATCCCTGTGACTTCTTTCTGTGGGGACACATGAAAGACCAGGTGTACCGCCAGAATCCAGAAACAATTGAACAGCTGAAGCAGTACATCTCATCTGCATGTGAAACCATTCCGCCAGACACGTTGTCACACGTTGTCAAAGGTTTCGGGTAATTTCATTCAGAGACTACGCCATGTTCTTGCTACGCATGGTGGATATGTGGAAAATATCGTACTATAGAGTTTCCCAGACCGCAGCGCCATCTGTTGTTGAAAATTGTAACTACTGTAATTTCGAAAGTTTGTCTGCCTGAAAATGTACTGTTGTCCCAAGCATATTGCAACAAACGGTGTATTTCTATCGCTGCTCGTTTAGTTTGTATTGCCGTTTCAAATATACCGGTCATTTTTGAAACACCCTGTAGATGTAGATGTAGAAGTGCAACCCTTCTGCAAATTGCTGCAAATTTCAATGCTGGACATCAACAAGTTTCAGCATGCGAATCATTCAACGTAACATCAGCGATATGGGCTTTCAGAGCCGATGGTCCACTCGGGTGCCCTAGATGACTGCACGACGCAAAGCTTTACGCCTCACCTGGGCTCATCAACACCGACACGGGATTGTTGCTGACTGGAAACACGTAGCCTCGTCGGAAGAGTCTAGTTTCAAATTGTATCTAGCGGATGGACGTGTACGGGTATGGAGACAACCTCATGAATCCATGGACACTGTATGTCAGCAGAGGACTGTTCAGGCTCTGCACTTGTGTGGAGCGTGTGCAGTTGAGTGGTGTTGGACCTAGATATGAGTCTGACAATTGACACTTACGTAAGCTTGCTGTCTAATCACCTGCATCCATTCATGTCTATTGTGCATACCGACGGACTTCAGCAATTTCAGCAGGAATTGTTACAGAGTGACTCCTGGAGCACTCTTCTGAGATTAAACACGTCCACTGGCCACCAAACTGCCTAGACATGAACATTGTTGAGCATATCTAGGGTCCCTTGCAACGTGCTGTTCAGAAGAGATCTCCACTCCGTCGTACTCTTACGGATTTATGGACAGCCCTGCAGGATTCATGGTGTCAGTTTCCTTCAGCACTACTTGAATTTTAATACCTCACTATATTCATCAGCCAATTCCTCTTTGTAGCTTACCCTGTTAACATATGCTTTATTTATAAGTTTCGTATAATCATAACCTTCCTGTAAATACACTCCTGGAAATGGAAAAAAGAACACATTGACACCGGTGTGTCAGACCCACCATACTTGCTCCGGACACTGCGAAAGGGCTGTACAAGCAATGATCACACGCACGGCACAGCGGACACACCAGGAACCGCGGTGTTGGCCGTCGAATGGCGCTAGCTGCGCAGTATTTGTGCACCGCTGCAGTCAGTGTCAGCCAGTTTGCCGTGGCATACGGAGCTCCATCGCAGTCTTTAACACTGGTAGCATGCCGCGACAGCGTGGACGTGAACCGTATGTGCAGTTGACGGACCTTGAGCGAGGGCGTATAGTGGGCATGCGGGAGGCCGGGTGGACGTACCGCCGAATTGCTCAACACGTGGGGCGTGAGGTCTCCACAGTACATCGATGTTGTCGCCAGTGGTCGGCGGAAGGTGCACGTGCCCGTCGACCTGGGACCGGACCGGAGCGACGCACGGATGCACGCCAAGACCGTAGGATCCTACGCAGTGCCGTAGTGGACCGCACCGCCACTTCCCAGCAAATTAGGGACACTGTTGCTCCTGGGGTATCGGCGAGGACCATTCGCAACCGTCTCCATGAAGCTGGGCTACGGTCCCGCACACCACTAAGCCGTCTTCCGCTCACGCCCCAACATCATGCAGCCCGCCTCCAGTGGTGTCGCGACAGGCGTGAATGGAGGGACGAATGGAGACGTGTCGCCTTCAGCGATGAGAGTCGCTTCTGCCTTGGTGCCAATGATGGTCGTATGCGTGTTTGGCGCCTTGCAGGTGAGCGCCACAATCAGGACTGCATACGACCGAGGCACACAGGGCCAACACCCGGCATCATGGTGTGGGGAGCGATCTCCTACACTGGCCGTACACCACTGGTGATCGTCGAGGGGACACTGAATAGTGCACGGTACATCCAAACCGTCATCGAACCCATCGTTCTACCATTCCTAGACCGGCAAGGGAACTTGCTGTTCCAACAGGACAATGCACGTCCGCATGTATCACGTGCCACCCAACGTGCTCTAGAAGGTGTAAGTCAACTACCCTGGTCAGCAAGATCTCCGGATCTGTCCACCATTGAGCATGTTTGGGACTGGATGAAGCGTCGTCTCACGCGGTCTGCACGTCGAGCACGAACGCTGGTCCAACTGAGGCGCCAGGTGGAAATGGCATGGCAAGCCGTTCCACAGGACTACATCCAGCATCTCTACGATTGTCTCCATGGGAGAATAGCAGCCTGCATTGCTGCGAAAGGTGGATATACACTGTACTAGTGCCGACATTGGGCATGCTCTGTTGCCTGTGTCTATGTGCCTGTGGTTCTGTCAGTGTGATCATGTGATGTATCTGACCCCATGAATGTGTCAATAAAGTTTCCCCTTCCTGGGACAATGAATTCACGGTGTTCTTATTTCAATTTCCAGGTGTGTAGTTCTTTCCTCGGTCGTGGCCAGAGCTCTTTCAGTGTAAATCTTTTGTATATAGATTCTTACTCTGATTATCTTACTTCTTGTACATAGTCCTACGTCTACGTACCGTCATACGTGTGAAGTTGGTTTTGAAGTTTGTCACATAATGACGTGACAAAATGAACATGTCATCATACTATCACCGAGCAAGGTGGTGCAGTGTTTAGCACACTGGACTCGCATTCGGGAGGACGACGGCCTTCCTGATTTAGATTTTCCGTGATTTCCCTAAACCGCTCCAGGCAAATACCGGGATGGTTCCTCTGAAAGGGCACGGTCGACTTCGTTCCCCGTCCTTCCCTAATTCGATGAGACCGATGACCTCGCTGTTTGGTCTCTTCCTTCAAACAACCCAACTCATTCTATCAAAATCTGTGAAGAAAACTCAAAGAACTCAGTAATAATACTCGTTATATATGTTTATTCTTATGGTTAAGTCATCGGCTGGCGAACTTTTTGTTCCGATAACTAGTTCTATACGTGACACGGAAAAATTGCTACTTCACCTATTCAAATTTCGTGTAATTTGGTCGTATGTATGTGTCAGTATTTACTTAATGCGTTTTTTTATAATATTTCTTTGTGTACTTAAGTATTATTTTGTCTAGTTAATGTCTGAACGACACGCTGTGTCTCTTACATTGTCATTATTTGTTAGGCGACGCACTAGCACGTTGTCACATTTCTCACTCTAACAACCGTCCGGTGCACATCGTTCGTTGCAGGATTGTTTACCATCCGCTAGGCGCCTTCACGAAGGTGTTTTCACTAAATCATTTGTCATATCAACGGTATCAATGTAAAACTTAGTGTTACGAACTATACCCGCGATTTACAACACGACACCAGGACGTCCATACAATCTCGCGACAGCGCATGTGTGACCCGTTAACAAATCGCAGAAAAGCTATGCAAGGTATCGAAGATATTGACTTTTTAAATTATTCAGCGGACCTCCCGGAAGATATTTCTCATCGTAATGCCGTCCACGACCACGGTTCTCAGTACCAACAGCTCTGAGGCCCACAAGTGTTCCCAGAACAACGTCACGATAACGTACAACCAACTGCACAGCAGCCTCACTTTGCTGAAGACTCAAACAGCCTCCAGTGTCAACAGCACGTTCAGCCTCTGCTACTAGGAGGCCAGCAACCGTCGCCCACCGACAACATGCACATACCCTGCCAACTGTCAGCTTCTCGTGACATCCACCTGGTCCAGCAACCACGCTATTAACTACTGCAGACGGCAGTTATCCATTCGACAGTTAATCAGCAACAGCGTTATCGAAGGAGTACAGTATAAACTGTCAGTTCAAAATAACTTTGAACTTATGGCAAATTCTTACGTCAGTGAAAGTAAAGCTCCTGTCAGTACCTTTGCAACCCCCTATAAAAACAAAGCTCCCTCCCTATTTGTATGCCACGCTAAAAAGTGGAGAGATATAGCAAGAGACCTAGAGAGAATCCTTTCTCATCCGTTCTTGGCTAGATCACGACTTTATGCTGTAAGTATTGCAGCTTAGACCCCTGGCGATTACAGGAAGTTTGTTAGTTTCTTGGTAGAGAACCACATCGAATTTCACTCTTATGAAACTGATCAGACAAATAAACCACTGTCATTAGAGGGTTACCTATCACAACATCTGAGGGTAGACACTGCAGTTGAATTAACTAACAGAGTTTCTGTAGTACAAATGCATTCACCATATAACAAACAACCATATCCCTCATTCTTAGTAATATTACCACGTAATGCTAAAGCTGCAGACATATACGCCCTGCAAAGGTTATGTCGTATTTCAGGTCTAACTGAGGAAAATTACAGATCACATGGACCCAACTTTTGTTATAGGTGTCAAACATTTGATCATTCAACAGTATATTGCAATGCGGAACTGCATTGTGCAAAGTGCTGTCAGAACCACCTAACGTCAGACTGCAAAAAACCCATAAACACTCCAGCCTCTCACGTTAATTGTGGTGAAAGCCATCCCGCGTCGTACAAAGGCTGCGTTGTTTACCAGCAACTACGCTCGGGCCAGCACCGCCAAGTACACACATTCGCGCAGCAGGAGCCAGCCCTGCTGCCACCAACAGCCACCAGTACCAAACCAGACACGCCCACTTCAGCTGTCCAGGCACGTTACACCTCGTTTTCCAGGAAGGGTGCACCATGTGCTGATATAACTAAAGGCACTCTCCCGCAACGATTGGTTAATCAGCACCTTCTACGGCCAAACTTCCATTCTCCGTACCTGTTACATTCTTCAACGCCTCATCTCAGAGATTATCACACTGTCATATCTAATGTAATAAATCCTTTACAAATGTTAGCGCATCCCAGAGAAAAATATCTCTTAAGCTGGCACTGTTGAAGTCTAGCAATAAACACCATTTCACCACATTTGTTGTTGTAGTTGTGGTTTTCAGTCCTGAGGCTGGTTTGATGCAGCTCTCCATGCTACTCTATCCTGTGCAAGCTTCTTCATCTCCCAGTACCTACTGCAATCTACATCCTTCTGAATCTGTTTACTGTATTCATCTCTTGGTCTTTCTGTATGATTTTTACCCTTCGCGCTGCCTTCCAGTACTAAATTGGTGATCCCTTGATGCCTCAGAATACGTCCTACCAACCGATCCCTTCTTCTAGTCAAGTTGTGCCACAAATTTCTGTTCTCCCCAATTCCATTCAGTACCTCCTCATTAGTTATGTGATCTACCCATCTAATCTTCAGCATTCTTCTGTAGCACCACATTTCGAAAGCTTCTATTCTCTTTTTGTCTAAACTATTTATCGTCCACGTTTCACTTCCATACATGGCTACACTCAACACAAACACTTTCAGAAAAGACTTCCTGACACTTAAATCTACATTATCCTCGTTTTGCTTTTACTGATGTTCATCTTATATCCTCACTTCAAGACTGTCCATAGCTATCATATTAAGAGCAGACTTAAGTGTGATTGATGCAGGGGAAAAAACAAGAAAAGAACGCATTTTACTGATCATGTTTTATTCTTCACAATGTATGTTAACAAAGTATAAAAAGTACATCATAAAATAATAGTATCTCTTACAAAATCTTTCCGTTCATAAAAAGTGATCTTACTATAGCTATAACTATAGCTATAACAGGTTTGTGATGCACGTACACGAGGAAAGAGTGTGTCCACATTTAATGCGAGCAGCAGTACGTTTCCATGGAAAGAATACTGCTCCCACTTCTTTCTGGAAGCAGATCTGACACTGGTGAGCACTGTCAGAAACTCTCACATCGCATGGTGGTCTGTTGCTGCTTTCAGACCATTTGAGGGAGGTTTAATATTAGCTGCAATCTTTGCAGTAGTTTTCGCATCTCTCTTGTCGCAGATATTATCCAGAAAATCCCTACCTCTCGCAAGAAGCACACGCAAGCACTTGAAAAACCATACAGCATGTGCAACCCATGGGTTATTTATTTCATCCCAATATTTCTGTCCTCCATCACAATGGAAACACACGGATTCATCTACATCACTTGCGTAAAAGAATCCAGCTTCACTTAGTTTACCAGGATCGAATTGTGTGTGGAAGCCTGGCGCTGTTGCACCAATGTAAATGATTCGGCGGATAGTGTATTGGAAGCTCTGTGATACTGTTAGAGTCGTATTATGGAGGTATGCTCCATCTGAAGTTGGTGATGTGCTTCTCGCGAAACACCATGCTGTCGACGAAAACTGAGAGACCATTACAATATCGCATCTCTAGCGTAGTAATAATAAGAATACGATAGAGGAGATCAGGACATGTACAGAGGAATATTTATAGTGAATCATTCGTTATCGATGAATTGTAAGTGCTCTGCTTCTGAATTTCTGTGTGCTGTCCATGTTGTGAATTTCGTCCTGTACATTAGTGTACTACCTTTTTCATTGTGAAACTCTCTACCTAGTCAATGTTGGGAAGAGGACTAGACAGCCTTCTAACTAATAGGTGTCGGTAGGTGAACCTTTCACATACGTCTTGCGAAGTGACTGCAATGAGAAAATTGGGTGCTAATAGGAAAGATTTTACTGAGAGACAATCAGCAGCACAAGTTCCGTCTTTTGTTTCCTCGATAAATGACAAACAACATTCTTCCGTGAGTTTTGTATATCTATAAATGGATGGACTGACATCTTAATAGGTAGACTAAATTTACATCTACACCTACATGCATACCTTGCAAGCCATCATACGTTATGGTATCCTGTACCAGCACTAGCAATATCCTTTCCTGTTCCACTCACAAAAAGAGCGAGCGAAAAGAGAGGCTGCCTGTTCATATGCCTGCGTATTAGCGTTGATTTCTTGTACTTTATCTCCATGGTCCTTGTTGTGTTGGCAGACGAGCCAACACCGTGTTACTAGTGGAGACCGAAATGCACGCGTTTTAGCTGACGCATGCTGGCGTGAGGGGGGAAGAACTATACTGACGTGAGGTCTGGAACATGACAAGGAATTAGAATTCAGAAAGAGGACGTAATTAGTTGGATACTTAACTTTAATCCATTAATGATGAACGTTGCTCTTGACGGTACATGATTCACAATATTATCTATTCAGAATGCATTCGTAGTAACTGAATATGGCGCCTTGCTAGGTCTTAGCAAATGACGTAGCTGATGGCTATGCTAAACTGTCGTCTCTGCAAATGAGAGCGTATGTAGTCAGTGAACCATCGCTATCAAAGTCGGCTGTACAACCGGGGCGAGTGCTAGGGAGTCTCTCTAGACTAGACCTGCCGTGTGGCGGCGCTCGGTCTGCAATCACTGATAGTGGCAACACGCGCGTCCGATGTATACTAACGGACCGCGGCCGATTTAAAGGCTACCACCTACCAAGTGTGGTGTCTGGCGGTGACACCACACTCCTTACGCTAAATGTATGTCGAGCGAGAGAAAAAAAGACTGTCTGTTCATATGCCTGCTTATGAGCGTTGATTTCTTGTATCTTATCTTCATGATCCTCAAGCAAAATGAAAGTTGGCGGCAGTATAATCCTTCTACAGTCAGCTTCAAATGTTAGTTTTCAATAGTATTCCTCGAAAAGAACGTTGGAGAGTCTATGTCAGTGGTGCAAAAAAAAAAAAAAAAAAAAAAAAGTGTGTGAAATCTTATGGTACATGACTGCTAAGGTCATCAGTACCAAAAGCTTACATAATACTTAACCTAAATTATCCTAAGGACAAACACACACACCCATGTCCGAGGAGGACTCGAACCTCCGCCAGGACCAGCCGCACAGTCCATGACTGCAGCGCCCTAGACATCTCGGCTAATCCCGCGCGGCGTGGAACTGCAGTTAGAACTATACGTCCAAGCGGCACCTGCTTGTCTGGTAGTGTGCCGTGGCCAGCGGCAGGAGTGGTCATGAGACTTCAGCTGACCGGAAGCTGTGACTTACCCTCGCGCGAGCGGCGGGTATAAAGGGAGGCTCTGGCAAGTCGCTCTTGCCCGCAGCCACGGGGAAAAGTTCCGACGACCGCGCCTGCGGCGCTCTCTGGATGACTAAATAACGAACTAACCAGTATTCTGGTTGAACGGTGACAGAAGCGAAAGCGTTGTTGCGTATATTGTACCATTTTTACAAGGAAATTTGAGAAGATTCAATATGACCAGTGATTGCGCATGATAATTATTCTCCCCATGTAAATTGGTGAATTGGTGGTTGGGTGGTCTCAGTGACATTGTCTCCGGCCTCTGAGAGCCTATAGTTCAATTCTTTTATCTTTGCGGCTCGCGCATGCCCGCCCAAACGCGGGAGATTGCTACGTTGCACGCGCCAAGAGAAGCAGCGCCGTAGTATAGTTCGCAAACTTACGTTTAGGGGGGAGCGCGCAGTTTATGAAGCCACCACGGCCGCGTTAACCCTTTCGCTGCTTCAAAGATGTGCTCCCCGCATTCCGTGCTGTGCGCGATTTTCTCATCACTACACTGCTCGCCTGTGGAGACACATAGTGTTTCGACTGCTTTGAAATCATTTGATTTCACAAAAACTACTTGGCTCAAAAATTTGATTTTTACGCGTCTTCTTGACTTATACCTTCCCCCATAAATGACTTAATTTTGTTTCGATGTTCAACGCAGTTATTGTGCAGCATTAGATGTAGTAAACCATTGCACGAAATTTTGAAGAGTTTGCAGAGGTAAAAGTCCATAGCGTATATTTTCCGTATGGTCGATTTTAGTTGCCACTAGAAATTTCAAAAAATTACATTCAAACGAATAAAATTCGTGAAGTAAGACATTTCGATATTGTTTTAAACAAAGAAAATATTAAGCACTGAACAAGGTTTGAACTCAAAACTTTTCACCTAGCAGCTAAACACTTTAACAATTACGCTAACGCAGCTCGTTGGTCATTATGCCTCCCGGAGGACTTTTAAAACGTCACACAAAATACTGACAAACACTGTTGGTATGACTATGAGTTACTCACGTTTCGTCTAAGTACAATAGGAAATAAACAATTACCACTATTCTTTATTGCGAAAAAGTGGTTAGTGAAAATGATACAAACACCTTTCCTTGGTATCGCCTGAATTAGGAGGCTTATTCTTGTTTGGTTTAATTAATTAATAGAATATGAAGCAATTGGTGTAAAGAATGCTTTTTCCAAACTTTCTATAAAAGAAAATCTGCTATCAAGACATTGCATTTCTTCAATTACTTTATTTATGACTGACCGTTTCTAAAACTGAAGATACTCGTCCGTGTTCTGCACTGCAGTCGAGCTCTGGCAACGTCGTTCTCTGTTCATTGGCTGACTGTGTTTTGTGACGTCAGATGCGCAGAACGAACCTTAACTCGGCCGCCGTCGTAAATGACGCGCACTTTAGTACAACTGGAGTGTGGATACCTGTAGACGAGGGCGCAACTGCCGGCGTGGCTGCAGCTCCCGGCTCACATGCTGTCAGCACATGGCGAGCTCTTTGCGATCGCGAGTGTGTGCGATTGGTAGGTTATTTTCCTTTTCGCCGTGTATGTTTAGAAGAGACGTTGTCGTGGGGCAGTGTGCGTGTTTTCTCGAATGTTGCTGCATACAAGACCTCAGATACATCTAGCACTACGATCTATCTGTGGCGTAAATTTCATTACTTGATTTGCAAAATGTATGTGTTTGTTTCTCAAACTTGAATACCTCATATATGTGTTATTGTGAAGAAGAATTATTGTAATGTGGTGGTGAGCTTTCTAAGAGATCTATTTAAAACAATTAATTTGATAGGGTAGTGCAAATGGACTATTTCCAACCATTTTTGATATCGTAATTGCTGCAATGGCACAGTCGGTGGGGTGTGGCGATGAGGAGGACAGGTAGCGAGTGGAGGGGCATGCTTGTGTGATCACGTGTTACATATTTATAAACATCTTCACCACGATCTCTTCGTGTACCATCACTGACAGTGTAGAACAGACATGGAAAATTGGTATCCCTTCCTATGGGAGACGGAAGGATGAGGGGAGGTAGTAGGGCAGGTAAGACTGGTTCTAAGCTGGTTAGTCCGTATTCTCACGACAAGGTGAACACATGTGCAGCTGCCTCACTCTCTGCAGGTGAGTGCCGTAGGGGACCGCACCGCCACTTCCCAGCAAATTAGGGACACTGTTGCTCCTGGGGTATCGGCGAGGACCATTCGCAACCGTCTCCATGAAGCTGGGCTACGGTCCCGCACACCGTTAGGCCGTCTTCCGCTCACGCCCCAACATCGTGCAGCCCGCCTCCAGTGGTGTCGCGACAGGCGTGAATGGAGGGACGAATGGAGACGTGTCGTCTTCAGCGATGAGAGTCGCTTCTGCCTTGGTGCCAATGATGGTCGTATGCGTGTTTGGCGCCGTGCAGGTGAGCGCCACAATCAGGACTGCATACGACCGAGGCACACAGGGCCAACATCCGGCATCATGGTGTGGGGAGCGATCTCCTACACTGGCCGTACACCACTGGTGATCGTCGAGGAGACACTGAATAGTGCACGGTACATCCAAACCGTCATCGAACCCATCGTTCTACCATTCCTAGACCGGCAAGGGAACTTGCTGTTCCAACAGGACAATGCACGTCCGCATGTATCCCGTGCCACCCAACGTGCTCTAGAAGGTGTAAGTCAACTACCCTGGCCAGCAAGATCTCCGGATCTGTCCCCCATTGAGCATGTTTGGGACTGGATGAAGCGTCGTCTCACGCGGTCTGCACGTCCAGCACGAACGCTGGTCCAACTGAGGCGCCAGGTGGAAATGGCATGGCAAGCCGTTCCACAGGACTACATCCAGCATCTCTACGATCGTCTCCATGGGAGAATAGCAGCCTGCATTGCTGCGAAAGGTGGATATACACTGTACTAGTACCGACATTGTGCATGCTCTGTTGCCTGTGTCTATGTGCCTGTGGTTCTGTCAGTGTGATCACGTGATGTATCTGACCCCAGAAATGTGTCAATAAAGTTTCCCCTTCCTGGGACAATGAATTCACGGTGTTCTTATTTCAATTTCCAGGAGTGTATATTATGATTATTAAGGTAAATACATTGTTTGTTCTCTATTAAAATCTTTCATTTGCTAACTATGCCTATCAGTAGTTAGTGGCTTCCGTAGTTTGAATCTTTTATTTAGCTGGCAGTAGTGGCGCTCGCTGTATTGCAGTAGTTCGAGTAACCAAGATTTTTGTGAGGTAAGTGATTTGTGAAACGTATAGGTTAATGTTAGTCAGGGCCATTCGTTTGTAGGGATTTTTGAAAGTCAGATAGCGTTGCGCTAAAAATATTGTGTGTCAGTTTAAGCACAGTCATGTATAATTGTTCTAAGGGGACGTTTCATAAGCAACCCTTAGCCGAGGATAGTTCACTGGACTCTTCTGATATTTTCTTCTAGTTCGTGTAATTAGTATAGCTTTTGTTTATTGCTAGCACGTAATTGTAGAGAGAATTTCCTTTGTAGTTGTAGTTTTTCATTCTTGTACAGTAAAACAGTTGTGGCATGAATGTAGATTTGCACCAAGTATTTCGCAGCTGCGCTTGCAATTAAATAGATATTATTTTCAGTGCTATGTTAATGTGTTCCCCTATTTTGGCTTTTCAAATTGTGTTTTTCTGTTTTGTCTTGTGAAATATTGTGACAATAATGGCGTGTGAAAAACGTAATACTAGGCTCCAAAGTAAACTGAGACATGACAGTGAAGACGAAAGCAGTGTGTTAGCTCCACCGTGTAATGAATTAACTAATGTTCAAAGTAGTAATTTGGTAATTGTGCATAGGGAAATGGAGCGGGCTGCAAATAATGGTGTAGGCAGACATAATATTGCAAATATTGTAGATTCAGGTTTTGGGGCCTCACCGTTTTCTCAAACAAGTCAAAACACATTTTCTGCTTGTCAAAATGTGAATGCTGCCGGTGCAAATGCACTGCCGAAATGCATAGAGGAACAGATTCCAGACACTAATACGTTATTACTGCAATTAATGCAGCAAATGAAACAAAATCAGAGACAAACACAGCAACAGTTAGACACAATGGCACAAAATCTTCAAAAGTTAGACACAATGGAACAAAATCAGAGACAAACACAGCAAAAGCTTCAAAAGTTAGACTCAATGGAACAAAATCTTCGGAAGTTAGACACCACACTTGAACAAACACGTGAAGATTTAACTACTGAGTTACATAACATTGAATCGAAATGTCAAAAAGTCTGTAACGACGTAAAAACACAAATTTGTGAGCATTTTAAACCTATTTTTTCGCAGCATGAAAATGCATTACAGAATCACGAAGCAGCCATAAAAGAACTGCCAACCATTGTTCATGAAAATCATGAGACCTTGTGGGCTAAAATTGACTCAGTTGCATCTACCGATTCGGTTACGCAACTTGCAAAAACTCAGGAAAACTTAAAGGACACAGTAGATTCGATTTCAACACAAATGGACACTTTGAAACTTGGTTCAGAAAAACACACTGAGGAAATGTGTTCACTATCGGAGAAAGTAGCTGAACTTTCGGATCAGTTCACTAACTTATCTACAAAGGTAGATGATGATCTGAATGACACAAGACCTGTAGCCTTCACTGACACAGAAGAGTATGAACAAATTAGAAAATTCAAACAAAATCAAAATCAAATCAATACACAGTACAAAAGAGAAATCCGGGAAGTACAAGATCAGTTGACGCAGGTAATACAAGAATTACATATTTCAGAGGACACTCGCGCTCCAGTACGGGAAGAGGGACATAGAAATACGGAACAACCACAAAATTATGACACAGGGCACTTCGGAAATTATGAAAGAAATTGGCAAGGTACACCGAATTTTGAGATGGTACCGCCGACACGACGTAACAATGACCGATATGCTACTCGCCGACACTATGATTTTGACTATAAGCTGTTCATTACTACAAGTAAATTCAAAACGTTTAAGAATTCTGGCAACGACATTCATCCACAAGCGTGGCTTCATCAATTCTCTCATTGTTTTCCTCCCAACTGGTCATTAGAGCACAGATTAGAATTTATGTGTGGCTACTTGGAGAATGAACCAGCTGTAAGAATGCGATCGGTCATTCACGATTGTCACAGTGAAGGAGAATTTTACCATGCATTCCTTTCAGCATATTGGTCTCAAGCTACACAAGACCGAGTAAAACATAGCATCATAATGATGAAACATTTTGAACAATCTGAATTTTACAGTTTTGTGAAATATTTTGAAGACATGTTGCACAAGAATCAGTACCTGTCAAACCCATACAGCCCCTCAGAACTCATACGCATTTGCTTAATCAAGCTGCCTGAACATTTACGACATATTATTTTAGCAGGACGTTGCAAAGACGACATTGAAGCTTTTCAGGGACTCTTACAAGAATTAGAAATTGACACAGACAGTCGTGGGATGCGAAAACTGGAAAACAATCATTAAAGGTCACATCTGTCACAATTCCGTGATGACAGAAATAATACACGACAAGGCTATTCTTATAACGTAAATCGTGACCAAAACAGACACCAGCCGTATGACAACCGTTGGCAGAGTAGTAATAATTACAAGGAAAGGTCACCTCTCCGCAGCAATGACTATCACAGAGACAATCAGAGAAACAGACAATATGGGAACCACAATAATTATTATCAAGGCAGACAGAATAACTTTAGATGCAACGGTCCTGCGCGCAGTTACGACTCAGGGAGAAATTTTCCACCACATGACCGACAAGAAAGAAATTATGAAATCTACCGACATGACGACAGACAAGGTAATCAGAACGACAGACCTGAATTTCATCAGAACTGGCGGGATTCAAACAGAGCAAGGCACTTTTGACAATGTGAATTTGTAGAAATTAGGTCTCCTAATCCCAATAACGACGAGCGCCAACAAAGGAACAGACAATGACTCGCACTGCAGGCTACCGCATGCGCCAGCTGGCTCAGAGAAAAATAACATAGACGCTAACCTTGAGAAAAATTCCAGTATTCTTTACCGACGGATACCACATGATAATTGCGTTAGAGTTGAAACTGTGCGTACTAGGAAGAGTAAAGGTTTACACCACATTTCACATGTAAAACCGTTTATTGAAAGATAATCTGTTTTTTAACTTTGTCTTTGCCATATAACTTTTCACTTTACATTACTAGTATGCTTTGTTAGACTTAGTATCTGTTAACATGCAACACTGTTTGGAGTTAAATATCCAGTCAAGAACCAAGAGAACTTATTTAAACAGAAATTACGAATGCATTGTTATTGTGAATAGACGACACAGTGTTATTGTGTGTGTACATTCTTGCTTGTTAGTTGCACGATTACGTAACGACTATAAGGCTCACATCCTTAGAACATATACTGGTACTGCTAATGAGATTTTAATGCAACATTTTGGTTTATTTGAAAATACATTCTGGATTTAAGGTACTTTCTGTGAGATGAGACAGTGGTTAGTTTATGTGACAGCTACACGATTTTATCACGACGCTACTAATGAGTGACAATTTACAATGTTGCTTTTGCGGTGTATCTGTTTTATATCTCCACAGTTTTTCTGTATTCTTCTGGAAAGTAAAACATGTTTAATAGGTACTTTTGTGGTATAGCTACAAGGAGACAGCCTTTTCTGTAGCACAACAATACGTTACAGCACAGTAATTTCTTCATCACAACAATAAGCATAATAACTAAGATATCTATAACCAAAGCATTTCACTTTTGTTTATCATGAGGTAAGTACATTGACTTCTGCAGAACTTAGCTTTCGGAGGACAATAACTACGACACTTCCACAGAGATTATCTTACAGCAAGACGCACATTTAGCGCTACAGGACACGTATTTGAGTGATTAATTTTGTACTTAAAACATTTATTTTTTAAGATTTTTGAATTACAAAGAAAGTTTTCCGTGATACATTTCATTCCATTGCTGTAATCTGTAACACCTGAAGGTATAATTACAATAATCATCAGGGGGGTACACACCTACTTGGTGTACCATGTGTTTGGCAAGCACAAGGAGCCCTAGCTAATATGGTATTTGCTTATACGACTTTACACATTGGTACCATATTTCTCCAACACAGAATTACACAGCCACCTGATTATTTAACAGAGAAACAAACATTTTTTTTTACTACATCAGTGACAAATGTTTACGCAATTACACAGTTGGATAACTTCATACTTATGAAATTGTATTTTGTCTGTACTTAGTGAACTGTTCATATTTTTTCAGAACCATTGTGATACTATGAGAGCTTTGAATGATGTATTTGGTATGAGATCATGATTTTTAAAGTACATTGGAGGTAGATGACACTGTTGAAATAAGCAGAGGTTTTTTATTTAGGTTTTGAAATTATTGCAGGAAGCTACGACGTTTTTGAGATTTGACTGAGGTGTTTTGATGTTATTATTACGACGACGATGTGTATTATGCTGCTGAGGTATGTTTATGATTAATAAGCTGATGCTATATGAGTTATTTGATTATGCTACATATCTGTTATGATGAAATATTGAAGAAGTGTCGACGAATATGTATATATGCAATAAGGTAAGGAATAATGAGTAGTGTTAAGGACTCTAGTTTGTGAAAAAGGATGTTGGAAACCAAGAATCGTACTTTAAGAGATATGAAATGTATGTAAATGTGTGAATGTATTACAATGCCGGCGAAAATTTTTTGGACATTGTTACATCAATAGGATTTTGTTTCTACAGCTTTGTAACGCAAATTCTTGACCTGTGAAATATTTTTATATGAGACTGTCACTGTATTGCAAACTGGTGTCGTAAATATTTCGGTAAGAAAGCCAAGTGACCTTGACGTAATGCATCTTGAGCGGCCAGCTGTGCGTCGCCTGGAGAAAAAGCCATTAGTGTGTGCCTTTCCAAAGGCACAGGTAGAAAAAAAAAGGGATGCCATTATCCTCGCTGTTGACATTCCTTCGTAGAAAGCATCGTAGATACGACACGCTCATTACTTGGAAAGATACTTACATCTGCACACCTGATTATGACAAGCGTCTTTCTCGAGAATTGAGAGAATTTTTACTGCCTTATGAAATGCCATATGGCTAATGAGTGATGTTTCATGCTGTCCTTTGTACATATTTGCTCATTTTCTTTAATATCTAGTTTCTAGCTGCACTGCAGCATTGTTTAAAATAAAATTTTATGAATGTACTAATACAGATATTTTATGCTTACAGATCCAGTAAACAATAACTTAAAAAAAAGAAGGAGCACAAAAAGACATTTACCTTCACAGGACTTGCATACATAATTTTCTTTTCAACTACTTGGTAATAATTTTCGTAGAATAAGTTGTGGTGCACCACTTTAATTACATAGACATTAAGATGTGAATATACATTTCCCTTATCTGCATTGTTGTTTTTACTGTAATATTTTTTCTGCTTGAGCTATGTCATGTTTAGATATGTTATTTCATTTGCTGCTGCTGTTTGCCAGGCATAGTGTTACTGAATTTGACTTTGTGTTACTCTGCTAAGCCAGTTTATTACTGATTTATTTTTCTTGTTTGCTGCTCATTGCATATTAGTTCTAATATTGTTGCTTACTTTGCCAATTTGTATTTTTTGTCATTGCTGTTCGTGTTAATTGTTTTGTGCTGCTGCATTGCCTAGTCCCTTAGTTTAGCATCTGAGCTCAGTAGATTTAAGTTAGCTTAAGATGGGGTAGGCTATATAAAAGAAACTAACTATGATGGATTGGAGGAAATGCACTGAGAGGCTATACGAGAAAATTACAGAAAGCAGGTATAGATAGGACTTTTGGAAATAATTAAGAACGAAGGGAGATCTCTGAGAAGTAAAGAAAGTTTTGTTTGCAAAATACTGCAGTAAAACAAACCCTGTCCTTTCCTTGTATTATTCTGCTATATGTTTGTGTACACTTGTGTATTTATGTTTTTCCTGTATTTATATGTTTATCTGATAAGACTTATGTTGTTGAATTTTTTTAATACTCAGCTACATGAATTATGATGAGGAATACTGTTATCCTCAAATATAATTTGCATTAATAATATGTTATTTACTTTGTACAGATGTTAGACATTATTAATTCTGTTTTGTTTTAATGCTCATGTGTGAAGTTGATGTTTCGAAAGTTAGTCTGATCCTTTATGTATGTACTCATGTCATAATTCTTGTAACACTGATGTATATGTTATTTCGATTCTTTTGTAAAGCTTGTACTACAAATGTTATCCGTTTAATGATGTATTTTGTACCTTGTAATTGTATTCTTATGTTATAAAATTGTAATTGACACCAGTTCATCATATTATTAACTTGTAAGTTCCATTTCACTGCACACGTTTCTGTTGGTCATAGTATATGGACAATATGTGAGAAGTAGGGACTGTTAGTGTTTGCACATGTGTTGATAATTCAGCAAGGGACTGTATAACAGCATTGCTGGTTCTAAGGACAATTCCAAAAAGTTTGTGAGTGCACAAGTGGTGGTTATGGACTTGCTATATTATCCGCAAGACTCTTCAATGGTGATTGTGCACCTGCACAGTCACAACAGATGGCTGCTGGCCATCTCTACAAGGACTACAGTGGGTCTGCATCTTTGACGACCCACCAGTACCATTATTTATACAAGGACTACAGTGGGTCTACACCTTTGCTGACTCACCAGTACCATTATTTATACAAGGACTACAGTGGGTCTACACCTTTGCTGACTCACCAGTACCATTATTTCTACAAGGACTGCAGTGGGTCTGCACCTCTGGTGGCCCACCAATACCGTAATCTCTACCAGGAATACAGTGGGTCTGCTCTGTGATGACCTACCTACCAATATTCCTCAAAACTTCGACTGACTCTGCTGTGGGTTTGCTCTGTTGTGTCCCATTACCTGTCTGCATGTCAAGAGTCAGCACTGTCTTTCCGTTGGAAGGACAACACTACTTCTTCAAGACTGCATGGAAATCCATTACTTCTGTGTGCAATTTCTTCTACTAATGAGACTTTGTGAAAAAAAACTGTAATTACTATTATGATGAATGATCAGGACTATCTTTATGGATTGTGAGAAAATTTTAGCTTTGACCAACATTGTATTGATAAGTGTCTGCATTTTATTTCTTTGTTATTGTAATTATGAAAAACTTTATCAAATCATTATTGGCCACTGCCCAAAACAATTTGTAAAATTTTTTGTGGGGAGCGTGGGGGCTATGTAAGTAGGCTGTTTAGGTTCTTATATGTAGGCTGTTTAGGTTCGTATATTGGTAACGCCGCCGCCACATAGCGCTCTCTTATATGTAGGCTGTTTAGGTTCTTATATTGGTAACGCTGCCGCCACGTAGCGCTCTCTGTATGAAAATCACTGGCTGTGCTGTGTGCAGTCTGTGGCTAGTTTGCATTATTATCTGTCATTGTAGTGTTGGGCTGCTGGATGTTAACAGCGCGTAGCGTTGCGCAGTTAGAGGTGAGCCGCCAGCAGTGTTGGATGTGGGGAGAGAGATGGCGGAGTTTTGAAATTTGTAAGACTGTATGTCATGAACCACTATATATATTATGATTATTAAGGTAAATACATTGTTTGTTCTCTATTAAAATCTTTCATTTGCTAACTATGCCTATCAGTAGTTAGTGCCTTCCGTAGTTTGAATCTTTTATTTAGCTGGCAGTAGTGGCGCTCGTTGTATTGCAGTAGTTCGAGTAACCAAGATTTTTGTGAGGTAAGTGATTTGTGAAACGTATAGGTTAATGTTAGTCAGGGCCATTCATTTGTAGGGATTTATGAAAGTCAGATAGCGTTGCGCTAAAAATATTGTGTGTCAGTTTAAGCATAGTCATGTATAATTGTTCTAAGGGGACGTTTCAAGTGTTGGCCTTCGGAGCGGAAGATATACACACGCGATCATAAAAAGTGGGGATGTGGCCAGCAGAAAGTGTGGGCAAGGGGCAGTGGAGTGTGGAGGTAGCTGTAGGACAATTCAGCACACTCAAGGATAAAGTAGATAAGTGAATACACTACCTTACATCCTTCCTCTCTAGCAGCTAAGTATGGTCTAAGTCTTTTTCCAGGCAATTTCCAAGTGGGTGAGTGGAGGGGATGTGGGAGAGGGGAGGGGAAGTTTGAGATGCAGAAGGAGTGAGGGTGATCATCTCATGTGACAATGCCACCTCCACCCTTCATGGAGAGGTGATGGTGGGATCCCCCTCCTACGGAGGGTCGCCGTCTTAAATAAATTTGACAACAGTGTAGATTGCATTGAAACATTGTCTCTCTGCTAAAATTGTCATACTGTGTAACAAAAAAATTACATAGGCGTTCAAATGTATGAAATTTTTGCGACGTTGTACATGCTCCTTGTTTCAACTGTCATGACGGATAGCTTGGCTACACATAACAAAACTGAAGGTTTTAAAATAAGAATGTTCTGTGCGAAGCAGCGATGTTGTACAGTGACAGTTTGTAACCTCCCAGCAAATCTGAAAAGACAATATTTAAATGTTAGAACTAGCAATCTGAGCCAAAGTGTAACCTCCCCACAAAAATGAAAGTCAATTTAATAAGAAATGATTGAAATCTCAGTGACAATGAAAACGCAAATAGACCGAAATGTCGATCTTTAGATCTTTAGGCCCTGATTAAACTCAAATTCTTACCTCAATAAAACTGCATCTGCTCTTATTTTTCGCCATAGCTTGGAGGAAATGCATCGCAAATATATTTTTTTTTAAATTTAAGAGAAACTTTTCTTTAAGGAAATGCAAGTGAGATATTATTTCAAAAAAGGATTGTTTGTCAAGATGCTTGGTTTAAAAACAAAATTATTATTGGGGCGATTCTTGAACAAATTAATTACACTTATGATCCATTACAATACATTATTAGCTGAGTGCAAAGCTGCTTCATTACCTTATTTAACAATATACCTCGTCCTGAATCTTGACCAGAATGCTATGTCGATGCCCGCCGACTCGTCACACACAACTGCTAACTCGCAACTGCAACTACCGACTCGCTACATGCAACTGCGCTGTACTCTCGCGCGCTATTACTCTCTCGCAGCAGAACTGACTACATGCTCTCTGGTCAGAGATTGTGCAATGCCTCGCCATCGCCGCCACACAATATACATGTTTCATAACCCTCCACTTGGGGGGCAAAAATTTGGCAGCGATGGTGAGTCATTTGGACTTGCCAAGCGCGGCAAAATTTTTTCTTCAATTAATCAACTTTTACAATTTACAGAATATTTATATGTAGTACATGAATTAAATGTGGTCCACATGCACCATGTACAAAACATTTCAGACAAAGACAAAATATAAGTACAAAACATATCAGGAAAATGTATATACAAATTATTTGATAGATAACAATGTGCACATGCACTGAAAAATTCTTTAGCATTTTCACAACAGAATGGCAAAAATCATGTTGACAAGTGACATGAGTGCACATGCACTGAAAAATTCTTCAAAGTCTTCACAACAAATGGACATAATTAGTGCAAATCTCTTGACAAATGACATAAATTCACATGTACTGTAGTTCAGAACATATCAGCAAACGATAAAATAAATATACGATAAGGAGAAATCATGTTACAAAATGACAAAAGTGCACACGCACTGAAATTCAGAATTTATCAGCAAATCGAAAAATGGCCATGAATACAAATGATGTTAAAAAAAATGATTTTCACTATGTTACAAGAATTAGGATAGGAAAGGGAAGGATTGCATCATGGTTGTAGCACTTTAGGTTGCACACAGCTGCACTGAAAGTCCATATCTTTCTACAGAAGTACAACACCAAGTGAGACAATCTGCAGTTCTTTTCCCAGAAGTATTTATCAGCGTATCCAAGACACCGAAATGTCGTAGTAATATTCCCTGTTATCATTTTAGCAGTACATCAGGTACACCAAACAGTGGGACCATAATAACGTCTCCATCGCTCACAGTGGTGGACAGCATGTCGTGTCAACACCACACTCTTACAAGTCACACCAACGTAGAATTAGTGCAAAAACCAAATATAGTCTTCCATGATCATGAGGATGGACAGGACAAATGGATATTGCAATAATTCAGGGTAGTTAGGTCAGTAGGTGAAGGACATCAAGTCACACACTAGTCTTCATTAGGAATTACATTAGTAGTTTGCGGCATTCATAGCCCAGTTATTGAACATTTCTGTACCATGTATATAGTATTACAGAAAAATGTTCATTAATTGATTTACAAACAAGAGTGGCAATCAATGGCCGGTTACAAACCAACAGAAGTCATTATTCAAAACAAGAGGTAATGAGTGTAGCATCAAGCTACTAGTATTCATATATATAGCATAAAAGTGACATAATACAAATTTAAAATATAAGAAACTGTGGCATTCATTCCCCAGCAAGTATTGAGTATTACAAAACATTTTTCCTCATTCAAATGACATATTTAAAAATAATTATTGGCACTCAGTGGCCAGCAAGTATTGAATAGTACAAAACATTACACTAATTATTGGCACTCAGTGGCCAGCAAGTATTGAATAGTACAAAACATTGTTCATCATTCAGTATTATTCAGAACTCTCTTAAATGAGTAGCATTATTTGAAACTGGTGATATACACCTCCTCTTTTTTTGTGTCATTAAGAAGTCATTATTAAAAATCAGTTAATTACAGTCATAGCATTAATAATCATGCGCATTATAAGTAGTCTCATTACAATAAACAGTGCAGTTATTAGCCAGTTACAAAGCATTATTTTATATATATATATATATATATATATATATATATATATATATATATATATATATTGTATCATTAAGAAGTCAATACTGAAGTAACATACTATTCAGAGCTAATCGGTATCATTCAGAATTCTCTTAAACTAGTAGCATTATTCGGGACTGGTAATACATTTTTTTTTGTGCTAGCAATGCATTGCTTTGGGTAATTATAAGGGAAAGCAAGAAGAGAAAAAAAATTGCTTCTAGGTTGTTCCTGTATATGAAAAATGTGTAACGTCATTCATCATGAGTCAGCTGCAGCAAGGTTGTGAAACAAATAGAGTATATGTGATCACATTCATGAATGACACACACAAATGGGTAAAAAAAAATGCAAGTACTAGAACAGGTATAATAAGTAACAGGTTTAGTAAGTATCATGAAAAGCTTCTGCTGGAAAAAATACAAAATGGATTATTGAGCTGAAAGAAGAAACGCATACTATGCTGAAAAGTAGTGAACTTCGAATTAACAGGTAGTGAAATGTGTATAAAATGTGTTCCATAGCTGTCCTTTCCAAAACCTTCCGTCATCCTACTATGCAATATAACACCTGCTGTCAAAGCAAACTGCAACGAATACTTAAATAACTACATAGCATAAATACATAACTTCAACAATATCCTCATCTGTAAAGAAAAAAAAACTTCATTATCCATCACTTCATTATCCATAACTCCATCATTATCATCACCTGTAAAGAAAAACTTCATTATCCATATTATCATATTCTTCATCATTATTCATCATCACTCATTATCATCTGCAAAGAAAATCACCTCATTATTCATTATACAATTATTCCTTATCTCTATCATATTTCATCACTAAAACTAAAATGTGTAGTTCTGTCTGACAGCCTGCATCAATCGCCTCGTATTCTGAAAGAAAAAATTAGTTAAGACTGCTATTCTGCGATGTGTATTGTATATTCTTGTTAATGCTTGTTAATTCTGATCCATTTACTCTTCTTCATAAGGTTTTTGTATCCTCTTTCGTCTACTCCATAGTTGAAATTCCCATTTCCGTTTAATTTATTTCATTTACGCATCATTTCTTTCTGAAATTGATGAACAAAGATTAATGCCTTGCATTTACATCATATACCCACTAAATAATGACTGATTTATAGTAACATAATTAAGCATATAGCATAACATGACAGAAAACGTAATATGTCAAAAGCATAAACAGTGTTCAAAGGCAAAAATGTACACAGAATATCACAATGCAGCAGCGAAAAAAAGGAGTAAAGTAGTCACGATGTTGAGATATCATAAAGCAAAAATGTCAAAGTCAACTGGTGTTTGCTATGTCTTAGCTATTTCATAATGCATACAAACAAAACAGGAAAACAATCATACACACAAAAAAATGAAAAATGTGCACGGTCTGATGTGTAACGACAAGAAAAGCGACCTGCTAACCTTACCTTGCCGGGAACTTGCCAAGAAAAATACGATAATCATCAGTAATTAGTCATGTGAATATAATTGCATAAGTGGTCATAAAATGTGTAAATGGCCTCATAGCATGTTACATCGTAAAGTGGTTTCATTCAATAAAGGGTTTAATGTTTGATTGACACATGATGATTCCCCTTACTTTTCCTGGTTCTCAAAGTTTCGACGTGTACAACATTGGGATGAGGAATGCTTCGAATCCGATATGGACCTGCGTATAGAAGTTCAAATTTACTGCACTTACCTTTTATTTTGCTGGATAAATAGTGTGTACGTACTAATATCTTCTGTCCCACGTGAAAGTCTCGGCGTGTACAAACCTGTTTTTGCTGTCTTCTCCGGCGCTCTGCGGCACGTTTGATGTTGTTCAGTGCAATGTTAATTATTTCATGGTGTCGTAGTCGACGAGATGTAGGAAATGTTACTAATTCTTTAATTTTGTTTGGTGGTTCAACGTTCTTCAGTATAACAGACGGAGATAGCATAGTGGATTCATTTGGAATGGAATTAATTACATCTTGAAATGAGTGTATGTGTGTGTCCCAATCAATATGTCTTTTGTGGCAGTATATTCTACACATTTTACCAATTTCTTTCATTAATCGTTCACAGGGGTTCGAAGAAGCATGGTACTTGGATATATAGATCGGAGAAATGTTTCTAGCTCGTAACATGCGTGTCCATATAGCAGAACGAAATGGTGATTCATTGTCAGAAATTACTTTTAACTCATGCCCTACATGAAATAAGAAATGTTTTACAAATGCTTTCGAAACAGTTTTAGCAGTAGCTTTGCGTAACGGAGTGAAGGTAACAAATTTTGAAGTGAGTTCAACAGCGACAAAGATGTAGCAAAAACCTCTGTTAGTTCTTGGAATTGGACCAAAAATGTCTACTGCGGCCATATGTCTTAATTTAACAGGTACAATGGGATATAATGGAGGTATATGTGAAGTGGTGTCTGACTTAGCTTTCTGGCAAATTTTACATGTCGCTAAAACTCGTCGAATACGTTTCTCCATGTTGTTAAAATAACAGTTCTGTCTCAGTATAAGAAAACATTTTCTTGCTCCGTAATGTGCGTAACTTAAATGAGTGTACCAGATTAATTTGTTAACAAGTTCATCAGGAATGCATAACAACCAATTGTTGCTGTCAGGATGAGAGCGGCGAAACAGAATGTCATTGCGTACAGTGTAATGGTATCTAATCGTAACATTATTCCTATCTTGCCAAAGCTGTTTAATTTCTTTCCACACGTTGTCTTTACTCTGATCTTGTGCTATGTCCTGTAATGACGATGAAATAAAATTTTCAAATGCAACTTGTTGAATGTACATCACGCTGAAATTTGCTTTGCAGAAGTTGGTTGCGACGTCTTGTTGATTGTTGCTGAGAGAACGAGATAGTGCATCTGCTACAACATTTTGTGTGCTGGGAATGTGAACAATTGTAAAATTAAATTCCTGTAAATAAAGCTTCCATCTACTTAGTCTGTCGTGTGTAAATTTAGCTGAAAGTAAAAATTGTATCGCTCTGTGATCTGTGTAAACGGTGGTATGTCTGCCATAAAGAAAATGTCTAAATCTCGTAAAAGCCCATACAACACATAATGTTTTCAGTTCTGTAACGGACTAATTTCGTTCAGCAGGTGACAAAATACGACTTGCAAATGCAATGTTTTTAATTACTGTAGTGCCATCTTCTTCAATTTCCTGAAAAATATGTACGCCTAAAGCTGTGTTGGAACTGTCGGTGGCAATGGAAAAATTCCTGGTAAGATCTGGGTGCGATAAAAGTGGAGCATTCAACAAGGCTTCTCTCAGGTTCACAAATTCAGAATGTGCTTGGTTATCCCATGACCAAATCGTGTTTTTACCTGTCAATTGACATAATCTAGGTGTGTCTAAAGCAGAGTGATGAATAAATTTACGAAAAAAGTTAATTAACCCCAAAAAGCTGCGTAATTGTTTCTTCGTTGTAGGAACAGTAATGTCACGTAAAGCTTGAAGTTTTTCCGGGTCAGGCGCAATGCCTTCTGCTGAAATTACGTGTCCAAGAAATTTTATAGAAGTTTTGCCAAAATGCGATTTACTGAGGTTAACTGTGAGTCCTTGTGCACGAAAAGTTTGTAACAGATGTTCAAGAATCATATTGTGTTCAGACCAGTTAGCTTCTGCGATAAGAATGTCGTCTACGTACGTCGTGATTCTGTCTCTAAGTTCTGTCGGAAGTATTGTGTTCAAACCGCGAATAAAAGCTGCAGAAGAAATAGTTAAGCCGAATGGTAATTAGCAAAATTGATAACAGTCGCCAAAACAGAGAAAAGCTGTATACTTTCTGCAATTCGGATGAAGTTGAATTTGCCAAAATCCCGATTTCAAATCTAGTGTAGAATAAATAGCAGTCCCGTGAAATTTCTGTAGTAGTTCTTCCAGTGTCTCTGGTCGATCTGTTTCATTAATAATTATGTCATTGATGTGACGTCACTCAAGTACGAGGCGAAGTGAGCCATCCTTTTTCTTAACTATATGGAGCGGGTTTATGTATGGACTAACTGCTGGTTCAATAATTCCTTGGTCAAGCATATCCTGCAATTCTTTCTTAACCTGTTCTTTGTGAATATACGGAATGGGATAATGCTTGGCTTTAAATGTGTCGTGCTGTTTGACTTGAAATTCATACATAAAACCGGACATAGTACCAGGAATGTTGTCAAAAACTGGAGCTTGCTGTAAAAGAATTTTCTGTAGTTGCGTACGTTCGTCGTCTGTATTTGCACAACTCTGTTTAACCTTATCAGAAATCATCTGCATTACATCATAGTCACCTTCGTCTGGGGTGTTATAGTTATGTACGTACGTATCCGTGAACAATGTGGAATTACAGTCTATGCCACGTGATACGGAAATGACCTCTGTGCCATTAATTGTTTGTTCTTCCGCAGATAGTGAGTGCTGAAAATCTAAAGCCAATTGTACATCTTCATCCTTTAGCATTAAATAGGAATTCTGAAAATCAACCACTGCGTCGTGTTGTACGAGAAAATTAGTACCTAAAATAACGTCTGTTGTCAATAAAGGAACAATCCAAAAATTTGAGTGAAATGTATGACCTGCAACACAAAATGATAAATGTGTCTGTAATTTAACGTCTACTCCTTTACTCGATACTGCTCCTTTCACTTTCATTTTGCCTAATGGTAATGTAGGATACTTATTCTCTTTGTTACACTCGTTAAAAGTTTCTTCATTTATTACTGACATAGGTGATCCGGAATCGATTACTGCTGAAAATTTCGATGAACCAATTTTAATTTCAATGAAAGGGTGTGAAATAGTTTTTTGAACAACTGGTCTTTCTTGTAAAAGAGTGTCTCTGATATCGTCAAAAGTAATTACATTTTCATGAGCAACATTCTGCTTGTCAAAAGAAGTGCTTGTGTTACTGGAAGATGTGGCCTGTACTGTATCTAGTCAGACTCTATCTGACGTGTTATTATTGTCAGGACGATTCTGTGGCATTTCTACTATTTGAACCGTTCTATTACTTCTTCCAGACGTATTACGCTCTGGATGAAATCTACTGTCGGGTTCGTTCATGAGAACATGTTCTTTCGGATGATTTTGCTGTTGGTAAGACCGACTGTACGCTGATAGTTGTGCTCATCGTTTTTACGTCTGTCGTAATAGTCATTCCTATACGGTACATTGCGATAGGAATTGAAATACTGTGTTTTCTGTACATAGTTGTTTCCCTGCTGCCGTGCGTTACTATTTGTTGTATCAGGGACTATACGTGCACGCGGCGAAACATTAAAGCTTGGCTGACCTTGTGCATAACATTGTTGGTTAGGTACGCTAACCGACTGGTTTTGATGTTGTTGCGGAGAAAAACGTCTTTTGTTACCAAAATGTGATTCCTGTTGCTCAAAATTTTGACGATATTGATAATTAGAATTTTGTCTGTTATTAAAGTTTTGGTGGTTGTCGGTCCTAAAGCGTCTGTTACCTCTCCTATTGAAATTACGTGTCTGATCATAATTACTGTACGTTTGTTGGCCTTGGTTGTTATACGAAAAATTTTTGTTTACGAAAGAATAATCTGATTGCTGCACTTCTAAAAGCTGCAACAGATCTCTGAATGCTGAAATGTTTTCCTTCTGCTGACCCGTTAGAAGTGACACTCTTAATGACCTTGGTAATTTAGAAATGCATAATTGTATGAGTGCAGATTCACTATAGGGTTCACTTAAGTACTGGTTTTGTTGCACCATGTGTTCAAAAAATTGAGTGACACTGGGAAAGTTTGAGTTCTCATAATTCGGTAAGCTAATTAACTGATCTTTAATCCCGCGCTGTGTCGTCTTCGACCAATACGCTGATAGAAAAGCATTCTGAAACTCTTCTACCGAATAACATTGTCTCGCGATCGGTCTCATACGAGTTGCCGGTTCGCCTTCCAAAAAACTACAAATAAATTCAAGTTTGTGCGTAACGGGCCAAGTCGGTGGAAAAGCAAAACTAAATTGTTGTATCCAATCCAGGGGGTGAATCTGTGTTCTATCGTTCTTAAATACTTTAAATTTTCTCACTGACAGAAAATGCTTGTAATCAAAATTATCGTCTCTGTATGATGGAGCAGGTTCTGGATTGTAAGAGAATCTGTTGAACTGTGGTTGTTCGGAATCTAAGTCCCGTACTCTCTGTAGATTACTCAAATTATACGCGCTGCGTGAGTCTGAAAAATGTTCGTAAAGTGGCGTCTGCTGTGATGTGTTATTAACTGAAATATTTTTCATCTCTGTTACCTCTTGCTGTAAACATGACAATTTTCTACGTAAGGTGTTATTAGATGAATCGATCTCATTAACTGTCTGCTGTAAATTTTGAAATTCAGGTGTTTGATTAAATGAAATCGGTGCAGTGTCGTCTGATTTGTTGTCATTATTATTTTCAATAACGTCAATACGACTGGCCAAATCATTATATTTTTCAGTCAGTATTTTTGCCTGATCATCGTTCTTACTGTCAGAAGCATTAATCTGTTTTTGTAGTTTACGTGTGGTTTCGTTCAATTTTTTAACGTCAGCTTTGACGACATCGGAATCCTGTGTTAGTTCTAATTGTTCGAATCTGTCTGTCACTGTCTGAATATCTGCTGTGTGTGTATCTGTTTTTGATTTAAGATCAGAAATTTCATCACGTAATTCCGCGTTCAACTGTTCGATGGTATTAATTTTGTCGGACACTGTAGCAATATTGTTGTCTGCGTATGTTTTTGCTTTCGCAAACATTTTACGTTTGTCTTCTTGTCTTTGTGCTGTGATTGTTTCCATTACTTGTCGTTTTACTTTATTCTGATCCTGTATAAATTTACGGAAACGTGTATTACTGTTTTCTATGTGAAGATTAAAACGTTCGTCAGTGTTCTGTTGGTCGAATTTCGCGTCAATCTTTTCATCCATTGTGCGCGAAAGTTCTGCTGTCATAGCTTTAAACTCGTCGCGTAATTGTGTTGCTTTTACAGAGCATTGTTTACCGACTGCGCAAATTTCCTCTCGAAGTGTTTCTGTTGTAGCTGTATGCATATCCCGTAATTCTTGAGCAACAGATCTAATTTCTTCGCTACTTTTTCTTGAACAAGCCTTAATTTCCTCGCGTAAATGTTCTTTAGTATCATGACACTGCGCGGCAACGTCTCTAATTTGTTCACTAAGCTGTCTGGAATTGTCAAATTTTTCACTAAGTTGTTTGTGATTTTTGTCTTGTCTTTCATTCTGTTGTTTGAATTCTTCCCTAAATTGTAGCAGTATTGCCAAAATTGGATCCGAGCCAAAATTAGCATTTCTATTATCAGTGCTCTTTAGTGGTGCACCTGCAATTGTCGCGCTTTGTGTGACCATTTGGTCATTCTGTAATTTACAAAAAGGATTATCAGTCGGATGTACATTGTCAGACACTATTTCCGAATTAAATAAATCTCTCCTACTTTGTGTATCCTGTTCATTTTCATTAGACAAATTTGTCTGTTCGTCACGTGAATTTAGTAAACCGGGTGTGTTAAGCTGGCCAGCGCTCATTACAACAGAACGCCCCGCGTAATCGATTGTCGTCAAATCAACAGAGGACATAACCGAGTTCATTTGTTCATCATTAATACAAAAATCATCATTAGTGGTTGGAACGCATTGACTGTCAGTGAACGCAGGATTGTCTGCGTATCACAATTACTATCGGTCACGTTGCTTAAGTCGGTAATTTCATTCGTAATACCTCGCGATATACTATTAATAGTCTTTCGCGGCATTTTTATACAAGTCACAATTATTCACAAATGAAACAAAGACAATACAAAAAGCAAGAAACAAAAATACAACAGAGAGCAACGAATTGCCGATGATCTGAGGAAAGAAAGTACAAAATTAGTAAAAGCGTTGCGCCAAAAACTAATTATATTAAAGCAAATAAGAGCAGATTTCTGACTACTTTTCAGAAGATTCTCAAAGAAATACGATCCTGGACCGGATGTCGCCAAGTGTAACCTCCCAGCAAATTTGAAAAGACAATATTTAAATGTTAGAACTAGCAGTCTGAGCCAAAGTGTAACCTCCCCACAAAAATGAAAGTCAATTTAATAAGAAATGATTGAAATCTCAGTGACAATGAAAACGCAAATAGACCGAAATGTCGATCTTTAGGCCCTGATTAAACTCAAATTCTTACCTCAATAAAACTGCATCTGCTCTTATTTTTCGCCATAGCTTGGAGGAAATGCATCGCAAATATATATATATATATATATATATATTTTTTGAATTTAAGAGAAACTTTTCTTTAAGGAAATGCAAGTGAGATATTATTTCAAAAAAGGATTGTTTGTTAAAATGCTTGGTTTAAAAACAAAATTATTATTGGGGCGATTCTTGAACAAATTAATTACACTTATGATCCATTACAATACATTATTAGCTGAGTGCAAAGCTGCTTCATTACCTTATTTAACAATATACCTCGTCCTGAATCTTGACCAGAATGCCATGTCGACGCCCGCCGACTCGTCACACACAACTGCTAACTCGCAACTGCAACTACCGACTCGCTACATGCAACTGCGCTGTACTCTCGCGCGCTATTACTCTCTCGCAGCAGAACTGACTACATGCTCTCTGGTCAGAGATTGTGCAATGCCTCGCCATCGCCGCCACACAATATACGTGTTTCAAGTTGCACTTATGATACTATGTATGGCAAATCTATGTGCAATTAATGACTGTAACGAAAATAATTACGTAAATGTTTCACTGTATAGGATCCATGTTTCAGTTCCTGTCACAGATAGCTTGACGAAATGTAACAGATTTACCTGAAGATTTGAAGTATGAATCTTATGGATGATGCAATGGTGTTAAAAAAATACGGTTCAAACGGCTCTGAGCACTATGGGAGTTAACATCTATGGTCATCAGTCCCCTAGAACTTAGAACTACTTAAACCTAACTAACCTAAGAACATCACACAACACCCAGTCATCACGAGGCAGAGAAAATCCCTGACCCCGCCGGGAATCGAACCCGGGAACCCGGGCGCGGGAAGCGAGAACGCTACCGCACGACCACGACCTGCGTACTGCAATGGTGTTGCACGCTGCTATCTGCATGTACTGGATGTATCAAAAAGAATCATCCGGTTTGGCACATCTATATTTCTGAAATTAATAAACACATACGATGAATTTTGTTTTTTGATGAACAGAAAACTCAAAAAGTTTTTTTTTTCATACTTTTCATAGGTATTCAGTATGTCCCCTTGAAATGCATGGCATACGTCAATGAGGTATTCAAATTGTTCCCAAACGGCAGCGAGCATGTCTTGAGTTACAGCTTCCACAGCTGCTGTTATGCAATGTCTCAGTTCATTCATTGTAACGGAGGTACATAAACAGAGTCTTTTATAAAACCCCACAAGAAATAATTACATGCAGTCATGTGATGACTTGGAGGCCAATAATGTAAGGCTGAATCATTTGGTCCAGTGCGACGATTCATCATTCTGCAATCCTTTGATTTAAAAATTCCCGCAATTCCAGATGCCAGTGTGGCGGTGCCCCATCCTGTTGTTAAATGAAGTCGTTCGAATCAGTCTCCAACTCTGGGCACGGAGAGTTCTCATGCATATCGAGATATGTGCTTCCTGTAACAGTTTTCTCAGCAAAGAAAAATGGATCCTACGCCTTTTACCGTGAAACTGCACAGAACACTTTAAATTCTGGAGAGCCCCTTTTATGTTGTACGACTGCATCTGATTGTTCCGTATCACATATCCTCACATTATAACTGTTCATCTTTCCATTTAAATGGAATGTTGCCTCGTCACTAAACACTAAGTGTGGAAGAAAACTATCACACTCCATCCTGCCAAAAACGAAATTACAGAACTCCACATGTTGTTGTTTATCACGTTCAGGAAGAGCTTGCAGTAGCTGAATTTTGCATTGTTTCATGGTCATCAGCTTGGAAAACACACGCCATACGGACATCGGGGGCTTATTGAGATGTCGAGCTGCACGGCGAAAAGGTTTCTGCGGCCTCCTTGTGAAACTTACGGCGTACGCGTATAATGTATGTGTCAGTCACTCGGGGACGACCCGGCGGTTTGCCTTTACACAAACAACCTGTTTCTCGGAATTGTTCATGCCATGCTCTGTGCTGTAGAAGGATCCACATCGTACCTAGTAGGAAAGTCACGCTGAACAGCTGTTACTGACCCACTGCGCAAAACGTAGCACACAAAACGCTTTCTGTTATACCTACGTAATTTTTACTACAAATGTAGTGGGAGCACAATGCTGCTACCTAGCGGGAACCATGTAAAACTCGAGAGTTTGCTCTTCTTAACAGTATGTTGTTCACGCACATATCTCAAATAACATAATAGTTATGATTTTTTAAAAATAGGATGATTCTTTTTGATAGACCCTATATAATACTACCTGTGAAAATGATAGTTAAGCTACGAAAACTAGTCATCACCTTGGAAAAAAATTTTAATGTTAAATGCTTTTGAAACGATGTAATGAAAAGGTTTCTGAAAATTTAAAAAAAATTTTGAATGAGCATTTATAAAATTTTTATAATTTTATATTTGATTAAATGTTTATTCTGCTTGCCAAGTCCTCAATATACAGAATTAACAATCAGGGACGCCAGCATCCCTGGGTCGCGCCTAAAGCTACTTAAACATATACCGATGTCTCTCCATCCAAAATAACTGGTTATCCCTCCCAAGAAACTCTCAGTCCAGCAACGAATTTCGTATGATACGGCATATCATCGTAAATCCGTTAATAAGCGTTTGTGTGGTATTCAGTCAAATGCTTTCCAAAAATCAAAGATTACTGTATCTACCGAATTGCTTTCTCCCTAGGTTTTCAGGATGTTCAAATGGTTCAAATGGCTCTAAGCACTATGGGATTAACATCTGAGGTCATCAGCCCCCTAGACTTAGAACTACTTAAACCTAAATAGCCTAAGGACATCATACACATCGATGCCCGAGGCAGGATTCGCACCTGCGACCGTAGCAGCTGTGCGATTCCAGACTGAAGCGCCTAGAACCGCTGGGCCACAGCGGCCGGCTTCAGGATGTCATGTGAGAAAAGCGCGAGTTGGTTATCACATGGCCGATGGTTCAAATGGCTCTGAGCACTATGGGACTCAACTGCTTTGGTCATAAGTCCCCTAGAACTTAGAACTACTTAAACCTAACTAACCTAAGGACATCACACACATCCATGCCCGAGGCAGGATTCGAACCTGCGACCGTAGCGGTCGTGCGGCTCCAGACTGTAGCGCATTTAACCGCTCGGCCACTCCGGCCGGCTCACATGGCCGATGTTTTTGGAATCTATGATGGTCGGATTGGAGGAGGTCACTCCGTTCGGGATACCTTATTAGCTTTGAGTTCAATATATGGTCTGATATTCTATAAGAGATGCACGTCAGTCGTAATGGACGGTAGTTCTATGTATTTATTCTGGTAGCCTTTTTGTAGGTTCCGACCAGTGAGCACAGTCTACCCCACAGAAAGAATTTGGAGGTCCCTTATAGCAAAAGAGCGATATACGTTGTAAAAGACTATTTATGGAAACCAACCGTGCATTATCGGACTTTATCCGTGAAGCGAACGTTTATGAGTTTAAGAAAATAACTATTGGATTAATAAAGCGGTCGCCACCATAGATCAGCTAATTGATCGTGGTGCAACAAACCGCAAAAAACTAGCGATCTTAGTTTTACCTACAAAAATTTATTACTAACGATATATTACCAAACATGCACAAATTGTTAATAATCACAACTTTCAGTATAATTATAATTCAATTACTTCCATTCCGTAGTTCGTTAAACATATATTAATGCTTTTTAACGCTGAACGCTAGTCTAACACTTAATTTAATGTTCACCAATAAATATTTCCTTTAGCAGGACGTGCGTGTTGTTACCTTATAAACAAGGACACCGAAAGATGGTACCTGTTCCTAAATACAATTCATCATAGATAGTGCTGCTACAGGAAAGGCATTAGTTTCTTACATGCTATTCCAGCTATGTGTCGTATCGAAATATACGCGAAAAGTATCTGTGGCCCTTATCCTTACGGAGTTCCACCGACGACGGGTGAATAGCACTTTTGTCACTCTGCTGCTACGTAAATCAGACACTAGCTGTCGGAGTATGCGTCCATGTCTTTTCCTTTACACATATATCGGCAAAGATGAGCACGCGTATAGTTAGTTTTCTTATAGTATTTCTCAGTTAATTCCTAAAAGAAACACTGGTAAACTTTATTTCTCATTCATCAGGTGTGCGAGGCGAAAACATATCGGTGTCTTCTGCAGAAAATGAACGCATTTTTTATGATAGTCACATTACATTTTTTATAATTCAGACAAAAATCTCACATGACTTGACAGTATGAAAAGCAGCGCATTGTACACAGTAGCTAGGGTTGAAATTTCCCTGCGAGCAGCGTGTTGTCTTGCAGGAAGTTCACAATAGAATGTCGGGATATCAATTCGATTCTGCACAGAGTAAGGGAAAGAGCTTGCCCCCTTCTAACAGCCGTGTGCCGCAGGTCTCTAGGTCTCTGGAGGAAAGGAGGGTTCCAAATGACTGGAAAAGAGCACAGGTAGTTCCAGTTTTCAAGAAGGGTCGTCGAGCAGATGCGCAAAACTATAGGCCTATATCTCTGACAAAGGAGGTGGCTTACAAAACACTCGTTCGACCTATAGTTGAGTATTGCTCATCAGTGTGGGATCCGTGCAAGGTCGGGTTGACAGAGGAGATAGAGAGGATCCAAAGAAGAACGGCGCGTTTCGTCACAGGGTTATTTGGTAGCGTGATAGCGTTACGGAGATGTTTTGCAAACTCAAGTGACAGATTCTGCAAAAAAAAAAAAAAAAAAAAAAAAAGAAAATGGTTCAAATGGCTCTGAGCACTGTGGGACTCAACTTCTCAGGTTATCAGTCCCCTAGAACTTAGAACTACTTAAAACTAACCAACCTAAGGACATCACACACATCCATGCTTGAGGCAGGATTCGAACCGGCGACCGTAGCGGTCTCGCGGTTCCAGACTGTAGCGCCTAGAACCGCACGGCCACTCAGCAAAAGAGGCGCTCTGCATCGCGGTGTAGCTTGCTGTCCAGTTTTCGAGAGGGTGCGTTTCTGCATGAGGTATCGAGTATATTGCTTCCCCCTTCTTATACCTCCCGAATAGATCACGAATGTAAGATTAGAGAGATTCGAGCGCACACGGAGGCTTTCCGGCAGTCGTTCTTCCCGCGAACCATACGCGACTGGAACAGGAAAGGGAGGTAATGACAGCGGCACGTGAAGTGCCCTCGGCCACACACCGTTGGGTGGCTTGCGGAGTATAAATGTAGATGTACATGTAGAAACAAACACACCATTTGGACGCTCTTTGGTATGGTAGATACTTTGGGTGCACTGAACGAGATCAGGAGCTGACTACAGTTTCAACAGTCTTGAAGTTCACGACACTTAAAAACTTCGGCGACAGCTGCGAGCACAATCAGTGTTCGCGCAATGAAACTTCCACTCGGCAGCGGAGCGTGAGCTGTTGTGAAAATTCTTGGCAGGTTAAAACTGTGTGCTGGAGCGGGACTCGCAAACAGAGACCTTGCCGTCGTGGGCAGTGCCGTTACTGGCTGAGCTATCCAAACACGACTCGCGACTCGCCATTTCAACTTCATTGCTGCCACTGTCTCCCTGTCCTTTCCAAACTTCACTTTCTGTCCCAATTTCAGTCTACTGGTACATTTTAAAGACTGTGGACGCTCCGCTGGTGAACTAAAAATTGATTTTTCATTCTGGAAACAATTCCCTATGTTGTGGCTAAATCATTTCTCCGCAATATTCTTAGTTTTAGTGGTGCTTGACCAGGAAAATATGCAGGATAGTTGCTGTGGAGTTTGGAAAATAGGGGAGACTTATTGCCAGGATTTAAGCTGTTTTAAAAAGTCATGGGTCGCGCTTACGAGGCTCAGACGGTAAGACCGATGCCCTGGAAAGGCACCACTCCTCGTGGTCACACAGTTTTATTCTGCCAGGAGTCTCAGAACGGTAAATGTTCATCAATGTTGATTAACAGTACCACTGCATAGCATGATCGCATCTGATTTTAATAGTGCAACAGAATGCGCAGTTTGTCTTCTAAGGTCGCAGTCCGCCTCAGGAGCCTCAGTTTCACGACATACCAAGACTGAAATAAGGCGAAATACAGTTCATTTGGGCTCAGTAACTCATCACCAACAGTGTGGAAGGAGAGTAACTGTGAGGTGATGGAACCTTAGCTGAGAAACTGTCATGCTGAAGTGGCTTCCAGATCTTAGACCTCGTGTCACCACATGTGACGCTTTTCTGTTGCGGAAGCCACTCTACAGTAGTTACGTGATGCACCAAAGTCATTTTCATCATACAGTGTCTCATTTATGCATCGTGCACTGCTATGATTATTGTCGGTACTGCTCTATATCTGTCCTAACATCTCTAGTTTTACCATAGTGGCTAATGCGATACCCACCTGCAGGATAAAATTAATAAGTTTATTCGATCGCAATGAGCAGTGGCATATTTGAATGTGGAGGGTAAGGTTCGCCTTGGTGCGCGAAGCATTTCTTGTAGTGCCTAACAGTGCAGTTGGCTTAACATTCATGCTGGTCATAGTGACTAAACGAACACACACAAGCTCTTCTTAGACTCTTCTTTACCTCTCCCCGTAATCCATCTTGGTGAGGATCCTAGACCAACACACCATCCTGAAGAATGTGTCGAAACAGGTTTTTGTAGGCGTCCCCACTCATGGGTGCAGAATTCTTCCTTAGGAGTATTTCGTTAAATTCTGTCATCCCCACGGCTAGCCTGAGCTGGTTGTTCCATCTCAGATCACACCAGCATACCTAAAGGTTGGCACCGATGCTCCCATCCCATCAACAACGATGTGATCAAACTACATATACACCGTCTTTCATTCCCTGTTCAAACACGGTTCAGTGCATTTGCTTGTGGTGTAGGTCAGTCGGCAGTGTTTAGCAATCGCTGATATTCTTCAAGTCGTCTAGCATTCTGTAGCCTTTTCTGTTACTTCTTTCCCGGTGTACAACATCACTTGGTGTGTTTCTTGTAAGTGATATGCGCTGCATGGAATCGTCGGGAAGGTCTCCAATTCTGAGGAAAAAAAAAAAAAACTGAACTTTCTTCAACAACCCCTTTCGTATAGATGCATTCTGCGTCTCCCTCGCCCCTCCCCCCCCCCTTCCACAACAGTCACTGTTAAAAAATATAAACAGAAGTAACAGCGTATCGAAACAACAGATCAACAGATGTTCTAATTTCCATGCATCGTTTGCATGAAGGCTGATTCAATGAAAGACTTGCTTGAAACCCGGATCCGCATAATTCCTGCATGCGAACTGCGGTGTCACCGCCAGACACCACACTTGCTAGGTGGTAGCCTTTAAATCGGCCGCGGTCCGTTAGTATACGTCGGACCCGCGTGTCGCCACTATCAGTGATTGCAGACCGAGCGCCGCCACACGGCAGGTCTAGAGACACTTCCTAGCACTCGCTCCAGTTGTACAGCCGACTTTGCTAGCGATGGTTCACTGACAAAATACGCTCTCACTTGCCGAGACGATAATTGGCACAGCCTTCAGCTACGTCATTTGCTACGACCTAGCAAGGCGCCATTACCAGTTACTATTGATGCTGATGCTGTAAAACATGTACCGTCAAGAGCGATGTTCACCAATTATGGATTAAAGTTAAGTATTCCAGCAGATACGTACTTTATTTGCTAGTCTCAATTACTTGACGTGTTCCAGACCTCACGCCAGCCTGCGTGAGCTTAAACGCGTGCCTTTCGGCTTCCTGTCATAGTGGATTGGCTGTCTTGCCAGTCCACAACACGAACACTATTTGAGAAAAAATACTTGAAATACACTACCCAAACAATCAAGGAGTCACTTTCTTGGAATCCCGACATGAAGAAATACCACTCTAGTTGTATTAAATGTCCGCAGCTCTTGGTCGTGCGGTAGCGTTCTCGCTTCCCGCGCCCGGGTTCCCGGGCTCGATTCCCGGCGGGGTCAGGGATTTTCTCTGCCTCGTGATGACTGGGTGTTGTGTGGTGTCCTTAGGTTAGTTAGGTTTAAGTAGTTGTAAGTTGTAGGGGACTGATGACCATAGATGTTAAGTCCCATAGTGCTCAGAGCCATTTTTTTGTATTAATTTTTTTACATAACTGGTGTGCTACTTATTAACATCACAAATTTTGTTACACTACTGGCCATTAAAATTGCTACACCACGAAGATGACGTGCTACAGACGCGAAATTTAACCGACGGGAAGAAGATGCTGTGATATAAAAATGATTAGCTTTTCAGAGCATTCACACAAGGTCGGCGCCGGTGGCGACACCTACAACGTGCTGATATGAGAAAAGTTTCCAACCGATTTCTCATAAAAGAACAGCAGTTGACCGGCGTTGCCTGGTGAAATGTTGTTCTGATGCCTCGTGTAAGGAGGAGAAATGCGTACCATCACATTTCCGACTTTGATAAAGGTCGGATTGTAGCCTATCACGATTGCGGTTTATCGTACCGCGACATTGTTGCTCGCGTTGGTCGAGATCCAATGACTTGTTAGCAGAATATGGAATCGGTGGGTTCAGGAGGGTAATACGGAACGCCATGCTGGATCCCAACGGCCTCGCATCACTAGCAGTCGAGATCACAGGCATCTTATCCGCATGTCTGTAATGGATCGTGCAGCCACGTCTCGATCCCTGAGTCAACAGGGGACGTTTGCAAGACAACAACCATCTGCGCGTACAGTTTGACGACGTTTGCAGCAGCATGGACTATCAGGTCGGAGACCATGGCTGCGGTTACGCTTGACGCTGCATCACAGACAGAAAGCGCCTGCGATGGTGTACTCAGCGACGAACCTGGGTGCACGAATGGCAAAACGCCATTTTTTCGGATGAATCCAGGTTCTGTTTACAGCATCATGATGGTCGCATCCGTGTTTGGCGACATCGCGGTGAACGCACATTGGAAGCGTGTATTCGTCATCGCCATACTGGCGTATCACCGTCGTGATGGTATAGGGTGCCATTGGTTACACGTCTCGGTCACTTCTTGTTCGCATTGACGGCACTTTTAACAGTGGACGTTACATTTCAGAGGTGTTTCAACCCGTGGATCTACCCTTCATTCGATCCCTGCGAAACCCTACATTTCAGCATGATAATGCACGACCGCATGTTGCAGGTCCTGTACGGGCCTTTCCGGATTCAGAAAATGTTCGACTGCTGCCCTGGCCAGCACATTCTCCAGATCGCTCACCAATTGAAAACGTCTGGTATCGTGTTGAAACTGCATGGCCAGCTGTACCTGTACACGCCATCCAAGCTCTGACTCAATGCCCAGGCGTATCAAGGCCGTTATTGCGGCCAGAGGTGGTTTCCTGGGTACTGATTTCTCAGGATTTATGCACCCAAATTGCGTGAAAATGTAATCACATGTCAGTTCTAGTTTAATAGATTTGTGCAATGAATACCCGTTTATCATTTGCATTTCTTCTTGGTGTAGCAATTTTAATAGCCAGTAGTGTAAATCATTCACACCGCCACCCACAGTGCAATCGGACTTCTTTCGTGCCACTTATACTTGCTTCACACAGTCAAAGAAAAAAATTGTACGCGTTAAAAACTCAAAAAGTAGTAAGATTCTTTCTCGCAGTGAAAGTAAAATTTTGTTCTACTACAATTTCTAAGAACAATTTCAAGTATTTACCGAAAATTCCAAAAAAATATATATACATATAAGAAAAAAGAATAAAAATATAGGTATTCGATATTGCCTTTTTAATATCGATATATCGGTGAAGAAATATCGTCGAAGCATATCGTTACCTTTTGAAAAGATATCGATATTTCATCAACAGCCCTAGCCGGCAGAGGCACCATCGTCACAGCAGGCTGCTGATGAAGGGGGCCAACGGAATAGTGGCAATGGGGCGTTGACATTCACATTTAGTAGGAGCTGAAGTTTGTTGTTGTAGTCTCTTGGTTCATTAGAGTGTAATTATATTTGTCATTGCATCTGTTTGTCTCGTGATGAACGTTGAAACATTTTAGATCCCCAGTATTGCTTAAAACGAAGACAAGCAAACCAGATCCAGTTGAAATTGAACTAACTAGTGCCTTGAAGCAGCCGGCCGGAGTGGCCGTGCGGTTCTAGGCGCTGCAGTCTGGAACCGAGCGACCGCTGCGGTCGCAGGTTCGAATCCTGCCTCGGGCATTGATGTGTGTGATGTCCTTAGGTTAGTTATGTTTAAGTAGTTCTAAGTTCCAGGCGACTGATGACCTCAGAAGTTAAGTCGCATAGTGCTCAGAGCCATTTGAATCAACCTTGAAGCAAAAGCCAGATCGGCATGTGTCGTTTCTCCAGTGGGATAATTCAGACGTGTGACGGTTTTGACGACTATGAGGTAATGAAAATCCAGCTGAGAGAGTTACAAAGCTTTTCTGAAAGGAAAACTCACAAATAAGCCAGTGAAGTGAAGCATGGCTGCGTATCCTAGCACATACCACGGATACCGTCCAGCACAGGGCAGCCCTCACCATACCCTACAGTCCCATTGCCAAACCTTCTAAGGGACATTATGCCCATCCTCCGCTGTCTCAGACCACTCCGAAACCTCATCACTTGATACGTCCAGTTTCTAAATGAAATGTTTAAAGTTCTTTCTTAAGCATAGTTCCGCACTTTTCTCTATTACAATATCATATTTTAATACATATTTGTTTGCTTCTTAAATGTCTTTAAAATACATAACACTATATAATCCATTAATGTAATTTGAAACAGGAATATGAATTACAATAAAATTTAAAATGTTTTATTTTCCCCTAATTGCGACTTATGTATGGGTTGTGGATACTTTCTCTGAAGGATATGGAGCGACGTTGGAGTGAATCATTTATTCTTACTTTCATTTCGTCTAAAGTTTGCATACTCATCCCAAAATAGTTGAAAAGCTTATCACCAGGGTTTCTGCAGTCTACAAAAAGAATAAAGAATTCCCAAATCGTAACTTCTCATGTTGATTCGTTGAAGGCACTGTGTTCTATTTATTCTTTTCTTCATGTGTCTATAGAAGAACAGCCTTGCAACTAATTTACTGAGATCCATTTGTTTAGTTCTGTTTCAAACTTTGGTAACGTCAGACGTCTGTTGTCATGGCAGCCTGTCAGGCACAGTCAGCACAGGCTACTGCGCCGTTTACACAGAAGGCGTATTGATTTGAAAAGTGTCTACCTGGTAGCTGTGGACCTGGCGGCGTTTACACAGAAGCCAGACAAGTGTGAAATGACCCCAAAGACACCCAGTTCAGCAACACCCTTGGTGCCATCCACGCACGTTTGTGAGCACTGAAGAGAAAGTTCCTGTACAGAGACAGCCCTTGACTAAGCACTAGGTGCCTACAAGCAGGCAACCCCTTCGACTCCCTTCAGCTGAGTTTCACTAAGCTCTTAGTTCAGCATCTGCCTGTGGGCACGCGTTATCTTAGTGATGTCGATGTGGTAGCCTGACTGCAGGAGTCTAGGAATCGGTTGAGGGCTGTCTCTGTAGAGGTACATTTTTAAGGACCTCAACAAAAGTGTGTGGGTGGCACCAAAAGTGTTGTCAAACTGGGCCCTTAGAGGGACGCTTTGCCATTTTGTTCATGCACATCTCACTGATCAGCACATCAGCACATCTCAGTGATCAGGCGAGAGGAGGGCGCGAGACAAGAGGGCCGAAAAAGCATAAACACTCTTTCCTGCTTCGCATCATATTCGAATTTTGTCGAACGATTTTGAACGCTTCCAAAAGGATTCACTCTACGTACGAGAGCAAAAATTATGCTCGCGCTTCACTCTAAAGGGTTCGGATCACATTCAATGTGGTTGCAGGTCCACGATGGTCATTAGAGAAGGGTTGAATCGTTCGTCAGGTAAAAAATATAGTGCTGTTGCACATCGCGCTACAAATTGACCTTTTCTAGTACTAAATGATTGGAAGTGGGGAACGGGTAGCCTCCTTGACGCCCTTCGCGACACCTCCCGAGGCCTTTTTGTGTTGATTGAAAGCAGCGGTGTGTCTGAAATCATTTCCTCTGCGGACTGTAACAAAATTGCGTGGTTTCAACGTTAGGCGTAGCGATTCTGACCTCCATTGCAGAGTCTTCGTGAGAAAGGGAAACAAGTGGGTAAGGGGATAAGGAATTGACGACCTAACAATCGTGTGACACGTCCGTGGTGGCGGTGGGTAGAATTGTGTTACTGGAGCCATTGTGACCTCGTTAAACAAGATAAAAATCAAATGGACTTCTGACCTCTGGCCTCTTTTACGCGTGTGTCGATGCCTCTATGTTTGAAGCGTTGCCGACCCGATGTGTGTCGCCGCAGGGTGCCATACTTATGTCCCATTACAGAGAAAGGTTGTAGGCACCTTTGGGCCAGATTTCAAAGCTCTGTGTTGTAACAGCGGAAAATAACAGGGTTTCACAGAAGTGGCCCTTTAATTATTTTGCACAGTGTAGGTAATTATATCGTTACGTAATTATCATGAAAATAGTGAAATGAAACGAAAAAGAGCAACAAACTGAAAGAGGTAGGTAGTAAAAAATACGAAATTAGTTCATACAATTAGAACATAAGAAGGCATATTTTACTGGAAATAGGTTAAAGGTAAATTTACCCGCAAAGCGATAGATGCGACTGCTTATTCAGAGACAATAGCTCGAAAAGTGACTTAATATCCATCACTGCAGATGTTATGTCACTCGTGCTATTCTGAAGATATCAGCAATATTTGGATTCAACGGCCAACATTGTTGAAAATATGTGATGCCAAATAACAGAAGAGCTGCCATTGCTAAATCCGACGGCACCGGGAATTGCACCTTAAAACCAAGTCAAACAATGTTCAAGGTTCCTTTTCTTTGCAAGATATATGTTTGTAATATGAGTCAAAGGACAGTTCTGCAAATTCTTCATAACTTTTGTGAAGGGAACTGGTTCAAATGGCTTTAAGGGGCTCCGGAACGCCCTATACTTGCAATGTTAAAATAACGCTTACAAATTACATATTTCCTCACAAAGTATTTGAGGTAGGAAGTTGAACTTTTTACAGATTATTTATTGGAATATGGGCTACAACTTAACACAGGGATTTTACAAAATTTTAGTTCAGTTATTAAAGATGTTTTTTTCAATTGTAATGAAAATTCACAACTTTTTTTTGCAATTTTTTATTTATATATTCAAAAATATACAGTTTTTTGGAAAAAGGCTGTGTTAAATTATGCAGAAGGTACTGCGTAACATTTACTGAAAGTTTGAAACAAATATGTTTGGAAGATCCTTAGAAAACATGTAATTAGTATGAGAAAATAAAAGTATTGGGAATCGAGCGACAAAGATTGGATTAACTTTTTAGTGCATTCCAGATCCATAGGATGGATTATCTTCATCCTCTGCAAACTCCTCCTCCAGCTTCCTCTTGTTCCTCCTCCTGTTTACTCTTGCTTGTATTTCTAGACTCTTTACAGCCCTGTCTGCAGCCCGAAGGCGTTCCTTGTCTAAAGCAAGCATCGCTCGTACCATGTTAGAACCTATCTTCATTCCCATATTTCTAAATACCTTGCACCTTACAATGTTGCCATCATTGAAAGTCGCAACAGCATCATACACACCAAAGTGAAGTGTTTCTATTCCAAGACTCAAGACTCAAGAAACAGAATTAATTACGAATATCTTCGAGATAACGACAGAGTAAATAAACATAAAACAATCGACAATCACACCAGCGATATATATTGAACCATCACAGGTTAGCCACAACACATACTTTATCTCACATCACTAAAATGTTCCTGATGAACACGGACGTTAATAATAACACCATTTGACAGCAGTTTAACAGCGCCACAGTGGGTCACGCCCATGTAGAACACATTTCAAAAAAAATTTAAAAATAGTTGTAGTCTTCGGACTTGAATAAATTATATATCTATTAAAAGGTAATAGTCTGCAGATTCAGAAAACGCAAAAAAGTAAAAATTGAACTTTTCATGATTTTGAGCCTTTCCGGAGCCCCTTGAGCACTATGGGACTTGGCATCTGAGGTCATTAGTCCCCTAGAACTTAGAACTACTCAAACCTAACTTACCTAAGGACATCACACACATCCATGCCCGAGGCAGGATTCGAACCTACGACCATAGCAGCAGCGCGGTTCCGGACTGAAGTGCCTAGAACCGCTCGGCCACAGCGGCCGGCATTTTGTGGAGAGATGTTGCATATTCCCACACATCGCTGTTCTCGGAGTACCACAGTACGCATGTTGCAGCCGTCTGTATCTGTGGTTCCTTTCGCGAGTGAACATCGGTAAGATGGCGCAACCCCACTCTGGATCGGCGTATTGTACGTCGACTATGGGCGGATATCGTGCCTGCAGCGTTCAGTATCGTTATCTGCGCTCCTACAGCGAAGAATGACGTGTTCCGGGGTCCCATTGCCACCACCACACACCTCTCAGGGATTTTTTTTAGAATGAAACATACATCAATATGAGGGGTGAACGTCCAGAAATGAAATGGTCGAAATCTCGTATATGAATTAAGTGTTTTTTATTCCACTTCGCTCTTTTAGATTTAACGTACGCGAACGCACCCTATTGTCAGTAAACACGTCTATAGAAAAATTTCGCCATTATTTGCCCATCCGACGCAGTACTGCGGCTTTTCTGTCCGGTACCCCTCCTGTTACTGCCCACAATATCTCAATGTTCCTCTTCATAGCCAGTGAACCACTTTTCTCTCCGAATATACAGATATGTGGTCTGCGTTCACAGGATTACTATTGGTTTTGTCCTGTAAACTTCGAAGCAGATGAGCGCTGACTGAAGCCGAGCAACTTGCTGGATCTCCGAACACAACAGGTCTCAAACTCTTACCAGCTCCTCGCACACAACTAGCTTGCAAGGACAAGTGTTGGAACCTGAAGTATGTTCCCGCCAGAATTCTACAAAGTAGAGGCAACGCAGTGCTCAGATGCCACAACAATAAAATTTAAACGTTAATCACTGCAGAAAACTGTGAATGTTTGCAACAAAAAAAATTTAACCGATGCCAGCGATCTCAGAGTGGCTGCAATCATGTGTGCTGACTGACGGGAACTGAGGGAAACTTTTTACGTGTTTAGTCACAGAGGAAGAGATTCTCAAGTTTCGTTTTTTTTTATTTGTAACTCCAGTCTCACAAGAAATTATGTGTTGTGGACACTGTTCTACATTAAAATCCTTGTGAATATACTTATTGGATTTATGTACTTCTTCCAACTTCCCACCCTGCAAATGCGCTCTCACATCGTAGTTACGTCTGACATTGGAACACCTGTGTTTTTGTTGGTCTGTATTACTTAAAGGCTAAAACAATAAACAGTCCACAGTTGCAGGCTGCCTATCTAAAGCCTCCAGAGGCGATAAAATTTTGATTTTCAGTATTTCATACAATTGTTAATTGAATTAAACTATTTAAAATGTTGTCGTAATCTACCCATAAGAGATATAATCTTACGTTACCGATTAAACGTAATAAGTTAAGCAGTAAAGTTAGAAACTCAATACGTGTGCGCACACTCCGCTGCAGAGTGAAAATCTCATTCTGGAAACAACCCCTAGGCTGCGGCTAAGCCATGTCTCCGCATTATCCTTTCTTTCAGGAGTGCAAGCTTCGCAGGAGAGCTTCTGTAAAGTTGGGGATACGAGGTACTGGCTGAAATAAAGCTGTGAGGACGGGGTGTGAGTCGTGCTTGGGTAGCTCAGTTGGTAGATCACTTGCCCGCGAAAGGCAAAGGTCCCGAGTTCGAGTCTCGGCCCGGCACACAGTTTTAATCTGCCAGGAAGTTTCAACATGTAAAAGTGGTCTCGTTACCAACATGTTTGATGTTCTCAAATGGTTGTAGTGTGGAAAAGATATGTTCCTGGACATTGCTTTTCTTGTGAGTCACCTGTCTTTTGACTCGTTTAGTGCGGCCCGCCACGAAGTTCTATCTTGTGCCTACCTATTCATCTCAGAGTAGCACTTGAAAACTACGTCCTCAGTTTGCTGGATGTATTCCAGTCTGCCTTCCTTTACAGTTCTTGCCCTCTACAGCTCCCTATAGTACTACGGAAGTCATTCCCTGTTGTCTTAAAAGATATTCTATCATCCTATCCCTTCTCCTTGTCAGTGTTTTTCGCATATTCCTTTCCACTCCGATTCTGCGCAGAACCTCCTCAATATTTACCTTAACAGTACACCTAATTTTCAACATTTTCTTGTAGCACTACAACTCAAATGCTTCGATGCTCTTCTGTTCAGGTTTTCTCACACTCCATGTTTCGCTATCATACAATGTTGTACTCCGAACGAACGTACTCAGAGATTTCTTCCTCAAATTAAGGCCTATGTTTTATACCCTTTTTACCAGTGCTAGTGTACTTTAGATGTCCTCCTTGCTCCGTCCATCGTTGGTTGTTTTGCTGCCTAGGAAGTAGAATTCCTTAATTTCATCTATTTCGTGACCATCAATCCTAATGTTAAGTTTATCTCTGTTCTCATTTCTGTTACTTCTTATTACTTTCGTCTTTCTTCGATTTACTCTCAATCCATACTCTTTGCTCACTACACTGTTCATTCCATTCAGATCATGTAAGTCTTGATCGTCCAGTCTTATTATTCCCTCTTATACCCGTCTCGAACTATAGCTTATCCTACTTTTCTCAGAATTTCGAACATATTGCACCATTTTACATTGTCTAACGTCTTTTACAGGTCGAAAAATCGTGTGGAAGTGTCTTGATTTTTCTTTAGTCTTGCTTCCATTATCAACCGCAACGTCAGAATTGCCTCCCTGATACCTTTACTTTTCCTAAAGCTAAACTGATCATCTAACACCTCATCAGCTTTCTTTTCCATTCATCTGTATATTATCCTTGTCAGCAATTTTGAATCAGGAGCTACTAAGCTGAATGTGCGAAAATTCTCGCACTTGTCAACTGTTGTGGTCTTCGGAATTGTATGGATGATATTTTTTTGAAATTCAGATGGCATGTCGCCAGACTCATACATTCTACACAACAACTTGGGTTGCTATTCGAAATGTTATGTACTCACTCCCCTCTACAAGCCCTAGAAGTCTGTAACAGGCATTTCCGAACATCCTGTTTAAAGATTGGTAGTATGTTTTTTGCTCTTGCAGAGCGCTATGGCAATATTGTCTTTCCCTTTCTGTTCCGCTTTTACAGCCAGATGTCCTCCCTGTTCCTACAAATATTAGTGATATTTGAGGTAGTTCGTGTTCGGTACGTTAAAATTATCTTCCTTTCCAGTGAATATATTTTAAGAATAGGTCGAAGTTCGTAATTTTGTCGACACCATGGTCCCAAGCTGGAGAACTGCTTATAAAGTGATCCATGCTATTATCACAGCCCACGCGGTGGGCCGTGCGGTCTAACGCACGGCTTTCCGGGCGGGAAGGAGCGTCTGGTCCCCGGCACGAATCCGCCCGGCGGATTTGTGCCGAGGTCCGGTGAACTGGCCATTCTGTGGATGGGTTTTAGGCGGTTTTCCATCTACCTCGGCGAATGCGGGCTGGTTCCCCTTATTCCGCCTCAGTTACGCTATGTCGGCGATTGCTGCGCAAACAAATTCTCCACGTATGGGTACAGCACCATTACTCGATCACGCAAACATAGGGATTACACTCGTCTCGAGTGAGACGTCCCCTGGGGGGTTCACCAGGGGCCGAACCGCACAATAACCCTGCGTTCGCTGTGGGGCGGTGGAGGGGTGAAGTGGACTGCGGTAGTCGTCGTGGAATTGTGGACCACTGCGGCTGCGGCGGGGACGAAACCTCTCCGCCGTTTCTAGGTATCTGGTTAACATACAATACAATACAATGCTGTTATCACAGAACGAGGGTTAGTGAAAAGAATTTATTTATCACCTCGACGAAAACAAACTGTAACTATGACGCTGCACTTAGCAGTCCCCAGGCTCAGACTGTGGTGAGGTGCCTGCTAGAGACTCTTTTGGTATTAAATGCCTGTAAGTTAGAACCTAAAGATTTTTATTTGATTGTATTAAAATTTGCTGTACATTTTATGATTTAGTGAACTGATAATATTAAAATGAAAGAAATGAGCTGACTAAGCTATTCAACACGAATTATAGACTGCACCACGAGTAATCGTATTGTTAAAAAAGAACAAAAAGTTGACATTCATGTCCCTGCCAAAATTTGTATTTCATTTGAAAAATACAGTGTATTGTAATGACACACAGACATGCTTGTAGGGCTAACGCAAGATAATAAAAGGCATGTAACAACCAAGAAAATTTTATGTATATTAAATTTAAAAGAAAGAAACCTCATCAACGAGTAAAGTTATCTGAAAGCGGCTTACCCCAGCTTCAAGAGCTCAAGAATCCACATCTAGCAACAGAAAGCAGAAAAAACTTGGCGAGTGCTGGTGAAAACCGGTATGGAATAATCGGCTTTCCGAGAAATCGAATTCACTTCAAACCCCCAAAATTTAGTTAACAGTCCGTTAAGAGTCTTAACGATTTTGCATACTGACCGGGCGCCGCTGAGAATACGGAGCAACGGAGCGCTAGGTTTGATACGTGTCCGCTGACCCAATTCGTGACGGCTTTCTGTTGAAAAGTTCTGTCGAATAAGTCCGTAAAAATAATTACATTTGCATTTTGTTTGTTCATAGGAGGGCCCGCACACGAAGTGTTAAATACAAAGACATTTTTTAGTTTAAATATTTGTGGTACAGTCCCGTTTGTGATGCGTGCGCCCTGCTTGCTTCACTCGTTCTCTGCACACTGATTCTTCAGTGCAACACATTTTCCCAGTGGTAATGACTTAGTGGACACCTTTGCTGCGGAAATCTGCATTTCGGATCTTCAGGGAAAGTTCCACTTCGAAAATCATATCGTCGCCATCGTGAAATTTTGTGACACATAATCGTTTCTTCATCGGAGGAAAATGGAAGGTGTCACTGGCTGCCATGTCAAAACAATAGTGAGGAAGAGGGGAGGGTAAAATATGATAGCCCAAAGGAGTAAAAGTGTAATCGGGTCCCATGCAGAATGTGCTGCAGCATAACCATATTCCGTCAGCACCATTCCCTAGAAAATTCCAAAACCACTCAGTGTGAATTTCTCAGATGACGGTAGGATCTTATCCTTTTTGGGTGACGGTGGTTCTGCGTTGCCAATGCTTCCTTCTTCTTGCCGGGGTCATAGTGATACATGCAGAACTCATAGAAAATGGTTCAAATGGCTCTGAGGACTACGGGACTTAACTTCTGAGGTCATCAGTCCTCTAGAACTTAGAACTACTTAAACCTAACTAAGCTAAGGACATCACACACATCCATGCCCGAGGCAGGATTCGAATCTGCGACCGTAGCGGTCGCGCGGTTCCAGACTGTAGAGCCTAACCGCTCGGCCACCTCGGCCGACAACTCATAAATGGGGATCAGTCTGGATACCACGTCCTCTTGATTGGACATTTCCGCTGCTGGTTCGGTTCGAAGGGCTTTCTGAATGGGTGTGAGCGGTTGCGGGACACAGCAGCCGGCGACCTTCGTCATGTTCAAACTGTCGTGCAGGATGATGAATACTGATCTCACTTTTTGTAGCATCGCTTCAACTGTGTTACACGGACCTTTGAGCGAGCAGCGCTTCCTCGTCTCTTGCAATTCCAGGTTCTTGAGACAGAGATGATTTACGACCATGTTCTTCTTCATACACACTTGCTGAAACTCACTGGAAGCGTCTGCGTGTGTGCCTCCTAACCCCAGTGCCATATGACAGTATATTGCTCATTTACACTTCATCGACTGCAATATAGGTTGTAGCAACGTTGCTCCCCTACAAATGCAGAATCAGAAATACCAGGCGATACTTAACGTCACCAAGGGTTACCGCCATTTCTCTGGGAAGGCGTTGCAGCATGCTGTGGTAGTCTGGCGTGGGAATTCAGTGTTTACCAAGACTTTCACGAGGCTACGTAATATTTCGTTACTGTCCGTCGTAGATAGGGTTGCTCTAATTGCTTTCGGTAGATGTTGTTTCATTGTGAGTGCTTCCTATTACGAGCAGCTCAGAATGATTGTCACCAACAACAGTGCTATATTAATATTTTTCACAAGTCCTTAAAGAAAACTGAACAGTATTTTGTTTTAACGTCAAACCCCCTGTACGGTGATACAGCCTCTTTTATTCTGTTCATCATATGAATTTACCTTCGTAGGTTCGTTATTTTTCTCACTTTCAGCTACACACAGTAATATCGCTACCAACCGCAGACGTGAAAAACCTTACGTCCACTCTATGCCACTGTGAACTTCGATCTTTTCTCTGTGGTCAGCGAGCAGAATGCGGAAGGAGTGACTGCCCCGTCAAGTCGGCTGCTGCAGATAGCTGGGTGAGCAGCGGTCGTGATACGTCTTTACAGAGACCCGGTTCTATGCCAAGGTAGTGTGCGGAATCTCCCATTTAGCTGGGTTCTTCTTCCTCAGGGGATACCGCCTTAACAAAAAATGGTTCAATTGGCTCTGAGCACTATGTGTCAACATGAGGTCATCAGTCCCCTAGACTTAGACCAACTTAAACCTGACTAACATAAGGACGTCACACACATCCATTCTCGAGGCAGGATTCGAACCTGCGACCGTAGCAGCAGCGCGGTTCCGGACTGAAGCGCCTAGAACCGCTCGGCCACAACGGTCGGCCCACCTTAACATGTTGTAGCATTATCCGTGGGGGCAAAGAGGTCTGCGTGGTATCCCAGCGCAGGTTGGCTGCCAAAATGGTTTCCCAAGCCGGACAGGCTAAAGGAGGGGAGGAAGGGGGTGGGAGGAATAAGATAAAGTGTATCCCACAACGACCTATTGGTCCCATTCTCCTATTCTAAGCCTGTCTTTTCCAAATCCCTCTTGGTGTCATCTCTAAGTAAAGGGTAGGGAGGACTCTTAGGCGTAGGGAAGTGAACCACTGAAAGAAAATCAGGCGGGTTGGAAAGCTGCAGAGTGGTAGCCCCACTGTCCAACTATACTTGCGTAGCCCTTGTAAGACGTCCAGATGAATTTTCAATATTATTACCAGTACACAAAACAGCCTCGGATAAAGGAGAGATACACCGATGACGAACCCGGAAAAGAGAAAAATTAAGGATAAATGGATTGCTAATACAATGTCAGAGGTTAAGAATACGAAGAAGAAGAGCTTTAAAAAGGGCCAAGATAGACAGAGCTTCTACAATAGCAACAAGAAAATACTAGAGAGTAATAAATATCTAAGACAGTATTTGATGTTATACAGCTGAACACGAAAACAGGAGACAGCAAGCAAAGTGATTGCCGTTTACGTACAAAAGAAAGGAGATTTAAACGCAAGCTTAGAGAATAACCTATCGTAAATACTGTAGGAAAAGGGGAAGGAATGTCATAAATAACAGGGGAAGATTGCTTAGAGTTTGTGTTTCTTTCAACAAACTAAAGGTAACCAACACATTGTTCTGCAGTGGTCAGCTCGAGGATGAAGATCTCTTATTGACTACATTATTATTAACGAAAAACTAGAAGGCAAAGTAAGAGACATAAAAGTGTACAAGGGATATGACATAGGTTCAGACCATTTGTTGATTATATCTCTATGTGCACGAAATGGAGAAAGAATGAAAAGGTGACAGAGGAAAAGACGAAGGAAGAAATATACAAATTATATCTGCTAAATGAAGAAAGCACACGATGTGTGTACCAGAAAAGATTTTATCAAGAGCTAGAAAAGGAATAAGCAGATCGTTATTATTATTATTATGCGTATGGCACGCCTTTTTTTTTTTTTTTTTTTTGGTCGTCTACTGACTGGTTTGATGCGGCCCGCCACGAATTCCTTTCCTGTGCTAACCTCTTCATCTCAGAGTAGCACTTGCAACCTAAGTCCTCAATTATTTGCTTGACGTATTCCAATCTCTGTCTTCCTCTACAGTTTTTGCCCTCTACAGCTCCCTCTAGTACCATGGAAGTCATTCCCCCATGTCTTAGCAAATGCCCTGTCATTCTGTCCCTTCTCCTTATCAGTGTTTTCCACATATTCCTTTCCTCTCCGATTCTGCGTAGAACCTCCTCATTCCTTACCTTATCAGTCCACCTAATTTTCAACATTCGTCTATAGCACCACATCTCAAATGCTTCGAATCTCTTCTGTTCCGGTTTTCCCACAGTCCATGTTTCACTACCATACAATGCTGTACTCCAGACGTACATCTTCAGAAATTTCTTCCTCAAATTAAGGCCGGTATTTGATATTAGTAGACTTCTCTTGGCCATAAATGCCTTTATTGCCATAGCGAGTCTGCTTTTGATGTCCTCCTTGCTCCGTCCGTCATTGGTTATTTTGCTGCCTAGGTAGCAGAATTCCTTAACTTCATTGACTTGGTGACCATCAATCCTGATGTTAAGTTTCTCGCTGTTCTCATTTCTACTGCTTCTCATTACCTTCGTCTTTCTCCGATTTACTCTCAAACCATACTGTGTACTCATTAGACTGTTCATTCCGTTCAGCAGATCATTTAATTCTTCTTCACTTTCACTCAGGATAGCAATGTCATCAGCGAATCGTATCATTGATATCCTTTCTCCTTGTATTTTAATTCCACCCCTGAACCTTTCTTTTGTTTCCATCATTGCTTCCTCGATGTACAGATTGAAGAGTAGGGGCGAAAGGCTACAGCCTTGTCTTACACCCTTCTAATACGAGCACTTCGTTCTTGATCGTCCACTCTTATTATTCCCTCTTGGTTGTTGTACATATTGTATATGACCCGTCTCTCCCTATAGCTTACCCCTACTTTTTTCAGAATCTCGAACAGCTTGCACCATTTTATATTGTCGAACGCTTTTTCCAGGTCGACAAATCCTATGAAAGTGTCTTGATTTTTCTTTAGCCTTGCTTCCATTATTAGCCGTAACGTCAGAATTGCCTCTCTCGTCCCTTTACAGCACGCACATGCAGTACATTTATAATAGTAATGAATGTCATTGCATAAAAAATCAGTTAAATGTTAATATCTAGGTTTCTAGTTCATTCCACCACTGTGGCATTGGCATTCATAAAATCATTCCACGTTCCTTTATTGAATCATAGGATGCACTCCTGTCTTATATGTCTCATGGGTTGTTTTAGTGCACCCCAATCACAACTCAGAGACTCCACAACAGTCCATTTACCAAGTGAATCAGAGCACCGACCACATCCGGTGCGGATCTTATTTAATTTGACCCAAAGTTCTGACACTCACTATATTACAATTATATTTCTTGAACCATTCGCTTTCTTGGCAGTTTCCGATGTGTTGGCAGTTATTGTTTCAGAGCTCTCTTACTTTAGTGTTACTTGTACTTAGCTATACAGCAAACGGTAATGGCGACTGTTTCGAACGAAGCCTTTTTCTTCGTAAGACAGGTATGTCGTGATAAATGGGTAGTTTCTTATTGTGGTAATCTCTAAGCAGGGCTTCAGTTCTGCAAATCTGTGATGGATAGGTATTGTTCAGCAGCAAAAGCCAGGAGCTGGTCTGATTGTACCCATAATAATGTGCATTGTGTAGCAGAGCTGCGTATCTATGAGGCCGGTATGACAGATATTACAGCCGGCCGAGGTGGCAGAGCGGTTCGAGGCGCTACAGTTTGGAACCGCGCGACTGCTACGGTCGCAGGTTCGAATCCTGCCTCGGGCGTGGATGTGTGTGATGTCCTTAGGTTAGTTAGGTTTAAGTAGTTCTAAGTTCTAGGGGACTGATGACCTCAGAAGTTAAGTCCCATAGTGCTCAGAGCCATTTTATTTTGACAGATATTACACCACGTTCCAGCACAATACACTGCTGCCGAAAAATCCAGTGCAAGAGCCAATGTATGCAAAGTCTCCATTGAAACCTCCCACGATGTGCCACACAGCCCCTGAATGATGTCGCCATTTTTTGTCTTGGCTGATGTGTTTCCAAGATGTTTTTTTATGAGAGTGCGGTCGAGTGTGCTGCCAAGGTACTTACGGTATTTTTGTGATGGAGAAGATTGCCATCAAATTTCACCTTGAGCTAAGTGATAGTCTGTATTTTGTTAAGGTGATACGAACGAACCTCGCTCTTACTCGTGCTGGACATCGATCTCCATTTTTCGAAATATGAGTTAAGGGCCGCTACGCCCACAGTTAGTGTTCCCTCTATATCTGGAAATACATAAATATAAATGATGCTGTCATTTACCGTCTTGTCATCAGATAACCAAAACGAGTTGCAAAATGATATAGATAAGATATCTGCATGGTGCATAAAGTGGCGACTGACCGCTGAATAAAGAAAAGTGTGAAGTTATTCACATGAGTACTAAAAGAAATCCTCTAAATTTCGATTACGCGATAAGTCACACAAATCTGAAGGCTGTAAATTCAACAAAATACTTAGGGATTACAACTACAAATAACTTAAATTGGAACGATCACATAGATAATGTTGTGGGTAGAGCAAACCAAAGACTGCGGTTCACTGGCAAAACAGAAGATGCAACAGGTCTACTAAAGAGACTGCTTACACCACTCTTGTCCACCCTATTCTGGAGTATTGCTGTGCGGTGTGGGATCCCCATCAGGTGGGACTGACGGATGAAATCGAAAAAATACAAAGAAGGGCAGCTCGTTTTGTATTATCGCGAAATAGGGGAGATAGTGCCGCAGACATGATACGTGAACTGGAGTGGCAATCATTAAAACAAAGGCGGGCTCTTCTCATGATATTTCAGTCATCAGTTTTCACCTCCGATTACGAAAACATTCTGTTGGCACCAACCTACATAGGGTGAAATGATCATCACGGTAAAATAAGAGAAATCAGGGCTCACACAGAAAAATTTAAGTGCTCGTTTTTCCTACGCGCCGTTTGAGAGTGGAACGGTAGAGAGACAGCTTGAAGGTGGTTCACTGAACCCTCTGCCAGGCAGAGTAATCACGTAGATGTAGATAGATGTAAATGTAAAGGTTGACCAGAAGAGGTGCGAGAACTAAGCCCTATGGCAGGCCATTACTTAATTTTCTTTTTGAGCTTCTAATTTCTCCCAAGCAAAACTGAAAGTATCGATTACGTATCATGTTATTAACAGGACACGGTGTTATTCAGCACTTAATTCTTTTCAGTTCCTTGGGAAATGTTGGTCTTCAAAATAACAGAGGAAAAGCGAGACAGCCAGTGTTTGGCATTTTCACCAAATAAATATTTTGGGTGAGTATTATCAGACCCTCGAGACTTAACACGTTTAATCCCCCATAAAGATACCTCTCATTAGGCTGAATGGGGAACAGAATGTTGAATCGAGTCAAGTCTAAGAATTGTTGCCGGCCGGAGTGGCCGAGTGGTTCTAGGCGCTATAGTCTGGAACCGCGCGACCGGTACGGTCGCAGGTTCGAATCCTGCCTCGGGTATGGATCTGTGTGATGTCCTTAGGTTACTTAGGTTTAAGACGTTCAAAGTTCTAGGGGACTGATGACCTCAGAAGTTAAGTCCCATAGTGCTCAGAGCCATTTGAACCATTAAGAATTGTTAGCTCTTCTTTGATCTGGGAGGTATACTGTTCATCCCTGGACGTTCTGGTCTTTTATACATTTTGGTTAACAATATGATTGGCTGAAATACCGGGGTTCTGATCAGATTTATTAAAGGAGCCACCCAATTTACGGAGCGAGAACCAAGCCTTCCAACTTGAGTGTTTGAAACTCACGTTTCCTACCGTCCCAGACTCGCGCACTTTCCTTGCATTATCAAGACTTTGAACACGTTCATCTGCAATGTCACTGTCTCTACCTTTGTTAAATTGTTTATATAGATGTTCACATCTCTCATCTGGCCCTGGGATACATTCTGTTCTGCATCCAAGGTCAATATCTTTCTTAGCAATTCAAGAACAGCTCCAACAAAACGACTGTAGCTCTAGGTTCTGGTGGAATGAAACAAGTATATTTGTTCAGGTGCTCCGAGAAACCTGCCACTTTTCCCCTGTAATGTTCGTCTACATCGTGATACTGACGGGACCAAAGGGATGGATAAGCCAACGCTGATAATAACAGGTCCGTGCTGGCTATGTGGGAAGTCTGACAAGACTTTACTTCAAGTGGGAAGTGGTCAGTCTTTACGATCACTGGAGACACAACAGAGGTTTGGGTTATAACGTCTCTGTCACGTAGCTGATCTAAAAGTATCCATATCCTTGGCGTCAAAAGCTAGGTAAAGATTGTTATTTTCAGTCCAATCGACAAGTGCATTACCGCAGTCGTCGTTATGCAAATACTTCCAATGCCCGTGGTGACTGTTAAAATCACCAAGTTTATTAATGGATGGACAGAAACTGGCAGAACATTTGCCAGCCAATCCACATTAGCTCTTATGTCGATATCTCTGAGAGTGAACTCTTCGTGCTGTAACATCCACGAGATAAATTTTAGCTACAGTGCGACGAGAGGAAATTATGCCTCTAACAGTTATAAACATTATCTATTCGACGTATGAAAAAACAGTGAAAACGATGATACATATTGATTATTTATAAAATATTCTATGATGTAACTGGACATATCGATGTGTATCGTACAAAGACAATGATAATTGTAAATTCCTTTATGATCTGCGTTTGTCTTCCTTTGTTTTTACCTTTTGTTGGTTGGCTTTTGTAGGTTGCGGACGCATATCAAACTGAGGTCTGTTAAGAAATTGCATTTATTTGTTAATTATTACTTGAGAATAGAGTTCGTTATTATTATAAGTATGAGTTAATAATTATTTGTAACTTTAATTCCTCTCTCAGTAAGCATTATCTGTGTTAATTATTTCTTTCCGCTGCAAGGAGCGCAGCCATTGATGATAGCGATTTGTATCGCGTTTTTGTCTGTGTTTTCCTTAGAAACAAATCAAATGTTTGATTGATGAAGTCTAAATAGTGCACAATATGAAAGCAGAGTTTCATAAGCATTTCAAATACTTACTTATTTGGTCTAACAATAGAAAGTCTCTATCAGTTGTCTGCCGCCATCTTAACAATTATCTCAGCGGCAAATTACGCAACTCTGCAGACATAAATGCCGAACGTAATACAAATGTGTAAAAATGAATGTGCACTGGTGGTCCCGAACTCATTGTAATGAAAATAATTCGAATCAGATTGGTTATTTAAAAACAGTGATCATAGCACGATCCGTATAAGAAACTTTTCTAGCTGATGTATGGACCCGAAATTAATTACGCACGAGTTGCGAAGAGCATTGTTTCAGGTAACATACGTAAGTGTTGTGCGCGGCTGATATTCGGTGGTTTTAATGATCATTTTGCTGAAGATAACTATTTCCATCATAATCAATAGCTGTATAGAATCTGTTGTATGAAATGTGATTTAGTGACATTTACACAACTTACAGACAACACTTTAACACGACGTTAACTTGGAGTTCTTTAGCAACTTGAGCAAATCTTTAGCTGGGAGAAAAATTATTTAGTAATTACTCAATGTAATAAACTAAGATTATCATTTTCATTTACAAATTAGTTAAATATGAAACCACAGAATAAAACAGCGAACGCCACACTGGCGTCCAACGTGGGGTCACCATTGCACATTTATTCATTTTAATAATTGAAATTGTGATCTATTACAGGTACGAAGTACCAAAACAAACTATTAATCATTGTTTATTTACTTGTTTCATGAGCATTAACATGTTCCTACCGAGCTGCTGTACGAATCTGTATCTGCGCCGGTGCTACAGTACCATCATATACGCAGTGCAGTCCAACACTCTCAATCAATGTTGTTGTTGTTGTGGTCTTCAGTCCTGAGACTGGTTTGATGCAGCTCTCCATGCTACTCTATCCTGTGCAAGCTTCTTCATCTCCCAGTATCTACTGCAATCTACATCCTTCTGAATCTGCTTAGTGTATTCATCTCTTGGTCTCCCTCTACGATTTTTACCCTCCACGCTGCCCTCCAATGCTAAATTTGTGATCCCTTGATGCCTCAAAACATGTCCTACCAACCGATCCCTTCTTCTAGTCAAGTTGTGCCACAAACTTCTCTTCTCTCCAATCCTATTCAATACCTCCTCATTAGTTACGTGATCTACCCACCTTATCTTCAGCATTCTTCTGTAGCACCACATTTCGAAAGCTTCTATTCTCTTTTTGTCCAAACTAGTTATCGTCCATGTTTCACTTCCATACATGCCTACACTCCATACAAATACTTTCAGAAACGACTTCCTGACACTTAAATCTATACTCGATGTTAACAAATTCCTCTTCTTGAGAAACGCTTTCCTTGCCATTGCCAGTCTACATTTTATATCCTCTCTACTTCGACCATTATCGGTTATTTTACTCCCTAAATAGCAAAACTCCTTTACTACTTTAAGTGTCTCATTTCCTAATCTAATTCCCTCGGCATCACCCGACTTAATTTGACTACATTCCATTATCCTCGTTTTGCTTTTGTTGATGTTCATCTTATATCCTCCTTTCAAGACACTGTCCATTCCGTTCAACTGCTCTTCCAAGTCCTTTGCTGTCTCTGACAGAATTACAATGTCATCGGCAAACCTCAAAGTTTTTACTTCTTCTCCATGAATTTTAATACCTGCTCCGAATTTTTCCTTTGTTTCCTTTACTGCTTGCTCAATATACAGATTGAATAACATCGGGGAGAGGCTACAACCCTGTCTTACTCCTTTCCCAACCACTGCTTCCCTTTCATGCACCTCGACTCTTATAACTGCCATCTGGTTTCTGTACAAACTGTAAGTAGCCTTTCGCTCCCTGTATTTTACCCCTGCCACCTTCAGAATTTGAAAGAGAGTATTCCAGTTAACATTGTCAAAAGCTTTCTCTAAGTCTACAAATGCTAGAAACGTAGGTTTGCCTTTTCTTAATCTTTCTTCTAAGATAAGTCGTAAGGTCAGTATTGCCTCACGTGTTCCAACATTTCTACGGAATCCAAACTGATCTTCCCCGAGGTCGGCTTCTACTAGTTTTTCCATTCGTCTGTAAAGAATTCGCGTTAGTATTTTGCAGCTGTGACTTATTAAACTGATAGTTCGGTAATTTTCACATCTGTCAACACCTGCTTTCTTTGGGATTGGAATTATTATATTCTTCTTGATGTCTGAGGGTATTTCGCCTGTCTCATACATCGTGCTCACCAGATGGTAGAGTTTTGTCATGACTGGCTCTCCCGAGGCCATCAGTAGTTCAAATGGAATGTTGTCTACTCCCGGGGCCTTGTTTCGACTCAGGTCTTTCAGTGCTCTGTCAAACTCTTCACGCAGTAACTTATCTCCCATTTCGTCTTCATCTACATCCTCTTCCATTTCCATAATATTGTCCTCAAGTACATCGCCCTTGTATAAACCCTCTATATACTCCTTCCACCTTTCTGCCTTCCCTTCTTTGCTTAGAACTGGGTTGCCATCTGAGCTCTTGATATTCATACAAGTGGTTCTCTTCTCTCCAAAGGTCTCTTTAATTTTCCTGTAGGCAGTATATATCTTACCCCTAGTGAGACAAGCCTCTACATCCTTACATTTGTCCTCTAGCCATCCCTGCTTAGCCATTTTGCACTTCCTGTCGATATCATTTTTGAGACGTTTGTATTCCTTTTTGCCTGCTTCATTTACTGCATTTTTATATTTTCTCCTTTCATCAATAAAATTCAATACTTCTTCTGTTACCCAAGGATTTCTATTAGCCCTCGTCTTTTTACCTACTTGATCCTCTGCTGCCTTCACTACTTCATCCCTCAGAGCTACCCATTCTTCTTCTACTGTATTTCTTTCCCCCATTCCTGTCAATTTTTCCCTTATGCTCTCCCTGAAACTCTCTACAACCTCTGGTTTTTTCAGTTTATCCAGGTCCCATCTCCTTAAATTCCCACCTTTTTGCAGTTTCTTCAGTTTCAATCTGCAGTTCATAACCAATAGATTGTGGTCAGAATCCACATCTGCCCCAGGAAATGTCTTACAATTTAAAACCTGGTTCCTAAATCTCTGTCTTACCATTATATAATCTATCTGATACCTTTTAGTATCTCCAGGATTCTTCCAGGTATACAACCTTCTTTTATGATTCTTGAACCAAGTGTTGGCTATGATTAAGTTATGCTCTGTGCAAAATTCTACAAGGCGGCTTCCTCTTTCATTCCTTCCCCCCAATCCATATTCACCTACTATGTTTCCTTCTCTCCCTTTTCCTACTGACGAATTCCAGTCACCCATGACTATTAAATTTTCGTCTCCCTTCACTATCTGAATAATTTCTTTTATCTCGTCATACATTTCATCTATTTCTTCATCATCTGCAGAGGTAGTTGGCATATAAACTTGTACTACTGTAGTAGGCATGGGCTTTGTGTCTATCTTGGCCACAACAATGCGTTCACTATGCTGTTTGTAGTAGCTAAGCCGCACTCCTATTTTTTTATTCATTATTAAACCTACTCCTGCATTACCCCTATTTGATTTTGTATTTATAACCCTGTAATCACCTGACCAAAAGTCTTGTTCTTCCTGCCACCGAACTTCACTAATTCCCACAATATCTAACTTTAACCTATCCATTTCCCTTTTTAAATTTTCTAACCTACCTGCCCGATTAAGGGATCTAACATTCCACGCTCCGATCCGTAGAACGCCAGTTTTCTTTCTCCTGATAACGACGTCCTCCTTAGTAGTCCCCGCCCGGAGATCCGAATGGGGGACTATTTTACCCAAGAGGACGCCATCATCATTTAATCATACAGTAGAGCTGCATGTCCTCGGGAAAAATTACGGCTGTAGTTTCCCCTTGCTTTCAGCCGTTCGCAGTACCAGCACAGCAAGGCCGTTTTGGTTAATGTTACAAGGCCAGATCAATCAATCATCCAGACTGTTGCCTCTGCAACTACTGAAAAGGCTGCTGCCCCTCTTCAGGAACCACATGTTTGTCTGGCCTCTCAACAGATACCCCTCCGTTGTGGTTGCACCTACGGTACGGCCATCTGTATCGCTGAGGCACGCAAGCCTCCCCACCAACGGCAAGGTCCATGGTTCATGGGGGGTTCTCAATCAATACATGTAGAAATAGATGTTCATGTTCAGTAATTACGTAGCAACACCCAAACAACATTCGCTGCATGTGCAATACAAAATTAAAATCACTACCTTCAGCGATAAGTAGTAATAATTGAATATTCTGGCTGCGAAAATAATATTTTTAAGTGTTATTTGTGTATATGTGTTAGTTATAAGATTATTTTGTGTCAATTGGTGCTTGTCAGTGACATATATATTTGTTGTGCTATTTTGGTGATAGAATGGTTAAACAAAAGAAAAATAAACCGAATGAGCATACTGATGCAGATATGACATCAGAGTCTCAGGTCGAGCAATCTACCCATATTTCTGTCGAATTATTAGAAAATTTAATTATGAATGATAATTTAGTAACTGATGTTCCGAGTGATAGTAAAACTGAGGAGTTGCCAAAACAAACTGACACTCCTGCATTCAATCAGTTAGGAATTAATGACAATATTTGTTCTGGGCAGGGGGCAGAAGTTAGCAATGCTCAAGCTATGTCCATACAGGATATGCTAACAGCATTTTTTGAAAAGTTTACTATTAAAGAGCAGGAGCGTGAAAGACCATGTCAGTAGGAAAAGGAAAAACGTGGACAGGAAAAGCTTATAGAAAAACAGCAACAGGAGCTATGGGACCAAGAAAAGGAAAAGAAATTTATGGAAAATATAAACAATATTTTTCTAGAAAGAGATAAATAAATTGTCTGTAGATTAAATCAAGTGTTGGTCGATCACGTTTATGCTGTTACTACCCATTTTAAGCAGGTGATCGATGCAGTAAAAACCACTATTGAACCATTAACAAACATTCCAGTTCAGGTCAATAGCCTTCAAACTGAAGTAGATAGACTAGAGAACCAATCCAAAGCTTGGGCTACCGCTGTGGAAATAATGCAGGAGGACATTCCCTCGGAAATCCGAAAGCAAGTCCGAACAGAAGTAGCCAGGGTGCTGAGCTCTGAAAATCAAAACTTTGAAAATCTGACAGTATGCAGTAATGACAACACTGATACTGACAGGCAAAAGATCGCAGATAATCTAACGGCTAATTTTAATGCACCACAAGGAAGACCAAATTTTGGTACTCAACCTATATTACCAGAGCAATATGTGACACCAAGGAACAATAACAGTGGAATAGAATGTACTTGTAAGAAAGTGACCACACCACCTGCGAATGACAGCAATTCCATGCACTTAACTACTTTGATACATGAAGAAAGCCTGATTAAGCATAGACAGTTTCAAATATTTAACAAAGAAAGCAAGAAAAACATACATCCAGTAGTCTTCATTCGAAACTTCAAAAGTGTTCTTCCAAAATCATGGTCGGAAGAACAGAAAATACAGTTTGTGGTTTCACATATTTCTGGTGATGCATCGCTCTGGGCATTAAATGCAACAGAAACGTGCAAGACTTTCCACGACTTTGAAAAAGCGTTCCTTGATCAATTCTGGTCAGCGTCTACTCAAGAGCGACTCCGAAAAGTTGTTTACAATGCAGAAATGTACAATCCGAAGTCAGGTTCCTTAAGAAAGTACTTTGAAAAATATATTAACATGACGCGGTACTGAGATGAGCCAGTAACCACCAGAGACTTATTGCGAGTGTTAAAAGCTAGATTACCCATACATATTAGAGAAAAATTATTTAATGTTACAGACACCGATCTGAAAGAATTTCTGTCTGTAATTGATTCTCTGGATCTGGTGCAAGAAGACGCCAGAAAAAATTCTGACGTGATCAACAATAATAATAGTCCTAACAGAAAAAATTCATAGAATGGAAATAATGGAAATAGGGGCGAAGGTAGTCCAAAGAAAAATAAAAATAAGGTTTATAGTAACGGAAAATACAATAATAATAATAGTAGTAGGAATCCATACAACCAAAATGTTGGTTATCCTAATAATAATAACAGTAATTATCAAAAGGCCGAAGAACACCAATAACCGAATGGTAATCAGAGGCCGTACCACAATGAAAACCCAAACAATAACAATAGCAACCGAAAGAGACGAAATGACAACAGGTCAGACAGTCCATATAAAGACAAGCCTAAAAATATGCGGGGTGACAGTAAATATTGGCGACAGCCAGGGCCAAGAAATTGGCAGCCACAGCAAAATTCTATCAATTCAGGTCAGCCACTAAATTATGTACAGGCTGTACTTATACCAAGCAATCAATATCCACCGTGGTGGGATCCTAGCAGGCCTCCTCCGACTGAAAACTCACAAAATGTTAGAATAGTGGAGGTACCTTCAGAAGCAAAACAAAACACTCAGAAGCCAACAAACTAATTTCGGTCCCTGTAGGCCTTCGCCAGGTGACCGAGGCCAACAATGAAGGCAATAGGTCGACAACACAAAAAATAAACATGATACGGTATCAGGATGGCAACAGGATCGAAGATGAGTTATATCAGGAACCTGCTGTCTCTGATAAGCCACAAAGGGAAAATGTCCAAGCAAGTGTCACCGGAGCTGTAAATGGTCTAACAACTACTATTCTGTTTGACACAGGTGCGAATGTATCAGTTATGAACACGCAGTTTTTCAAGAAGGTATCGGAGATAGGAAGATTGCCGATTTTGCCGGTTGCAAATTGTAAGGTTATAGGGGCATTGGGAAAAAGGCACACAGTGTAAAATACCAGACACAGGTGTAAGTTTCCTTGGGAAATGATCGCTTATTATGCATGTTCCTACTAATGGATAACTTGTCAGTACCGGTGCTACTGGGTCTTGAGTTCCTCCGAGAAAGGGAAGCTGTAATTGATCTCGCCCGTTGGACATGTGCACTTAGGTACCAACAGCGACCCATAACATTAATGCTGAATCGGGAGTTCGGTGCGAACCTTCCGCTGATGAGAAAAATGAATCTTTCCGTCAGCAAACAGAAGTTGTTAGTGTTGGATCATAAGCACCCACAGATGTGTCACAAAAAGCGAAATAACGATGCACCCGTCAACGTGAGTGACATCGTCACAACAATAGAAGAGAAAGTACAGGAGGCAACTTGCATTAATGGTTAAGAGGCTAGACAATTAACAGAATTATTATCCGGATACCTCGAAGTATTCACTGAACGCCATGGAATCATAAAAGATTACCAGTATAATATGAAAGTATATCCGCGCAAGACCTATTGTAGAGCATCTTACTCGGTCCCCTGGACTAAGAAAAACGAAGTGAATACAAAAGGACCAATCAGAAGTGAAAGTGCACTACCCCATAACTGTAAATATAATGTTTATGGTAAAATAATTAGCAGTAATAATGTGATAATATTATGTATGCATTATTTTATAGGCTTTTATATCAAGTATTACACTGTAATGTTCTTGAATTATTTGAACAAGGAGTAGAGAATCTCCATAATAAATGTATTTTTACTCTAAAAGGGATAAATAACTTCATAAATACTTGAGTGTTATTGAATTAATTGTGAGGAATTTCACCTTTCTATACGTAGGATAGAAATGATTAAAACGCTTAAATAATATATTGTTCGTGTGTAAGAATGGATATAACAAAAATATTTTCATAAGATTGAGTCATGTAGTCCCACACACGTAGCGAGTGTTGGTGGTGTGTGAGCTGTGTGCATTAAAAAAAAAATAGTTAAGCCAAATCTGAACGTGTACTAATTTATATACACGGTTTCATTACGAAGTCATTTAAAATGCTCTTATGAGCAACATTCCTGTTAGATAAACCGAACATGGACATCTGTCCCAAAAACATGGTAAATAACAATCCCAATAAAAAAAATAAAAAATAGAAATATGTAAATATATATGTATCTGTAATAAAAATGGAAATGTACTGTTATCTGGACAGTTCAGTAATGATCTCATGGTCAAGATAATGTAGCAGATTCTGAAAGTTTTATATTGTCTCATGTTCATGTGACAGTGTAAAATTTTAAATTCGTTATTCAGTCATAGTAACATGAACATATGTGCAAGTGTACCAGACCTCGTTACTTGAAAAGTGTCATTTGCATATAGATTGTCTGTTAAGTACTGTGGAAAACTACTGACAGCAATGAGAACAGTGAAACGTGTTTCGCAGGTACTAGTGAACGCGTGAAGAACTGTGATTTACATTGTGAATAATGATAAACAGTGATAAAAACTGTGATCACGTAACCTTATGAACGCTCTTGGAGTGTCAAAGTTAGCAGCAACGCTATGAACGTTGAGTACTGTTGACTGTTTAACTTGAACTGATGACCTTTAGTAGTTTGATACGAAGCGTCTTCGCGTGCCAAATTTAATGTGACAGACTGTACAGCCAGACGCGCGGCAAAACAATAATGCAACGTTGGCTACGCAGCGCGTCGCGAAAATATTTACATTCCGCTTAAGTAAACGAAGCAAACTACGGACACTTGTATGATTAACGGTGCAGTGTTCAAAATGTGCATATTGTGATAAACTTACATGTGAATCACTACATTGTGTTGAACAGTGTCAAAATACAGAACATACTCCTAAAACAGTCTAATTCCATCCGTGTGAATGCGAGTGAAATGGACGCTAATAAACTTTTCCACAGGATGAGAATAGTAATTATCTTGTCACTGATGCTTATATTTTGACATTTCATGTACCCATCTGAAACTGAGGGACGTGGGAAAGGAGAAGCAAGACCTGCTGCAGCGCGACTAGTAGCCAGCACCAGATCCAAAACACGATGCAGCCGACGGCAGACGACGCCCCACCGACTCGGCCGGGGGCGGTCCAGCAGCAGCCGCTACCTGTCTGCGTTCCAACGGCTCAACACGGGGGCAGTCTTACGAAGTCAGCGGCAAATTGTTATGACATTCGATAAATGAGTGACTTTGGAAGTTTTATGATATACCGCCATGAGAAAACGTTCATTATCTCAGATGCTTACAACAGAGTCATAAATTTGCATTTTCCAGCATATTTTATTACATTCAAGTCAAGCCTGACTGTTAAAAGTAGGTGTCTGTATTTTCTTGAAGCCCCTTGGACGGTTTTATGTACCCAAATGGGAGGGAGGGGGGATAAGTTAATCTGGGAAGAATCCGCAGCAATTGCCGAGATAATACAGTCACTGAAGTCATTTAAACTATTCGATTCAACTATAATTTTATCATGTCTAAAACAACATTGAAACTAAACATTTGCATCTTGAGAGTAGCAAATCTACGTGGATTACGTGGACTGATAAAAAAAATGCAATAGGTAAAGTAATTTTTGTTCTCAGCCCAAGGGGCATTGTAACATCCACGAGATAAATTTTAGCTACAGTGCGACGAGAGGAAATTATGCCTCTAACAGTTATAAACATTATCTATTCGACGTATGAAAAAACAGTGAAAACGAAGATAAATATTAATTATTTATATAATATTCTATGATGCAAACCTGCCATAAAAGTAAGAGACAAACTACCACTTTTCGGAACAGGTTTCGCCGTACACACTTCCGTACTCGACTCAGTTATTGACTTCACGTCTCCCAATGAAAGAGTCTCCCTGTTATCAGTAAAATCAGCTAATAAAGCATACACTCTGATCAATGTGCACGCCCCCACAAATCACCACAATAAAATCTACCCTGAAACAGTGGAAAATTTCTGGGAAACACTAGAAGAAACAACAAATAAAGTACCTAGGCACCATGTGAAAATCTTAGTAGGCGATTTTAACGCACAATTAGGGAAGGAAAAAAAAATTAAGAGATACCAATGGACCCCACACCAAACACAAACGTACCAACAAGAATGGTGGAAAACTAATCGACTTCTGCAGAAACTTTGGACTTAAAATAATGAGTACCTAGTTTCAAAAACCTGCACATAAATTAACCACATGGAGATCACCCAGTCTTAGACAGGGTGAATACCAAATAGACCATGTCGCAATTTCCAAAGAAAACATAAAATAAATTCAAAACATCAGAACCCGCAAAGGTGTCTTTGAATCAGATCATCATCTTCTCCAAATAAAAACAAAATTCCAACCCAACAGAATGCTAAAAAGGCCACCCAAAAGTACCAAACCAGATCCGGAATATCTGCAACTCAAGAAAGAAAAAATCATCATGCAAATTAATCAGGAAAAATCAACAGACTGGAAGAAACTAACAGAGAAAATTCAGGAAGCCCTGAAATTGGGACAACCCCCTCGCAACAGGAAACATCGCTGGTGGAATGCAACCTGTGATGAGGCAGTCGACAACCGAATAACTGCATGGAAAAAATTTAGCAGTCACAAAACTGAAGAAAACTGGGAGAACTTTCTTAAATCTCAAAAACAGACCTCAAAAATAATTAGAAAAGAAAAACGGGGATATGACAACAACAGACTATCTGAACTCGAGCAGGATTTCATCAAAAATAATACAAGAAATTTTTATAAGACTTTCAGAGAAAACTTACAGGGATACCAAGCGCCTAGCTTGTGCTTCAAGAAACCCAATGGCTCTTTGGAAACCAACACGAAAAATAACTGCAAAATCTTAGCCCAATATTTCAGTTCCCTCCTCAACTGCGAACCACCCCAAGAAAAACTTGTCTCCTCTTCTACAGTATTCACACACCCAGACTCGCATGCCCCGGATCTTGAAGAAATTATGGAGATAGTCAAGCAGTTGAAAAATAACAAAGCACCAGGAGAAGATGGGCTCATTGCTGAGTTCTGGAAACTAAACGATCCTATACTTATGCAGAAATTACACCATATAATGTCAAACATATGAATAACGGAGCAGATACCAGAGGACTGGAAATGCGTTCTAATTCACCCGCTACACAAAAAGGGCGACAAGACAGACATGAACAATTACAGAGGAATTTCCCTGCTCCCAGTCGCTTACAAAATCCTTTCCAAAGCGCTTTTAAAAAGGATAGAATCCCAAGCAGATACACTAATTGGTGAATATCAGGCAGGATACAGAAAAGGACGCTCATGTGCGGAACAGATCTGGTGCTTAAAGACAATATTACAAATGAGGAAATGCAGAAACACAGTAGTTACATTCATCGACTTCAGGAAAGCATATGATTCAGTGGACCGTGGAACCCTGTTTAAAATCATGAAAGAATTTGGGATCGACCGAAAGACACGAAAAATCACAGAACAGACACTTACAGGAACAACGGCCAAAGTGAAACTCATGGTCGAAGTATCAGAACCCTTCGAAATCAAATCTGCAGTCCGACTGTGGGACGAACTATCCCCAATCCTTTTCAATATTGTTCTAGAAAAGATAATCAGGGAATGGGAACCTCACGTAAAGGGTATCCACCGAATTAAAGTCAAGTCCCTTTCTTTCGCTGACGATATTGCAATTATCACCAATAACAGAACAGAAGCGATTCACGCAGTGGAAAAACTACATGAAATTTCACAAAAAACCGGACTACAGATATCTTATGAAAAAACCCAATATACGGAAAGGCAGCCAGAAAATATATCTCCTTTAATAACAAAATATGGTAAAATTGCACAAGTCTGCCATTTTAAATACCTCGGTGAAACTATACAGACCTCAGGATGAAACCGAATTGCCAATGAACAAAGAATCACCAAGCTCCAGAAGGCCTACAAGCTAACATGGACGCATTACAACAAGAAGTGCATTTCGACAGACGCAAAATTAAGGCACTATACAACAGTGATTCTTCCAGAAGCAATCTATGCAGCTGAAACAATGGTGATTGATGGTCATTCAAAAATTAAGGAAATAGAAAAGCAGGAAAGAAAAATTCTCAGGAAGATTTACGGTCCAATCAACAAAAATGGCATTTGGATGAAGAGACCACAAAACGAACTCTATAGAAAGATTAACATAGTAACAGATGAAATCAGAAAGCGCCGAGCCAAATTTTATACACACATCTACAGGATGGAAGACTCCAGAACAGCAAAGAAATTATTTAATATTATAACAAGGAGTAAATGTGGCACAGAATGGCTGAAAGAAGTCCAGAGGGATCTACAGCAGATCAACATAAAAAATCTCGAAGATCGCACCGAGTGCCGGCATAAAATCACAAGTGTGAAGTTTGGGGAAAGAACATCGCGTCAGCCTGGTAAAAAATGGACAGAGGAACGGAAGAAGGAGCATTCTGAGAGGATGAGGAGGTTTTGGGAAGCAGAGAAGAAAAACATCCGAAGATGAAATTATCAATTCAAGTTCAATCGCTCTCCTAAAGGGGAACAATCGTTATAATAATAATAATATTCTATTATGTAATTGGACATATCGATGTGTATCATACAAAGACAATGATAATTGTAAATTCCTTTTATGATCTGCGTTTGTCTTCCTTTGTTTTTACCTTTTGTTGGTTGGCTTTTGTAGGTTGCGGACGCATATCAAACTGAGGTCTGTTAAGAAATTGTAATTATTTGTTAATTATTACTTGAGAATAGAGTTCATTATTATTATAAATACGAGTGAATAATTATTTGTAACTTTAATTCCTCTCTCAGTAAGCGTTATCTGTGTTAATTATTTCTTTCCGCTGCAAGGAGCGCAGCCATTGTTGATAGCGATTTGTATCGCGTTTTTGTCTGTGTTTTCCTTAGAAACAAATCAAATGTTTGCTTGATGAAGTCTAAATAGTGCACAATATGAAAGTAGAGTTTAATAAGCATTTCAAATACTTACTTATTTAGTCTAACAATAGAAAGTCTCTATCAGTTGTCTGCCGCCATCTTAACAATTATCTCAGCGGCAAATTCAAATTACGCAACTCTGCAGACATAAATGCCGAACGTAATACAAATGTGTAAAAATAAATGTGCACCGGTGGTCCCGAACTCGTTGTAATGAAAATAATTCGAATCAGATTGGTTATTTAAAAACAGTGCTCATAGCACGATCCTTATAATAAACTTTTCTAGCTGATGTATGGACCCGAAATTAATTACGCACGAGTTGCGAAGAATATTGTTTCAGGTAACATACGTAAGTGTTGTGCGCGGCTGATATTCGGTGGTTTTAACGATCATTTTGCTGAAGATAACTATTTCCATCATAATCAATAGCTGTATAGAATCTGTTGTATGAACTGTGATTTAGTGACACACAACTTATAGACAACACCTTAACACGACGTTAACTTGGAGTTCTTTAGCAACTTGAGCAAATCTTTAGCCGGGAGAAAAATTATTTAGTAATTACTCAATGTAATAAACTAAGATTATCATTTTCATTTACAAATTGGTTAAAAACCAAACCACTGAATAAAACTTCGAACGCCACAGTGCTTTATTGAAATCTTATGAATCTCATCAGCTGTATACGCTGAGATCATGTGTGCATGATCAGTGTTAGCTCTAACTAAGTAGCAACACTATAAACGTTGTGGTAAGCTGCGCCAATAAGCATTTAGCTGTATATGTTTCCTCCTTTACGAAGATCTTCTTCATGTGATTCGTAGGTTTCCTGGATTGAAAAGCACATCAGTATTATTACATAAAAGAAATTTTTGAAAAGTAATCGCTTTTAGCTAGGCTAATTCCTTCTATATGTATTTGGCAAGTCCCAGTTTTTTAGTCATTTGGTCCTGAGAAGGGCCCTTTGCTAGTGTCTCATTGCCTAAGTTAGTCTGCATGCTTCTCGCCAGGAAGTTCAATAAAGGTCTGGTTGCCAAAACTCTAGCTCATTTAGCATTACCCAGGATATTTTGCTGTGGGAGCGAGCTAGATTTACACCCTGAAGCGGAGGAAATACAGAACGAATGGAAAAATACAGAAACTGAACTTAAGAAAGAAGTTTAGGAAAAAAGAAAAAGATAAGAAGGAAGAAAAATATGGACACCAGGATTAAAGTTATAAGAAAAAAGCAAGACGCTTATGTATCTCAATTAACCAACAGAGGAGAATCATCAAATTTACAAACAAGAGAGAAACGGAGCAAACCGAGCAGAGAAACGACTTCGTCATGTAACTTGGTATAGTTTTATAAGCGTAATAGAAGATGATATCTACGGAACGCAAATGATAGCTTATAAAACAATGATAGTGCTTAATCAAACAGAAAAAGAAGTTGATAAAATTAACAACATCGAAAAAGCAAAATGGATAAAACATTACAAGAACTTGTGGTATGAAGAAACATGCTTCACAGATGATATAGAGGATGAAACTGAAACTGGATGTGTAGACGATTTATGTGTGGATGAATTAAGGGAAACCCTCAACTCCACAAACAACTGGTATGGATGGTATAAAAGCTCAACTGCTAAAATATGAAGGCACCGTGCTACAAAAGAGATTACTACATTTATTTAACATGTGCTGGAGAAATGGATCTATTCCAGATGCATGGTCACAAGCAAAGGTGATATCATTATTCGAAAAAGAAGATCACAATAGCTACGAGAACTATAATAGGACCAATTTATTTCTCACCACATACAAAATTTGTACAAGAATAATGAACACACAGTTAGAGTTATATTGAGAGTTTAGTAGGTGCAGAACAAATGGGAGTTCGGAGGGGCAGACCGACAATAGATGCCGTATGTAGAATAAGCTCGTGGTCTCGCGGTAGCGTTCTCGCTTCCCGAGCACGGGTTCTCGGGTTCGATTCCCGGCGGTGTCAGGGATTTTTCCTGCCTCGAGATGAGTGGGTGTTGTTGGGTCGTCCTCATCATCATTATTCATCCCCATTACGGTCGGAGGAGGGCAATGGCAAACCACCTCCACTAGGACCTTGCCTAGTAAGGAGGCGCGGGTCTCCCGCGTCGCTCCCCTACGCTCTGTTAAAGAAGTATGGGACTCATCATCATCATCATGTAGAATAAAACAAATAATCGAAAAACAGAGAAATTAGGAAAATCTATTTAGCGTTCATTGGACTTATTATGGCATTCGATAATATAATAGAAAGAAACTGTTGAGAATTATGGGGAAAACAGGATATCCACAACACCTAATAAATATTTTAAAAAACCTCTATAAGTACACAAAAGTAATTTTATATATTTTTGGCACTCTTGCACGGCCTATAGCCACTAAAAAAAGCAGTGAGACAAGGCTGCACTATTTCACCCACACTTTTTAACTTTTATTTAGGTGACACAATTCGTAAATGGAAAGAGATCTTTTAAAGGAGGAATAAAGGCTAACAGTAATTCCCACTTGAATCGTCTTTTATATTCATACGACCTTATTAGGTAAGGTTTGTGAAGAGTACTATTAGACGATTTCGCCGGCCGCGGTGGTCTAGCGGTTCTAGGCGCTGTCCGGAACCGTGCGACTGCTACGGTCGCAGGTTCGAATCCTGCCTCGGGCATGGATGTGTGTGATGTCCTTAGGTTAGTTAGGTTTAAGTAGTTCTAAGTTCTAGGGGACTGATGACCACAGATGTTAAGTCCCATAGTGCTCAGAGCCATTTGAACCATTTGGACTCAAGTCGTTGGAAGTCCCCTGCAGAAATATTGAGCCATGATGACTCTATATACATCCATAATTGTGAAGGTCAATTGCCGGTGCAGGATTTTGTGCACGAATTGAGCTCTCGTTCGCCGGCCGGAGTGGCCGTGCGGTTCTAGGTGCTACAGTCTGGAGCCGAGCGACCGCTCCGGTCGCAGGTTCGAATCCTGCCTCGGGCATGGATGTGTGTAATGTCCTGAGGTTAGTTAGGTTTATTTAGTTCTAAGTGCTAGGCGACTGATGACCTCAGAAGTTAAGTCGCGCAGTGCTCAGAGCCATTTGAACCATTTTTTGAGCTCTCGTTTCTGTACCATAAATTTGATGGGATTCATGCCTGGAGATCTGGGTGGCCAAGTCATTCGCACCAACTGTTCAGAAACTTCTTCAAACTGATCTCGAACAATTGTGATCCAGTGACGTATCGCATTGTCGTCTATAAGACTTCGGTAGTTGTTTGGGAAGATAAAGTCCATGAATGGCTGCAAATCGTCTCAGTTGGTTCACCTGGACCTGAGAACCCAGTCCATTTCACGGTCTTCGAGGGGTCTGTGCCACACTCGAATCCTACAAAAAGCTCTTACCAACTGAACTCGGGACTCATCTGACCACGCCACAGTTTTCCTCTCATCTAAGAGTCCAATATGCATGGTCACTAGCCCAGAAGAGGCGCTGCAAGTGATGTCGCACAGCTAGCAAAGGCACCAGCTTCGGCTGCCGTAGCCCATGAACGACAAATTTCGGCGCACTATCCTAACGGACACGTTCGTTGTACGTCCCACATTGATTTCTTTTTATTTGACGCTTTGTTCCTTGCCTGATCGATTATGGAACTGCGACGAAACTGATTTGTCGTATGTCGTGAAAGCAAATAAAGTCATGTCAGTAGGAAAGCGATACGTTTACAAGAGAAATTACGCAGATCGTGGAGAGTCGCATACACTTTTAGGTTGTATCAATGGAAAATGGATTCCACCTTCAAAGGAGTTCGGTGGAGCGATGCACGAAAGCATGACAGTCTTCCAAATTCATTAGTAAAACTCTCTTTGAACAGTGATTTGTTTTTAGAATGGTCCTTTTTTTGTAGATGCCATCCCTCCTGATCGTCGTGTTATCCTCCTGATGGCTTCTCACGCATCACATATTAACTCTGACGTCATAGCAGTGGCTAATGCCAATCAAATTTTCTTGTTGACATTTCCTGCCCACATATCGCATCTGCTACAGCCACTTGATGTGAGTGTGTATAAATCACTGAAGGCTCACTGGGCCGAAACACTGGACCAATACATGAAAGAGAATCCGGCTGATAAGCCGAAGCAACTTTCATACAATTTTAAAACCAGCATTTATTCAGAGTTTTTATGCGAAGAACATCCAAAACGCCTTCAGAAAAACTGGAATTTATTCCTTGAACAGAAATGCTATTTCTATAGAGGCTGTTGCTCCATCACAGCTAACAAATAAGACTGTTCAACCGACACTAAATAGGCCTACGGCACACGACGTGGAAAACGATTTGTTGACATCGCCAACAGCAACGATAATATGCAACAGGCCTACTGTGAATCAGAAGAGAATAAAAAAAGATTCAGGAGCGAAGTGTCTCCATGAAGAACTGCAACTAAAAGCCTCTACATCGAAATCAGAGATCGCAAAAACCACACGCAAAAAAGACAAGACAGAAGATGACTGGCTTTGTGGTACACGAAATAATTCTTACTGAAGTGATGTTCGCAAAAAGAATTGAGCTAAATGGATCCAGTGCTCGTTTTGCTTAACCCCATACCATGTGCTCTGCCAGCATTCCGGTGCAGAGGAGGAAGTTTATATGTGTGACGACTGTTCGAGGATTCAGATATGGTTAGCAACAATGCCTAGCAGCATGTTATAACAATAATGAAGACTATTTTCACCTGCATGACCATTTGTATTGTTAGTTTATGAAAAAAAGAAGTAATCCAATAAATTTGTTGTGAAATTATCGTAATTACGCTTTATCATGAAATTCGATTACTATTATCACAAAATTACCTGTCTATGTCACGAAACTACATACTTTTTATCGTTTGGAAGAGATCCCTTTATTTATTCAGTAGCACTATTTAAATAAGAAATACAGTCTGAAACCGTTGTATTACGTCCGAACCCTAACGGGAAAGTATACATAAAAGATTAATTTCATAAACATCAGAAGTAATTAGTAAAACAACAAATATTATTACGAATATATCCCCCTTTACGCTATACTGCCTCGCTACTTAGTCGCTCGCCCTGTTAAGACGTATCGCTAAACAGAACATGAGACTAGACTGACCTGGTGCTGCTGCATCGAAGAGACGCTATGAAGTCCATAGTTTCTGTTGCTCTCGAAAGTCCGCCTGAGAGCAGTTTTTGCGAAACACGATACATTATTATTAGTATACAACTTGGCTGAACATCCGAGAGCAGTATAGACAGATGATTCGCCGAGAAAACTTAAAAGATAGTAACACAGTTTTTTTATATTTGCAACGAGAAACGAACTGCCATTTTCACACAAAAACACGTGCTGCGTAGTATTCGTTTTGGATTGCTCCATCTAGAAACTGCAAAGATGAAATCTCAAGTATCTGCTGTGACGCCGGACAAGGTTCTCTTGACGATGTAGCGTATGAGGGAGACGGAGGGCGGAGGCAAGAAGAACAGGAATAAGTCGATTTCAGGAGGCGAGATGCCACGGGTGACTCGCCTCTGTGAGAAGCGAAGCCACCCCCCTTTCACGCTGCTTCTCCTCGGCCTCCGCCTGAGAGCATCGAAATGTCAGCGCCCGCAGCACGCGGCACGCAGCAACCCCTACCCGGTCGCCGTAGCCTTCAGCGCCTCCTGCCCCTTCCCCTCCCCTTCTGACTCCCAGAGGAATAAGCTGAGCCGTCAGGGGAGTCGCTGATCCGTGGCGGGGCTGCCTCCAAAGAAAAACCCTAAATAATTCAATAAGGGGATTACAGCTCCCTCCAACCAGGAAAAGAGAATTCTATAGATGTTCAAACAAGTAAAAATGTATGTTTTCGAACAACAGTAAACAAAATTCTGTGTAGCATCACAAACTATTGAACAGCCTAGAAGAATGAACGTGAAAGTGTAGAGTAACAGATCAGAGAACAGTGTTAGAACTGTGTACGTTGGTTTCCATAAATAAAAGAGCAGTCTATAAACAATTTTATCTCAAAAAGCTATCATGTTTAATATGATAAAACGAAGCTAACGTTCTCAAAACAGGGTACAACTTAAACATGAAGACGCAGTTCGAGACAGATAATGTACTCTCGAATACAGAACAAGCTTGAAGTGGAAAAACAGCGTCTTAATGCGAATGTGGCCTTTCACAGGGCATTTCGCTGATCAATTCTACGATTTACACTTAGCCTGCGGTGGCCGAGCGGTTCTAGGCGCTTCAATCCGGAAACGCGTGACTGCTATGGTCACAGGTTCGAATCCTGCCTCAGGCATCGGTGTGTGTGGTGTCCTTAGGTTAGTTAGGTTTAAGTAGTTCTATGTTGTAGGGAAGTGATGACCTCAGATCTTGAGTCCCATAGAGCTTCGCCTTGGCTTCCCAGCTCTTAATAATTATTTCATTTCTGACTTGTATTTCTGCATTGTCAAATTACATTGAACATTGTTGTACTTCCTTCTTTCGTCAATCAACTGATGTACATCTGCTGTTAGCCATGGTTTCATCTCAGTTACCTTCCTTGCACCTACGTTTTTCTTCCCAACTTCTGTGACTGCCGTTTCTAGAGACATCCATTCCTCTGTAACACCCCACCTGTCAATTATCTGGTTTTGGCGTGTGTTCACCCAGCTAATTGACTAACAGATCAACAGAGAGTGCAAAACTGCCACAATACTGGATAACGCAAAGAAAGTAATAAGGCCCTGTGACTCCTGATTGAACTGTGGTGGCAGTGTTGATATTAATTGATTCCAAATTGATCTCTTTTAATTAAAAAGGATTGCACATTGATGTTATATTCAGCTATTGAACACCAGATGCAAATGTTGAACATTAAATTAATTAAGAAAGTGACTTGGGATTTCAACTACTTGATTGAAAACATATACAGTCGATTAGCACAAACTTATTGTAACTCACGACCTTCAATCATCACATTACATGACTCTCCTAACAGGCAGTGGGGATAAATTGCGTTTACATGGAGTAAAAGGGGATAAATCGAAACTAATTATCGACTGACCCAGGCATAATGCGAAGTGTGAGAAGAATTCTACAATACACGGCCATGAGACCCTTGTGGAAACTTTGCTGGTGTGATCCAACAAATTAATCAGTGACCTAACTCAAGCCAGAGTGGGCGCAATATCACGCTTCCCAGCTTTCCAGCGCCAACCAATGCCTGCTCTGGGAAGTGAACAGATTCCCACAAAATTTCCCTTCCTCTCAACTTCTGCTATTTAGCTCCTCCCAGGCCACCCATCAAGGTTAGCGTCTGCATAAAACACCAATTTTTTCGAAATTCAGACTCCCAGGAGAGTACTTCAAATTCCTTGGTCCTATGTTCTCATCAGAGGCTGGCGTATTTCATTCTGTCGCTCTTCACCTGATTTACTTCAGACTTTGCGGACCATGAATTCAGCATGAAGTTGCTATAGTCATGAACATGCATATTTTGGCCTCTGTTGACTGCTCCACCGTAGCTTTGCGTGGCTTTCTCACATGTTTCACTGAAAACGGGACGACGGACATTTATCAACAGGCATACCGTTTTCCTTCTACTTCCCCGTACACCAACATGGGGTCAACCACCACCTCACTGTCACTCATCTTAAGGCAGCTGAAGGCTGTGCCCCATTACCACTTTCTCAGAGTTTGAGCCGCCCTAAGCTGCCTATTGTTGCATCCCTTCGCGCGCCGCCACCCAGCTGCGGTCAACTCTGACTACTTCCCTGGGATAAACTAACCTCGAAAAATCAATGCATTTAAACAAAGTTTTCATGTCGTATGAATTACTTTAAAACCATCACCCAACATTAATTATTCCAATACGTCCATACTATAACCTCTACAAGATGCATTGTGCCTTGTCAGTCATTTTTGTTCAGCCCTACTGTTCACTCAATGTGAGTTCGGTGATCTTTAATGACTTCATGACTTCATGTAAGGGGCATAGTTCTTGCCATCTTACATAGTTGTAGATGCATTTATCACGTTTATGGATTTCTCGTTGATTGTCTCGTTTGCCTAATTTCATATACCTGCAGGTGCTTGTGTATTCTTGGAGCAGTGGTTCGTGTAATTCATTAGATGAATCTAATCTCCAAGAACGAAATAATGTTGTTTCACGTGACTTGACACAGCAGCACTGTCGGCTGAAGAAGAAGAATCGAAACTGATAGTGAAAGGCAAACATATACAGACAAGAACGGAGACGGATATAGCCTGGGCATTGAAGCGGTGCAACAATGTTGCTAGCAACACCATTGCTGTCACAGATTGCCGTAAAATAAAGCCTTCGCGTCTCCTCCTTGACGAGCGGCGATTCTACCTGCTGGGTGGAGATCGGACAGAGAGATTAGAGGACGTTTCCTCGACCTTTTCTGGGTGCGAATTCCAGGACACCGAGTCAACTTCTGTACTTCCTTTTGTACTCAATCTGTAGATTGCTTAACAGCCATCGGGTTGGTAGCAGATCTTTTGTCTTCACTCCGTTTGCTCTTCTCGTTAGCTCTGTGTACGGCTTACAGGCATCTTTTATCATTTGATCTTTGTACAGGGTGACGCAAAAGTACGTTAACATTTGAAAATGAAGTAATTCACAGAATAATCTAGGTAAAATTGACATACTGCCTAAAATGACATGGGCTGTTACTGAAACCAAAAACGAGTGCAAAAAGTGTCCAACAGATGGCGCTGGACAGTAACACTTCAGTGACGCCCCGTGATTGGTTGCATCATGACTTGGGGGGAGGAGACCTAACAGTGAGGTCATCGGTCCCTTCGGATTAGGGAAGGACAGGGAAGGAAGTCGGCTGTGCCCTTTCAAAGGAACCATTTCGATATTTGCCTGAAGTGATTTCCGGAAATCGCGGGAAACCTAAATCAGTATGTTGATGGTGTTGAGACAGTAACCAGCCACAAATTTATTTTCAGTTCCTTTATTCAAAAGGTACCGTTACCGGTTTCGAATCATTACGATTCATCTTCAGACGGTTTTCATGCTTTCATTATAACATGTGGTGCGTAATGAAAGCATGTAAGCCATGAACACCATTTGAAGATGAATCCTAATGATTCGAAAGCGGTAACGGTACCTTATTCAAAAGGTACCGTTACCGGTTTCGAATCATTACGATTCATCTTCAGACGGTTTTCATGCTTTCATTATAACATGTGGTGCGTAATGAAAGCATGTAAGCCATGAACACCATTTGAAGATGAATCCTAATGATTCGAAAGCGGTAACGGTACCTTTTGAATAAAGGAACTGAAAATAAATTTTTGGCTGATTGCTGTCTCAACACCGTCAACATTTGTCTTCAAATAACAGCCACGGTTTCCAACCATGTCATCATATGACAAAATTGCATAAATCAGTATGGCCAGAAGCTGGTTTGAACCGCCGTCTTCCCGAATGACACCGCATGAGCGTCGTGTATAAAACCAGAGGTAGGCAGAGAGGAAGTCAGGTCATCCCTGGCCTGATTCACGAACACTTTCTCTAAGGTATGACTTTTATGCTGGATGGCTCTCCATCCCATATTGTTACTCGTGAGGAATGTTTCTTGCAGACATCAAAATGGCTCTGAGCACTATGGGACTTAACATCTATGGTCATCAGTCCCCTAGAACTTAGAACTACGTAAACCTAACTAACCTAAGGACAGCACACAACACCCAGCCATCACGATGCAGAGAAAATCCCTGACCCCGCCGGGAATCGAACCCGGGAACCCGGGCGTGGGAAGCGAGAACGCTACCGCACGACCACGAGATCTTGCAGACATCGTTTATCGTTTGGTGAGGATCACATGTTGAGCCGTCACGTCCGTCATTTTTGGCCTCTGAGGTCTCTAGACATCAGTCCATGTCGTTATTAGACGTGGAGTTATCTGCAGTCGCAAGTGTACCGTGATCGTTGGAACTCATTAGGTATGCTAAAAGACAACATCCGATGGTAATTTCTCACCTTACCTACTGATATGGTGTTTAGTGCTGATTACATTTTCACGTGACCGCAGATACTGCTGATGAATGACGGTCGACATTTGAGCACTTGTTATAAAGTACATCGTCTTTGCTAAAAAGTAGTTATGCTAATTATTGCTGATGTATCATATGGTTGGAAATTTTGTGCACTTTTCTGTTTCAATAAAACTATCGCGGCCTCCTTATAGTTCCTTTTTCGTTAACATTGTGAGGGGTCCACTTGTACGTGGAGCCCGATTTTGTAATATATATCATGAAAAATAAAATGAAATGGTTATCACATGCAGAAGAGATTGTATCTTTGACACCACTGAACCAAAGACATCGCCTGAGTGGCAGAATCGATTGTAAGTAGAGGCGCGCATAGCGCTGTAGCAGTTGCCGTTGCACTCTGTTAAAGTAGGATGTAAGACTTAAAGCTAGTGGCTAGCTGTGAGAATTTAGCTGTTGGCCTATGGACGCAGCATAATACAGTTTTGTAATTAAATTTTGTATGTTTAGTTTTAAATATGCAGCAACGCAATGGGGCTTTTGCTAATTTTACAGTAATGACCCTTGCATGCAGAAACCAAATATTTGCCATGAGATTTAATTTATAGGTTGATTAGGTATGCCCGATTTTTAATATTTAGCGTGTTTTTTAATTCTGATACAGACAAGTTAAATTTTGGAATCTATTTTGTTAGACGATGTTAGACGTTAGATTACGTCAGTAGTGAAAATTGTAGAACGGTTGAGAAGTTCACTTATTCTGAAGTTAACGTAAAATGTTTCATGTATTTTTTGAAGGAGAAACTCTATATTTAATACAATTTTCAAACTCATCCTCTTCCACACAGTGTTTATTTAAATCCAATGAATATTTCTAAAAGAAATGATTTTTCAATCAGAGCCCAAAAAATATTAATGTGCCAGAACCAGAAAAGTGTTAATGTTTGTAACAGTTTAAATGCGGACAGCACTACACAGCGCTGAGCTAATATCCAGTATTTTCATCGAACATTTGCAATGCTATTCATTTATCAACTAATCTACTGGCATTATTTATTATATTATATTTTATTATATTCATCAAAACCTTTGCTGATTTTATCAGCAGAAACTCTCCTGTGTTTCTCATGAGGCAAGAAAACGTGCACTTATTCCGTAGTCTTGGAATATGACGATATGCACGCACATGGCTGGAGCAGCGTGCGTATTGCAATGTCACCATTCACGCAAGAACAATTAATTAAGTGGCTGGCTCGTTTCTCCGCAGTTGGAGCTCAATGACGCTACAGCTGATATCTAGCTGAATGTCAGCTGCAGTGAATGCAGTGTTTTACACAAATTTCTCATCTGTGTCATACAGAGCGTTGTGCACCCCATTCTGCACTTGACGCGAATCCAGAGGAGAGTGTCCACGGAAAATTTCGGTCTTGTCTTTCTCGTAGCGAAACTGTCCCCCACCTGAGCCCTTTCGTACTCCATGTCATGGCTTTTTCCGACCAATAGGACTGCCAATCGCAAAGGCCCTACCATTAAACTGCATCGAAATCTCTGCACTTTACGCCTTCTTACTTCGTTTCCGACAATCGGACATTTTGTGCCCACTCCAGACGCCTAAAAGTTACATGCTTACAGCATAAGCTTACCACACATTGTTCACGTGATCAACTGCATCACTGGTTTGTTCGTATCCATTTGGAAATTCCGAAACGCAGTTTGCTAAAACTTCTTTCCATCTCACTCCAGTGGCCCCCCTACTTGATCTCCTGCATGAGTCACCTGGCGCCTGTTCGTTGACTCTCGCCACAGGACGCCCCCAAAGAGCTTTCCGTTGTACTGCCACAGTGCACATTTCACGCCTGCTCGTACCTGCTTCCAAACAAAACGTTTCCTCTAGCTGCATGTGTCACCTCTTGCTCATTGACATGCAGTATACAGGATTGGTGTGTTAATACCATCAATTGAGTATCATCCCATTGCATTACATACTTATAGGAAAATCTGCTCATTTTCACCTAAGTAAGTTAGGAGTCATATTCACCTTTCCATTATCATGTATAAAAACTCCCATATAAGGGGCAAAGTTCACTTTCATTTAATTTGACACCTTACAAGATCTTCAATCGAAGCAACGACTGGGTAACATCGTTACATCACATAGAAATCCACTACAATCGTTACACCGCATTAGGCGAAAATTTACGGGAACTGCACAATTCCCATCAATTCTGGATGGACATACTTCCAAAAAAATACACTCCTGGAAATTGAAATAAGAACACCGTGAATTCATTGTCCCAGGAAGGGGAAACTTTATTGACACATTCCTGGGGTCAGATACATCACATGATCACACTGACAGAACCACAGGCACATAGACACAGGCAACAGAGCATGGACAATGTCGGCACTAGTACAGTGTATATCCACCTTTCGCAGCAATGCCGGCTGCTATTCTCCCATGGAGACGATCGTAGAGATGCTGGATGTAGTCCTGTGGAACGGCTTGCCATGCCATTTCCACCTGGCGCCTCAGTTGGACCAGCGTTCGTGCTGGACGTGCAGACCGCGTGAGACGACGCTTCATCCAGTCCCAAACATGCTCAATGGGGGACAGATCCGGAGATCTTGCTGGCCAGGGTAGTTGACTTACACCTTCTAGAGCACGTTGGGTGGCACGGGATACATGCGGACGTGCATTGTCCTGTTGGAACAGCAAGTTCCCTTGCCGGTCTAGGAATGGTAGAACGATGGGTTCGATGACGGTTTGGATGTACCGTGCACTATTCAGTGTCCCCTCGACGATCAACAGTGGTGTACGGCCAGTGTAGGAGATCGCTCCCCACACCATGATGCCGGGTGTTGGCCCTGTGTGCCTCGGTCGTATGCAGTCCTGATTGTGGCGCTCACCTGCACGGCGCCAAACACGCATACGACCATCATTGGCACCAAGGCAGAAGCGACTCTCACCGCTGAAGACGACACGTCTCCATTCGTCCCTCCATTCACGCCTGTCGCGACACCACTGGAGGCGGGCTGCACGATGTTGGGGCGTGAGCGGAAGACGGCCTAACGGTGTGCGGGACCGTAGCCCAGCTTCATGGAGACGGTTGCGAATGGTCCTCGCCGATACCCCAGGAGCAACAGTGTCCCTAATTTGCTGGGAAGTGGCGGTGCGGTCCCCTACGGCACTGCGTAGGATCCTACGGTCTTGGCGTGCATCCGTGCGTCGCTGCGGTCCGGTCCCAGGTCGACGGGCACGTGCACCATCCGCCGACCACTGGCGACAACATCGATGTACTGTGGAGACCTCACGCCCCACGTGTTGAGCAATTCGGCGGTACGTCCACCCGGCCTCCCGCATGCCCACTATACGCCCTCGCTCAAAGTCCGTCAGCTGCACATACGGTTCTCGTCCACGCTGTCGCGGCATGCTACCAGTGTTAAAGACTGCGATGGAGCTCCGTATGCCACGGCAAACTGGCTGACACTGACGGCGGCGGTGCACAAATGCTGCGCAGCTAGCGCCATTCGACGGCCAACACCGCGGTTCCTGGTGTGTCCGCTGTGCCGTGCGTGTGATCATTTCTTGTACAGCCCTCTCGCAGTGTCCGGAGCAAGTATGGTGGGTCTGACACACCGGTGTCAATGTGTTCTTTTTTCCATTTCCAGGAGTGTAATTTACTGATAAATTATGGTAGCAATTTTTGAGTTGCAGATGATAACAGGGGAACGAATGACAAAATACTGGTGTTTGATAGTGAAAAAGGAAAATAGTGTTTATCAAACTGCGAATCGCTTTTTGTGGATGGAACGTTCAAGAGTTTGATCAATGAGTTTGGACATTTGTTTATACTCCACGCCGACCTTAGTAGTTCTTGGGAGGAACAAACATCATTCCAGTTGTTTAAGCTTTGCTGCCAAATAAAAAGCGAACAACATATTCACGTTTTTAAAACTATTAAAAGTAATGTGCCTGGATGAACCCTGCATCTCTGATGATGCACTTCGAAACTGCCATCGTCCAAGCAGCTAACACCCTGTTTCCTGCAACAGAGATTGCTGGTTGTAACTACCATTTTAACCCGTGATTGTGGAAAGAAGTTCAGTGTTACGGCTGCATTCCAGTCTAGTACATCTTCCCTTGGAAATGTTAGATGATGATTGGCTATGTATTCAAGAGAACACACCTGAAAACCATAAGCTTCAGGATTTTTATGACTATTTTGTGTACCAGTGCTCATAACGAACATGTGTCAAGAGAGATGTGGAATTGCAGTGGAAGGCGCCATTGTGCTAATAACGTCTCAGAAGGATGGAACGGAAGAATAAATGCAATAATACCAGAAGTTCACTGGAATGTTAACTTACTAGTGAAAAAACTTCAAGAAGCTGCGGAATACTACGGCCACGAGTTTGAGTGACTAATTTTAAACTTTAATGGAAAAAGGGAAAAAAAGTCATCAATGAAAACTGACGAAATGACTGCAAAGGCTTTAAAGAAACTTCAAACTCATGGGAACTTAAAATCATTTCTGACTTGTGTCGCCTAAGTACGGAAGTTATGAAAGGGTACTGTACCGCCCGACATTGAAAATAAGTACAACATATTTCATTATTTTTGTCAGAACAACACATTTTTTTTGTAAAATAACTCAATTTCAATTAATACAGCGAAGCCGGATACCAGTGTGGGAAAGAATGACAATTTATTTATTTAATTGATCACATGTGCACTCCCACAAAATAAATCCCTACGTCCAGTTTGGTGAGATCTTTTGAAATGAATGAATGTATGGTCGTCTGCTAACCGCAGATAGTGAATGTGAATATATGATCCTCTTTGAGTCGATCCTTTGGCCACCTTTGGTGGGACCAAAGAGATGAAATTTACCTGAGCTTTGAGCGCCTGAAATGTGGCTGACCAATACGGTAGCAAGGTGCTCCCCCACTTCAGCAGAGGTGCGAGAGGACCTCGAGAACGGCCATGTTTCAGCACTCTGCCGCTGGATCTTGTGCTGTGATGACCTGTTTTAGTTGTGCTCCGTAATGACGAAAGAGTGGAGACATGGTGTGCATGTGGAATATTTAAGAGTAGTTTGAAATAATAATTTCTCTATTTCAGGAACTTTTGTGGGGAGAATGAAATGTCAGGCAGGTAATATTAATGGGATTGTAGTAATCTTCGGAAGTGACCAACGGTCACAATGAAACCACGTGTAGCAATAAGTTGAAATACTTCCGTGTGCTTAAGTTAAGCTGAATTACTAGCGTGTGTACAATAAGTTGAAATAATTAAGAAATAGCGTGTGTACCATAAGTTGAAATATTTAAGAAATGGCGTGTGCAGGACTTGAAATTAGAGACGAGTACCTCCACGTGGTGAGTACGGTGTGAGTCTCAAACTGTGTATGAGACAAAGGATAAAGAGAAGTACTTGTCCATGGTATCAGTTGAGGACTCGCGTGTGTGATGAATACGTTCTTAATATTACTTTGCGTGATATGATTCCGTGTGACGCTAGATTCAAACTCGGAGAGAGAAACAAGGTGAGTCGGCCGTCTATCCAGCAACGCCACTTGGCTTGCATTGCACAGGAAGACGTGCATATATCTCCAGAGTTCATAGTAGGAAAGTAGAATTACGAAGTGGGGCAGTGTCGTGTGAAACTGGGATAAATATTAATTGAAGTGGGAAAGCTGAAAGTGATAATGTTGTGACTATTACCTGTGTAGTATTTCATATTGTAGTGTGGTGTATGTCATGTAATTTGGGTATGTGTGGTTTGCATGGGAGAGTAGCGAGGTAGTTTCAAAAGATTAGTGGGTTATGCTTGTTCATTCTGTACCGCTCGGTCTGGAGGAAAGTTTCGTGATGATGATTGTGAGAGTCGAAGCGTGAGAAATAATAAAAGATCCACCATCCTATCCAGAAAGTGCACTGTAGCGTTAAATAATTACGAGACCATAGTACAGAGATTCACCAATATATAGCCATGCCCACTGGGCGGAATTTCTCATGTGTTGTTGTTGTAGGTTATAGAATTTGTGTGTTTAGGTTATAGAATTTATCGGAATAAATAAGATAGTGAAAAGAAAAAGATTGGTGGATTTTTCCTTCGAATTGTATCTTGTCATGATGTCCCGAATTTATAATGTGTGCGCCATTCATATTCAGTGCGGTGGCCACGTGTTGATAAAAGCCGTTAAATAAAAGACATAAAGAAAATGTGGTATTGCCAGTGCGCAGTGAACAGTCCGAGTTCTGTAAATCACTGATTGTCAGATGTGCGTTTCCGTTGCGTATTATTCATACAGGAGGATAATTTGTAACTTAATTGTGAGTACGACAGTTCATGTTACTCGATAAATAAGAATGAATCCACTCGCTTGGCAGACCGCTCATCTTGCAGGCCTGACTGCTTGATGCCACAGTATGAGCAAGGCATGTGGGTGCCTCTCATTTACAATGACGAAGAAAAGGTTAGAATCAATGAAAAATTTGTAAATTTTGAGAAGCAGTTCATTGCAATCACTGGAAATATTGTAAATATTATAAATAAATTTAATGGGTGAAGAAAAGAGACTATTTCCTTGTGGTGTTCCCTGGAAACAACACGGAGTCCGCTAAATGTCTCTTTAAATTTGAAAATACACCCTAATGAAGACTGACAAGACTATTTCTAACACCAAGCCTTTCTAGGGAATATAGCAGCAGAATCAAAATCTGTATGGGAAGATGCCGAATACAAACCCTTGGTGGCGGAAACTCAGGCAAATGACATGCAATTAAATCCATATTTTCTACATCCGTTAGGAGACAGCAAACCCCCATGAAACTGGTGAAGACAAAATAAATTATCATAAAAAATGACTGTAGCAGTTTTGCAACCTTTCAACATACATGAAAACTAATTTATAGGAATACATGTTATAGACTACTGCGAGCCTATTTTTGGATGGGACTAGGCGAGCAAAAGCGATCACACTCGCTCGCCGCCTGGGTTGTGAGCGCTCGAAGTAAAATGAGACAGTCAGACGGTTGTTACGTAGCGCGGTAGGGCCGGGGGGTAGCGCAGGAAAAGACTCCACCCAAAAATTAATTTTTCTTCCACTTTGCCAATAGCGACTAAATTTTAAAATCGTATATATTACGCAGAGAAGAAGCAATACCAAAGTTTTCAAGGCCGTAATTTCTTTGGTTTTTCTAGGTATTTTCTAGTTTTGAATTTTTAATATGATTTTAATGGTATTCTTGAAAAACCAACATTTGATTCTCGCACCACAATTTTCTCACGCCACATTTTGTAGGTACATGCAGAAGACAGTGCATCAAATTTCAGTCTTAAAGTTTCTTTTATTGTCGGTAAATAATTGCTATGATAAAATAAACGAATTACACTTTCGGCAATATGAAAACACATCGAGACTACTTCCTGCACCAATTTCATTCAGATTTGTTAGTATTTATGATAAAAAAGTTGGCACTGATCTTAGAAAAACAAACTTATTGTGAAATGGATTTTAAGATTTTATCGCCTCTGTGGCCGAGCGTTTCTAGGCGCTTCAGGCGGGAACCGCGCTGGTGCTAACGTCGGAGGTTCGAATCCTGCCTCTGGCATGGATGTGTGTGATGTCCTTAGGTTGTATTGTATTGTATCGAATGTTAACCGGGGACCTAGAAACGACGGAGAGGCTCCGTCCCTGCCGCAGCCTCAGTGGTCCACAACCCCACGACGACTACCGCAGTCCACTTCACCATTCCGCCGCCCCACACCGGGGTTATTGTGTGGTTCGGTCCCCGGTGGACCCCCAAGGGAACGTCTCACACCAGACGAGTGTAACCCCTATGTTTGCGTGGTAGAGTAATGGTGCTGTACGCGTACGTGGAGAACTTGTTTGCGCAGCAATCGGCGACATAGTGTAACCGAGGCGGAACAAGGGGAACGAGTCCGTATTTTCCGAGGCAGATGGAAAACCGCCTAAAACCCATCCACAGACTGGCCGGTACAGCGGACCTCGACTCAAATCCGCCGGGCAGATTCGTGCCGGGGACCAGGCGCTCCTTCCCGGCCAGAAAGCCGTGCGTTAGACCATACAGCCAACCGGGTGGGCTGTCGTTAGGTTAGTTAGGTTTAAGTAGTTCTAAGTCTAGGGGACTGATGACCTCAGATGTTAAGTCCCATAGTGCTTAGAGCCATTTGAACCATATTCTTGTACGGCTGTCTCTAGTAGCCCTTCATGTCTCAGTAGATAACCAATATTGTGAAACCCTTGAAGCAGGGAACTACTTTTAGCATTTCTTCAACTGATTCACGTCTTTCTTCATGTTACGACGTATTGTATCTAAATTTGAATATGAGGATACGGCTTGAAAGTACGTTTAGACATGCGCGCTCCCACGCATGATTTCATTGTCTATTTTAAGACTGTAATACTTTGCCGCCAGACGCTCAGAACAAGACAGCTCCACATAAGCCGCTCTTCGGCGTAGCGTGACTTTCCCAGAAGCCACAGAAGGTGGACAGCTATGGTGTCATTGAGCTGTTCATATTGAAACGCTTTTGTTGTCTGAAGACTGACTGATGACAGAGGGGTGCCGAAAAGCTCACAGTACCGAAAGCACTCGACTCAACGCTGGCGGGTTTTCCCGTTACTAACAAGTGGGCTAGGTTTTGGACTACAGCTCTGTTGACGTCTCAAGAATTCTGAGAAAGACCTGAAAAAATTCTTAGCATTTTTCACGAGGAATTCCGGCATATAAGCACGGAACGTCATGTAAGTTACCAGGGAACCAGCAGAAATTGTGGGAAAAGCTGTGACGCGAGGCAGTGTGAGAGTGACGCAGAAGTTTTGCTGCCCAGGCACTACGACATGTTGGGAAATTTCGTTACCTCACATGTGGATGCCTTTGTACATAAGTTTATCAGCCATGCCGAGGCGAAATGGAATATTTTGCCGAAAAACACTCAGCACAAAATGGTTTCGCTGAAGCTGTGCGTGGATATAGTGAGACTTTGAACCATTTTTTAACATTTTATCAAAAAATGAATAATACTAGAAGGCACATATCATTAAAACTCACCTGCACCATGACATTTTTCCTTCCTGTATATATCTGGCTTCCTGTAATTTTAAGATCAATGTAGCCTTTTTCTTGATTTTTCTGAATAAAAATCTAGTCACAGACCTTTGAAGACCTGCAGTGGAATGTAAGCCAATGCCTATCTCCTTGGATCTTATTGATTGTACTGACACAGGAGTTCCGTGTATTCGTTAAATTTATTTTTACACAGTCAACAGGAAAATTAATTGATTTCCAACGACTGGCTGCCAATTGTTTCGCTTCAGATTCCTGGGAAGTCTTGCAACTTGTTTCTCCCAGTTTGTGTTTATGCCAAGATCAGCGTAAAGACAGTTCTATTTGATGGTGATGGAAATCGAAAATTAATTTTGTCATCTTTCAGTGGGCTGCACCACCTTACACAGCTTATATTTTAATCATTTCTTAGACTACTTGTAATTCGAGTCCAGCCAAATTGTTTTTTGACCTAAGAGTAAACACCCCAAAGATGTGAAATAGCCACTATTTTTTTTAATTGAAATTTTCCCCTTGAAATGGGGAGTATTCATTTTTACAGGTATGAAAAGTGACGTAATGTTTGGGTTTAGGAACTTCAAAGTGGTCAGGCACATCACATCGCTTAACCTTTTATTAATGTGCTTCAAATCTTTGAGCACAACGAAAAAATTCAATTTACAACATCTTTGCAATGGATTCCACGCAGAAGATTATAGACACTTGGAAGGTGAACGGCGAGAATCCGAAGCTCAAAAATTAAACAGAAAAAGAAGAAAAACGCTTCTAAGCGATACGACTGAAGAAAGTATTCATCATGTGAGATGTTAAGAGAGAAAAAGTCCCAGTAGTTTTCCCAACATTTTTACTCTGAATTTTTTTTTTTTTTTTTTTTTTTTTTTTTTGAGCAGGAACACTCAATGAGTGACTCTGCAGTTAGATCGAGTTACCCTACTGCTTTTCAGCTTCCAAACGGGTGCACAGTTTCACTGTTGGCTGTATGAAAACTCACTACAGCCAGGACTTATACACTCACAGTGTGACGTTTGCGTGATTAGTTTCATAACAAAATTAGTCTCGTGGACTTCTCTTACCTCAGTGTAAATTTTCACGACTTTACAAGTCTGCAGTTGCGATTATGTCGATGTTTCGCCTTACATGTAAATGCTGCTTTTTTTACGCAATGAAGAGCTCACTGGCAGACTTCAGCTTAGGAGCTTGTCTTCGAGTCAGCATTACTCGAAAAGTGGTACCAATCATTGACCATTTCGTGAAAAGCAAAATGAATAATATTCATAGACATTCTGTGTTTTACGTTTAACGTTTAAATACAACGGTAACGAAATATAAATTTATCAGTTTAAAACCGCATTGCCGGCCGCGGTGGTCTCGCGGTTCTAGGCGCGCAGTCCGGAACCGCGCGACTGCTACGGTCGCAGGTTCGAATCCTGCCTCGGGCATGGATGTGTGTGATGTCCATAGGTTGGTTCGGTTTAAGTAGTTCTAAGTTCTAGGGGACTGATGACCACAGCTGTTAAGCCCCATAGTGCTCAGAGCCCTTTGAACCATTTTTTTAAAACCGCATTCATCATAAGACTGCTAACAGTCGTAAGAAATACCATTTTCCTTACTTAACTGCTTCCCATTTTTTGCATCATCAAAATAATAAAAAAGATGTTGGATTTAATTGTCATATCTCATTAAGCTGAATTTCATTGTCAGTTCTCATTATTTTGAATTTCATCGCCAGTTGTCATTAATACAACAGTTTTAAAGATAAATTTTCCACGAAACCCGTTAATGAGCCACCCTAAAGCGATACGTGGTTGCTCACTGCTGTGGTGTGAGCGCAGGCCAGCTCGCGCGGGCAGCTGTGCTGAACTGCTAGATTTCTTAATGAGCCTGTACCTGTGACAAGGCTGTTAGCCTGGCAAGAGCACCAGTCTCCGTGAAAGTATCATTCCATGCAAGTGTTCACTCCACTCAAGTGTACCAACCCCGCAGAAACGCGCAGCTCTTCGTTGGATCTTCTCTCTCTTTCTACCATTCCTAACTGCTAAGGATTCCAGATCGATGGACAAAAGGTCAAAAGCGCCTTGTAAGCCACTTGCTTCGTGGATTTACATTTCCTTAACTTTCTTCCTATGAATCTCAATCTGGCGTCTGCTTTTCCTACTATATGTTTTAAGTGGTCATTTCACTTAAGGTCGCTCTGGATAGTTAGTCCTCGATATTTTACAAAATGTACTTTGTCTAGCAATTTGTCATTAGTAGTGTAGTCTTACAGTAGTGCATTTCTTTTCCTAGGTACGTGCAGTATGCTACACATATTTACGTTCAGGGTCAACTGCCAGAGCCTGAACTATTCATCACTGCTCTGCAGTTAAATCTCCAAACCAATACTGTCTTCTGACACTGCTACTCTATTGTAGACAAACGTGGTCCGATACTCGATACGCTCGTATTCTTTCGTCTAACCGGCAGAGCTGGACAGTGCCAAATGCCTTCCTTTCGTCACGGAAAACGGCATCAACCGGAGCGTCGTTGTCTACAGTGCTATGGATCTCGTAAGCGGAAGGAGTTTCGTAACATCTCTGTTTGCGGAATCCATGTTAATTTTTGTAGACTTAACTGCTAAGGTCATCAGTCCCTAAGCTTACACACCACTGGACCTAAATTATTCTAAGGACAAACACACACACCCATGGCCGAGGGAGGACTCGAACCTCCGCCGGGAGCAGCCGCACAGTCCAAGACTGCAGCGCCTAAGACCGCTTGGCTAATCCCGCACGGCAGACGTCGTAATACATGAGCTTAAAATATGTTCCCTAATTCTATAACAGACATCAACGACATACGCGTATAATTGTGTTCGTCTATCCTACTGATCTTCGAAACGGGAATATCCTGGGCTCATATCGAATCGCTGGCTGGTGTGGCTGTGCGGTTCTAGGCGCTTCAGTCGGAACCGCGTGACCGCTACGGTCGCAGGTTCGAATCCTGCCTCGGGCCTGGATGTGTGTGATGTCCTTAGGTTAGTTTTTAATTAGTTCTAAGTTCTAGGCGATTGATGACCTGAGGTCAGCACCCAAGCCATAAAAGAGGGGTGATTAAAACGTTAATAGACAGGGCGCACAAACTATGTGAACCACTTCAGTTAGATGATGAGATTGAAGACCTTAGAGCGATATTCAAGAAGAATGGGTATTCCAACAGAGAGACAGATCGTGCACTACGCCCTAGACTGGCAACCAAGACGGACAAGGATCGACACCAACCCAAGGGGAAAGTTTTCTTACGATCAGTAAGGTCACTGATCGTATTAAAACAAATTTAAGAAGGTACAGATGTGGAAACTGTTTTCAGACCCACCACGAAAATAAAAGAATGTTTAAGATCTGCAAAATATAAACGACATCCTCTAGCTACACCAGGTGTCTATAAAATTCCGTGCAGTTGTGGAAAGGTCTACATTGACACAACAAAAAGAAGCGTCAACACCCGTCTGGGTGAACATAAAAGGAACTTCCACCTCGGACATGTTGATAAATCGGCTGTAGCGGAACATGCGTTTCAGGAAGGTGATCATGAAATCATTATTATGCGCGAATGTACAGAGAGGCCATTGAGATTGCCAAACACTGCAATAATTTTAATGGAAAAGATGAAGGCAATTAGCAGGATAAGATATGGATGTCAACATTGCAGCAACAGCGCGACAATCGATTAATTTCAGTTGAGAAAGTTGGCAATATCAGAGATCATAGCACATCCGACGTCGCGTGATTGACAGTGGCGCCCTCTGGATGGCTTATATATACGGTGCTCTCTCGCTCTCTCGTCGCAGTTCGCCGATTGTCCTCGGAGGATGCCTTCCGCAGTCGAAGTCGAAACGTCAGGGGAGAGTCTTATGTATGGACCACGGCATCTCAGCCCGGAAGTGTTAAGTGATAACTTGTACAACCTCTGGAACAGCTCATTCTCCCCTCCAAGAGGATGGAATGAATAGATTAAAGAAAGAAAAAGTGAGAAAGAAACAGTGTCCTCCGTGCCGTGTATTTCAATGATGGGCTTCAGCGGTGCCAAAGACAAATGGAAATTGTTTAGTTTTACGTAGTTGGCGCTCGGGACGGGGGGGGGGGGGGGGGACTGGAGAGGTGACGGGGACGTAGAGGGTGAACTCGTCTCGTAGGTAGCAAAATTCACACGCTCTATATTGAGTAACTGGGACGAAAAGAACCTAATTGTAGTTTACTGTTTATTACAGAAACGTTTCGACCGTTTAAGTCGTCACTCGCAGTCATCACTGCACTTAGAATACCTGTCTATTTCCACTCTGCTGAGTGTCACTCTGGAATATTTCCTACGAAAATTTTGATTAAATACCGTATAGAACAATTAGTGATTCTCATCATAGAGGTGCAATTTTTAACGTTAAGTAGTTCAGCCACTTAAACTTGAAATGGTACTTCCTCAACAACAGGGTATTGCCATTTTTTCCTCCTTATTGCTAATTAATATTTTTCTTCTCGTCACTTTTTCCCTACTTAGGTACTGTCGACATTAATTTGACATTTCATATTCGTTAATATTGCAAGTAAGTCTGATATTCAAAATTAAGATTGCGCGGCGGGTAAGACTGCGCGAGGCTTGTATCTCAGTTTTAGTAATGCAGCAGTTGGCTACTCTGCAGGGCACGAAATAGCCTCTGTGGCTGACCCTTTATTGCCGTATTTTGTGTTGTTCTGGTGGTAACGGCTGCGCAATGCGGTAAGGTCTGTTTCACGTTATTTTCATATAACTTTCCATGTTCCGGAAATAAGCTATAACTAAGGCAATAATGATATTATTAATTTTAACTTCATTCCATTGTGTTCTACGATGCATTGTCAGTCTTGTGGTATATTAACACATCTCTATTCTTACAAAGTGTTTCCATGTGCAGTCAAAAGCTACAGTGTCGTAGTGCGGGGCTAGTTTACGCGTTGCAGGTGGGGCAAAACTACGCAGTGCATAATCTTAACCTATGCGTTATAATTATCAGCTTTTCATAGACTGAGAAATATTTGTGAACGTTGAGGTGCATATTATACATCGACAGTAGTCCTCTAAGAATCCTTTTTTATATTTTAGCGTCTACAAAGGAAAACCGAACGGAAACCATGCACTCCAGAAATGCTGGAAGCTGCAAAAGAGGGCTTGAAAAATCGCAAGTTTAAACGACAAACAGCGAAGGAGCTTGGAATAAGTGAAGCTGCCCTCATAAATCGCCTTAAAGAGGTACGACACCCTTGCAAGTATACTTTTATCTCTATATTTTTTATTTTGGAAACTTTTGCCTACGTTGTTGTTGTTGTGGTCTTCAGTCCTGAGACTGGTTTGATGCAGCTCTCAATGCTACTCTATCCTGTGCAAACTTCTTCATCTCCCAGTACCTACTGCAGCCTACATCTTTCTGAATCTGCTTAGTGTACTCATCTCTTGGTCTCCCTCTACGATTTTTACCCTCCACGCTGCCCTCCAGTAATAAATTGGTGATCCCTCGATGTCTCAGAACATGTCCTACCAACCGATCCCTTCTTCTAGTCAAGTTGTGCCACAAGCTCCTCTTCTCCCCAACTCTATTCAATACCTCCTCATTAGTTATGTGATCAACCCATCTAATCTTCAGCATTCTTCTGTAGCACCACATTTCGAAAGCTTCTTCTCTTCTTGTCTAAGCTATTTATCGTCCACGTTTCACTTCCATACATGGCTACACTCCATACAAATACTTTCAGAAACGACTTCCTGACATTTAAATCTATACTCGATGTTAACAAATTTTTCTTCTTCAGAAACGCTTTCCTTGCCATTGCCAGTCTACATTTTATATCTTCTCTACTTCGACCATCATTAGTAATTTTGCTCCCCAAATAGAAAAACTCCTTTGCTACTTTAAGTGTCTCATTTCCTAATCTAATTCCCTCAGCATCACCCGAGTTAACTCGACTACATTCCATTATTCTCGTTTTGCTTTTGTTGACGTTCATCTTATTTCCTCCTTTCAAGACACTGTCCATTCCGTTCAACTGTTCTTCCAAGTCCTTTGCTGTCTCTGACAGATTTACAATATCATCGGCGAACCTCAAAGTTTTTATTTCTTCTCCGTGGATTTTAATACCTACTCCGAACTATTCTTTTGTTTCCTTCACTACTTGCTCAATATACAGATTGAATAACACCGGGGATAGGTTACAAACCTGTCTCACTCTCTTCCCAACCACTGCTTCCCTTTCATGTCCCTCGACTCTTATAACTGCCATCTGCTTTCTGTACAAATTGTAAATACCCTTTCGCTCTCTGTATTTTACCCCTGCCACCTTTAGAATTTGAAAGAGAGTATTCCAATCAACATTGTCAAAAGCTTTCTCTAAGTCTACAAATGCTAGAAACGTAGGTTTGCCTTTCCTTAATCTTTCTTCTAAGATAGGGTCAGTATTGCCTCACGAGTTCCAGTATTTCTACGGAATCCAAACTGATCTTCCCCGAGGTCGGCTTCTATCAGTTTTTCCATTCGTCTGTAAAGAATTCGCGTTAGTATTTTGCAACTGTGACTTATTAAACTGATAGTTCGGTAATTTTCACATCTGTCAACACCTGCTTTCTTTGTGATTGGGATTATTATATTCTTCTTGAAGTCTGAGGGTATTTCGCCTGTGTCATACATCTTGCTCACCGGATGGTAGAGTTTTGTCAGGACTGGCTCTCCCAAGGTTGTCAGTAGTTCTAATGGAATGTTGTCTACTCTGGGGGCCTTGTTTCGACTCAGGTTTTTCAGTGCTCTTCCAAACGCTTCACGCAATATCATATCTCCCATTTCATCTTCATCTACATCCTCTTCCATTTCCATAACATTGTCCTCAAGTACATCGCCCTTGTATAGGCCCTCAATATACTCCTTCCACCTTTCTGCTTTCCCTTCTTTGCTTAGAACTGGGTTTCCATCAAAGCACTTGATATTCATGCAAGTGGTTCTCCTTTCTCCAAAGGTCTCTTTAATTTTCCTGTAGGCAGTATCTATCTTACCCCTAGTGATATAAGCCTCTACATCCTTACATTTGTCCTCTAGCCATCCCTGCTTAGCCATTTTGCAGTTCCTGTCGATATCGTTTTTGAGACGTTTGTATTCCTTTTTGTCTGCTTCATTCACTGCGTTTTTATATTTTCTCCTTTCATCAATTAAATTCAATATTTCTTCTGTTACCCAAGGGTTTCTACTAGCCCACGTCTTTTTACCTATTTGATCCTCTGCTGCCTTCACTATTTCGTCCCTCAAAGCTACCCATTCTTCTTCTACTGTATTTCTTTCCCCCATTCCTGTCAATTGTTCCCTTATGCTATCCCTGAAACTCTGTACAATCTCTGGTTCTTTCAGTTTATCCAGGTCCCATCTCCTTAATTTCCCAACTTTTTGCAGTTTCTTCAGTTTTAATCTACAGTTCATAACCAATAGAATGTGGTCAGAGTCCACATCTGCCCCTTGAAATGTCTTACAATTTAAAACCTGGTTCCTAAATCTCTGTCTTACCATTATACAATCTATCTGATACCTTTTAGTATCTCCAGGGTTCTTCCATGTATACAACCTTCTTTCATGATTCTTAAACCAAGTATTAGCTGTGATTAAGTTATGGTCTGCGCAAAATTCTACCAGGCGGCTTCCTCTTTTATTTCTTAGCCCCAATCCATATTCACCTACTATGTTTCCTTCTCTCCCTTTTCCTACTGACAAATTTTCCAGTCACCCATAACTATCAAATTTTCGTCTCCCTTCACTACCTGAATAATTTCTTTTATCTCATTACACATTTCTACAATTTCTTCGTCATCTGCAGAGCTAGTTGGCATATAAACTTATACTACTGTCGTAGGCGTGGGCTTTGTGTCTATCTTGGCCACAATAATGCGTTCACTATGCTGTTTGTAGTAGCTTACCCATACACCTATTTTTTATTGATTATTAAACCTACTCCTGCATTACCCCTATTTGATTTTGTATTTATAACCCTGTATTCACCTGACCAGAAGTCTTGTTCCTCCTGCCACCGAACTTCAGTAATTCCCACTATATCTAACTTTAATCTATCCATTTCCCTTTTTAAATTTTCTAACCTACCTGCCCAATTAAGGGATCTGACATTCCATGCTCCGATCCGTAGAACGCCAGTTTTCTTTTTCCTGATAACAACGTCCTCCTGAGTAGTCCCCACCCGGAGATCCGAATGGGGGACTATTTTACCTGAGAAATATTTTACCCAAGAGGACGCCATCATCATTTAATCATACGGTAAAGCTGCATGCCCTCGGGAAAAATTACAGCTATAGTTTCCCCTTGCTTTCAGCAGTTCGCAGAACCAGAACAGCAAGGCCATTTTGGTTAGTGTTACTAGGCCAGATCAGTCAATCATCCAGACTGTTGCCCCTGCAACTACTGAAAAGGCTGCTGCCCCTCTTCAAGAACCACACGTTTGTCTGGCCTCTCAACAGATACCGTTGTGGTTGCACCTACGGTACGGCTATCTGTATCGTTGAGGCACGCAAGCCTCCCCACCAACGGCAAGGTCCATGGTTCATGGGAGGAGGTTGTCTACGTAGGGATAAGATTAAAATTAATACTCCCACCCCCACTTTTTCAGGGTGTTAGGTTAAACAGGCTGGGAAGATTCGGAAGAACTTTCAATGATGAACAAGAACTGGAACTCGCCGAACACTGCAGATCTTTGGACAAATGTTATTATGGTATGACTCTGAAAGATTTTAGAAGATTAGTTCATGACTACTCTGAGAGGAATAACATAAAAACAAAATTTGATAAAAACACTAAGATGGCCGAAAGGGACGGGGGATATGATTTCCTGCAGAGACGAAATCTCAGCCTTCGGATCCCACAGAAAACTTGAAAGGTCTCTCTTGGATTCCTTTCATGTTAATTTCGTAAATCTGTTGTCATTTACGGCATAAATTCCTGTTCTGAATTTACTGTGGCGTTTTTGACTATCTGGGAGGAGACTGAGTAGTGGAACGTGTTACTTTTACACATAAACAAGAACGATCTGTCACACTACTACACTTTAAAACACAGTTTATATGTAATTCATGTCACACAGTCTTATACGGAACCTACATCCGCTTTCTTTTATATACTGTATATGATAAGATACTGTCATCCCCCTTCCCTTCTGTGTGAGAGGATGAATGAGCAAATGTATTTCTAGTTGCATGCTTGAGGGTAGCAGACAAGCCTGTCTGCTAGAGAACAGTAGGACCAACGTCGGAACAGGTAGCTACGCTTTGTAAAAGCAAAGAGGCTTCTATCCTTAGTATGGTCCTGTCCTTCCCTTGTCATGTTGGTATAGGAAGCTGCCCCTCTGGCCACTTCCGTTTGTATTTGTGAGCCACCCTCAGGAAGGGACCAGTGCAGTCTTTCCGCGGCGAGCGTCTGAAGTGGTAAGATCTCCGGCTAAGCGCGTGTCTGCTAAGTCCGTAGGACAATGGATTTCTTAAGTTCAGCCCAACTGAAAATTTAATCACCTTTATTTAAGGTTTAGCTCTAAAATATCTAATGTTATCTGAAATTGCAACGCAATGTAATTCGCGTGTGAAGTTCAGAATACCTTCCGGTAGTTGCTTTGTCACTACTTTGTGAGTAAAGTGGAACCACGTGTTGATCAGTAACTCCAACTCAGATCATCAATCTTAAATGCGAATGTGCGTGAGATTATAACGTCTCGTCTTGACAATATATTTCAATACAGCAACTTTTCTTTATGTTCAACCCACGTGGGGTGTACTTCGTGAGACCAGTGCCACGTGCTTATACAATTGTTTGGCCCTTCAGGTTAATAGTAAGACGATAGTAACCAGTTCGAGGTTTTTCTTTTGTAAATTGCGTTTAGATGTAATTTATTTTAATCATTAAAATTATTGTGGAGTTACACTCTTTGTGTAAACCAAGTTGACCAAGTGAAGCATGTGGTGTAAGTATCAAAGTAGCCCTCAGCTATTCTTTTCGGGAAGATTTCACAGAGAGTTAGTATGAATTTAGTATACCAGTGTGTGGTAATTTCATGACGGACAGGATTGCGCTACGAACGTAACTTCTTTGGGAGAAAATTGAATCGGTTGGTTGCGGTTAATTTCCTCTTGCACATGTTTCAACGGTCTTTGTGTGTTATTTTATGAATGCAGTGTTGTATGCAGTCTCCAGATCTTGGCTCCATATTTGATGTGTTCCGTAAGATGACAAACTCACATTTTCACAGAGCTATATATATATATATATATATATATATATATATATATATATATATATATATATATATATATATATATCACCGGTTGTCGTATGACTATTACAAGATTATAATTAATGTTAGTGTGGTTGGGAATTTGGTAAGCTAGACTGGATACCTGGTGAAACAGTTGCTCAGTAATGTAAGGTTAACTTCCCCACAGCTTTTAACCCGCTTTTATGGTCGTGAATAGCAGCACCGCTTACATAGCAAATTAATGCAACAACGTTACAAACTAGTCTCGGACGTGTGATGGGATTCAACAAAGAGCAAACAAGCATCTTCTTTGATAATCTTTCGTCGCCGATGGACAGATATAAATTTGAACCTCATCGCATATATAACATGGATGAGTCAGGAATTACAACTGTTCCTAAAAAAGTTCCGAAAATGATTGCAGCATGCGGCAAGAAGCTCATGGGCAAAATAGCATCTGCAGGACAAGGTCAGCTGATGACGGTTGTATGTTGGATGGGAAATGGTGGGAGTTACATCCGTCCAGGAATAAAATTTCCCCAGAAAAGGATGAAGGAGAGTTTGAAGAACGGTGCCCCTCCTATGTCACTAATGATGTGTTCGGACGCTGGATACACCAACTCAGATTTGTATATCACATGGCTACAACATTTTGAAAAACATACATAGCCAACAGAAGATAATCCAGTCTTGTTAATTTTGGACAATCACTCGTTACATTTGAGTCTGAATGCCGTTCTTTACTGCAGGGACCATAACATTCACGTGCTTACCATTCCTCCACACAGCAGCCACAAAATGCAGCCACTGGATCGCTGCTTTTTCAAGCCACTGAAGGACTTTTATCCACAGGAATCCGACCAGTGGCTCATTAACCACCCTGGATATGTAATTACGCAAGAATGTATCGCTGAATTGTTTGGAAACCCTTATCAAAGGACGGCCACAATGACGAAGGCAACAAAGACGTTCAAGATATGCGGCATTTATCCAGTCGATCGTCATATATTAACCGAGGAAGATTTCCTGCCTTCGACTGTTACAGACCAAAGTGACACATTTAATGATGCATCCAAAGTTGAAACTGGATCTCTAGCGCGCCAAAGTTCAGAGACATCTACAAATGAACCACAATCAGGACCAAGTACCTACGTTTCCCCAAAATAAATAATTCCTTTGCCAAGAAGAAAAGATTGCCAAAAAAGACAGAAGAAAGGATGCTATTTCTGACTTAATGGCATCTGGGACCCCATTCAAGAAGCAACTCGAATCCCAATCAACAGAGCAAGAAATAGAGAAACCAAAGAGGAAATTGTTTGATTCTGATCAAGCAAACAAAAAGAAAGCAAAGCAAAACTTAAATACGTCTAGGTAAAATTCACAAACTTTTCACTGTTCAGGCTGTACTGAAAAATACAATAATCCGCCAACAGAAGACTGGATTCAATGTCTCGAGTGCGAGGAGTGGTGGCATGAATCCTGCTCTTGTTATGAAGGTTCTGGACCCTTCATTTGTGATCTCTGTTAAAAAGATTTTCGTCCGACAGGAATATTTTTGCATGTTTTTGATGACAGGCCCAGATTTGTTCATTAGGTCAAATATTGTATCAATAGCAACTGTTATATGCTGAGAAACAAGGTATATTACGTTTATGTACCGTATAAATTAAATGAAAGACGAAGAACTAAATGACACATATGTTTTCCTCATTTGATAATAATGCGCAAATTTACCCCACTAGAAACGCACTCTTAGCCCACGATCTCAACTCACAACCAACGAAAATAGTAATGAGCGACTTCAACTGTCATGGATCAGCCTGGGGGTACAGGCACACAGACAAAAGTGGGGACGACCTAGAAACCTGGGCAGACTCAACTGGCCTTAAATTAATACACGACCCCAAACTTCCATATTCTTTCAACAGCAGCAGGTGGAACCGTGGATACAATCCAGATAACATCTTTGTCAGCGAAAACGTAGCACATCAAACCAGGAAGGATGTGGGAGAACCCCTCCCAAATACACAGCACCGAGCTATGTTATGTCTGGTCGAAGCAGTTGTTAAACCAGCAACCACGCATTTCCAAAGTCGTTTTAATTTTAAACGTGCCCTATGGGACAAATTCTCTGAAGAACTTGACATAGAGGTGCAGAACCTTGATGCTAGCCCGGAAAAATATGACACTTTCATTGAATTAGTTAAAACTGTCTCCCGAAGAAATACCCCCCGAGGCTGCAGAACTAGTTATATCCCTGGACTTGACGGAAACTCAAAGGTTCTTCTGGAACATTACCAACAGCTCTTCGAGGAAAACCTTTTTTGAGAGGAAACAACTATGGCGGGAGAAGAACTCCTCCAGGCCATATCAGCCTCAAGAACAATGAAATGGTGTAATCTAATCACAAACCTAGACATGAAACAGAATAGCCGAAAGGCCTGGCAGCTCCTTGAAAACATCAATAATGACCCCTCATCTAATACACAAAATTTGTATAAGGTCACACCAAATCAAATAGCAAATCAACTTCTACTTAATGGTAAAACCAACAGGAAGCATCCAAGAAAGAAACTACAGAGAGGCACTCAAGAAAAAGACCATCTAGGCACGCCCTTTACTCTGAAAGAATTAGAAGATTCCATCTCCATAATGAAAATTAATAAAGCCGCTGGCATAGATGATCTACGCCCAGAACAAATAAAAATGTTCGGACCTGTTACCAGACGGTGGTTACTAGATATGATGAACAAATGTATTCTTGAAATGAAAATCCGCAAGACTTGGCGGAAGGCAAACATAGTAGCTATACCAAAACCTGGAAAAAAAAACCACAGACCCTAAAAATTTTCGGCCTATCTCCCTGCTCTGTCAGCTCTATAAAGTCTTAGAAAGAATGATCCTTAACTGCATCTCAGAACATGTAGACAGGAATATAATTAAAGAGCAAGCAGGATTCCGCCCAGGAAGGTGATGCTGTGGACAAATCCTCAACCATACATAGTACATAGAAGATGGATACGAGCGGAAACAAATTACATGTGCAGCCTTTATCGACCTTACAGCAGCTTACGACACCATAAACCACAGTAAGTTAATATCAAAAATATATAACACCACAAAAGACTACCGACTGGCGCAAATCATCCAGTGCCTGTTGCAGAATAGACGGTATTATGTCACGCTGCAGTCGAAGAAGAGCCGATGGCGGACCCAGAAAAACGGCCTACCTCAAGGTAGCGTCCTCGCCCCATTGCTGTATAATATTTATACCAATGACCAACCGATCAGCATGGACGCTCACTCCTTCCTCTATGCAGACGATACAGTCGTTGCCACCCAGGGAAAAACCTTTGAAGAGGTAGAAAGTAAATTAACTTTAGCGATTGAAAAGCTGGGTGACTATTATGATAATAACCACCTCAAACCAAACCCAGCAAAAACCCAGGTCTGTGCTTTTCACCTACGTAATAAGGAATCAAGGATGAAACTCAACATAAGCTGGAAGGGACAACATCTATCTCACTGCGACACACCAAAATATCTTGGGATTAAACTTAACCGTGCTCTCACATACAAGGAACACTGTTTGGCCACAAAGATGAAAGTGAGTGCCAGGAACAACATCATTCACAAGCTAACAAATAGCAGATGGGGAGCGCAACCTATAGTTCTCCGCACGTCAGCTTTAGCTTTATGTTTCTCCACTGCGGAGTACTCGGCACCCGTTTGGCAAAATTCCACCCACGCTGAACAAGTAAATATAGCATTGAATGAGACTGGACGCATCGTGACAGGATGCCTCCGCCCAACTCCCACAAAGCAGCTGTACCTCCTCATGGGCCCCGCCAGACATCAGAAGAAGGACTGCCGCAGAAATCGAGAAACATAAACAGGAGACAGATCCCAGGCATCCAATGTTCGGATACAATCTTCAACCTCGCCGACTTAAATCAAGGAAGAGTTTCCTACGAACAACTGAAGCAACTCTTTTATCGCCTAGAGCATGACGAGAAGAGCTGTGGTACAATGTGGACCCAGGAAGACCAGGGAATAGCCCCAGGGAAGAACCCACAGCTGGCTCTGAACTCCCATATACGACCTGGAAAGCCCTGAATAGACTACGAACAGGCGTATCAAGATGCAGAGCAATCTTGGAAAAATGGGGCTACATCAGTGCAAACGAGCCCTGCGAGTGTGGAGAACAGCAAGACCCACAACAGCTACTGGTCTGCAGGAAACTAAACAATCCGTGTTCGACTCAAGACCTATTTGAAGCAAATGACAAGGCTATTCAAGCTGCAGTGTATTGGGCTTCACGTGGGATATGAAAATCGCTCTGTTTCGCATCCTTCGCGCTTATCATTATATGTTACATACTTTCCTATATTATTGTAGTTAATTTACCTTATAACCATGTATTATTGTATTATAACTGCTTCTCTTGCATTGTAATATAATTTTTTTTTGGTAAAATGGTGATGTCTTGGATACGATAAATAAATAAGCCCACGGTCGGGTAAGACTGCGCATTTGCATTACTTTTTTTTACTAAGTGCGAATTAAAGTTTAAATTGTTTCCATGAATTTCGGACTCTGTCATATAACAGGCAAAATTCAGATGAAATGCCAGTTAAAATATAATTGTAATTTGTGACGTTTCCTTCAGTATATCGCTATTTAAACCTTAAGTGCGCAATCTTGCCTCACTTTGCTGTACGAAAACACGCACTGACACAACTGAAGAGCTTGGCATTGTTAGAACTCCAGAGGCCAACGAACAACTGTCTCCTACAGAAATAAGCGCCTAGTAGATTGCAACAGCATTGTTCGACATGCATGAAGCTGCAGCTTGATCGTTAATTGAAAAATGATAACTATCTACCATATTTCTTTGAAGTTCCCTATCAGAACTGGGTGTGAGAAACCAATAGAAAAAGTGTGAAATAGTGGTATGTAGATCACGTCTCTTGCCCTTAAAGTAGCGGAGCGAGAGTAAACACCTACGTTCAAATCGTGTTTCCCAGTTCTTCCGAGCGAGTCCTTCCTCCCTGACTGCAAGCCAGCGATAGGGGCGTACCTGTTTGGGGGGAGATGGCAGCAATTTTGGATGCTCCGGCGGGCGCGCCGTCTGTTATTTGGCTGGCCTACCGCCCGCCTGCCACCTCGGCAGGTAGGTAGCTGTCCAGCGCACAGTGTCATTATGTGCTAACCACAGGCCAGGAACAAAGGTCAGACGGCACCGCGCCGCTGCCCGCAGGCCTCACTTCCCGGAACCGGACTGCAAACAACAAACACCACTTGCGACCTGCTTCCACACTGCGCCGGCGCCCGCGAGCACAAAGGAAAGCTGCTAATTTGGTGCTGGGTCTGCGTGATGCTGCTTCCCCGAAAACGCGGGCAGCGGCGCTAGATAGCCCCTGCCTCTTTGCTGTGCTTCATAAGCATAAGTTTATGCGGCAAGGGTGTACACAATTAGACACCAGACTTGCAAAGTTAGCCGGCCGGTGTGGCCGTGCGGTTCTAAGCGCTTCAGTTTGCAACCGCGTGACCGCTACGGTCGCAGGTTCGAATCCTGCCTCGGGCATGGATGTGTGTGATGTCCTTAGGTTAGTTAGGTTTACGTAGTTCTAAGTTCTAGGGGACTGATGACCTCAGTAGTTAAGTCCCATAGTGCTCAGAGCCATTTTTTTTTCTTTTTTTGCAAAGTTAGTTTCGTAACCTGTGAGGGTAAACTTTCACCCATCTGAAATGGTTTCTCTCCTTGTATACAGAGGACTCTACAATTATTAAATACACACAAAGGAAAAAGAAAATGAACGACACACCACGAAACAATTATCCGATTGAGCCGGAGAGAGGTAGATGGATGTACATGTCCAGAAATACAAGTGAAACAAACGGTCACAATTTCAGAAAACTAGATGATTTATTTAAGACAAAAAGCTTGAGCATGTCAAGCGTTGGGTCACCTCTGGCCCTTATAAAAGCAATTATTCTGCTTGGCATAGAGTTGTCAGATATGCTCCTGGGGGATATAGTGCTAAATTCTGTCCAATTGTCGTGTTAGATCGTCAAAATCCCGAAATGTATGTATGTATTAAACTGGGGACCTAGAAACGACGCAAAGGCTTCGTCCTGTCGTAGCCCTCAGTGGTTCACAACCCCACAACAGGCCGCAGCAGTCCACCCATCCCACCGCCGCCCCACACTGAAGTGGTCCAACTAAAACATGCACATTTCTTTACGTGCTACACGAATATGTCATAAAAAATGGGGGTTCCTATTTTTAAAAAAACGCAGTATATATCCGCTTGGCCTATGGCAGCGCCATGTAGCGCGGCAACCATAGCGCCATCTGGTTTCCACCTTCAAGCTAGACAAGTTTTGTTCTTTGTAGTTCTGCCGTTTGTCGCTTATTTCGTGAGATATTTGGCGTGGTCACGATCAATGGACCACCCTGTATATATGGAATTTTTTCTTTGGGTTTGGGCGACGAAATAAAAATTACAAGCCTTTCATGCTGTGCTGAAGTGAAGAACAAATGTAACCTCCTGCTTCTGTGTTGTCGTTACAAATATGCAATGTCCAGTCACGTGAATGAGATCACCTGTCATACATGTCCAAAGAAACTTTGCATAGTGTAATGTTGTTGCCTTAATTTGTTCTGAAAGCGGTGCTGATATTCAAGACCATAAAAGTGGGTTAAAAGCTGTGAGCTATCTGAGGAAGTTAACCTTGCATTACTGCGCAAATGTTTCACTAGGTATCCAGTCTAGCTTACCAAATTCCCAACCACACTAACATTAATTATAATCTTTTAGTACACATCTTACGATAACCGGTGATATATATATTTGCACTGTAGTTCCTTCGCTAGATTGTAGCACAGATGACAAAATGGTAGATATCGAAATAGACGACAGAGGGATAGAGAAACAATTAAAATCGCTCAAAAGAGGAAAGGCCTCTGGACCTGATGGGATACCAGTTCAATTTTACACAGAGTACGCGAAGGAACTTGCCCCCCTTCTTGCAGCGGTGTACCGTATGTCTCTAGAAGAGCGTAGCGTTCCAAAGGATTGGAAAAGGGCACAGGTCATCCCCGTTTTCAAGAAGGGACGTCGAACAGATGTGGAGAACTATAGACCTATATCTCTAACGTCGATCAGTTGTAGAATTTTGGAACACGTATTGTGTTCGAGTGTAATGACTTTTCTGGAGACTAGAAATCTACTCTGTAAGAATCAGCATGGGTTTCGAAAAAGACGGTCGTGTGAAACCCAGCTCGCGCTATTCGTCCACGAGACTCAGAGGGCCATATACACGGGCTCACAGGTAGATGCCGTGTTTCTTGACTTCCGCAAGGCGTTCGATACAGTTCCCCACAGTCGTTTAATGAACAAAGTAAGAGCATATGGACTATCAGACCAATTGTGTGATTGGATTGAGGAGTTCCTAGATAACAGGACGCAGCATGTCATTCTCAATGGAGAGAAGTCTTCCGAAGTAAGAGTGATTTCAGGTGTGCCGCAGGGGAGTGCCACAGGACCGTTGCTATTCACAATATACATAAATGACTTGGTGGATGACATCGTAAGCTCACTGAGGCTTTTTGCAGATGATGCTGTGGTGTATCGAGAGGTTGTAACAATGGAAAATTGTACTGAAATGCAGGAGGATCTGCAGCGAATTGACGCATGGTGCAGGGAATGGCAATTGAATCTCAATGTAGACAAGTGTAATATGCTGCGAGATAGATCCTTTATCATTTAGCTACAAAATAGCAGGTCAGCAACTGGAAGCAGTTAATACCATAAATTATCTGGGAGTACGCATTAGGAGTGATTTAAAATGGAATGATCATATAATGTTGATCGTCGGTAAAGCAGATGCCAGACTGAGATTCGTTGGAAGAATCCTAAGGAAATGCAATCCGAAAACAAAGGAAGTAGGTTACAGTACGCTTGTTCGCCCACTGCTTGAATACTGCTCAGCAGTGTGGGATCCGTACCAGATAGGGTTGATAGAAGATATAGAGAAGATCCAACGGAGAGCAGCGCGCTTCGTTACAGGATCATTTAGTAATCGCGAAAGCGTTACGGAGATGATAGATAAACTCCAGTGGAAGACTTCAGGAGAGACGCTCAGTAGCTCGGTACGGGCTTTTGTCAAAGTTTCGAGAACATACCTTCACCGAAGAGTCAAGCAGTATATTGCTCCCTCCTACGTATATCTCGCGAAGAGACCATGAGGATAAAATCAGAGAGATTAGAGCCCACACAGAGGCATACCGACAATCCTTCTTTCCACGAACAATACGAGACTGGAATAGAAGGGAGAACCGATAGAGGTACTCAAGGTGCCCTCCGCCACACACCGTCAGGTGGCTTGCGGAGTATGGATGTAGATGTAGATGTAGATGTAGATATATAAAAAGACAAATTAAATAAAATGAAATAAATCAGTTTGTATTTGGACATTTATTTTAACTTTGATCATTGTTCCGTAAAAACCTCAGCATATCAAACTTGATTCATAACTTAACTGGTGCCTTGTTTAGGATTGTGAAAATGTGAGTTTGTAATCTTACGGAACACATCAAATAGGGAGCCAAGATTGGGAGACTACATACAACACTGCATTCATAAAATAACACACGAAGAACGTTCAAACATATGCAAGAGGAAATTAACCACAACCAACCGATTCAATTTTCACCCAAAGAAGTTACGTTCGTAGCGCAACCCTGTCCGTCATGAAATTACCACACACTGGTATACTAAATTCATACTAACTCTCTGTGAAATCTTCCGAAAAAGAATAGCTGAGGGCTACTTTGATACTTACACCACATGCTTCACGTGGTCAGCTTGGTTTACACAAAGAGTGTAACTCCACAATAATTTTAATGATTAAAATAAATTACATCTAAACGCAATTTACAAAAGAAAAACCTCGAACTGGTTACTATCGTCTTACTATTAACCTGAAGGGCCAAACAATTGTATAAGCACGTGGTACTGGTCTCACAAAGTACACCCCACGTGGGTTGAACATAAAGAAAAGTTGCTGTATAGAAAAATATTGTCAAGACGAGATGATATAATTTCACGCATATTCACATTTAAGATTGATGATCTTAGTTGGAGTTACTGATCAACATGTGGTTCCGCTTTACTCACAAAGTAGTGAGAAAGCAACTACTCAAATCACACTGAGTTGCAATTTAAGATAACATTAGATATTTTAGAGCTAAACCTGAAATAAAGGCGATTAAATTTTCAGTTAGGCTGAACTTAAGAAATCCATTGTCCTACAGACTTAGCAGACACGCGCTTAGCCGGAGATCTTACCACTTCAGACGCTCGCCGCGGACAGACTGCCGTGGTCCCTTCCTGAGGGTGCCTCACAGATACAAACGGAAGTGACCAGAGAGGCAGCTTTCTATACCAACATGACAAAGGACAGACAGGACCATACTAAGAATAGAAACATCTCTGCTTTTAGAAAGCGTAGCTACCTGTTCCGACGTTGGTCCTACTGTTCTCTAGCAGACAGGCTTCTCTGCTACCATCAAGCACGCAACTAGAAATACATTTGCTCAATCATCCTTTCACACAGAAGGGATGGGGGATGACAGTATCTTATCATACACAGTATATAAAAGAAAGCGGATGTAGGTTCCATATGAGACTGTGTGACATGAATTACATATAAACTGTGTTTTAAAGTGCAGTAGTGTGACAGATCGTTCTTGTTTATGTGTAAAAGTAACACGTTCCACTGCTCAGTTGCCTCCCAGATAGTCAGAAACGCCACAGTAAATTTAGAAGAGGAATTTATGCCGTAAATGGCAACATATTTCAGAAATTAACATGAAAGGTATCCAACAGAGATCTTTGAATAGTAATTCGGAATAACACAGACACTGCAATATCGTATTTGTCCGCCGACACTGGGCAAACGACTTTCAAGTAAAATGTCTCGCCTGTACGGGAATATACATATTGGATGTACGACTACGGGTCGTAGACGGATGGTTGGCGACATACACAAGTTTGGGTCTCGCCCTGAGTCGTGTAAGGATAGCAAAATGTAAGGCGGCACGGTAGCTCAGTGTGTTCAGTTAGACATCTGGCTGGTCTCTGTGATAAAGAATTAAGTGAAGGGATCAATAACGAACTTCAACGGATGTCCTGTGACATCCACTATGACTAAGGAAAAAAAAACACAAAAAAAACGTTGTAAGTAGGCTGTTTAGGTTTTCTTATTGGTAACGCCACGTAGCGCTCTGTATGAAAATCACTGGCTGTGCTGTGTGCAGTCTGTGGCTAGTTTGCATTGTTGTCTGCCATTGTAGTGTTGGGCAGCTGGATGTTAAAAGCGCGTAGCGTTGCGCAGTTGGAGGTGAGCCGCCAGCAGTGGTGGATGTAGGGAGAGAGATGGCGGAGTTGTGAAATTTGTAAGACTGGATGTCATGAACTGCTATATACATTATGACTTTTGAACACTATTGAGGTAAACTTCCTGGCAGATTAAAACTGTGTGCCCGACCGAGACTCGAACTCGGGACCTTTGCCTTTTGCGGGCAAGTGCTCTACCAACTGAGCTACCGAAGCACGACTCACGCCCGGTACTCACAGCTTTACTTCTGCCAGTATCTCGTCTCCTACCTTCCAAACTTTACAGAAGCTCTCCTGCGAACCTTGCAGAACTAGCACTCCTGAAATAAAGGATATAGCGGAGACATGGCTTAGCCACAGCCTGGGGGATGTTTCCAGAATGAGATTTTCACTCTGCAGCGGAGTGTGCGCTGATATGAAACTTCCTGGCAGATTAAAACTGTGTGCCCGACCGAGACTCGAACTCGGGACCTTTGCCTTTTGCGGGCAAGTGCTCTACCAACTGAGCTACCGAAGCACGACTCACGCCCGGTACTCACAGCTTTACTTCTGCCAGTATCTCGTCTCCTACCTTCCAAACTTTACAGAAGCTCTCCTGCGAACCTTGCAGAACTAGCACTCCTGAAAGAAAGGATATAGCGGAGACATGGCTTAGCCACAGCCTGGGGGATGTTTCCAGAATGAGATTTTCACTCTGCAGTGGAGTGTGCGCTGATATGAAACTTCCTGGCAGATTAAAACTGTGTGCCCGACCGAGACTCGAACTCGGGACCTTTGCCTTTCGCGGGCAAGTGCTCTACCAACTGAGCTACCGAAGCACGACTCACGCCCGGTACTCACAGCTTTACTTCTGCCAGTATCTCGTCTCCTACCTTCCAAACTTTACAGAAGCTCTCCTGCGAACCTTGCAGAACTAGCACTCTTGAAAGAAAGGATATAGCGGAGACATGGCTTAGCCATAGCCCGGGGGATGTTTCCAGAATGAGATTTTCACTCTGCAGCGGAGTGTGCGCTGATATGAAACTTCCTGGCAGATTAAAACTGTGTGCCCGACCGAGACTCGAACTCGTGACCTTTGCCTTTCGTGGGCAAGTGCTCTACCAACTGAGCTACCGAAGCACGACTGACGCCCGGTACTCACAGCTTTAGGTAGGAGACGAGATACTGGCAGAAGTAAGTGATTTGTGAAAGGTATAGGTTAATATTAGTCAGGGCCATTCTTTTGTAGGGATTTTTGAAAGTCAGATTGCGTTGCGTTAAAAATACTCTGTGTCAATTTAAGCACAGTCATGTATAATTTTTCAAAGGGGACCTTTCAACGTTAAGGCAACTGCTCGCGATAAGCGGTAAATCCGGTTCGAGTCCCGGTCCTGCGCAAATTTTCATTTTCGTCATTCCGTTCTACAGCTGATGATTGTCCACATTCGCAATTGTGAATACATTTGATGTGTTTCGTAACGGCTGCAGTCACCGTAGTTCCTGTTCCTTTGGGCACGCATCCATCTTCAAAGGAACGTAGCATCGTAATTCGAAATAACACAGCCACTGCAATATGGTGTTGCTGCAGGATGTCTGCTTTCAGACTTTTAACGCCGATGGAGCATAAAACGGGATTAATTTTGAAAAGGTCAGCTGTCGCCACTCAGTGAACATCCAGCGGCGATACTGGCGTGCTAATCCGACCCTCGTCACCGATGAAGAGCAGTCAGCATGGCTGCACGAATCAGTTACCTGCTGCCGAGGCCAAAACGCAGCAATGTTCGCAATGTTCACTAAACAGTCGATGATGAAGCCGTGTGGGTAGCCACTTGGTTAATCTGGGCAGTCAGTTGCTCAACAGTTGCACATCTATTTGCCTCTACATATCTCCACAGACATCGTTCACTCCTGTAGTCTACGCCTGTGGTGAGTTACCCCGGCGCCGATTTTGGGTGGTGTCATTTTGTCAGGCACGGTATATACTGATAAGCCAAAATATTATGACCACTGCACACCGCGACGTTGGCTGCCGCCTGCTGACGTTGTGGGCACTTGATGTGGTGACAAATGTATTAAAGCGAAGAAATGGGCTGCAAATGGGGAAATCCATTGATATAAGCCACTTTGGTGAGGAGAGATTATTATTATTATGCAGAGCCAATCAACGAGTGTCTCGAAAACGGGGAATCTCGTCGAATGTTTACGTGCTACTGTCTTGAGCATCTACGGACAGAAGGACAGTGCAACTACCATTAAGCGCTAAATGGTTGGACGTCCACGACTCTTCACAGAACTTGGTGTATGGAGGCTAGTCTGCTCTGTAAAGTAGGGTAGATGGTGATCTATGGCATCTCTGTTGAAAAAGCACAGTGCTGTTGCACGGACAAGTGTTTCGGAGCCCAAAGTTCATCGTAAATTGTTGAACACCCCTCCGTCTTCACAGGTTGACCCAACGACACCATCAATTACAATTGCAGAGGGCACAGGACCATTGGGATTCGACCGTCGATCAGTAGAAACATGTGAGCTCTTCGGGTGAATCACATTTTTGTTACACTAGGTTGATGGTGTTTGCCCTTGTGGTCTCGCGGTAGCGTTCTCGCTTCCCGAGCACGGGGCCCCGGGTTCGATTCCCGGCGGGGTCAGAGATTTTTCCTCCCTGGAGACTGTCGTCTTCATCATCATCATTCATCCCCATTACGGTCGGAGGAAGGCAACGGCAAACCACCTCCATTAGGACCTTGCCTAGTAAGGCGGTGCGGGTCTCCCGCATCGTTCCCCTACGCTCTGTAAAAAAGCATGGGACTTCATTTTCATTTCAGGTTGATGGTCGCCTCCACAAACGCTGTCACAGAGGTGAACGTCAGTTCGAAGTGTGCAGCGCGCCACGGACGCAGGCTGGTGGGTACAGTATTAAGCTATGGAAGGCGTTCTCCAGCGGTTGCATGGGACATGTGGTAGTAATCGAAGACACGCTGACAGCTGCGAACTACCTGCATCTCTTCATACTTGAAGTCTTCCCCAACGACCATCTTTCAGCAGTATAACTGGCCGTGTCTCAGAGCCAGGGCTTTGAGTAGCATTGTAGTGAACTCACGTTGATGTCTCGGCGATCAAATTCGCCTGGTGTTAACCCTATGAATGCCATCTGGGACGCTAACGGGCACCATCTACGCGTACACAGATCAGTGCCCCTTTATTTACACGTATTACATGACTTGTGCGCAGACATCTAATGCCACATACCTCAACAAACCTACCAAAAACCTGTCGGATCCCTGATTAATGATATATTTCGTTCTAAAGACGAACAATCAAGCTATTAAGCAGCTGGCCATAATGTCTTGGCTCATCAGTGTACTTTAACCATGACGGCATGTAAACAGTCAATTATCCATTTTGGAAATGCTTCCATCCCTTGGCTTGAAAGCCAATCTGCAAGCCCTTTAGGGTATCAGTTAAATCGCTCCGTTTCCTCATTACGACAACGAATGCACTGTTTTCCGCGTCTGCCGGGCACACTCTATAAAACCTCCATTGCTAATGCTGCCATTTGCCTTCTGTGAATGGTTACTGCGCACTAACAGCGAAAGTAGGCGGTGGTCGCATTAACGTGACTTGATCGTCTATTTTATTGTACTTCAGCCTTGGATACATTCCTTTGGTAGAACCAGATTTGAAGGTGTTCTTTATGTGATATTCAAACCACACATCAAAAATTAATACTGCAGTCATCCAAACTGCGACTTTCTGATGTGATGAATACTGATCTTGTGACGGGCCGAAAGATTTCGGGTGTCGTCACGGATTGTTTATCGTTTCAACATACATTACTGGCCATTAAAATTGCTACACCAAGAATAAATGCAGGTGACAAAAGGGTATTCATTGGACAAATATATTATACTAGAACTGACATGTGATTAAATTTTCACGCAATTTGGGTGCATAGATCCTGAGAAATCAGTACCCAGAACAACCCTCTCTGGCCGTAATAACGGCCTTGATACGCCTGGACATTAAGTCAAACAGAGCTTGAATGGCGTGTACAGATACAGCTGCTCATGCAGCTTCAACACGATACCACAGTTCATCAAGAGTAGTGACTTGCGTACTGTGACCAGCCAGTTGCTCGGCCACCATTGACCAGACGTTTTCAGTTGGTGAGAGATCTGGAGAATGTGCTGGCCAGGGCAGCAGTCGAACATCTTCTGTATTCAGAAAGGCCCGTACAGGACCTGCAACATGCGTTCGTGCATTATCCTGCTGAAATGTAGGGTTTTGCAGGGATCGAATGAAGGGTAGAGCTACTGGTCGTAACACATGTGAAATGTAACGTCCACTGTTCAAAGTGCCGTCAATGCGAACAGAAGGTGACCGAGACGTGTAACCAATGGCACCCTATACCATCACGCCAGGTGATACGCCAGTATGGCGATGACGAACACACGCTTCCAATGTGCTTTCCGATGTCGCCAAACACGGATGCGACCATCATGATGCTGTAAACAGAACCTGGATTCATCCGAAAAAATGACGTTTTGCCATTCGTGCACCCAGGTTCGTCGCTGAGTACACCATCGCAGGCGCTCCTGTCTGTGATGCAGCGTCAACCGCAGCCACGGTCTCCGAGCTGATTGTCCATGCTGCTGCAAACGTCGTCGAACTGTTCGTGCAGATGATTGTTGTCTTGCAAACGTCCCCATCTGTTGACTCAGGAATCGAGACGTGGTTGCACGATCCGTTACTGCCATGCGGATGCCTGTCATCTCGGCTGCTAGTGGTACGAGGCCGTTGGGATCCATCACGGCGTTCCGTATTACCCTCCTGAACCCACCGATTCCATATTCTGCTAACAGTCATTGGATCTCGACCAACGCTAGCAGCCATGTCGCGATACGATAAACCTCAATCGCGATAGGCTACAATCCAACCTTTATCAAAGTCGGAAACGTGATGGTACTCATTCCTCCTCCTTACACGAGGCATCACAACAACGTTTCACCAGGCAACGCCGGTCAACTGCTGTTTATGTATGAGAAATCGGTTGTAAACTTTCCTGATGTCAGCACGTTGTAGGTGTCGCCACCGGCGCCAACCTTGTATGAATGCTCTGGAAAGCTAACCATTTGCATATCACTGCATCTTCTTCCTGTCTGTTAACGCATCTGCAGCACGTCATCTTCGTGGTGTCGTAATTTTTATGGTCAGTAGTGTATATTGAAGAATTATTCCCCAAAATACTATGCGCGAACTCCAAAAGATAACGATTCTGTGGTTTAAAGTCGAGCAATAGTCTCATTCGGAGATACGCTCTAAAAATAATATCCAGTCGATGCGAAATTGTCAACATGGCTTCAAATTTGGCTGTATGTCTATTCGATGTAGGTCGTACTGCATTGATACACGTGGAAAATGCCCTTCAAATCAAAATGGGCGATGAAATGCGCTGATTCAGCGGCGATGCGCCTCAGCGACGAAAAGGGCTTTGAGGGCGAAAATAAGGGCTTATCAGGTCAAAGTATCAGAAAGCGGTCATCCATTAGCCGGGACGATAGTTGTTATCGACCAGGCATTGATGAGATTCTGTAAGTTTCGAACTGGGCTCCTTTTTTTTATATGATAAATACCTGTCAAAATTAAAACGCATTTTTCTCAAAACCATGCTTTCCGCCGTGGTTGTAGTTGTCCACGCTACAATTTTGATCCTATTTTAATAATTTCAAGTCTCCCTTCAAGTAAACTGAGTTCTCTTCAGTTCATGATAGCCGATATTTTTAATGTTTATAATTAGTATTTATTTTCGATCAAAAAGGAGGATCGAAAAATGGCCATTTTATAAATACCTATAATATCGCTAAAAGAATTTTGTTTTGCAAATCCCTAAAAATGGTTCAAATAGCTCTGAGCACTATGGGACTTAACTGCTGAGGTCATCAGTACCCTAGAACTTAGAACTACTGAAACCTAACTAACCTAAGGACATCATACACATCCATGCCCGAGGCAGGATTCCAATCTGCGATCGCAGCGGTCGCGCGGTTCCAGACTGTAGCGCCTAGAACCGCTCGGCGACTTCGGTGGGCTGCAGATTCCTGTGATGGACTGAAATTACATGTGTAAGGATCAGGGTCATATGTTAATTTTATGTTTCAGATAACCACAACCGGAGTTACATCGACAACCGTCGATCTATCTCCTTTCTCGGGAAAATGCCAATTGTATAGTGAAGATATTCGTGTTTTTCAGTAAAAATACCAATAAAAACTTTAATGTATGCTTTATTCACTGCAGCAAACCCCATTTGTCTACTAAATTCCAGTATAGAGAAAAAAAAATCCTGAATTTGAGCAATATTTTCGTCTGTCATCCGGTCGTTCCCCCTTAACAAGCGTGAAGTAATCCGATAATTGATCCTGCAAAGTGGCAGAGCACCGAACAGTAGGACATCCCCTAGCAAAAATGAGTCAGCCAGTGAACCGTGACATTTTTACCTGTGTGAATTTGCGCAGCCAACACGCCCCAGGTAGCGTGTTTAATAACTGAGAGCGAACGCCGCGCCGGTAACTTGTTTGCGAAAAAGGACCGTAAACACGATGCCATTCTCGGAAGGGTACTTCGCAGAACGCGAGGCAATTATACAAGCTTCCTCCCAGAATAAGCGAGAACTTCAAAACGAGTGTCACAGTAGTGAAGCAAATTTTTCTCGAATTAATTAACAGCAAAGCCAGTCATATGTCATACAAGTGTTTAAAAATTTTTGACCGACCCTGATACTAAGACGTCAAACGGCGGCGGCGTTAACGCCCTCCTATCGGGCTGTACTCTACTCTCACATATTGGCAGAATGAACGTCAGTTCTCGAAAAACCTTCGGAGTTAACTTACGAAATGTTTTTTGAAAGCTGCAGAAAATCGTAATCTCCATTGTAGCTATGTCTTTAAAACGCGATTAAAGGCGATGTTTCTCATCTCCGGCGCGTAGCGGCCACACAACTTGCACATTCCTCCTCGACCGTGAAAATGGAAGTGAGCATACGGCATTGTGGGCTGGGAGTCCCCCATTTGGGGAAGTTCGACCGCCGAGGGAAAGTATTTCTTGCATTCGACGCCACATTGGATGACTTGCGCGTCAGAGATGGGGATGAAATAATGGTGAGGACAACACAACGCCCACACTTTGAGCAGAGAAAATATCCTGCCCCTACCGGGAATCGAATCCGAGCCCCTTTGCGTGGCATGCCGCCGCGCTGACCACTCTGCTGACGGGTCCTCGACCGTGTTTCGACAACACCAAGCTAAGTATGTGTCTCGTGACGTCCTTCAGTCTTACGAGACTGGCACACGGATGTTACACCCGAATTTGCATCGAACAAAGGTTTCAGCTTCTGGACATTATGACCAGGATCACGCTGACGAGGCTGATCTGAGTCGCGTAATACTGGCCTGCACTAAGTACAAGGAAGCACAAGAAGTACTAATCGGAAACTGGTTGAAAGGGGTTTTTCCCCACCTACAAGTGTTAATTCCCTTACTCTACACAGTCGTTTTAAATAAGCAGTACAGTTTGATAGCAGGATACTTCAAAGAAGCTGGTATACAGATTTAAACCTGGTACTATAATTCGACGTGAGCCATGTAATCTTATGGAGACTATCTGGTTAGAATAATGTGCCGTACATTTTGCATACATATTTAAAATTAAGACCATGTATTTGAAAAGTTCTTAAACTAAGGACTTTGAGAGGTGGCATAAGCCCCCTCTCATATTTCTATCTTACTCTGAGTAATTCGATTTTCCTCTCTAATTGCATGCGGTGAAAAGTTGCTATTCCTTCACACGCGGACTTCCCATGCAGTGTCACTCGTTCTTAAACTAAGGACTAGATTTCCATATCTAGATTAGATACAATAAGATTTTTTCATAATGGTAGCTATAGATTAATAACTATAAAATTAAAATAAGTGTGTCTGAAATGACAGACCATCAATGTATCGTTATGTAAATTTATTATAACATAGAAGGTCATGGGAAAAAGATAGGCATAAGAATTTTGTCAGAACTGTGCAGATGATGGGAATTGTGGCAATGCAGAAGCTGGCCTGAGCTAAAAACAAAGAGGTCATCGGCTATCTGCAAGAAGGGGAGCGTCAGCGCGCCACCTGACGAGAAGGGCGCGGGAGCGTCCGGTCCTACAAGCTGACAGTCACCGGGCCGTATACCTGAGGGATTAGGCGGCAGACAGCCCTCGCAGGGCCGCAGGCGAAAGTGTGGCTGGCCGTTGACACTGACACGCGAACATGATGCAACAGCCAGCTAGTTCTCAGGACGCAGCAGCAGTTTGGAGGGATTCCCTGCGGCAGACCACGTTGGCATGAGTAAACGAAGAAGATCACGTACGGTGTCAGAACCTGCGGCTCATGTGCCTCAGGTCAGAAAGAGACGCTATATACTCACCTGTTTGAGTTTTTTGAACTCACTAGCATTGGCCGATCTGCATACACAATGCAGTATCGTGCCACAAACTCTAACAAATGAATTGTCTCATTTCTAACTTCTCCTCTGACTTAGAGAGCACTTGTAGCAATCGTCGCTCCTAGGTCGATCCTGTCTGGATGACCTCAAACACTTGTGGAGTCATGTCATGTGGCATCATCCCTCGTCGAACTGCAATATTGGGAAACGTAAAGTACTGTCCAGGGAGAGAAGACATCTGGACTAGTGATGTATCCCAACTAGTAGACCTCAGAGACAATTAATCGACGTGAGGAGAGCCTATCACTACGTCTTCCTACCGTACTGCCGCGATCACATGCGTGGGTCTTGCTGCAATCTCAACAGCGTACTGCAGATGCTCCATCACACCCTATTGCTGTTGCAACAACGTAGCAACAACACTCGACGTTTAGCACTATGTGATGTCAGTGCTGTGGCCCCATCCTAAAATCCCCCTCCAATGCTCAAGACATGGAACCACGTGCATCAATGCATATGACTCAACAGACCAACCCCCTCAGAGAAACCAACGAATTTGTGAAGTGCCTCGAATATTTCTAACAATGTGATTTAGTGCCTCATTCTCAGCACAGTCGTGAACACTGGGCAATGCGCAAGCACAACTTGACACCCCATGAACCTTGTTTTTCTTTAAATTTCTTTCTCTACCATTGTTTTTGTAATGTATGTTATACCTTGTATGTGTTTGTGTTTGGCATTGGAATTCTTATGTAAGTAATAGAATAGGGGGTACAAATTACTTTATTGTTCTCTACACCATGTTTTTTTTTGTATTCTGTACTTATTGTTGTGTGTATGCAAACAGTGTGCCTGAAGTCCCCATAAACTGAAGCAGGTACCACCACTACCATTGTGAATGGACTATCAGTTCAGGGAACATTTTGTAAAGGTTATGGTTGCTGTAGGGAGACGGAATGAATCGGTGGTTGTAATTAGATTCTGAAAGCTCACAAAGTGATTGTTAACTTAAATAGTATCATGTGTGATTGAGTTCAGGCTAGTTTAATGATTGAAATTGTTGTAATATCTTGGGCATTTAAATGTGGAGCACTCAAACTCTGATTGTAAAGAAGAAACTGCTCCAGATTTGGCTCACATGCCCGGGCCATATTTAGAGTGTGAATGTTTGTTTGAATCGGTGTTTGGAAGGGGCTCCCTGGGTATAGATGTGTGATGTGAGTGTTAGATTTCCATATTAAGAAGGTGAAGTGGGCTACATCATAAATAATCCTCCATCTATGAGCTGCATCTTCTGTTGCAGTGATCTTTTTTATAGAGTGCGGAATGTGGAGTCATTTTGCAAGATTGTTCTTGGGCAGTTGACTCACTACCTTGTTCCTAAGTGATCCAACTACTCACCAATTACAATCTAAAATGGCATAGGGGCTATGAGAGGTGGCATGAGCCCCCTCTCATATCTCTATCTTACTCTAATTCGATTTTCCTCTCTAATTGCATGTGGTGAAAAGTTGCTATTCCTTCACACATGGACTTCCCACGCAGTCTCTCTCATCACCCGGGTGCTCCGGTGACAGGCGTGTTCTGCTGATCTTGAAAGGGTTGAGCCGACGAGTGTGAGGGAGTCAAGTGGATGCTTTCCAGACGCCGCCATTATCATAAGAGCGGGGTCGACACGCCCCACAGGGGCCTGACGGAGCAGCTGGGCTACAGATTCCGTTACTTCACAGAAACTTAGTGAAAACACTTTCTGGCGGGCTACCAGCGAGGCGTGGGAATGACTTGTGTTCCCAGGCAGTCTTGGCAGGCACATTCCCGCAACGTTTTCTGCAAAATCATAACTGTGATTGGCTTGCTCAGGGGATAGCTCCGTGACGTATCTCCATTGGTGGAATAGTAGTGCGTCGGCAATAGAGTGGAATTTTCCGCCGGTTTTCGAGTTGCTGATTGTAACGTTTAATCTCCGCCACTGTCGTGGGGGCGGGAATGTTCTGTGTTCGGCTTGTATGGGTGCCCTTGAGGAGTCGGTTCTCAGCTTTCGGTCGGAGTAGGTTGCAAGACTGAGCTCTCGCTGCTCTGGACAGCCTGCCTTCCATTGGATGCCTAATATACTTGCATTTAATTGTAACTGTTTGACGAAGTTGCTGAAGTTTCGACTTCAATGCAAGTTTCCGAGTACAGCTGGCAATTGAGCGTTCTGTAAACAAGCGACCTATGTTGTCCGTCTTGAGTAGTTTCGGCTAAAGTTGACTGTACCGGAGTTACTGTGTGACTTCGATTGTTAAAGTCACTCACTGTACTGTCTGTGTAGCGAGCCTTCTTCGTCTCCCTCAGAGGCGTATTTGTGTTGCTAGGAAGTCTTTAGTCTGGAACAACCAGACCAGGACAATTTGTTTCAGGGTATATTCACGACATTATCATCACCACGGCGGGACGTGGAAGCAACCAGCCATCGCCTCCGGTTTGCCAGATCGTATCCTTGCAGTTAAGAAGACAGCTTGGTAATGTACGTCCGCAACACCCGCAAATCAGGGAATTTTGCTAGGTGATAATCAAAGGTCAGCGGAGCGCGCCTGTTCGACTTTTCTTTGTTCTGTCTTGGGTGTTCGTTGTCTGAGTTATCACTACTGTAGCAGCAGTTAATGCTGGGTTGCCTGGGTGTTTCTCTTAAGAATTGAGTTGCAAGGAATTGGCTACACATACCACTTGGTCATAAATGTCACAATCTAGTTTATGGACAACGTCACCTTCACAGCATTTATTTGAGTATCCAATTTGATGTATTGTAAATGTTTCATGTGTTTTGTTTATTATTTTGAGTTTAGTCATAATAAATAAAATTGTTACTTTGGACAGAACTTAATTCTGTTAATCGGTGGAGCAACCCTTTCATTTCTCACTACGTTAATGAAAACTTCCTTTATCTAATTCATTTCTATCCAATTAAGTTATTGCAGGTGCCAAACTCTTTTCTACTCCACTTCCAGGGTCGATTAAAGTCAGTTTGCGTTGCTTCTTAATCCATGTGCAACAGCAAAAGTCGGAGTTAGAAAAGGGGGGGCTTAGAGCATCATTTCCACATGAAGATTCGAGAAGAATTTAGTGTTAAATACGCTGCTAGCCCCGGCACCTCACAACTTTTCTATGTATATGTAGGCCTTACCTATTTTGAACAAGTTACTCCATACGAAACCAATATAAGAGTAAACTTTAAATCGTTTACAGCGAATTAGTATCAATTCAAGCGTAGCATTGTGCACTATACAGGCAAGAACCACTCTTAGGGAGAATTTTACGAGTGCAGGCGTCTCTGAGGCAAGTAATTGCGTCACAATGCTCCTGGTGGCAGCATAGTCGCCTCCTATTGTCTGAGATAGCAAGAGATTTTCTGGCACCTGATGGGTTAAAAGGTTTGTGGCAAAAATCCTCGTGTCATTGCTGAAGAAACTCGACTATCGTCAATCAGAGTGCGCAGTAATGCCTTTAAAGTAACTTCAGACGACCGAAGTGAACGATCGCGTATGAGACGGCTGTAGACATTTGTTAAGAAATATTGCATTATTAGCGTCGAACGGCGGCGACCACTATGAGCGGTTTTGTATGTCGCGATTGAAAGTAACTGCAGTCGCAAGGGTAAAATTTTGGTTAAAGCACCGTCAAGGACGATCGCATTAAGAAGCACTCGATTATTATAAGTATGCTTAAGCATCACTGAATTTCTGTGGCGCAAGTGACATGCATGACTGATTGTGTAATCATTGATGTAATCATTTTGTCCGGTTATGGTGTTGTGGCAGGACATACAGCCCGTACAGTAACAAGACATCATTTAACAAATATTGAAGTTCCCTTTACTGCGAACATCTTACTTTTCTACATGCACTGTGAGTTCTCCTTTGTGCTGATGCCTTGAAAATATATTGATGTCTACATTCGAACATAACATGATGGAAAATATTAAAATATTTAAAAAAAAATAGTGATTTGGGGAAGATATGTTGATGATACTACTCTCATTATAAAGACTATTTTCAGAAATCCGATAATTTTTTGGAGCAATTACAAAAAGAAACCATAATATTCACTTTACTATGAAACGAAGTGAAAACTGAATCCTTCTATTTTTAGATTTATATATAAGGATTAAAGGTAACTCCGTTGAATATAATATTTATAGAAAGCCAACCACTTCTGACGTCGTTATACTTAGCATATCTAATCACCCAATACAACTTAAGAGGGTGAAATTTGGAGCACGTCTGCGTACGCTGCACGGAGCCCCGTTATTTACCGAGGCTTTCGAACGTCAGTTTCGGACAATACAATCTGTATCAGCCTCGAATGGTTACGACAACTTTGTTATACGTAATATTAACAAGGGCATAATACAAAGACTAAATATGAATTACAGTGTGACACAACTTTCAAGCCAACTAAAGACTGTCAGCTCTCTTATCGCAGCAGCCAGTACAGCTTTCACTAAATAAAATACGATAGTTCTTTGGAGTTATTCTGACAGCGCAGGCAAATGCATGCTTAAAAAGAAATACCTTATCATATTCCTAAGAAAACGGCCAAAATTTTAGACAGACTTGAAGTATGCTTCATGATAATTTCAAATTATCGGGTGTCTATTACATCTCTTATCAGCAGTGTGACGCGAAATATATAGGCCGGCCGGTCGGAGTGGCCGTGCGGTTCTAGACGCAACAGTCTGGAGCCGAGCGACCGCTACGATCGCAGGTTCGAATCCTGCCTCGAGCATGGATGTGTGTGATGTCCTTAGGTTAGTTAGGTTTAATTAGTTCTAAGTTCTAGGGGACTGATGACCTCAGAAGTTAAGTCGCATAGTCCTCAGAGCCATTATACAGGGTGAGTCACCTAACGTTACCGCTGGATATATTTCGTAAACCACATCAAATACTGACGAACCGATTCCACAGACCGAACGTGAGGAGAGGGGCTAGTGTAATTGTTTAATACAACTCATACAAAAATGCACGGAAGTACGTTTTTTAACACAAACCTACGTTTTTTTAAAATGGAACCACGTTAGTTTTGTTAGCACATCTGAACATATAAACAAATACGTAGTCAGTGCCGTTTGTAGCATTGTAAAATGTTAATTACATCCGGAGATATTGTAACCTAAAGTTGACGCTTGAAACCTCCGACGTTCAGTTGCGTGTTGTAACAAACACGGGCCACGGTCGGCGAGCAGCATCTGCAGGGACATGTTTACGATGACGACCGTGTTTACGAGTGTGGCTGTAGTGCACTGTTGTGGTTTGGTCTAGCTGTCGCAGTGTCCGCATGTAGCGCTTGCTGCTATTGTTATTCTGCATTCGTCTCCGCACGCAGACCAACTGTAGTACACCGTGTTACCAGACGCCTGTGATAGTTTAGTGTTGTAGGAACTGTGACCATGGTGTATTCGAACTCTGAAAAGGCGGAGATGATACTCATCTATGGCGAGTGTCGACGAAATGCAGCTGAAGCCTGCAGGGTGTATGCAGAACAGTATCCGGACAGAGAGCATCCAACGTGCCGCACATTGCAAAACATCTACCGCCAACTGTATGCAACAGGTATGGTCGTAGCACGCAAACGGGTCCGTAACAGGCCCGTCACAGGAGAAGCGGGTGCAGTTGGTGTGTTAGCTGCTGTTGCCATGAACCCACACATGAGTACACGGGACATTGCGAGAGCCGGTGGACTGAGTCAAAGTAGTGTCATGCGCATACTGCATCGTCACCGCTTTCACCCGTTTCATGTGTCGCTACATCAGCAATTACATGGTGATGACTTTAATCATCGAGTGCAATTCTGTCAATGGGCATTAACAGAGAATGCGTTGCAGTCCTACCTGTTTACCGATGAAGCGGGTTTCACAAACCACGGGGCAGTGAATCTACGGAAATGCATTACTGATCCGTGGAAATCCTCGCTAGCTCAGACAGACAGAGCGACAGCGAGCGTGGACTGTAAATGTATGGTGCGGAATCATTGGCGACCACCCCATTGGTCCTCACTTCATTGCAGGGGCCCAAACAGCTGCAACATACATCGCGTTTCTACAGAATGATCTGCCAACGTTGCTCGAAAATGTCCCACTGGAAACGCGTCGACGTATGTGGTATCAGCATGATGGTGCACCTGCACATTCCGCAATTAACACTAGGCTGACCCTTGACAGGATGTTCGACGGGCGTTTCATAGGACGTGGAGGACGCATAAATTGGCCAGCCCGTTCTCCTGATCTTACACCTCTGGACTTCTTTCTGTGGGGTACGTTAAAGGAGAATGTGTACAGTGATGTGCCTACAACTCCAGAGGATATGAAACAACGTATTGTGGCAGCCTGCGGCGACATTACACCAGATGTACTGCGGCGTGTACGACATTCATTATGCCAGAGATTGCAATAGTGTGCAATAAATGATAGCCACCACGTTGAACATCTATTGGCCTGACATGACGGGACACATTCTATTCCACTCCGTAATTGAAAACGGAAACCACGTGTGTACGTGTACCTCACCCCTCATGGTAATGTACATATGCGTCAGTGAAAAAGACCCATAAAAAGGTGTTAGGATGTGGACGTAATGTGCTGTTCCAGTCTCTTCTGTACCGAAGGTCCATCACCATTCCCTTTGGATCCCTACGTAATTCGGTGCTCTCCGATACACACGATCGAACAGTGGAGGAGTGGTACTCAAGCGTCAACTTTAGGTTACAATATCTACGGATGTAATTAACATTTTACAATGCAACAAACGGCACTGATTACGTATTTGTTTGTATGTTCAGATGTGCTAACAAAACTAATGGGGTTCCATTTAAAAAAACGTAGGTTTGTGTTAAAAAACATACTTCCGTGCATTTTTTTATGGTTTGTATTAACCAATTACACTAGCCCCTCTCCTCACGTTCGGTCTGTGGAATCGATTCGTCAGTATTTGATGTGGTTTACGAAATATATCCAGCGGTAATGTTAGGTGACTCACCCTGTATAGGCCGAACCAGTAGAAGTTTTTCAAATCAGTTTAAAGAGCATACCAATTGCGCGAATTCAGAATTACGATTAAGTGCCCATTTACGCGACACAGGATATCAGATCACGGACATACATGAGAATCTGCAAATCATACATTTTGAGAATATGAGTAACAACCTTAATATTTTATAACAGATAACGATTTTTCGAGCCTTACAAAAAACTCCTGAGCTCACCTTAAACACCCGAACAGAACTGAGACATAGGAATATTTCAGGAAATTTTGACTACGTAACCGGCAACGTACTTTGATATATGTAAAAACTTTTACTGTTTATGTATTATACATTGCTTTTCAAATTGCATGGAATGATGTTCATTGTAAATATTAAGTAGTCTACGTCATTAAGGATTTGCAGTATTAGTTTTTTATGCACACATCGTCCGTGTTTTATGTCACTTGCTGATTTATATTGCCGGCCGGTGTGGCCGTGCGGTTAAAGGCGCTTCAGTCTGGAACCGCGTGACCGCTACGGTCGCAGGTTCGAATCCTGCCTCGGACATGGATGTGTGTGATGTCCTTAGGTTAGTTAGGTTTAAGAAGTTCTATGTTCTAGGGGACGTATGACCACAGATGTTGAGTCCCATAGTGCTCAGAGCCATTTGAACCATTTTTTTATTTATATTGTAATTTATTTTTATATACAACACCACTCCCTTATTTGACGCTTCGCTATTCGACGCACAAGCCACACTTTCTCTAGCGCCATATCGCAGGGCTTTTGGATGCCAAGGCCAAGACAGTTTTCCTCGTGGCTGCTTGCATAATTCAGTGTTGTTATGGCCGTACCCGAATTGCCTGCAATTGATAATATGGTATGTTTTCATTGCTGCTTATTCAAATTTTCGTACGCTTCACAGTAATTATTGTATTCTCTCCGCACCAAACACTCGTTTTTTTCGATTTAGCAACACCTCCATCGTTTGTCGGTATGACAAAAGCTTTCAGCGGGTTTTGATCTGTCAGTGAGGTGAGTGACGGGGACAAGCTTCAGAATAGCATAAAACAAAGTTGTAGGCAAAATATGTGTAAGTACCTAATGTACAGGGCTATTCTACTACGTAACAATATTTAATAAGCCAGTATAAAAAGGAAAAAAAATTGTAAATTACTTCCTTTCTAATTCCTGTTAGATCACCTGAGGCTGCGCCTAAGTTGGCGTGAAACCGGTCGTGGTTTTAATAAAAACTTTCTACAACCGGTGTGGTCTTTTTGCCTTGTTATAAAAATCAAACAGAGGCATTTTAAACTCGTGTGTGATGTAATCTCCTTAGTACACTGAATTATCCACGAAGCTGAGCATACTGTGTTGTTTTTCTTTAATTAAAAATGGTCATGTTGCTCTACACATGTGTAACTATTACTGGCTGTGTGATCGACGTTACATAAACACAAAATAAATAATAACCTTGCTGTATTTCATAATGCACGATTCTTGTATGTTGTCACTAAACAATCGCAGCAAAATTAATATCTTTTGCTTACAGACGACTCACAACTCGTAATTGTGCTGTGTACTGCAAGACTTGTTAGGTAACAACACACAGCACTTTAGTGGTTGTATTGAGCATTGCGTAGACAGCACAGAGCGCAGACTCTCTAGCACGTTTCCACGTCGATAGGAATAGGCGTGCCTGTACACTCGTCATACGTATCGGATGTAAAAGGAAATTCAATGGCCGAGGCCACTGGAGTTGTTGCACATGTGCCTGTTTTTTGTTTTACATACATCTGTAAAAGCTTGTGAAGCAAGATGCAAATCAGTAATGTTGATCAATGTCAGTGGTAACAATACCCGACTGTGACTGATGCCCATCCTCTAACTTCACAATATTCCTTTCTGACCTGGAATATATCAGTTCTTAAATATCCAGCCACAAGGAATGAACTACAAAAAGCCTACAGTATATAATAAACAATGAAATAAGTTGCACTGGTGGTGGCCCAACCTAATGACCACTTCCTTAATAGCGTGTTGGTCTACCTTTGGAATGCACTACAACAGAGATTCTGCACGGCATCGATTCGATAAGTCTTTGATATGTTTGTGAGGGTGTAAGGTATCATACATCTGAGCACAGGAGTAGTACTTGTGTAACTGTGTAAGAGCTGATCTGCTTTGCACTTAAATGACCTTGAACACTACAGGTAGGTTAGAACCCTTAGTGCTATACCCATGATGTCACGATCTCCATATCAGAGGGGTCATCATCATCACATTACAAAAGGTGCTGGAGGGAAATTTGAAAGTGCAAGCTGGTGAGAAATTAAAAAAAAATTAAGACATTAAAAAATTCGAGATGGTGGAACTGACACAGGTTTTTTTCGAAACTCCTCCCATCCCCTCTCCATCCGCCATCCCCTCCCCATCTCCTTAGTTTAGCAGTTTTTAAAATGAAAAAACCAAGCACAATGTAGCCATTCTTGGTTCTGCTGAAAAGTTTCAATATTATCACATGTCAAGTGTCATAACGTTATTTTTCATGTTCATACAAACACAGTCTCTCTCTCTCTCTCTCTCTCTCTCTCTCACACACACAAACACACACACACGCACACACACACACACACACACACACACACACACACACACACACAAACACCTGTCAAATTGCTCCCTAAAAGTTTATTCTAAAGACACAAAGTAGGTGAGCACGCAGTTCTTAAGATTACACTCCGTGTAAGCCACAATAGACCTTCAAATTAAAAATTTCGACATCTAAATTGATTTATGACGATTATCAAGTGTTACAATGATGTCTCCATGTCTAAAACATGCATAGGCCGTTGACATTTCGTTCTGAAGCTGTGTTATTGGTGGTTCATAGTACGAACTGTAATCATGTTATAATTTCAGTAGTCTTTGGCCTTTTCAAGCACCAGTTTAGGGAGGGGGGAGGGGGAGATAACGTATTATGTTCAACACAATTAAAATATAACTCATGATATTTATTGGCAGTTAGTACTTTTATTACATATCATTCACGTCTTCTTGACATTATGCACAACAACACTACTGCTGAACTAACTTTCAAACTTAAACTGCACATGACGACGGTAATTATCATAATGAACAATTTTATTCCCACGTTCAAATTCATAAAAAAATGCATATGTCTAAAACCCATGTCCAAGTCAGCCAAAACTCATAGTGATCTCATACTGATTAACTTCATCTTACCATTCAAAACGTGGTCACCTGCTGCTGTCACACAGTGGAAATTATATGACTCTTCGATGAAACAGAGTAGTGAACAGTAGCAAAGCACATTCAAATAGGCAAGAAACGAGGGTTACCGTGCTTAAAGAGTTACCCAAACATCATAGTGATTCCATGACAGTACAAAACGTTTGCCAGCTTCTGCTGACAATGCTAACAATTACAGCAACCCCCATGCTGCGGTATTAACTTCATTTTGCATTAAATTGGTTTGTCTTTTTCTGCTCTTAAAGCAAAATCATACTGTGACTCAGTGCAAACTACAGGACATTTAGATGAAATACCATAGTGAACAGTAGTTGGTGACTGGAATTACCCAACACATGCAGTGTGAGGGCTACCATTACCCCGAGATACTACTGGGTGGGGCTCTGTTGGTCAGGTTGTATCATGACAGTCTTTGCCCTCATACACTCTTTGGTTGGACATTGACGAACTTGACCATTATTACCCCACATGTACAATATGGTAACTGCCATTACTCCCCAGATACTACTAGTTGGCCAATGATTGTCAGTTGACATGGACACTCTTATTACCTTGCACCTGCTATATGTTAACCCCCATTGCTCCAAGATGCTATTGGGTGGAGCATTGGTGGGACTGTTGATGTGGTGACTGTCGATACACCACATGTGCAATATGGTGACTGCCATTATCTACCGATACTATTCTGTGGGATAACGATGGCCATTTGACGTGGTGACTGTCGTTACCCCAGATGCTACTAACTGAACCAGTGAAAACTAAGTGAACCAAAGAAAACGTTGATTTAAAACAAGTACCCGAATCATACGATAATAGTGGTGACTTTAATTTACCCTTGGCGGAAATACATGTTTAATTCCGGAGGTACGCATAAAATATCATCCGAAATTGTGCTAAATGCACTCTCTGAAAATTATTTCGAGCAGTTTGTTCATGAGTCCACGCGAATAGTAAACGCTTGTAAAAACACACTCGACTTCTTAGCAACAAATAATCCTGAGTTAATAACGAGCATCAAAACCGATTCAGGGATTAGTGAATACAGAGGTATCTTAGCGAGATTGAATATTGTAATACCCAAATCCTCGAAAAATAAGCGAAAAATATACCTATTCAAAAATCAGATAAAACTTCACTTGACGCCTTCATAAGAGACAATCTCCACTCATTCCAAATTAATAATTCAAGTGTAGACCAGATGTGGCTTAAATACAAAGAAATAGTATCGGCAGCAATTGAGAGATTTATACCAAATAAACTAACAAACGACGGAGCTGATCCTCCTTGGTACACAAAACAGGTTAGAGCACTGTTGCAGAAACAACGAAACAAACATGCCAAATTCAAACAGATGCAAAATCCCCAAGATTGGCGATCTTTCACAGAAGCTCGAAATTTATCGCGGACTTCAGTGCGAGATGCCTATAACAGTTTCAACAACGAAACTTTGTCTCGAAACCTGGCAGAAAATCCAAAGAGATTCTGGTCGTATGTGAAGTATGTTAGCGGCAAGAAACAATCAATGCCTACTCTGTGCGATAGCATGGGAGATACTATCGAAGACAGTGCTGCCAAAGCAGAGTTACTAAACACAGCCTTCCGAAATGGCTTCACAAAAGAAGACGAAATAAATATTCCAGAATTCGAATCGAGAAAAGCTGCCAACATGAGTAACGTAGAAGTAAATATCCTAGGAGTAGTGAAGCAACTTAAATCACTGAGTAAAGGCAAGTCTTCTGGTCCAGACTGTATACCAATTAGGTTCCTTTCGGAGTATGCTGATGCATTAGCTCCATACTTAACTATTATATACAACCGTTCGCTCGACGAAAGATCCGTACCCAAAGACTGGAAAGTTGCACAGGTCACACCAATATTCAAGAAAGGTAGTAGGAGTAATCCACTAAATTACAGGCCCATATCGTTAACGTCGAACATATATTGTTTTCGAACATTATGATTTACCTCGAAGAAAACGGTCTATTGACACACAGTCAACATGGTTTTAGAAAACATCGTTCCTATGAAACACAACTAGCTCTTTGTTCACATGAAGTGTTGAGTGCTATTGACAAGGGTTTTCAGATCGATTCCGTGTTTCTGTATTTGCGGAAGGCTTTGGACACTGTACCACACAAGCTGCTCGTAGTGAGATAGGGTGCTTATGGAATATCGTCTCAGTTATGCGACTGGATTTGTGATTTCCTGTCAGAAAGGTCACAGTTCGTAGTAGTTGACGGGAAGTCAACGATTAAAACAGAAGTGATTTCTGGCGTTCCCCAGGATAGTGTTATAGGCCCTTTGCTGTTCCTTATCTATATAAACGATTTTGGAGACAATCTGAGCAGCTGTCTTCGGTTCTTTGGCAGATGACGCTGTCGTTTATCGACTAATAAAGTTATCAGAAGAGCAAAATAAACTGCAAAACGATTTAGAAAAGATATCTGAATGGTGCGAAAAGTGGCAGTTGACCCTAAATAACGAAAAGTGTGAGCTCATCCACATGAGTGCTAAAAGGAACTCGTTAAACTTCTGTTACACAATAAATCAGACTAATCTAAAAGCCGTAAATTCAACTAAACACCCAGATATTACAGTTACGAACAACTTAAATTGGAAGAAACACATAGAAAATGTTGTTGGCAGGACACATAGAAAATGTCGCAGACCTACTAAGAAGACTGCCTACACTACGCTTGTCCGTCCTCTTTTAGAATACTGTTGCGCGGTGTGGGATCCTTACCAGACAGGGCTGACGAAGTACATCGAAAAAGTTCTAAGAAAGGCAGCAAGTTTTGTATTATCGCGAAATATGGGAGAGAGTGTCACAGAAATGATACAGGATTTTGGCCGGAAATCATTTTAAAAAAAGGCATTTTTCTTTGCGACGGAGTCTTCTCACGAAATTCCAATCAGCAATTTTCTCTTCCGAATGCGAAAATATTTTGTTGACACCAACCTACATAGGGAAGAACGATCACCACGATAAAATAAGGGAAATCAGAGCTTGTACGCAAAGATGTAGGTGTTCATTCTTTACTAGCGCTATACGAGATTGGAGTAATAGAGAATTGTGAAGGTGGTTCGATGAATCCTCTGCCAGGCACTTGAATGTGATTTGCAGAGTATCCATGTGGATGTAGATGTAGATGTAGATTATGGTTTGTTGACCTAATTACTGTCATTAGCCGCATGTCAAATATGGTGACTGAAAGTATGTATCCAAAAACATTGCAACCCTTGTTTCTTACTTGAGTGAAGTTTACTTGCCTGTTTAGCATGTTAAGCCACATCTGAGCACTGAGTCACTTATTTTGAGAGTAGACAGACATAGGTTCGGCATAAATTTTGATCAATATATGTATGTTTGTGTGTGAGTTGTGTGAAAAATAACATTGTGCCAATTGACATTAACATTCCAAACTTTAGATAATAGCATATTCTTGCTGCAGACATTTTAGACTTGGAAAGATCATTGTGTCATTTGACATACATCATAGAACAAATTAGATGTGGAAAGCAGTTAATTTAAATTCAGTTGTGACTTACAGCATGTTTCATACATAAAGCAAGTTTTGTACATTTATTGGTGCTGCTTAGCCTGTAGATTCATGGGGTAATGTGTGTGTCTGTGTTTTGCAATGTATTTTAAATGTGAAAATACTGAAAGATAATCCTGTATGTAATTTTTCGGATAAATACTTGTGAACATAACGCAAAAAAAATTCTAATTGTTCAGATACTTTTGAGGACAGCCAAGATGGCTACCCTGGGACTACTTTGTCATTTCATTTTAATGACCATTAAAATATTGAACCGTTATTGTTTCGTTTTAATACTGTTCTGATACTAGCTGGAGAGGGGATGGGGACGGTTGAAGGGAAGAGCGACGGTGATGTGGCGCAGCACATGAGGATGATATCAAAGAAAAGGAGGGCGTGGCTTGTCAAGTGGCAAATAATGGTGGCGTGACTGCAGCCGTCTTCGATTTCTGGATTTCTAGCTACTGCCAGTGACTGCAGCGCCTCAACAGCAGTGCCGGGTAGTAGCAGAAATTTGAGTTGTGGCCCAGAACCAACATAGAAGTACTACTCACAGATCACGCAATTCCTCCGAATAGCAGCTCGACAGCTTATGGGCGCAGATCTAGTGTCCGGTAGCATCCTAGATGTCTTTTATCGGATTCACATCAGCCGTGTTTGATGCCCAAGACATCGTCATGAGTTCACAATCGTGTAGCACGATTCTCGTCTTGTGTCTTGCTTAATTATCCTGCTGAAAGGTACCATCGTCATCTGGGTCACATCAAGCATTTAGGGATGCATCCGGTAGGCAATGATTAATGTTCACGTAGTCCACAACCGTCAGGGTGCCTTTGATTACTACCACAGGCTCCATGGAAGTCCATATGAATGTCCCACACAGCACATTAGTGCCCCAGCCAGTCTCCAATTTCGGCGCTGTGCATGTTTTGAGCCAGATGATGGTGAATCTGCATATGGACATCGACTTGTAGTAATAAGAAATTGCTTCATCCGATCGAGGGGCATGTCCTCATTGATCCAATTTCCAATATCAATGATCCCACGCCCACTACAATCGTAACTGATCATGTTATCAGGTCAACATGTGAACATGTTGTGGTGACCGATGTTCAAGGATATTTTGCGAATGGTGTGCCCCGAGACACTTGTGCCTGCACTAGTACCGTATTTTGTCGTCAGATCTATCACAGATCACCAACTATTCCGTTTTACAGAGTGGACAAGCCTCCGAGGAGGAGGAGATTAGTGTTTAACGTGCAGTCGACAACGAGGTCATTAGAGACGGAGCACAAGCTCGGATTATGGAAGGATAGGGAAATAAATCGGCCATTCCCTTTCGAAGGAACCATCCCGGCATTTACCTGAAGCGATTTAGAGAAATCACGGAAAACCTAAATCAGGATGGACGAACGAGGGTTTGAACAGTCGTCCTCCCGAATGCGAGTCCAGCGTGCGAACCACTGCGCCACCTCGCTCGGTGAGAAGCCTCCGAACTCCACGAGGCGTGGACGTCCAAAACCATGTCGTCTGCTCGCGGCTTCACCCTCCTTGAACCACATTCCATACTTCCTCACGACAACACCACGCGATCATCGGGTCAGCATCGCCATTTTTGCTCTTTATCAAAGTTGCTTATGTCAGCTACCCCATTCCCACCCCCCATTTGCGACCTTGACAGAATTTCAATGATGTAGACACATGTGAGACTCGATAAATCTCAGGAACATCAACTGTGTGCGATTGATGCATCTCCTACGCCTGAGGTACGGGCAGTATTAACTGCATTACGCTCATTGTTAAGGTGCTATTTCAGTACTGGACAGGCTTTGCAATACGGAGGCGAGTTTAGAAGGGGAACAGCAGTTGACTGAGGCGTGAACTGAGTTTGCATCAGGAGGGAGGTGCGCTAGCGTAGTCCATACAGCTGGAACAGCTGGAGTGCCGGTGTGGCACAACAGATAGAACATCTACCTAGAAAACAGCAGAAGACCTGGGTTCGAATCCTGGTCAGGCAGCAATAAAAAGAAAGAAAAAGAGAGAGAGAAGATCTGCCCTGGCAAAAATTTTAATTCATAGCTTCAGCCTACATCACTACAGTCCTTTTGTAAATGAAGTTATTCCTTGATGTCATAATATATGTCCTGTTATCTTGTACTTTTTTCTTGTCAGTGATTTCTACGTTTTCCTTTCCTCGTAGATTCTATGGAGAACTTACTCATTTGCTCGGTTATCAGTCCACCTAATTTTTAACATCCTTTTCTGCCATGCAGTAGTGTGCTCCAGAAGTAAACTGTCAGAAATTTCTTCCTCAAATTAAGGTCTATATTTGTTACTGGTAGACTTATTTAAGCAAGAAACATCTTCTTTGTCTGTGATAGCCTACTCTATATGTCCTGCTTGTTTCGTCCAACGTGTGTTTTTTGCTGCCAAAGTAGCAAAATTTCCTTATTTTGTCCCAATTTTTATTTTAGACTCATCACTAATCTCGTTTCTGATACCTTTCATTATTTTCTTCTTCCTCCAATTTACTCTCAGTCCATACCCCGTGCTCATTCGACTGCTCACTATATTCAACATGTCCTATAATTCTTCCCCAATTTCACAGAGGATAGCAATGTCGTAATCGAATCTTATCGTTGGTATCTTTTCACCTGAACCTTTGTTTTATTTCCATCATTGCTTCTCTGAGACATAGACTGAACAGCAGGGACGAAAGATTGCATCCTTATTTCATGCCCTTTCTAACCCGAGCGATTCATTCTTGCATATCCATTTCTATTTTCCCCCTCTAGGTTCTTGTACATATTGTTTATTACTGTCACTGGAACTTATACATATTTTCCTACGAATTTAGAACATTTTGTACCTACTTACATCGTCAAACGCTGTACATATGTCGAAAATACTACGAATGTGTCTTAATTTTCCAAAACTCTTGTTTCTATTATCAAACGCTCTTCCTTAAGCATGTGGTTACACGACAGTAACATCCCTGTAACGGACTGACCTGCACAGTCCTGTCCTGAATCTTATAGAACACCTTTGGGATGTTTTGGAACGCCGACTTCGTGCCAGGCCTCACCGAGCGACATCGATACCTCTTCTCAGTGCAGCACTCCGTGAAGAATGGGCTGCCATTCCCCAAGAAACCTTCTAGCACGTGGTTGAACGTATGCCTGCGAGAGTGGAAGCTGTCATCAAGGCTAAGGGTGGGCCAACACCATATTGAAATCAAGCATTACCGATGGAGGGCGCCACGAACTTGTAAGTCATATTCAGCCAGGTGTCTGGATACTTTTGATCACATAGTGCATGTTTAGGTAGAAAAGGATAGAATTCTGCTAGTAGCTGTAGATCCGTATCAAAATTTCCAAAAATGTTGACCCAAACCGAAAGGTGAGAGCCGTGAAAGATAGGCCTTGTATAAAATTTTTTTTGACCACAGCAATAACTCGTTTTAATACGCTCCTCCAATATTTTACTTCTGTGTCCAGCTGAGATGTTAGTTTCTTATCTATTGTCTCCGTAATGTGTCATCTAGCCTTTAAAGTTGACACACGTTCCTATGTTCAACCAAATTTTCATGAGCAGTTATTCGAGTCAGACCGTTTTTCCAGTCATTAAAGCCCTCATTGTATTTTGCAAATTATGATGTTCCATTAAACAATAAGCGAAATACACTACCCTTACTTTGAGAGTATATTAAAATTAATCTTTTTTTCTGGCCATACCTTACGGTTCTGAAGAGCAATCCTGTCTTCAAGTACCTCGGAAAGTCAGTATATTACCTACATGAATTATAGAAACTCAATACACATTGTGTGCAACATGACTTTGTTTAGCGACATCATTGCGAAGAAGTTCATTTACTATCCAGTTTGCAGGATCGTAAGAAACTGAATCAGTATATATTCACCTTATATGCGTTATTTGGGCCAACTGAAGTGATTGTTTCCACGCAATTATTATTGTTTCTAATATCAAATTTGGGACAAAACGGATAAGATGAAACATACATTGCACTATTTTCTATACTGTTGACCACTTTGTTACACTCTGATGTTTCTAGGCTCGAACCCGAGCGCGAATTATCTGTCTGTGTTTCAGTTTTAAGTAGCACATCGATTTTTGCACTCTTTCTTACAATTCCCTCTTTGTTTATTGCCCTATCTTACGTGAGTTTCCGGTACCGAGAACCACTTACTCGTCTCCTACTGTCGCCAGTTTTAATGAATACTAACATATAAATCCCAAACTATAAGCCACTGCACTCTTTACAGTGTCAAACTGAACTGAACAGCCAGCCAAGCGACTAGAATGACTGGTGGTATTTACTTTGAACTGGAAGTTTGAATTGGCGCTCTGGAGTGTCGACACTGGCTACTCCTATGGCAGTATTAGCTGCGTCTGTCATCACAAAGCTTAACTGCGAGCAACGTGATTTTCCTTCCTAACTTATACCAGACGAAAAGGCACGATGCTGAATAAAGTGAATAACTGTCGTGACTTGAAGTCATTACTAAAACAAAACTTGCCCTTTTTATGTTTCCTGACCAGACCATTCGTGACATTTGAACTGACAGCTTTCAATGTTATTCATATCCATTTCATTGTTGTTCAAATGGCTCTGAGCACTATGGGACTTAACATCTGAGGTCATCAGTCCCCTAGACTTAGAACTACTTAAACCTAACTAACCTAAGGACATCACACACATCCATGCCCGAAGCAGGATTGGAACCTGCGACCGTAGCAGCAGCGCGGTTCCGGACTGGAGCGCCTAGGACCGCTCGGCCGCAACGGCTGGCCATTTCGTTGTGAGTTAAGTTCGCATTTCTCAAGAGTTATAAATAAAATGTTATACAGAAAACAGTAACAGCTTGTAAGCAATCCATTAAAATCCGCCACCCCTTAAAATCCACAACCCTATTTCAGCTGCCTCGTCTGATTAGGTCTAAATAGACCTTTGTGTTTGAGGCAACGTTATCAGCACTTGACAAGTGTTTGCGAGGTGCATCATTGTGAATCTCCATTTGGCCCGCTGGACGAATTGTGCATCATCTGCATTTGTAGGTCATTCGGCTATGATCATAGCCAGACATAGTACTGCATGGGAACGTGAGGGCAGACATAGTTGTCGTCAACGTTCGACTCGACCACGTCTCTCCACCAGAAGGGAGTATCGCGATGTTGCGCAAGAAGCACACTGTGATCTGTAATCCCTACACATTTGCACCTGCGGTCTGAGAGTGAGTAACGGACTCCCTGCAACATTCTATGCAACCCTCACTATTGGTCGGAGATCACAAGTCGGGTTAGGGAATTACTGCCTTACACACACTCTGCTTTAACATAACACAGCATCTGGAGTGGTGTCATGACCGGGAAGCATAGGCCCCGGATGACTGGCTCCGTATTCTGTTGTGCGATGAGTCACGGTTCTGCAGTGTGCCAGTCGACCACCGTCAGCCAGTACAGCAGCGATCTTGAGAGAAGTCCGATTCATCCAAATGTTTTGGACAGGCGCAGCGATGTTACTTCTGATGTCATGGTTTCAGAGCTATCATACACTACTGGCCATTAAAATTGCTACACCAAGAAGAAATGCAGATGATAAACGGGTATTCATTGGACAAATATATTGTACTAGAACTGACATGTGATTACATTTTCACTCAATTTGGGTGCATAGATCCTGAGAAATCAGTACCCAGAACAACCACCTCTGGTCGTAATAACGGCCTTGATACGCCTGGGCATTGAGTCAAACAGAGCTTGGTTGGCGTGTACAGGTACAGCTGCCCATGCAGCTTCAACACTATACCACAGTTCATCAAGAGTAGTGACTGGCGTATTGTGACGAGCCAGTTTCTCGGCCACCACAGACCGGACGTTTTCAATTGGCGAGAGAACTGGAGAATGTGCTGGCCAGGGCAGAAGTCGAACATTTTCTGTATCCAGAAAGGCCCGTACTGGATCTGCTACATGCAGTCGTTCATTATCCTGCTGAAATGTAGGGTTTCGCAGGGATCGAATGAAGGGTAGAGCCACGGGTCGTACCACATCTGAAATGTAACGTCCACTGTTCAAAGTGCCGTCAATGCGAACAAGAGGTGACCGAGACGTGTAACCGATGGCACCCCATACCATCACGCCGGGTGGTACACCAGTATGGTGATGACGAATACACGCTTCCAATGTGCGTTCACCGCGATGTCGCCAAACACGGATGCGACCATCATGATGCTGTAAACAGAACTGGATACATCCGAAAAAATGACGTTTTGCCATTCGTGCACCCAGGTTCGTCGTTGAGTATTCCATTGCAGGCGCTCCTGTCTGTGACGCAGCGTCAAGGGTAACCGCAGCCATGGTCTCCGAGCTGATAGTCCGTGCTGCTGCAAACGTCGTCGAACTGTTCGTGCAGATGGTTGTTGTCTTGCAAACGTCCTCATCTATTGACTCAGGGATCGAGACGTGGCTCCACGATCCGTTACAGCCATGTGGATACGATACCTGTCATCTCGACTGTTAGTGATACGAGGCCGTTGGGATCCATCACGGCGTTCCGTATTACCCTCCTTAACCCACCGATTCCATATTCTGCTAACAGTCATTGGATCTCGACCAATGCGAACAGCAATGTCTCGATACGATAAACCGCAATCGCGATAGACTACAATCCGACCTTTATCAAAATCGGAAACGTGATGGTACGTATTTTTCCTCCTTACATGATGCATCACAACAACGTTTCACTAGGCAACGCCGGTCAAGTGCTGTTTGTGTATGAGAAATCGGTTGGAAACTTTCCTCATGTCAGCACGTTGTAGGTGTCGCCAGCGGCGCCAACGTTGTGTGAATGCTCTGAAAAGCTAATCATTTGCATATCACAGCATCTTCTTCCTGTCGCTTAAATTTCACGTGTGTAGCAAGTCATTTTCGTGGTGTAGCAATTTTAATGGCCAGTAGTGTATATGACTTCTGGTTACAACTGGTAGTGATTGAAGGAACACTTAACGCGTAACAGTACATCACGGACATCCTGCATCGTCTTGGGTTAACCCTGGCGCGAAAGTCTCGTGATGTCATTTTTCAGCAGGTCAATGCTCGTCCACACATGGAATGTGTCTATATAAACTGTGTGCGTGATGCTGAGGGACTCCTGTGGAGAGAAATGTTCCCAGATCTGCAGATCTGTGCCCGACAGAAACAGCTCTGACGTCAGATCCATCCCAGTGCCAGTTTCCAGGGTATTAAGGGCCAGTTACAGCAGTTGTTAATCAGATTCCCTCAGGAGAGGGTACGTAAACGTAAACTTCACTTCAACCTTCCCAGAAGGGGTGCAATGTCATACTGTTAACTGGTTTAAAACTGTCCTTCTTTTTTTTTTTTTTTTTTTTTTTTTTTCCCAAACTGGGATCGGTTTCGTAATCACTGACATAACTTACTTCACTTACTTCACATACCCTCTCAGATCAGGACGCTTCATTTCGTTTCCTCCTCTCCTCCTGTCTTTCCACTTTTATTAAAGGGAGAGAATATACAGGAGTTTACATACTTGTAGGACTTGTTTAAGGAGCCGGGGCGATATGGTAGGAACATCTGATATTGGCCTGAGGTAGTTTGACGACACCGCGAAAAAAGTTTATCGGAACCACCGGATGGCAATGAGAGCGTCCGTCCTTCGAAATACAAAGTATGCATACTAAAACAGCGGTACTTCACTCAGAGAAAAGTATCTCACCATACAAGTGAAGTACTTAAAATATGTTTGCCATATGTGCTATATATGTATATCAATAGCTCTTGAGTACATAGTTCTGAATCACAACTAGAGTTTCCCATCTCATACCTATAAGTAACAAAGGGAGCAGACATCAAGAGGAACTATCTCGTTACCTGAGCAGCAGAAACAACAAATAGAAAGTATCGATTTATTGGTATACAGATTATCTACGGTAATACACTACTTCAGGTTACCTTCCACTCGGAAAGTGGGTGCACTCAGCGACTGTGATGTGGCTTATAGATTATAGAGTGCAGCAATCAGTCATCTTTTTTTTTATTTTATTACGCAAATCCAGATTTCGGCTAATGGGTAGCCATTCTCAGTGCACTATTTTCTATTCTCGATGCTTGTAAGTCCCTGTTCTTCGGGCGTCAGTCACATTTCATTGACAAAGAAATGTGACTGACGCCCGAAGAACAGGGACTTACAAGCATAGAGAATAGAAAATAGTGCACAGAGAATGGCTACCCATTAGCCGAAAGCTGGATTTGCGTAATAAAATAAAAGATGACTGATTGCTGCACTCTATAATTTATAATACACTACTTCAAACACCTGCATGGCCAGTGCTGATGTAATGTTCAAATGAGGCGATTCGTATTATTTTGTACTAACACACGTCGAGGAGTGTAAAAACTGAGGTGACAAAAATCATGGGTTAGCGATATGCACACATACAGATGGCAGTAGTATCTCATACACAAAGTATAAAATGGCAGTGAATGGCGGAACTGTGATTTGAACTCAGGTGAATCGTTTGCAAAGTTTTCCGAAGGGATTATGGCCTCACTGTGGGAATCAACAAACTTTGGACGCAGAAGGGTGGTTAGAGCTAGACGCTTGGGACATTCCATTTCGGAAATCATCAGGGAACTCAATATTCCGAGATCCACAGTGTCGAGATTGTGCCGAGAATACCACGTTTCAGGCATTACCTCCCCCCCCCCCCCCCCCTCGCCACGTAAGGTGCAGTGGCCGAAGGGGCCTTAACTTAACGGCCGAGAGTAGTGGCGTTTGCGTAGAGTTGTCATCGCTAACGAACAAGCAACACTGCATGAAATAACCCCAGAAATCAATATGGAATATAAGGCGAACGTACTCGTTAGGACAGTGGGGCGAAGTTTGGCGTTAATGGGCTATAGGAGCACACGACTGACGCAAGCGCCTTTGCTAACAGCACGACTTCGCCTGCAGCGCGTCTCCTGGCCTCATGACCATATAGTTTCGACCATCGACTACTGGAAAACTGTGGTCTGGTCAAATGAGGCCCGATTTCAGTTGGTAAGAGCTGATGATAGGGATCAAGTGTGATGCAGACCTAACGAAGCTATCGACCCGAGTTGTCAACAAGGCACTGTGCAAGCTGGTGATGGCTCCATAATGGTGTTGGCTGTTTTTACATGGAATGAATTAGTCTCTGATTGTGTTAAGCTAGTGGAAGAGCAATTCATGGACTTCTTGTTCCCAGTCAACGATGGAATCTTTTCAGATGACAAAGCGCCAAGTGAGCAGGCCGCAATTGTCCGCGATTTGCTTGAAGAACGTTCTGGACAGTTCGAGCGAATGATTTGGCCAGCCAGATCGCGCGACATTGAATTCTATTGAACAGTTATGGGACATAATCGAGAGGTCAGCTGGTGCACAAAAACTTACATTGGCAATACCTTCGCAGTTGTTAGCGTCCAGAGACGGAAACTTAAATGTACCGGAGGACCATGAATTGACGACAACTGTATAATGATTCGAATCCATTCATATTGTAATGAAACGCGAGAGTTGAGATAATCACTTATTCTTTTAAGTAAGTTAACAATCGAAACATACATCTTTACCGTTTACATGGCGCACGCGGCCACGAGCTGACAGCTGTCCGACCGACAGCCCATTCACCAATGCCGCCGCGAGTGTACCGTTAGATGAACTTGGAGGGATGGCCCACCGACCACTGTCCCTCATGTCCAAATACCTGTCCAGAAACTCAGTCAAATGTAACGACCGAACATACCAGCCGCCAAAGAAATGTTAATCTCTTTCAAGCATAATACAAATAACACAAGTCCTGCTAAATCACAGAAAATAATACAAGTAAATGAGCAAAACATTGCGTCCTTCAACCAGGTATTCTGTCAATAGAGTCTGTAACCGGTATCTGTAAATCAAAATGAAATAAACAAATATACATTTAAACATAAAAAAATGACGAAATACACTGAGAGTGCTGCAGGGTACCCACAAGACAAAGGGAAAAAAACACACAAAAAACAAAAACACGAATACACTGTTCGCTTTTGTATCATGTCACTTACACTGGACTCGTACTCAGGAGGGAGACGGTTCAATCCTGCCTCTGGCCATTCTGATTTAGGCTTTCCGTGATTTCCCTAATTCCCTCCAGGCAAATGCCGGTATGATTCCTTTGAAAGGGCACGGCCGACTTCCTTCCCTACCCTTCCCTAATCCGATGACACATATGACCTCGCTGTCTGGTCTCCTCCCCCAAACAACCCCAACCTCATGTCACTCGGTGAAGGACATACCTTGCAGATTGGTCTCTTGAAAACCCCTTGCGGCGTGCGAATAGCGGCCATTCGCACCATTCCATCGCGCCCAGGTTGTAGTCCTTCAGTGACGGCCAGCTTCCAACATAAGCGTGGCAGGTTATCTCCTCTTACTATGGCCAGGTTGCACATTCGGCCTAGGGACTATCCATTTGGCCCACTGCTGCAGATGACGCAGGTAGTCAGATGACCAGCGCCGCCAAAAGATCTGGAAGCCTTGCTGCAGTAATTCCCACCTTGTGAGCAAGCTCAGGTTGGCTGTACCTACACCTGGCTGAGGGATGTTTGTGATTGCCGTTCCAACCAGGAAATGACCTGGGGTGAGGGACAGGGGAACAGCAGGATCGCTGCGCAGTGCCGATGGTACTGTTACCGACGACTGTGCCGCTAAAGCGGAGTTATTGAACGCAGTTTTCCGAAATTCCTTCACCAGGGAAGACGAATGGAATATTCCAGAATTTGAAACACGAACAGCTGCTAGCATGAGTTTCTTAGAAATAGATACCTTAGGGGTTGCGAAGCAACTCAAATCGCTTGATACGGGCAAGTCTTCAGGTCCAGATTGTATGCCGATTAGGTTCCTTTCAGATTACGCTGATACAATAGCTCCCTACTTAGCACTCATATACAACCGCTCGCTCACCGATACATGTGTACCTACAGATTGGAAAATCGCGCAGGTCGCACCAGTGTTTAAGAAGGGTACTAGGAGTAATCCATCGAACTACAGACCTATATCATTGACGTCAGTTTGCAGGAGGGTTTTGGAGCATATACTGTATTCAAACATTATGAATAACCTCGAAGGGAACGATCTATTGATACGTAATCAGCATGGTTTCAGAGGACATCGTTCTTGTGCAACGCAGGTAGCTCTTTATTCGCACGAAGTAATGGCCGCTATCGACAGGGGATCTCAAGTTGATTCCGTATTCCTAGATTTCCGGAAAGCTTCTGACACCATTCCTCACAAGCGACTTCTAATCAAGCTGCGGGCCTATGGGGTATCGTCTCAGTTGTGCGACTGGATTCGTGATTTCCTGTCAGGAAGGTCGCAGTTCGTAGTAATAGACGGCAAATCATCGAGTAAAACAGAAGTGATAGCAGGTGTTCCCCAGGGAAGCGTCCTGAGACCTCTGCTGTTCCTGATCTATATAAATGACCTGGGTGACAATCTGAGCAGTTCTCTTAGGCTGTTCGCAGATGATGCTGTAATTTACCGTCTAGTAAGGTGATCCAAAGACCAGTACCAGTTGCAAAGCGATTTAGAAAAGATTGCTGTATGGTGTGGCAGGTGGCAGTTGAAGCTAAATAAAGAAAAGTGTGAGGTGATCCACACGAGTTCCAAAAGAAATCCGTTGGAATTCGATTACTCGATAAATAGTACAATTCTCAAGGCTGTCAATTCAACTAAGTACCTGGGTGTTAAAATTACGAACAACTTCAGTTGGAAAGACGACATAGATAATATTGTGGGGAAGGCGAGCCAAAGGTTGCGTTTCGTTGGCAGGACACTTAGAAGATGCAGCAAGTCCACTAAAGAGACAGCTTACACTACACTTGTTCGTCCTCTGTTAGAATATTGCTGCGCGGTGTGGGATCCTTACCAGTTGGGATTGACGGAGGACATCGAAAAGGTGCAAAAAAGGGCAGCTCGTTTTGTCTTATCACTTAGTAGGGGAGAGAGTGTGGCAGATATGATACGCGAATTGGGATGGAAGTCATTACAGCAAAGACGTTTTTCGTCGCGGCGAGATCTATTTACGAAATTTCAGTCACCAACTTTCTCTTCCGAATGCGAAAATATTTTGTTGAGCCCAACCTACATAGGTAGGAATGATCATCAAAATAAAATAAGAGAAATCAAAGCTCGAACAGAAAGGTTTAGGTGTTCGTTTTTCCCGCGCGCTGTTCGGGAGTGGAATGGTAGAGAGATAGTAGGATTGTGTTTCGACGAACCCTCTGCCAGGCACTTAAATGTGAACTGCAGAGTAGTCATGTAGATGTAGATGTAGACAGTGGCGTGAGAGGACGAGAGTTCAAGCAAGTTCAATCTGGCGAGTCAGGCTTGTCAACTCTTCGAAACTCGCCGCAAGTGGTACTTGAAGGACTTCACTCCAGCTTCCTGTATTCAGCCGAAATGTGGTGACGCAGGAGGAATAAAGTGCCAGTCGATGCCTTCTTCGTGCATAAAGCGTTTCACCAGTCTGCTGATAATGACTGCTCAGAGCGGCTTGTAATTCGAGAACTTCCCGATTAGCTCCAATGAAGTTTTTCCCATTACCTCTGTACAGGTTTAGGCATCTACCTGCCGTGAAACAAATCTTGTGAGGGCCAGCAGGAATACTTCAGTCGTGATCTTGACAACTACCTCCAAATGCATTGCTCGTGTAGCCAAGCACACAAACAGGGCAATGTAACACTTTTCCTTTAATGTGGAACTCCGTGAGCCGGTTTTCACATACAATGGTCCTGTGTAATCAATCCCACAATTGAAGAAAGGCCTCACAGCTTCTGCATGTGAGCGTGACAGGTCTCACATGAGATGTTGTGCAGGATTCGCCTTTAATTGCTGACATGTCAAGCACTGATGCAGAACGCGCCGGACTGCATTTAGTCAGTTAGGTATCCAGTATTACTTTCTGAGAGACGTAAGCAACAGTTGACACCCAGCGTGGGAAAGATGACGCTGTTCACTTTCCACTATTAGTCGTGTGAGATGGTTAGGTGCCGGTACGAGTTGATGCTTCTCCTCATATGACAGATCAGCTTTTTGTAGCCTGCCTCCAACTCGTAGCAGTCTCGTGTCATCGAGGATAGGATACAATGATTTGAGCTTGCTATTTTTATACACTAGCCTTACGGTCTTCCGTTGCATGCGTATCTTCTTATGCTATCCTGACACACTGTAGCAAAGAATCCTGCATTTAATTGCCAGACAATTCAGCAGTTACTCTCACTTCCTTTGTAGTCTTGCAGTTATTAATGGACCTAAGACAGTGCGAGGTGCCGGGGCTAGCAGTGTATTTAACACTAAATTCTTCTAGAATCTACATATGTAAATGATGCTCTAAGCCCCCCCTATTCTAACTCAGACTTTTGCTGCTGCACATGGATTAAAAAGATACGCGAACTGACTGTAACAAACCCTGCAAGTGGAGTAGAAAAAGAGTTTGGCACCTGCAATAATTTAATTTGATAAATAAGTTAAATAAAGGAAGGTTTCATTAACGTAGTGAGAAATGATAGGGTTGCTCTACCGATTAACAGAATGAAAGTTCTGTCCAAAATAACAATATGATTTATCAAGACTAAACATAAAAGAGTAAACAAAAACACATGAAACATTTACAATGCATCAAATTGGCTCAAATTGGATACTCAAATAAATGGTGCGAAGGTGAAGTTGTCCCTAAACTAGATTCTGACGTTTATGACGAAGTGGTATGTGAAGCCAATTCCTTGAAACTCAAATCTTAAGAGAGACACACAACTAACCCAACATTAATTGCTGCTACATTAGTGAGAACTCAGACAATGAACACCCAAGACAGAACAAAGTTAGAAAAGACAAACAGGCGCGCCCTGCTGAGCTCTGATTATCACCTAGCAAAATTGCCTGCTTTGCCGGCGCTGCAGACGTACATTACCAAGCTGTCTTCTTAACTGCACGGACACGATCTGGCGTACTGGGGGCGATGGCTGGATGCTTCGACGTCCCGTTGTGGTGATGATAATGTCGCGAGTATAGCTCGAAACAAATTGTCCTGGTCTGGTTGTTCCTAGCAATACAAATGCGCCTCTGAGGGAGACGAAGAAGGCTCGCTACACAATCACTGACGGTACAGTGAGTGATTTTAACAAGAGAAGTCACACAGTAACTCCGGCACAGTCAACTTTAGCCAAAACTGCTCAAGACAGACAACATAGGCCGCTTGAACACAGAATGCTCAATTGCCAGCTGTACTCGGAAAGTTGCATTGAAGTCAAAACTTCAGCAACTTCGTTAAACAGTTACAATCAAATAAAAGTATATTAGACAGCCAACGGAAGGCAGGCTGTCCAGAGCAGCGAAAGCTCAGTCTTGTAACCTACCCTGACCGAAAGCCGAGAGCCGACTACCCACAAGAGCACCCGTACAAGCCGAACACAGAACATTCCCGCCCCCACGACAGTGGCCGTGGTTAACTGTTCCAATCAGCATCTCGAAAACCGGCGGAAAATGCCACTCTATTGCCGGAGCACTACCATTCCACCAATGGAGGTTCTTGGCGCCAATTTCTACACCGATTTTGCTACGTCACGGAGCTATGCCCTGAGCAAGCCAATCGCAGTTACGATTTTGCAGAGAGCGCGGGAATTTGCCCGCCACAACTGCCTGGGTACACAAGTCATTCCCACGCCTCGCTGGTAGCCCGCCAGAAAGTGTTTTCGCTAAGTTTCTGCGAAGTAACGGAATCTCTAGCCCAGCCGCTCCTTCAGGCCCCTGCGGGCGTGTCTTTTGACAATGTCAGCGTCTGGAAAGCATTCACTCGACTCCCTCACACCCGTTGGCTTACCCTTTCAAGATCAGCGGAGCCCGCCTGTCACCGGACCATCCGAGTGACGAGAGACGCTGCGTGGGAAGTCTGCGTGTGAAGGAATAGCAACTTTTCACCACATGCAATTAGAGGGGAAAATCGTAAGGTAGAAATATGAGAGGGGGCTCATGCCACCTCTCAACAGTACGCCATTATCCGCTGTAATCAACTTTGAGAATCGACAGATGTTACCGTCTTGAATTGCTCTACTGATGTGACAGAGGACTTTAGTCCTTTCTTCTGGCAGCTCCTGGACTGCAGAATCGCTAGAGGTGTCTATCACAGGCCATGGAGTAATTTCGTTCTTAAGCCAAGATAGTCCTTCCGACCACAGGCTGCTATCTCGCAGGTCTGCAGGAGACACTCCTCGCGAAATCAAATCGGCTGGGTTTTCCATGGTAGATACATGTTTCCATACCGCAGCTGCTGTATTTTCCTGCGTCTCAGCGACACGGTTACCCACAAATGTCTTCCACCCCGTGGGTGGAGACACGAGCCGTGTCAGTGTGATGGAAGAGTCAGTCTACAGTTAAGTTCGTTCTATGCCTATACCCAGCCAGCGAACGTCATGCTGTAGTAATCGCAACAGCAAGAGAGCACCACAAAGTTCCAGGCGAGGTAAGGATAACTTTTTCAATGGAGATAATCGTGTTTTGGAGAATTGTGATTCAGTGACAATTAGCGGATCGTACATATATACTACCGCCGTAAGCCTTCTCCGAAGAGTTGCAGAATCTGTGCAGTTGAATGCTGACAAGTTTCCCTTCTGTAACGAATCTACGAGCAACATAAATATTATCTATCAAATGAACCTTTCTGTACAGTGTCTGCCACATGCAATTCAACTTTTGAGGCAAGGGCTCGTCCCAAGTTAACTGAAGCTGCCACAGAAGTTGCAAAAAGATTTTGAATGTGATAACAACGGGACTGATTAATGCCAGAGGATCAAAAGTGGATGATGTGACAGCCAGTACCATGTGTTTTGTGAAGCTGTAGGCCTTAAGTGCTGGCTTGACATTATTCACAATTTGAAACTGATTATCAGCTGGATTCCAGAGTAAACCTAAAGTTTTAATATCGTCGTCGTTATCAATCCATAAGGGTACTTGTGTCACTCTTAAATCTGAGGCGATATTTTCGAGGATTTCCACAGTGTTACTGGACCACTTCCGTAATGAGGAACCACCTTTCTTCAAAAGCTTCGTGCGGTCTTGCTGGGCTACGGTTACAGCCTCTACTGTATCGCAACCTGAGATACAATCGTCCACATAGAAGTCATTAGGAAGACTGTTGGTTGCCTTGTTACATCTGCCCTCTTCATGAGCTAATTGTAACAGAAATCGTACCGCAAGAAAAGGTGCACAGGCCATTCCGTATGTGACTGTCTTTAACTGATATTCCTGCAGTGGTGCAGATCCTTCTCTTCTCCATAGTATTCGTTGGTAGACGTGAACTTCATTCTCTACCAGAACTTGTCGATACGTCTTCCCTATGTCAGCTGTGAAGGCAATGCAATGCATGCGGAAGCGTAATATTATGGAACACAAATCCTGTTGAATTGTTGGTCCGACCTTCAACAAACTGTTAAGTTACAAATTAGAGCTCGTTTTGGCCGAACAATCAAAAACTACTCGTGTTTTGGTAGTCGAGCTGGCTTCCTCAAGAACTGAATGGTGTGGCATGTAGTACGAAATGGCAGCAGGTGTAGCTACTGGTTCCATATGTCCATATTCCCTCATAAAATGTGTGTAGCTTTCTTTAAGCTTCGGGTGTCTCGTCAGTTTCTGTTCAATCTGGGAGAGCGTTTTGCTGCAGTGTTGAAAGATTTGCCTAATTTACTTCGCTCTTCGCGAAACGGAAGATGGACAACGAATATGCCTGTGGAATCTTTTTTTGTGTGTTGCACGAAGTGTGCTTCACATTATTCCTCTTCTTTGGTCATTACATCATGATTTGCTTCTTATAACTATCAGAATTTCTTCAAGAGTGTTTGAACGTTAGTGACCGTTTTTGCAAGGCACGACACGACTGGCCGCCGTGACGAAATGTTGTGCTCTACCGTTGGACACAGACCAGATATGACCCTACCTAGTTCTGTCTCAGGATGGTCAGTTCCAATGGAGCCAGTCCTTGATTTGTGAATGTATGGACACAATTCTGCTCCTAACAACACGTCGATCTTTCCAGGTGATCAAAACTCTGGATCAGCGAGTTGTACATTTGGCAAGTGCCACGTTCTGGGATCAATTGTTTGCTCAGGCAAGGTGTCAATTATCTTTGCCAAAACTAAGCATTCGACAGATGAACAGATGACATAAAGTTGCTTACACAGGAGCCCGCTAGTATAGGGACATGGCGTTGTGTTTGTAATGCCATCAGCGTATGCAGGTTGCTTTAAGCCCCTTTCAGTAGTGCACGAAATTCACTTGAACGTGGCTTTGTCATTGCTCGTAGGATTAGCAGTTTCGTTAAGTGTGCTGATGCCATCAGTCGAGTATTACTGTGTCTATTACAGACCAAATCAGAGGCTACCTGAAAGTTAGTATTAACCACAGTGAGAAGAACAGTTACATTGTGTGCTTCACCTGTTAATGAACTCAGCAAATTATTGTACTTAGCAATGTCCTCAATTCCTCATTGTTTACGACGATACTCACAAATGTGTCGTGAAAATGCAGGAATTGCGTTATATGATGGCAGTTTTATGGTGGACAGCTTGGGGCTACGTTCTGATACACTCAAGACAGACCCAGAATCTGACGAAACCTTGTCAACTTCGTTTGTGTGATTCATCTGACAAGCTCTCATTTTCTTTTTCGAAACCTCGAAGACCACATTTTCAAAAGTTTCTCTGTCCTCAGCATGACTCTCTACATCTTCAAACAATTCGATCGAGACTGCGCGTCCTCGCAATTCTCCATGATCTTTGACAACTGGTCCAGTCTGACAGTAATGTCCAAATTGTCCCATTTGCCTTTTAAATCGAATTCGTTTGCAAACTTCAACAACCGCGTCAGGCTTGCTTTCGCCACCGAGCGTGTGCTTACAAGTTTCTTTCTTAATACTTTGTCCACCATGGAAAGCTAGCGGTGGCAGGCAACAGCAGAAGAAGCAGTTACAGTGAGTGTGAATTACGGGAAGCAGGATAGCCAGACCAGGTATTTAACTTTCAGATGCGTCGTCTCAACGCTGCGGGCTGCGTCTCCGTGTTGCTCCGGCGACACTCGTCGCTTCGTCGCTGCCGTTTCGCCGATAAATGGCTGTCGCTGCACGTTACTTCGTCGAATCCATCACAATCCGGCCCGGAGAACCAAAATTTTAGCGTCCGCAAACGAAAACGTAAATCCACCGGAGGACCATGAATTGAAGAGGACTGCATAACGGTTCGAAACCATGCAGACTGTAATTGAGATAATCACTTATTATTCATAGGTAAGTTAACAATCAAAATATACATGTTTGCTGTTTACAAGGCGCGTGCGGCGATGAGCTAAGACAGTCGCCCGACCGACAGCCCATCCACCACTGCCAAAACTCACCCTCGCCGTGTCGAGTGTACCGTTAGGTGCCCTTGGAGGAGTGGAACACTGACCACTGTCCCTCATGTACAAATACCTCCAGAGAGAGCAACACTGTCCAGAGACTCAGTTATTTATTTACTTAGCATCATTGTATCTCATCATTATAAAAAAAAAAAGATATAGGATTTGTCATACATTGTCTTACATAGAAAATAGGACATGAAAATATTTACAGCTATAAGTCCATAAATAAAATATTGTTATATATAGCATGAAACCATACAAATAACAACATTCATAATATGGGAAATTAGAGTAATAAATTAATACAATTTTGTTTTCAATTAGCATTTTGGGTCATAATGATGACGGGAATAAGCTACCGTATATTGAATGCTGGTGATTTAAGTATTCCTTGACACTATAAAAGCTCTTGCTAATTAACATTTTTTAAAGTTCTTTTTTGAATATGTGAAATTTTGGTATACTTTTAATTTCCTTTGCTAGTGCACTACATAAAAAAAAGGCTCTGAGCACTATGGGACTTAACATCTATGGTCATCAGTCCCCTAGAACTGAGAACTACTTAAACCTAACTAACCTAAGGACATCACACAACACCCAGTCATCAGGAGGCAGAGAAAATCCCTGACCCCGCCGGGAATCGAACCCGGGAATCCGGGCGTGCGAAGCGAGAACGCTACCGCACGACCATGTGCTGCGGACACACTACATAAAATTTTTGGCTGATAAAGAACACTTATTTGATACATAGCTTTTGTGTGACTTTCCCTATGAAAGTCGTCTCTATTTCTCGTTTTGAAGTTATGAACTTGACTGTTTAACAAAGAATGTTCCTGGTGTGCCTTCATAAAACTTATACTTTCATAAATATAGATACATAGTAGAGTCATGACTTTTAGTGCCTTGAAAACTTCTTTACATGATGCTCTGTGTGTCATACCTTTGATTATCCTTATAGCCCTCTTTTGAAGCGCAAACGAGTGTTTCGCCAAACTGGTATCCCCCCAGAATATGACACCATAGCTTAGTGTGCTATGTATGAGTGCAAAGTATGAACAAAATGTGGTGTCACCGCCAGACACCACACTTGCTAGGTGGTAGCCTTTAAATCGGCCTCGGTCCGTTAGTGTACGTCGGACCCGCGAGTCGCCACTATCAGTGATTGCAGACCGAGCGCCGCCACACGGCAGGTCTAGTTCAAAATGGTTCAAATGGCGCTGAGCACTATGGGACTTAACTTCTGAGGTCATCAGTCCCCTAGAACTCTTAAACCTAACTAACCTAAGGACATCACACACATCCATGCCCGAGGCAGGATTCGAACCTGCGACCGTAGCGGTCGCGCGGTTCCAGACTGTAGCGCCTAGAACCGCTCGGCCACTCCGGCCGGCGCAGGTCTAGTCTAGAGAGAGACTCCCTAGCACTCGCCCCAGTTGTTCAGCCGACTTTGCTAGCGATGGTTCACTATCTATATACGCTCTCAATTGCAGAGACGATAGTTTAGCGTAGCCTTCAGCTACGTCATTTGCTACGACCTAGCAAGGTGCCATATTCAGTTACTATAATTACTTCAAGAAGGTATTCTGAACAGATAATATTGTGAATCATGTACCGCCAAGAGCGACGTTCATCATTAATGGATTAAAGTTAAGTATCAAACTAATTACGTCCGCTTTCTGAATTCTCATTCCTTGTCTCACGTAACTATAGTTCTTCCCTCCTCACGCCAGCGTGCGTGAGGTAAAACGCGTGCATTTCAGCCTTCCCTCGTAACACGGTGTTGGCTCTTCTGCCAACACAAAACACAACACTGCATCAACACTTTTAGTATTCTAAGAACATAACAATACTGCATTAATTTTTTTAAACATTTCTGTGTGTTTGTCCCACATTAAATATTAAACTAGCTATAATCCTAAAAATTTAGTATGGCGGTAATGACCGAACAGCAGAAAATCCTAAGAAATTTTGGTCTTATGTCAAAGCGGTAGGTGGATCAAAACAAAATGTCCAGACACTCTGTGACCAAAATGGTACTGAAACAGAGGATGACAGACTAAAGGCCGAAATACTAAATGTCTTTTTCCAAAGTTGTTTCACAGAGGAAGATTGCACTGTAGTTCCTTCTCTAGATTGTCGCACAGATGACAAAATGGTAGATATCGAAATAGACGACAGAGGGATAGAGAAACAATTAAAATCGCTCAAAAGAGGAAAGGCCTCTGGACCTGATGGGATACCAGATCAATTTTACACAGAGTACGCGAAGGAACTTGTCCCCCTTCTTGCAGCGGTGTACCGTAGGTCTCTAGAAGAGCGTAGCGTTCCAAAGGATTGGAAAAGGGCACAGGTCATCCCCGTTTTCAAGAAGGGACGTCGAACAGATGTGCAGAACTATAGACCTATATCTCTAACGTCGATCAGTTGTAGAATTTTGGAACACGTATTGTGTTCGAGCATAATGACGTTTCTGGAGACTAGAAATCTACTCTGTAGGAATCAGCACGCGTTCCGAAAAAGACGGTCATGTGAAACCCAGCTCGCGCTATTCGTCCACGAGACTCAGAGGGCCATAGACACGGGTTCACAGGTAGATGCCGTGTTTCTTGACTTCCGCAAGGCGTTCGATACAGTTCCCCACAGTCGTTTATTGAACAAAGTAAGAGCATATGGACTATCAGACCAATTGTGTGATTGGATTGAGGAGTTCCTAGATAACAGGACGCAGCATGTTATTCTCAATGGAGAGAAGTCTTCCGAAGTAAGAGTAATTGCAGGTGTGCCGCAGGGGAGTGTCATAGGACCGTTGCTATTCACAATATACATAAATGACCTGGTGGATGACATCGGAAGTTCACTGAGGCTTTTTGCAGATGATGCTGTGGTGTATCGAGAGGTTGTAACAATGGAAAATTGTACTGAAATGCAGGAGGATCTGCAGCGAATTGTCGCATGGTGCAGGGAATGGCAACTGAATCTCAATGTAGACAAGTGTAATGTGCTGCGAATAGACAGAAAGATAGATCCTTTATCATTTAGCTACAAAATAGCAGGTCAGCAACTGGAAGCAGTTAATACCATAAATTATCTGGGAGTACGCATTAGGAGTGATTTAAAATGGAATGATCATATAATGTTGATCGTCGGTAAAGCAGATGCCAGACTGAGATTCATTGGAAGAATCCTAAGGAAATGCAATCCGAAAACAAAGGAAGTAGGTTAAAGTACGCTTGTTCGCCCACTGCTTGAATACTGCTCAGCAGTGTGGGATCCGTACCAGATAGGGTTGATACAAGACATAGAGAAGATCCAACGGAGAGCAGCGCGCTTCGTTACAGGATCATTTAGTAATCGCGAAAGCGTTACGGAGATGATAGATAAACTCCAGTGGAAGACTCTGCAGGAGAGACGCTCAGTAGCTCGGTACGGGCTTTTGTCAAAGTTTCGAGAACATACCTTCACCGAAGAGTCAAGCAGTGTATTGCTCCCTCCTACGTATATCTCGCGAAGAGACCATGAGGATAAAATCAGAGAGATTAGAGCCCACACAGAGGCATACCGACAATCTTTCCTTCCACGAACAATACGAGACTGGAATAGAAGGGAGAACCGATAGAGGTACCGAAGGTACCCTCCGCCACACACCGTCAGGTGGCTTGCGGAGTATGGATGTAGATGTAGATGTAGATGTATAGGGGCAGCATGGCTCAATATTTCTGCTGGGGGACTTCCAGCGACGCGTTGAGTCCGTGCCACGTCGAGCTACTGCACTACCACGGGCAAAAGGAGGTCCGACGCGATATTAGGAGGCATCCCACGACTTTTGTCACCTCAGAGTACAAAAGAAGCGAATGGTCGCTGGTCAGAGACTGAGCCACAGAAATTCTTAAAATCATAAGTGACATGCAGCCAAAGAAAGACGCAACAAATCTGGCCGAAACGTAGTTACTAAATTCCAAGGTACGACTTTCAGCGTTTAAAAATTCCGGCATTCTTCAGCGGGCTGCTTATAGATACCGTAAGGATCGGGAAAATGATACTATGACCTGTGAACAGCTCACACTGAGACATACACTCCTGGAAATTGAAATAAGAACACCGTGAATTCATTGTCCCAGGAAGGGGAAACTTTATTGACACATTCCTGGGGTCAGATACATCACATGATCACACTGACAGAACCACAGGCACATAGACACAGGCAACAGAGCATGCACAATGTCGGCACTAGTACAGTGTATATCCACCTTTCGCAGCAATGCAGGCTGCTATTCTCCCATGGAGACGATCGTAGAGATGCTGGATGTAGTCCTGTGGAACGGCTTGCCATGCCATTTCCACCTGGCGCCTCAGTTGGACCAGCGTTCGTGCTAGACGTGCGGACCGCGTGAGACGACGCTTCATCCAGTCCCAAACATGCTCAATGGGGGACAGATCCGGAGATCTTGCTGGCCAGGGTAGTTGACTTACACCTTCTAGAGCACGTTGGGTGGCACGGGATACATGCGGACGTGCATTGTCCTGTTGGAACAGCAAGTTCCCTTACCGGTCTAGGAATGGTAGAACGATGGGTTCGATGACGGTTTGGATGTACCGTGCACTATTCAGTGTCCCCTCGACGATCACCAGTGGTGTACGGCCAGTGTAGGAGATCGCTCCCCACACCATGATGCCGGGTGTTGGCCCTGTGTGCCTCGGTCGTATGCAGTCCTGATTGTGGCGCTCACCTGCACGGCGCCAAACGCGCATACGACCATCATTGGCACCAAGGCAGAAGCGACTCTCATCGCTGAAGACGACACGTCTCCATTCGTCCCTCCATTCACGCCTGTCGCGACACCACTGGAGGCGGGCTGCACGATGTTGGGGCGTGAGCGGAAGACGGCCTAACGGTGTGCGGGACCGTAGCCCAGCTTCATGGAGACGGTTGCGAATGGTCCTCGCCGATACCCCAGGAGCAACAGTGTACCTAATTTGCTGGGAAGTGGCGGTGCGGTCCCCTACGGCACTGCGTAGGATCCTACGGTCTTGGCGTGCATCCGTGCGTCGCTGCGGTCCGATCCCAGGTCGACGGACACGTGCACCTTCCGCCGGCCACTTGCGACAACATCGATGTACTGTGGAGACCTCACGCCCCACGTGTTGAGCAATTCGGCGGTACGTCCACCCGGCCTCCCGCATGCCCACTATACGCCCTCGCTCAAAGTCCGTCAACTGCACATACGGTTCACGTCCACGTTGTCGCGGCATGCTACCAGTGTTAAAGACTGCGATGGAGCTCCGTATGCCACGGCAAACTGGTTGACGCTGACGGCGGCGGTGCACAAATGCTGCGCAGCTAGCGCCATTCGACGTCCAACACCGCGGTTCCTGGTGTGTCTGCTGTGCCGTGCGTGTGATCATTGCTTGTACAGCCCTCTCGCAGTGTCCGGAGCAAGGAGTGTACAAAAAGGCATTATTCTCACGTTCCGTCCGTGAGTGGATTGTGCAGAAATGATAGCACAATCATTAAATACTCCCTCTGCCACTCACTTTGTTGCAAACAGCAGAACGTAGATGTCGATACGAAGGCAATAAAACTCATGATTTGTAAGAGGTATGTGCTGCCTGCGATATGTAAGCTATAAGAGAATCTGAGACCAAAGAGCAGTGTTGACTGCAGTACGAACTGTGTAGCAGTAGCAGTAAGTTGTGGATAGCGAGCAGTCGCCTGTCTGCGCTTGTCAGTCGAGTCTGGTGTATCATGTTGGCTGGGCCGGTCGCTGTACAGCGATGCCGGAGCCTGAGTATTATTGTATAAGGTAAAAAAGCAGCCTCGCGCATATCTAGTAATATTATGTAAACTCAGCTGTAAATCTTTTAAAAATGTCCTAATAATAATCTTTGTCTAATTTCTAACTAGCATTCATTTCAATTTAAAGAATTTAATATTTTTTTTAATGCATGATCATTCCGATTGTTGCAAAAGAAAAATCATTTGCTACCTTTCATAAATAACAAATGTATAGTCCAGCATTGCACAGAGCTGTGCCGGAAGAGAGCTATTGTAAGAACAGATAGTTGCCGACTTTATCGAGGTGAGAATTTTTGCTTTTTATTCAGAATGATCTTACAGGGCCATGACGCAGGACTGCTGTCGTCCAAATTTTACCAGGTTACTGAATTTATTTTTTATTACGAGGTTTAGGAATTTTTGTGTTTCGAGCTTATATTAAATGAGAAAAGAATTTTTTGGGTACATTAAATGGGAACCAATTTTGTTCAGAGGTTACACAAAAATTAGAATCATTAACCAAATAATAATTTAAATTATTTCGTGTGGGGAGGTTACAGATTTTACATCAACCTTGGGACATTTTTTTTTCTTTCTAATTGCTAAATTACTTTAAAATGTGCGTTAATCTCAAACACTAACTTCGCAATTTCTTTGCACGACAGTTTTGCTTCACACTGTGAGAAGCACTTATTGGTTCTGCAGAAAAATTGTCGTTGCGTTTGTTTCTATGTTAGTTTGTGACTACTACTATTTATTCAGTAACTACAATGGCGTTTGCTGTAAACTGTAGTCTTACATGGTTGAGCAGGGTGTGCGCACTCTCGACTGCCTGACGACTGGACATAGTTCGATCCCCGAGAGCAGCAAAAAAACAACGTTAGAAAGGAATATTACCGGCGAGTTGGTGTTACTTGGTCTACTGGACCCATTTACGTCTTTTCGTTTCATTGTTCACAGGTACAACAAACTTTTTCATGTGTACGTACATGTGTGTGTGTGTGTGTGTGTGTGTGTGTGTGTGTGTGTGTGTGTGTGTGTGTGTGTATGTTTTGGGGTCGAAAGTTGGGAGCCGTAGTGTCAGAACGGCAAGTGACATTTTTTTTTATGAAGATGTACTTATTATTGAATTTAACTGAGAAGAATGAGACCGCATGTTCTTTCACTTCCAAACGCAGCCACCGGTGCCGACAGAGTAGTATGCAGATACCAGCAAAGTTTGCGTTCACGAGCCGACAGACACACAGACGCTCCCCCTTGGCTGTCTTTGCGCGACCAAAGCTTGCTGATAGGCTTAGAACACCGCCGGGGCGCGCGTCCTGGAGATAAGGCCAAGGAAGACGCGCGCTGAAGTTCTTTGAAGGATTACCACAGCTTTGGCGTTCAGAAATGTAGCAGATCTCGTCTGTGGTATGCTTCACATGGGAAAAATTTGTTTTGCAGCTTTCGATACAAATGGTATTATCGCAAACAGGGTGCTATTTCCTGCAAAAATTCTCCTACTCTCTCTTTCTTTCTGATTACTGACACCATCTGTTGTGGGTTGGCAGGAGAGCCAACACCGTGTTATTAGAGGAAGCCGAAAGGCACGCGTTTTAGCTCACGCAGGCTGGCGGGAGGTCTGGAACAAGTCAAGGAAATTAGGATTTAGAAAAACGGACGTAGCTGGTGGAATACTTAACTTTAATCCATAAACGGTGAACGTCGCTCATGACTGTACATTATTCACAATATCAATAGTAACTGAACATGGTGTCTTGCTAGGTCGTAGCAAATGACGTAGCTGAAGGCTATGCTAACTATCGTCTCGGCAAATGAGAGCGTATTTTGTCAGTGAACCATCGCTAGCAAAGTCGGTTGTACAACTGGGGCGAGTGCTAGGAAGTCTCTCTAGACCTGCCATGTGGCGGCGCTCGGTCTGCAATCACTGATAGTGGCGACACGCGGGTCCGACGTATACTAACGGACCGCGGCCGATTTAAAGGCTACCACCTAGCAAGTGTGGTGTCTGGCGGTGACACCACACCATCTGTATTGTTTTTGCCTAGTTATCAGGGCTGAAGCATCATAGAATTATAATGGCTCTTGCATTATCACATTCTACGTCATTATTCTGGCCTTATTGTAAATTGAATTTCCTGGCCTTTAGCTTACACAATACTGCCAGCACTTTCTTACATAAAATTTGCAAGTACTGATAGAAAGAATGAGATTTTCACTCTGCATCGGAGTGTGCAGTGATATGAAATTTTCTGGCAGATCAAAACTGTGTGCCGGACCGAGACTCGAACTCGGGACCTTTGCCTTTCGCGGGCAATTGCTCTACCGTTTGAGCTACCCAAGCATCACTCACGCACCGTCCTCACAGCCTTACTTCTGCCAGTACCTCTACTGATAGAAAATCAGTGTTAGTGTTAGAATATCAGTTCACTTACTAAAACGCGCGCGCGCGGACGCACACCCATCCACACACACACACACACACACACACACACACACACACACACACGCACACACACATTACGGACAGAGCTTACAGACCGACACGTAAAGCCAAATGTTGTAGATCACTTTTTTGCAGCCGACTGTCTGTTATATAGTGGGTTTAGATCCAAATACCTGCAGTGAATCTGTACATCACGATGAAAAATCTCTGACCCTTTGTTGCTAATAAAGCCGTCAGCCAAGTTGGCAACGGATAATCAAATTTCTCAAATTCTTATAAAAGAACTGCAGTACGTCCATGTAGTCGGGGGAATCCAGAGAAATAGTGAACTTCTTCACAAGAGCAGGAATGTATCCCTACGACCTGCATCCTGTGACGATATTTAGATATGTGCTTAAATTTAAGTCTAGCTATTAGAAAGGCAAGGTGCCTAGGCACTGTACGAAATTTTGTGAAATAGGGAACTGTTGGGTGAATTGTAGCGTACTTCTTGCCTTTATGTCTTGTTGTTTCATTCTATTGCATTTGGCAGTCTACTGTCATGCATCTGCGTAGGACATGTCATTAATCCGAACTTGGGTTGCTACCCAGGAAGTATTCTCTGTCACAAGAGCGGTTACCGGCTTCATTACCAGTGATTCCACACTATGATTCCACCCAAGCATTCTACACGCATCGGTTCGAGCACTTCGACAACTCAGTATGCAATGGGGATTTCAGTCAAACACGTGCTACAATTTTTACGTACACTTAGTGTGGTGTCACCGCCAGACACCACACTTGCTAGGGCGTAGCCTTTAAATCGGCCGCGGTCGGTTAGTATACGTCGGACCCGCGTGTCGCTACTATCAGTGATTGCAGACCGAGCGCCGCCGCACGGCAGGTCTAGAGAGTCTTCCTAGCACTCGCCCCAGTTGTACAGCCGACTTTGCTAGCGATGGTTCACTGACAAAATACGCTCTCATTTGCCGAGACGATAGTTAGCATAGCCTTCAGCTACGTCATTTGCTACGACCTAGCAAGGCGCCATTACCAGTTACTATTGATGCTGTAAAACATGTACCGTCAAGAGCGATGTTCACCATTTATGGATTAAAGTTAAGTATTCCACAGCTACGTCCTTTTTTGCTAGTCTAATTTTCCTTGACCTGTTCCAGACCTCACGCCAGCCTGCGTAAGCTAAAACGCGTGCCTTTCGGCTTCCTCTCATAGTGGGCTGTCTTGCCAATCCACAACACTTAGAGTAGAGAAAGTGCCATTGATTAGGAAATATACAGATGCTGAAATCCGCGAGCGGAAACGAAGTGCTTCTAGTATTGCAGTCCTGATACTTGTCTCTGTTGGCATTTTGAATATCCCAGACATGCAGATATGGTAAGTCACGGAGTCACTGAAGTTTGAGCAATCACTATACGCTGATCAACCAGAATAATGTGACCACCTATCAAACAGCCAATCGTCCACCTTTTGCAAGGACAACAGCATCGTGGCTGGAAGCAATGAGGCCTTGGTAGGTCGCTGGAGGGAGTTGCACCACATATGCACACACATGTGACGTAATTCCCTTAAAGTCCAGAGAGGAGAGCAATGAGCTCTGGCGACATGTTCAATCACATCCCAGATGTGTGCCATCGGGTTTAGATCTGGCGAGTCAGAGGGCCAGCACATTAATTGGAGCTCGCCACTTGTGTTCCTCGAAGCACTCCATCCCACTCCTGGCATTGTGACATGGCGCATTATCTTGCTGAAAAATTCCACTGCCGCGTGAAACATGAAGGGGTGTACGTCGTCTGCAACCAGTGTACTATACTACTTTACCATCATGGTGCCTCGCACGTGCCCCACTGGACCCATGGATGCCCACATGAATGTTCCCTAAAGCAAAATGGAGCCGCCGCCAGCTTGTCTCTGCCCCATAGTACAGGTGTCAAGGAGCTGTTCTCCTGGAAGACTACGGATTCGCGCCATTCCATCGGTATGATGGAGAAGGTATTGGGATTCATCATACCTTGCAACGTTCTGCCACTGTGCCAGTGTCCAGAGCCCATTTCAATCACAGTTGCCAATGTCGTGGTGTTAACATGGACACATGCATGGGTCGTCGACTGCGGAGGCCCATCGTTAGATGTGTACTGTGTGTTCAGACACACTTGTACTGTGTCCAGCATTAAAGTCTGATGTTAGCTCCAGTACAGTTCGCCGCCTGTCCTGTTCTACAAGTCTGCCCAGCCTACGACGTCCGACATCTGTAATGTGGAGTGGCCGCGCGCTCACGGATTCCACATGCATCGTGCATGTGTCTGACTATCACTCGTTCCTCGCCAGGTAACGGCTCTAATCGCCTGTACGGGTTTGTATGGTAAGTTGGTTGGTGGTCATAATATTCTGTTTAGTCAATGTAGATGCACATATATTGCCTCAGGTACAATTAATTGACTTATTTTTATAGCAAAATTCGACTATATATCCTTTATTGTAAACGGGCAATTTCTTATCTTCCAAGTGACTTACAAATAATGACGCACATGTAGTCTTTTTGTGTTGCTCGTATCTGAAGCTATAGGTTTAGGACGGAATCCAATTTTAGTAATTTTGGTGTCGAAAGACGTGAAATATGTAGAACATTTCTTAATCTTAAACATTAACGTTTTATACGCAAATAAACCACCACATCCCGATTTACCACCAGAGGGAGGTTCTTACTCATTGGCCTGAAGATGACCACAGTTCTGGTCGAAACCGGTCACCGGATTAAATAATTTGTAATCAAGACTGGTTTTGATCGTAAACAATCTGAAATTGTCTAACACCGAATAGACTTCGACGTATTAATTCTACAGGGAATTTATACTGCGTTGGAGCAGCTGAGAACAAGTGGCGAGATTGTGGTCCTGCTTGCACTAACAAGCCGGAGCAGCAATACGATACCCCTTTTCTCGATGTGTGGCGCTGTCTCAGGTGGCGGTCGTGGTTCAAGCGTCTGCAGAGCAGCTATGTGCGGCGCCTGTGATTGCCTATCGTGGGTGATCTGCTAATGGATCGCAAGTACTCTCTAAGAATTTGATTCACTTACTCGACAGTGCGCACAAGGAGGCGGTGGACCTGTTACAAATAAGATTGCCCTCTGCACAACGAGTTGTCGTAGATAACTGAGTTCTGAACTGTCAGTGCAGCTGTCCTCACTGCAGGCTGCCCAGTCTAGACCAGTATTAGTGCGAAGTCGGGCGCAGTGCAAGTGTCCCAAGTGCAACCCACTCATAACAGAAGCCAATGCCAAAATCCTCTCCAGACTGGAGTATGCATCAGAAGACCCAGTCTAGACTCGTGTCTGAATCGGAATACCAAGAATCTCTTCTTCTTAATTTCCACCAAACCTCGGTTAACTCCACAAAAGTACTCCCGCAACTGCCCCCACAGGGGCCTCGTGCCAATCACAAGACTACATGAGCAACATATCTCCCATATAACTCATCTGCCCTGCTCATTGGCCAATTCTAATCCAAGTTGACAATATTCTTCTCTTTTCAGGAGAAGCACCGAATCCCTAACTCGCAAATTTCCACTCAGAGATGAGGAGACATTGTGCTCACGACCTAGTTTTTTTCCACTGCTAATTTAGGTAGCGTGTTTTGAGTATCCGTATAGCTCTAAAGTGAACAACACTATCATGGAAATCATCATCTGGACTACCCGAACGTAACGGCATGTCCGATCTGGGCCCACACCTAAAGTAACAGAAATGCTTCTTTATCGCAAAATAGATCATTTCAGAGCCGCAATAAACTTTGTGTTCCTTCTAAAATTGTTTTGAAGTCTTGAGGCCTGACGGTTCCCTCCGGTCCTCGGTGAACATGGAAACTCGCGACATTTTATGGCTGCCATACCTGTCCACAAAGGGTGTCTATGACACTGCTATAACGCACTGGCCAGGCGACCCAGATTACTCTCGCACCCCCTGTCCGCTCTGTGACAAGAGTACCTAACAGGCAGGTCCATGTACGCCGTTTCTTTGTCTCTTCGACTGAATACGTTGTCTGGACAGCAGTGCGAGAAATTTTTGGGCTCGGCATTCCCTCCCCAGTGAGTGCTTCGAGATGCTCCTTTCCCCAATAGCTACATATGACTTTAAAGCCCCAGTCATCCACTGCCAGATTTACTGTTGAATTATCGGACTGCCTTCTTTTCCTTAACTCCAGGAGATTGCTACTCAAAGGAGAGTCACCATAAAGATCCCACATGCAGTAACAACTCACACGCTCCCGTCAATGCCTGCTCATGCTGATAACTTCTTTTCGTCTTCAACGGCATTTATCTTCTATATCATTCATTTGCATATGTACTTTAGCTTTAACATACTACCATAGGGATATCGATAGTGACTTGGAAAATGTAGCCAGTGTACACACGAGATTGCTTACCAAATATTCGAGCAGCGCCTTCTCGAGTATTACTAAAGAGTGTGGGACTAACATGGAAAATCGAAAGTATACAAAAAAGGATCGAAAGAATGGTCAAATGGTTGTCTGACCCAAGGGAGAGCTTCACGGAATTGCTGAAAAGAATGAACTCACACACGCTTGAGGATAGACGAAAACTCTCTCGAGAACGTCCACTTAGGAAGTTTCAAGAAACATTTATTAGAAACCAAGGAATGTACTACACTTCCCTACATATAGCTCCCATAGGGATCGCAAAGACAATAAGACTCACTGGCAAGTGTGGGGGCGCTGTATTAACAGGCAGTTTCGCGTCAGTGGGCCACTTCACGTGACAAGCTTTCTGCGCCTGGAGTGTACACACCGAGTATCCCTGACCTGTTCTCCATATCGATACTGGAAATGGTTCAAATGGCTCTGAGCACTATGGGACTCAACTGCTGTTGTCATAAGTCCCCTAGAACGTAGAACTACTTAAACCTAACTAACCTAAGGACATCACACACATCCATGCCCGAGGCAGGATTCGAACCTGCGAGCGTAGCGGTCGTGCGGTTCCAGACTGTAGCGCCTTTAACCGCTCGGCCACTTCGGCCGGCAGCAGTTAAGCAGCCATTCTTACCATGCATCCATGTTCGAAAGGAACACTAAGAAGTCCCGATAACTAGTGGATTGGCAAGTACCAACGGTCAATGTGGATATAGATTTCTTGTTCCACGAAATAAGAACCAAGCAGAACGAGTCTGCCATAGCATTCACACTCTGGTACACACTGTGCTGTGGCTTGCAGCACAGCCCACTGATGTTGGTGCGAAGTGATGGAAAGCACCAAAATATCAATAGGAAATGCTGCAATATGCTCATGGTTAAACGAAATACGGTCTCTTGTTTCAAAGTTGGACTTATAGAAGAAAAGACAACCGTTAAAATTTTTTTTCCATGTCCCTGTAAGAAAAATATATGGGTGTCTACGAAATTCTATATTTATTTTACGTATAATGCTGTGTAAATTTTTACAAATAAATTGATCCAAGCGCATATTTTAAAAATTTGTTAGTGTCTTTAAATGGCCCTCAGTAATACCACAGTCTTTGTTTGCGCTAATCAAAACGCTTCTGAACTTTAACAACTGGTTTTGGATAAGTACGACTTTGAAACCGTCGTGTTTCTGTAAGACACATTTTATGTAGCTACAAATGGTATCTCATACAATCTATTGTTTAGCAAACTGCTGAAAATTCTTTAGCTTTGTGATACGTTAACTCAGGATAGGACTGGTGTCCGACTGTATTTTAACAGACTGAAAATGGGCTACAGTGGTTGAAACTGTTAGTTAAGAGATAATAAAACACCGAATAAGGGACTAGAAATAAGTGTCTCTTTCTAGAAATATGGGCTGTCCATCAGAGGGTTCCAGTTCCAGTTACTGTAATACTGTATGTATATGAAACATAAATTCTTTGGCTGGTGCTGTGTTAGATCATAATTTGTGATCACTTTAACTGACGATAACGCAGAGATCAATGGGACAACAGGCAGTTCCGGAGGTCGATGACGACAGAATTCTAGGACCGAACAGCAAAGTAGTCTTAAGCATATGCAACACTCCAGCGAACAATCCAAATTTCAAACGTACCACAGCCAAGGTCAGAACTTTAGTGTTCAACGGCGCGTAACAAAGGGCTTCAAAGATTATCAAGAGACTCATTGGCAAGTGTGGGGGCGCTGTATTAACAGGCAGTTTCGCGTCAGTGGGCCACTTCACGTGACAAGCTTTCTGCGCCTGGAGTATACACACCGAGTATCCCTGACCTGTTCTCCATATCGATACTGGAGCTGAGGGAGAGGATCCGAATCACTGTCGAGTACTAAAATATGTTTCTGTGTTTCAGTCACGTCGCATGGAGAGTTTTAAACGTTGATTAACGAGGAACATTACCAACTGGTCCTAATGTTTCAAGGATAAAAAGGGCAAAGTTGGAATTTATCAGTCCAAGCAATCAATCCCGAGCAAAAATTTGGGCCACTGTTATGACCTTCTGAACGTAGAGCTTTTAAACTTTCGCGCATACCGTTTGTTTGCCACTCGCTCCGCCCCACTGCAGCCGCCCAATCCCCAAGCGCCGAGTACTGTTGACAGAGGTGTACAAATTCTCCTTCCAGCCTGCTTGCCCCTGCGTGGGTGGCAACCATTAAGGCAGCTCAGCCTGCCCCAACCGGAGACACAAAGAGTGCACGTGTACCGAAGCACAGCCGTTGAAGCACGGTAGCCTGAGCTCCACGAGAACCTTCCAGCTTCCTGCACCTAACAACACATTGCGTTAACGTGACAAGCAGGTGTATGTTGGCGTAGGTAGTTTCACTATAACTCATTTATCGCAACGGCGGGAGCAACAAAATGATCAAACCAGTCTTAAAGTAGATTGACGAGAAATTAAGAATTGGGGAATAGAGACTAGTCACGAAACAGAACCCAAGTCGAGTAGGGGAAACGTTTTCGTATAATAAATGAGCAGGTGCCTCGCGATGTAAATTGTGTGAAAAGCTACTAAACACTCATTCGGGAACTTCGACTACGTTACGATATATCTGTAAATTTGACCAACAGTTTCCTCACTCCATACGTAAGCTGAGATATTAGAAAGACTTAGTGGCTGACAAGTGAGTAGAAATGTGTGCTAAGGACTCGACGCAATTTAGCACCATATAGGATTTCTGAATTTAGGGCAAACATTGATTGAAATAGGAAAAAAATATGGCTCAGTGGATATTAAAAACCATATTCTGGTGGTATGTAACTCAGTGCGAAGAAAGCTTAATATTAAAGAAAAGAAAAGCTTCTTCTTTCAGACATGTACTTGTTACATTAACATAATATAAAAACATGTTTTGTCTTTGCTTTGGATTGAAATATTTTGGCCAACTAGAATTAATTCAGTGAACCCACAATACACATCCTGAAAAAGTAATTAAAACTGGTATAACTGTGGTCATATGTGGCTGAAACACACAAAGGTTATAGAAATTAGACTTCCAAAACATAACTTTAGTTGCCGTTGCAGTATGCTAGACGTCTTCAGGTTTTAGGCGCAAAGGATCTCGGCTTTCAGAGGTGGTTATAGTTCGTACAGAAACATGTATTAGAGGTGACCTGGTAATGGCTTGATTTCAGAATAGCCAGTGATAGTCGAAAGAGAGTGAAGTTTCAGAGAAATAAAGTATAGCTCAAAAGGAAAGAAAGAAAAAATAAAAGTCACCATTTTCTACACCTACAACTACATCTACATGGTTACTCTGCAGTTCACACTTAAGTGCCTGGAAGAGGGTTCATCGAACCATTTCCATACTACTTCTCTACCATTCCACTCTCGAATGGCGCGTGGGAAAAAGGAACACATAAATAAATCTTTCCTTTCCAGCTCTGATTTATCTTATTTTATTATGATGATCATTTCTCCCTATGTAGGTGGGTGTCAACAAAATATTTTCGCATTCGGAAGAGAAAGATGGTCATTGAAATTCCGTAAATAGATCTCGCCGCAAAGAAAACCGCATTTGTTTCAGTGACTGCCACCCCAACTCGCGTATCATATCAGTGACACTCTCACCCCTATTTCGCTATAACACGAAACGTCAATCCTACCTGGTAAGGATCCCACACTGTGCAGCAATATTCCAGTAGACAAAAATGTGTGTGAAATCTTATGGGACTTAACTGCTATAGTCATCAGTCCCTAAGCTTACACACTACTTTACCTAAATTATCCTAAGGACCAACACACACATCCATGCCCGAGGTAGGACTCGAACCTCCGCCGGGACCAGCCGCACAGTCCATGACTGTAGCGCCTCAGACCGATCGGCTAATCCGATTCCAGCAGATGTCGCACAAGTGTAATGTAGGTTGTCTCTTTAGTGGGTTTGTTGCATCTTCTGAGTGTTGTGCCAATAAAGCGCAGTCTTTGTTTCGCCTTCACCACAATATTATCTAATTGGTCTTTCCAATTTAAGTTGCTCGTAATTGTAATTCCTAGGTATTTAGTCAAATTGACAGCCCTTAGATTTGTGCGATTTATCGTATACCCAAAATTTATCGGATTTCGTTTAGTATCCATGTAGATGACCTCGCACTTTTCTTTGTTTAATTGCCAAATGCCACTTTCCGCACCATACAGAAATTTTATTACATTTTGTAATTGGAACTGACCGTCTGATGATTTAACTAGCGTCTTCCGCAAACAATCTAAGGGGACTGCTCAGATTATCACCTATATCATTTATATCTTGTGGAGCGCCAGATATCACTTCTGTTCTACTCGATGATTTATCATCTATCACTACAAACTGTGACCTCTCTGAGAGGAAATCACGAATCCAGTCACACAACTGAGACGATATTCCATATGCACGCAATTTGATTAATAGTCGTTTGTCAGTAACGGTATCAAAAGCCTTCTGGAAATCTAGGAATATGGAATCGATCTGAGATCCCTTGTCGACAGCACTCATTACTGCATGGAAATAAAGAGCTAGCTGTGTTGCATAAGAATGATATTTTCTGAATCCGTGTTGGTTATTATCGATAAGTCATTTTCCTCAAGATGATTCATAATGTTCAAGTACAGTATGTGCTCCAAAATCCTACTGCAAATTGAGGTAAGTGATATATGGGTCTGTAATTCAATGGGTTACTCCTATTTCCTTTCTTGAATGTTGGTGCGACCTGTGCTACTTTCCAGTCTTTAGGAACAGACGTTTTGTCAAGTGACCGATTGTATACGATTGATAATGGATGGGTACCCGTGGTCTAGGGGTAGAGTCTTCGGTCCCGGGTTCGATCCCCGCCACTGCCTAAATTTTGATAAATAATCAGCATTGGTGGCCGAAGACTTCCGGCATAAGAAGTCAGCCTCATTCTGCCAACGGCCTTGTCAAAAAGGGCGGAGGAGAGGATAGTGGTTCAGGGCACTCTCTTGTCCTAGGGGTGGGAAATTACCCCTAAAGGCGGAAGAATCAGCAATGATCAACGACATGAGGATGCAGAAGGCAATGGAAACCAATGCATTAAAGACACGTAACGTGTACCCACAGGACATGTGGCCTGTAATTGAATAAGTGTCATGATGATCTTTCCATTGGCAAAAGATTCCGGAATAGACCCCCATTCGGATCTCCGGGAGGGGACTGCCAAGGGGGAGGTTACCATGAGAAAAAGATTGAATAATCTACGAAAGGATAACGTTCTACGAGTCGGGGCGTGGAATGTCAGAAGCTTGAACGTGGTAGGGAAACTAGAAAATCTGAAAAGGGAAATGCAAAGGCTCAATCTAGATATAGTAGGGGTCAGTGAAGTGAAGTGGAAGGAAGACAAGGATTTCCGGTCAGATGAGTATCGGGTAATATCAACAGCAGCAGAAAATGGTATAACAGGTGTAGGATTCGTTATGAATAGGAAGGTAGGGCAGAGGGTGTGTTACTGTGAACAGTTCATTGACCGGGTTGTTCTAATCAGAATCGACAGCAGACCAACACCGACAACGATAGTTCAGGTATTCATGCCGACGTCGCAAGCTGAAGATGAACAGATAGAGAAAGTGTATGAGGATATTGAAAGGGTAATGCAGTATGTAAAGGGGGACGAAAATCTAATAGTCATGGGCGACTGGAATGCAGTTGTAGGGGAAGGAGTAGAAGAAAAGGTTACAGGAGAATATGGGCTTGGGACAAGGAATGAAAGAGGAGAAAGACTAATTGAGTTCTGTAACAAGTTTCAGCTAGTAATAGCGAATACCCTGTTGAAGAATCACAAGAGGAGGAGGTATACTTGGAAAAGGCCGGGAGATACGGGAAGATTTCAATTAGATTACATCATGGTCAGACAGAGATTCCGAAATCAGATACTGGATTGTAAGGCTTACCCAGGAGCAGATATAGACTCCGATCACAATATAGTAGTGATGAAGAGTAGGCTGAAGTTCAAGACATTAGTCAGGAAGAATCAATACGCAAGTGGGATACTGAAGTACTAAGGAATGACGAGATACGTTTGAAGTTGTCTAACGCTATAGATACAGCAATAAGGAATAGCGCAGTAGGCAGTACAGTTGAAGAGGAATGGACATCTCTAAAAAGGGCCATCACAGAAGTTGGGAAGGAAAACATAGGTACAAAGAAGGTAGCTGCGAAGAAACCATGGGTAACAGAAGAAATACTTCAGTTGATTAATGAAAGGAGGAAGTACAAACATGTTCCGGGAAAATCAGGAATACAGAAATACAAGTCGCTGAGGAATGAAATAAATAGGAAGTGCAGGGAAGCTAAGACGAAAGGGCTGCAGGAAAAATGTGAAGACATCGAAAAAGATATGATTGTCGGAAGGACAGACTCAGCATACAGGAAAGTCAAAACAACCTTTGGTGACATTAAAAGCAACGGTGGTAACATTAAGAGTGCAACGGGAATTCCACTGTTAAATGCAGAGGAGAGAGCAGATAGGTGGAAACAATACATAGAAAGCCTCTATGAGGGTGAAGATTTGTCTGATGTGATATAAGAAGAAACAGGAGTCGATTTAGAAGAGATAGGGGATCCAGTATTAGTATCGGAATTTAAAAGAGCTTTGGAGGACTTACGGTCAAATAAGGTAGAAGGGATAGATAACATTCCATCAGAATTTCTAAAATCATTGGGGGAAGTGGCAACAAAACGACTATTCACGTTGGTGTGTAGAATATATGAGTCTGGCGATATACCATCTGACGTTCGGAAAAGCATCATCCACACAATTCCGAAGACGTCAAGAGCTGACAAGAGCGAGAATTATCGCACAATCAGCTTAACAGCTCATGCATCGAAGCTGCTTACAAGAATAATATACAGAAGAATGGAAAAGAAAATTGAGAATGCGCTAGGTGACGATCAGTTTGGCTTTAGGAAAAGTAAAGGGACGAGAGAATCAATTCTGACGTTACGGCTAATAATGGAAGCAAGGCTAAAGAAAAATCAAGACACTTTCATAGGATTTGTCGACGTGGAAAAAGCGTTCGACAATATAAAATGGTGCAAGCTGTTCGAGATTCTGAAAAAAGTAGGGGTAAGCTATAGGGAGAAACGGGTCATATACAATATGTACAACAACCAAGAGGGAATAATAAGAGTGGACGATCAAGAACGAAGTGATCGTATTAAGAAGGGTGTAAGACAAGGCTGTAGCCTTTCGCCCCTACTCTTCAATCTGTGCATCGAGGAAGCAATGATGGAAATAAAAGAAAGGTTCAGGAGTGGAATTAAAATACAAGGTGAAAGGATATCACTGATACGATTCGCTGATGACATTGCTATCCTGAGTGAAAGTGAAGAAAAATTAAATGATCTGCTGAACGGAATGAACAGTCTATTGAGTACACAGTATGGTTTGACAGTAAATCGGAGAAAGACGAAGGTAATGAGTAGTAGAAATGAGAACAGCGAGAAACTTAACATCAAGATTGATGGTCACGAAGTCAATGAAGTTAAGGCATTCTGCTACCTAGGCAGTAAAATAACCAATGACGGACGGAGCAAGGAGGACACCAAAAGCAGACTCGCTATGGCAAAAAAGGCATTTCTGGCCAAGAGAAGTCTACTAATATCAAATACCGGCCTTAATTTGAGGAAGAAATATCTGAGGATGTACGTCTGGAGTACAGCATTGTATGGTAGTGAAACATGGACTGTGGGAAAACCGGAACAGAAGAGAATCGACGCATTTGAGATGTGGTGCTACAGACGAATGTTGAAAATTAGGTGTACTGATAAGATAAGGAATGAGGACGTTCTACGCAGAATCGGAGAGGAATGGAATATGTGGAAAACACTGATAAGGAGAAGGGACAGGATGATAGGACATCTGCTAAGACATGAGGGAATGACTTTCATGGTACTAGAGGGAGCTGTAGAGATTGGAATACGTCAAGCAAGTAATTGAGGACGTAGGTTGCAAGTGCTACTCTGAGATGAAGAGGTCAGCACAGGAAAGGAATTTGTGGCGGGCCGTATCAAACCAGTCAGTAGACTGATGACCAAAAAAAGAAAGGCGCTATTGTGTCTGCATACTCTGAAAGGAACTTGATTGGTATACCATCTGGACCGGGAGACTTGCCATTCTTAAGTGTTTTGAGTTGTTTTGCCCCAATATACAGTGAAGCGAGGCTGGGCATTAAGTGGTTGCAGTGAGACGATAGAGTGAAAAACAACCGGTTTGTACGAAAGTTCAAAAGCTGTGCATTTAGGCGGTGATAACTGTGTACTATCGGATCTATAGCCCAAATTTTCGTGAGGGATCGATTGTCGGATCTGATATTTTCCATGTGTTATTTTCTTTTCGTAAAATACGAGGTTAAGCTGGTGATGTTTCCTTCAAAGTTTCAGTGGATGAATGTATAATGTTTACTGTAATCTTTATTGTACCTTAACTCGTAGAAAACAGTATAATTACTTCATTAAAACGGATCTTGTCCGAAATCAGATGCAAGTACCCGTTGCCAAACGCCATAACTCTTGAGCGGATAACCGATGGCAGACTCGAGGAAGCGGCGTTATAGTGAGAGCGGCGTGGCGCGTTATGCCAGGTTGCTGGCGGCGGCAGGCGGCAGATGTGATTGATAAGGAGGCGGTCGGTGGGGGTCCGCCTTGTGCGTCCGTTTCTTTGTAGCCCACATCCCCCCCCCCCGCCCCCCTCTGCCACGCTACACCGGCTGATCAATCACGCCGCAGGCCTTTGTCTCTGGCTGGCAGCGCCTGTCCGCTGCCCCCTATCTTCCCTCTCATCCTGCCACTCCCTCACTGGCTGTCGCCACTGACAGCTCACGTCTCCGCCCACGTGACACAGACCCTGCGGCGGCTACTGGCCTACTCCCATTCCAAAGTATAATTTTAAAAATAAACTCCCATATATATACGTGTTGATCTCAAATGTTGATGGTGTTAGGACAGCAACCAGCCACAAATTTACTTTCAGTTCCTTTATTCAAAGGGTACCGTTACCGGTTTCGAATCGATGTGATTCATCCTCTGACGGTTTACACGCGTTCTTTATGACATGTAGAGTGTTTTTTACTGATTAATTGTCCTAAAATACAAATAATACATAATTATAAACACGCCACACACAGTTGGTCGCGTTACAGATTTTTGTTGCATGTGACTTACGTGAAACGTCGGTTTGGAGTGTTTGTTTCCATAACATTCGTCCAACAGATGTAAATGCATTCCCACTGCATTCTTCTTGTTGCACACGTAAATTGTTCTCACTGAACACTTCAGATTTGTCACTGAGAAGATTTCTACCACGCACCACATGTTTTGATAGAACAAAGAGCTTACAAACATATGAGTATCACAGATTCTATGATATATCGTAACATTTGACGATGATGTCCTACGTTTGGAAAGGATCATATATTCATTTACGCAACTGTAATGCCTTTTACACTAGTACAGAGACATTGAATTTTTGAGTTGATGTTGTTAAATTAATCGTAAAGTATATATATATATATATATATATATATATATATATATATATATATATATATATATATATATATAGAACTGTATAGGTAAAATAGTATTTTTTTATTACATTTAGCATCATGAGAATTATAGTAACATATAAATTTGGTACTTGATCTGCAGATAGGTGTACTATTTTACCTATACAGTTCTATATATATAAATATATATTTAAAAAACCAACTGTGTGTGGCGTGTTTATAATTATGTATTATTTGTATTTTAGGACAATTAATCAGTAAAAAACACACCACATGTCATAAAGAACGCGTGTAAACCGTCTGAGGATGAATCACAACGATTCGAAATCGGTAACGGTAACCTTTGAATAAAGGAACTGAAAGTAAATTTGTGGCTGGTTGCTGTCCTAACACCATCAACATCTGTCTTCAAACAACAGCCACGGTCTCCATCATGTCCTCATATGACAAAATTGCATACGTGTTGATCTGTTTCCTGCAGTTCTTAAATGAAGTGAATGGAATGACTGTAATGATCTTGTCTATTCTGGGCCGTTAAGCATCACGACGGGTGAGAGAAATGGTGAAGGAGAGAGCAGATTCACGCCAGGATGTATAGAGAACAGTTGTAGCGCTGACAGGTGTTTATTTCCAGAAGCCTTGTACAGCTCGACGGCAGTCCTCGGGACTGTGTAGTTCGTGTGCAAATGCATCCAGCTGCAGAACCCGTTGACGCCCAAATGGCGTATATGACGTTTGTTGTCCTGTGTCGTGGGCTGCTACTGTTGTGATGCTGTGTGGTCCGCCAGTGGGTGAAGAACGAGAGCGACCCGCCCTTGCTTTCTGGAGGTTTGCCGGCTGTGCACCACTGCGTGTACTAACAGTCCCCTTGTCGTGTACTTGGGTGCCACAGCACACACTAGATGCACGATGCTGAGCAGTAGTGTGCCCTAATAACCAACGAAGTGTCACCTAGGATGGTGGCCGCATGGATGTGCCTGCCCCGGCCGGAACGTAGCTTGCAGACCATCGACAGACGTCACTCAGAGCGTGGAGGCTGGCCGCACACCATCTCCTGCGCCCGTGTATCGATGTAGCTTCCCAAGTTCCGCAGGCATTACGCCACAATGGTGGTGCACCTCATGCTGGAACATGACGGGTGCATCAGTAGGCAGAGCTTCATCACCAAGCTATAGACATGGTTTCTGTGAAACTCAAAACCTCATCATTTTCTCTGGTTCAAGACACGGATAGAATTATGGCATGACTCAATGCCTGGAGCCTCTAAGCTCAGTTATTGCTTACTCAAAAAAAAAAAAAAAAAAAAATGGTTCAAATGGCTCTGAGCACTATGGGACTTAACATCTGTGGTCATCAGTCCCCTAGAACTTAGAACTACTTAAACCTAACTAACCTAAGGACAACACACACATCTATGCCCGAGGCAGGATTCGAACCTGCAACCGTAGCAGTCGCGCGGTTCCGGACTGCGCGCCTAGAACCGCTAGACCACCGCGGTCGGCTTGCTTACTCGTAAAATATGGAGTTTCAGTCTTCGATCGCTATTCTTTATTTTCAATTACCGGTTTCGGGCTAGCTGCCAATATTCAGATCTGTTAGACAATGTTAAAAATGTAATTAATAAGAGAGATGCAGTTAGTGAAAAAACATCTTAGTTTACAAAAAGAAATTTTGGAACGTATTAAATGCCAACATACCAGATGTTGTAGTTACAGAGTAACTTGTCCGTACAGAACACACAGTTCACTGTCATAAGTAAAGTAAATTTCAATCTGTTAAAACATTATATCGCAGTATTTAAGAGTAACCTGATTGGTAACAGTAAAAAGTGCCCTCTACCTATAACAATTGTGCATCTGTTATTATTTCGCCGTATATATTATTGGCGAATATTCTTTTTAATAAAACAATTTTTAAGGTAATAACAAATGAATAATCTTTTTGAGTGGACCATGAAACGAAAAAAATTTTACATTAATTTAAATTTTTTTTATAAAGAAACATAAAATATAATTAAAATGTAGATATCCTTCCGAAAATGTGCGTTTACTCTTCTTTGTTTTTGATTGGTGGTTGAGTGGATTTCCCTACGTCAGAACGTATACAACGCCACGCCGAGTCGTCTTGCGCCGCGCCCAATTCACCTCGCCGCCAGTACGCTGAGGGCCGTTCCGCTGTAGCTGTGTCTTACTGGGGCGTGCTGTTGCATTCAAGAGTAAGCCTAAAACAGGTCTTTAAAAATCTCATAATAATTCCTGTGCATAAAATCACTTTGCTCATTAAGTAGTAGGCCTGGGGTTTTTCTTTGGTGTGCGTATATTTCAATCTCTTCGAGCACGTTAAGATAGAGACTTTTTGGAGCTTTATGTAGCACCTCCATTTGTTGATTTATATTACTAACTTCATGTCTACTCTCTTTTACATGTGTTCCAAATGCTGTTCGATTGCTATGACTGCAATGTTCCCTGTATCGAATTTCAAAATTCCGCCCTGTTTGTCCTATATAATAACTGTCACATTCAGCACATTTAATCTTATATACTCCGGAATTATTGTATTTCATTTGTTTCGTCGTTGCTGGTTTATGTCTTAATCTATGTGCCATTTGCGCTTCGTTCTGAAATGCCACTGCGATGTTTTTTGGAAAGCATTTAGCAATTCTTTCCGACACACGCCCTTTGTATGTCAGGGTGACAAACTTCTTCTTAACTTTAATTTTCCTAGAATCGCTACTGATGCCCGCGGATTTGTTTTTGATTTTGTTAAACATACGTGTAACATCTTGTGTCCTGTATCCGTTAGCTGCTGCTACTTGCTTAATAATACCCAGTTCTTTCTGCCACTCATCTTCCTGTAGTGGTAATCTGAGGGCTCTGTTGCACATTGCATGAAAGTACGCTCTTTTATGCTGTGCCGGGTGGTGCGACGTCACTACTATGATGTTGTTGGAGCACGTGTCTTTTCTATAGACGGCGAAAACGTGCCTGCCTCCCTCCTTTCTGACAGTCAAATCTAAATAGTTAATCGCCCCGTTGTTTTCCATTTCTAGTGTGAATTGAATTTTTGGATGCTGCTCGTTTAAAACTTTAGTCACTTCCTCTACGTCTTCTTTTTCCCCTTTGAATAATAAAATAGTGTCGTCAACATACCGTCTGTAATAAATTAATTTCTCCTTAATTTCTGGAAAAGAGCTAAAAACTTTGTTCTCAAAGTCATTCATAAAAATTTCAGCTAAAATGCCTGATAGACTGTTAACCATAGCTAAACCTTCATCTTGAATAAAAACTTTATCGTTAAAGATAAAACTATTAAAACTCAGTGTGAACTCTAGCATATCTACGAGTTCGACGATTTCACCCATGCTCATTGACTTATTTTTTATCAGGTTTTTCCTTATAATTTGCAAAGCTTCTGGTATTGGTATATTAGTGTAGAGGTTCACGACGTCCAATGAGGCTAGGACTGCATCCTCTGGGATTGCAATGTCCTTCACTTCGTTCGCGAAACACACACTATTTTTTACGTTGTAAACTTGCTCGTATTTATACGCAGATTTTAACTTACGGTACAAAGCCTTATTCAAGAGCTCATTAACGGCTCTGAGTGCGCGTCCAGTGTGCTAACGACTGCGCCACCTCACTCGGTAAGTGCTCTGAGTTATAAAATGTTACTTCACTGTTGGTGACAATGTGTTACTGCATTAGCTGTTCTAAGCATTTCGGTCATGACCGGTGTAGCCAGTCCTGTACCGCTGGAGTGTTGTGATGTAATGTCAACAGTACTGCCACATAGCTTACTTGATAATCACAAGCCGAGCTAGCCTCCCTTGCCTGGCCACAGCTGGAATAAAGCCTTAAAAATTTAATTTTTTTCGGAACACAGCAAACCTCCCCTCCTTCGAAAGATTTGTCTAAAATTTTCCAAGACGAGCCTTCCATTAAATTTACGCTTAAGCGAGAAAAACTCTGTACCTTGCTCATGGCAACATCTTGCTCTAACTATCAGCTGTCACACATTGCTTTTCCTTTTCCCCTGGTTCACAACTAACATGAGCTTACTCTTAAAGTGCGGTCTCCAAAACAGTATTACAATACAATTCTTTATTTAACGCCCATAATACTTAAATACAGATATAATCTTCTGCTTACGATTTTTCTTGAAAATTTTGAACATGTTCTAAATCTGCTCCATTGACATTTTCTACGGCTATGACTCGATAAATTTGTCTAATGAATACATAAATTCAGGGTTGAGCGTAACATCAGGGTAAGTTAAGTTTTGGGTGGGTAGTATCCTCAGTTACCCTGTCTGCCAATACGTCAGTGTCACAACAGTCGTACCAGTGAAAGTTGAACAAGTTCGTAACTTCCGAATGTAATTTTTTTATAAGTTTTGCAACGAAATTCGTATTCTGATTCGTGATTAAGGCATCAGACACTCTAAACATCAATATCCAGCTATTAACTAATGCCCGTGCCACAGTACTGGCCTCTTGTTTTGAAACTGCTAACATTACTAGAAATCCTGAAACAAAGTCGAATGGTTAGTATGGCTATAGCCGGATCAAAAGATGAAGAAAAGATCGCCAACTCTCCCTCATTTTCAACTGACTTAAAGTATGACTGAACTCGAATGGTTTCCAAAGCCTCAAGTCTACGAAGGAGATCCTCACGCTCCTGCTTTTGGCGAAAAGTTTCGTCAACACCCATAGTTGCTCTCTTAGAGCAGCAACAGTCGCTATAGTAATAGCAATGCACGTTTCTACCATTTAACGTACTTTACTCCTCGTGTAATTAATATAAAAAACAAAAATAACTACCTTATGCACTCAGTACTCGAAGTACTTTATACATTACTTTTTTCCAGCGTATCATCGCCAATCTACACTCTAAGCAATCGGAACCCATGTGACCAACACATCTACATGTAAAATACGTAGCTGCTACAGCCTTAGTGCTGGCAATGCGTGCCCTACAATATTGCAAAATTGACACGTTACTGGTACTAGAGTGTTGGTTCTACAGTTACCTTTAAACACTAATAAGTACACAGGTTCACATGATCTGTCCAGGAACCACATAAATGATATCTAACAGAAGAGAGCAGATTATACGTAAACAAAATGAGACTCACTGCACCCCGTTGTGCTGAGCCGATACTGTGGAACTGGGTATTTGCCAAGTACGACTACTCGCACGTAATTACCAAAGTACCCAGTCTTAGCATTCGACACCACACCACAGCATTAAGGTGTCGAGAATTACCCAACTATCACATCCCTCACCAAATCGTGGCGTTAGAACGGAGGTCGAACACTTCTCGGTACAATACGTCGTGTCAGGAAATGTAACGACCACTTACTAACACCAATTACAGTGCCCCAGCGTATTCTGGGCCGCTACGTGTCAGGATGGCGAGGGAGAGGCCAGACCCACGCCAAGGCATATAGTGAAACAGTGATAACATTGGCAGGTGTTTATTTGCCGTCCTTGGGTTCGCCCAATATGCGTGGAAATGCATCCAGATGCTGAATGTGTAACCCTCCGATAACGGCTGTGATTGGCATTCCATTGGTTCGTGGCGGCTGCTACCATGGTGCAGTTTGGGCCGCCATCATGCGAAGAACGAGCGCGGCCCATCGAGCCCTCCTAAGTTTTGCTGCCGGCCGAAGTGGCCGTGCAGTTCTAGGCGCTGCAGTCTGGAACCGCGAGACCGCTACGGTCGCAGGTTCGAATCCTGCCTCGGGCGTGGATGTGTGTGATGTCCTTAGGTTAGTTAGGTTTAACTAGCTCTAAGTTCTAAGGGACTGATGACCTCAGGAGTCCCATAGTGCTCAGAGCCATTTGAATCTAAGTTTTGCTGGCTATGCATCTCCGGGCGTACTCGTGGCCCCCATATACTCCGCACTTGGGTATTATAGCTGACAATAGATGTCAGATATCGAGCACCAGCGCCTCGGAAATCCCACCGATGGTCTGTAAGAAAGGTGACCAATGACGTTTACGTGGCTAGGAGGCCACGTAAGCGAGCCTGACCAACCAGAACGTAGAAAGCGTGGTGTCTAATGTCTGGTGGGTTGTTAGGCTGCATCATATTTCCTTTAATAATAATCGACTTTTCGACTACTCTGCTGGGATCTTCTTCAGGATGTTTCTGTGTCCGCAAGTGCTAGGTCGAGTGGATTATTTTAGAAGGAAATATGACGCCAGAAGATTTTAATTTTAGTGACAACGGCCACGAAAGCCTGCAGATATAAATAAAAAGCTTGCAGTCTGTTGGCCGAAGTTACTCACAAGGGAAACTCCCCATCGTACCCCCCTCAGGCTCTCAGATTTAGAGGTATAATGGCCTGGTGGATAGCCCGTCAAAAACTGAGCACAGATCAAGTATGAAAAAAAAAGAAGCAAAATAGAAACAGTGATTGGTCAACGCTTAAGATGTGCAATATCGGGCGATATGCAAGAACCTTGGCGTCGTGGGTGAGTGGTCACGGTGTTGAATTGCAAAGTGGGAGACCTGCGTGCAAATCTCACTCGTTCCCCATTTTTTTCACAGAAATAGTGGTCATGGAGAGAGATTTGAACCCGAATTTCCCCAATCGCAGTCTAATAGCGTACCCACATGATCACGACGCCGCTGTTGTTAAAAACTCACTCGACGTTACACATATTGACGATGAGCCGTTCACTGTTCCTATTTGCTTCTGGTTTCCACATCAGTACAACTTCTCCTTTTTTCATGCTTGCTCTGTGTTCAGTTTTTGACGGGCTGTCCTATGGGCCATCTTCCCACTAAATGTGAGGGGGGTGCGATGGGGATTTTCCCTCGTCAGAGGATGGAGAATGGCCGCACAACAACTCCCTGCGTCGGTGAACTTTCCGAAGTTCTGTACCTGTCACATCCCAGGTACGGCACACAGACCATGCCGGAACATCAGTTAATCAGTGGGCACACAGTCAGCAGATCTTCATTAGCAAGGGATAATCGTTGTTTCTCCGAAAGTCAAAAGCCCTTCAGTCTCTCTGGGTCGAGGTGCAGATAAAATGGCAGCACGATTTAATACCTTAATAATTTTTTCCTCTCTAATTGCATGCGGTGAAATGTTGCTATTCCTTCACACAGCGTCTCTCGTCACGCGGGTGGTCCGGTGACAGGCGGGCTCTGCTGATCTTGAAAGGGTTAAGTCGACGGGTGTGAGCGAGTCGAGTGAATGCTTTCCAGACGCCGACATTGTCATAATATTGGCGGAGACACGCCCGCAGGGGCCTGAAGGAGGGGCTGGGCTAGAGATTCCGTTACTTCGCAGAAACTTAGCGAAAACACTTTCTGGCGGGCTACCAGCGAGGCGTGGGAGTGACTTGTGTTCCCCACGTTTTCTGCAAAATCGTAACTGTGATTGGCTTGCTCAGGGCATAGCTCCATGACGTAGCAAAATCGGCGCAGAAATTGGCGCCAAGAATCTCCATTGGTGGAATGGTAGTGCTTCGGCAATAGAGTGGAATTTTCTGCCGATTTTCGAGTTGCTGATGGGAACGTTTAACCATGGCCACTGTCGTGGGGGCGGGAATGTTCTGTGTTCGGTTTGTACGGGTGCTCTTGTGGGTAGTCGGCTCTCGGATTTCGGTCGGAGTAGGTTACAAGACTGAGCTCTCGCTGCTCTGGACAGCCTGCCTTCCCTTGGCTGTCTAATATACTTTTATTTGATTGTAACTGTTTAACGAAGTTGCTGAAGTTTCGACTTCAACGTAACTTTCTGAGTACAGTTGGGAATTGAGCGTTCTGCGTACAAGCGGCCTATGTTGTCTGTCTTGAGCAGTTTTGGCTAAAGTTGACTGTATCGGAGTTACTGTGTGACTTCGATTGTTAAAATCAATCACTATAGCGTCAGTGATCGTGTGGCGAGCCTTCTTCATCTCCCTCAGAGGCCCATTTGTATTGATAGGAAGTCTTTAGTCTGGAACAACCAGACCAGGACAATTTGTTTTGGGCTATATTCGCGACATTATCATCACCACGACAGGACGTCGAAGCAACCAGCCATCGCTTCCGGTACGCCAGATCGTGTCCTTGCAGTTAAGAAGACAGCTTGGTAACGTGTGTCCGCAGCACCGGCAGACTAGGGAATTTGCACTGTGATAATCAGAGCTCAGCAGAGCGCGCCTGTTCGTCTTTTCTAACTTTGTTCTGTCTTGGGTGTTCATTGTCTGAGTTATCACTACCGTAGCAGCAATTAATGTTGAGTTGGCTGGGTGTTTCTCTTAAGATTTGAGTTGCAAGGAATTGGCTCCACATACCACTTCATCATAAATGTAACAATCTAGTTTATGGACAACTTCACCTTCACAGCATTTATTTGAGTATCCAATTTGATCCAGTTTGATGTATTGTGAATGTTTCATGTGTTTTGTTTATGATTTTGAGTGTAGTCATAATAAATCAAACTGTTATTTTGGACAGAACTTTCATTCTGTTAATCGGTAGAGCAACCCTTTCATTTCTCACTACATTACAGAAACTTTCCTTTATTTAATTAATGTCTATCAAATTAAATTATTGCAGGTGCCAAACTCTTTTCTACTCCACTTGCAGGGTCGATTACAGTCAGTTCGCGTTTCTTCTTAATCCATGTGCAACAGCAAAAGTAGGAATTAGTAAAGGGGGGGCTTAGAGCATCATTTCCATATGAAGATTCGAGAAGAATTTAGTGTTAAATACACTGCAAGCCCCGGCTACCCGCAACATATGCAGTACCGTGGGGCGATTGGCATGGTTGAGAATGAACACACTCTGTACCCAACAGTAGCGGTGTATACACTTCTATTGTTCCAATAAGACTGGTTTAAATAGTCTTATCCTCCAATCATCTGATATTATGGAAGTTATAAAATTGCCGTGTTACATTACATGAAGCGCCTTTTATGCTTTGCGTCATGTAATGTAACATGAAATTTTATAACAAGTTCCATAATGTCACAGGATGGTAGCATAAGACTGTTGAAACCTGTCATCTTGAACTAGGAAAGTATCTATACTGCGATCACGGCGTACGGAGTTCGTTCGTTTTGAAATGTTACTTCAGTCTTAATCACATTGTGTTGCAGCATTAGCTGTTCTGTGCGCTTTGGCTGTGAGTAAAGGCTTATTTCACATCAACCAGGCAGCCGACAAGCCGGTATTTTGGCCGAACCAACACGGGACCAACCGCCTCTTCACACGTGGCCGACAGCCGCACGGCATACCGTGCCGTCCTTTAGTGTCTTGTGCATATTCAGTTGAGCTCGACAACAAATGGAGCACGACCAGCTATTAGTCTGGTATCTCTTGTACAGGCGTTTGAAAAACAGAAGAAGAAGAAGAGTGCATTGGGTCCATCCACTCAGTATGAGAAGAGACGAAGTGGGTGCATTCTTTGCTTTTTTTAGAAATTAAGGGGACATGAAAATAAGTTTTTTAATTATTTTCGGATGAGTTTACGAGCTTTTGACGATATACATGCACGAATGAAGAGTTCCATTCAATGCGTTAATACACCCTTCCCAGAATGTTTCCAGCCTATACAAATGTTGGCAGTTAATCAGCCGCGTGGAGTAGCGGCGCGGTGTAGGGCGCATTGTCACGGTCCTTGCAGCTCCCCCCGTCGGAGGGGGGCAGCTCCCCCCTTATCACAAATTTCCAAATTCAATTACAGTCATGTGAGTGGGAAAGAAAACAATAGCTAAAATTAAAAAAAATTATTATCCTAAAGGATGTATAGTTTTGCTATGACCTTAACAAATTAAAACATTGGTTAAATATTTCCACAATCAGTAAAGTAGTCAGATGTGTGTGCCAAGCTATTTGGGTCAAAACAAAGCAAAGAGCAAATTTTCCTCACTGCATTGAAGTTGTAGATGGAAAGTACATTCGTATCGTCCATCCATGATCCATTTAACTCATTGTACTACAGTTACAAAGGACATTCATCTGTAGTGTTGAGGTCTGTGGCTGACTTTGACTACAGATTTATCAACGTAGATATCGGCAGTTATGGTAAAGAGAGCGGCTCTACTATATTTAAAGAATGTTCTTTGCGGAAATCACTGATGGAAATAACTGTTAATTCCTGAAGACAGCCTTCAGACTACATTAAGTCCAAAGGTACCTTATTTTTTTATTGGTGATGAAGCGTTTGGACTGCATCAAGACCTTTTACGACCATACTCTGGGCACCAATTGTCAGTTGCTAAAAGAGTGTTCAATTATCCCCTGTCAAGAGCCCAGAGGTATGTAGAACGTTCAGTTGGAATACTGACTAACAAATGGAGGATTTTCCACAAGGCTATAAATTTAAAACCCGATTTTACTCTTGACATTGTCAAGGAAATGTTGTTTTGCACAATACCGAAGGTACTCTGTCCATAACTGAACTTGAAAGTATAACAAGAAGTGAATGTGTACGTGGGGGAATTTCTGCCAGTAATGTACGAAAAATGATGATCGATTATTTTATGACACTGGAGGGATCTGTGAAATGACAGTTATCTAAAATTTAATGTGCAACTGGACGGTGCCGGCTGCCGGGTGCCGGGTAGATGTGAAATAAGCCTAATGTCGCTAACCCAATCCGGCCGGAGTGTCATGACGTAATAACAACAGTGCTGCCCAGTGCTTTACTTGGTTATCCCACCACCTAATGGCCTCCCTTGCCTGACCGCGGTTGGAATAATAATTTAAGAATTTGCAGGTCGCGCGCCGAATGTTTCTCGTTACCTGGAGTTACGAAGTGTAATATTTATCCCAGTCACATAGACAGAAGTTTCTCGCTCATTATTCACTTGAGGATAGTTTTACTGCAATTTCACCCCAATTATCACAGTCACTGTGGATTGCGGTGCTAGGGGCGTACAAGTCCTCCAGACAGTATGCCACATTAGGCTGCAGTCGCTCCATGTGCAGCACAGCTGAAACACATAGATACACACACACACACACACACACACACACACATAAAATTAGGTTGTCCGTCCTAGGAGTCGTCACACGCATTTCCTCTGGTGGTTTACCACATATTTGCAGCTTCGTTTTCATAGTATGTAGCAGGATTCAGCCCTAACAAGAATAGACATCATGTCTTCCCTGTAACGCTGAGCGTCAACGGAAAGCTTCGGTTTATTTCCCATTACAAGGAAAATTATTTTCAAAGCTGTATTTTACGTGCCCTTTCTATACTAAGACAAAGAAAAAGATCGACTGTGAAGAAATTATCGAATAGGACGGAAATTAGTGAAAAAAATTTGGAAATTTGTGGTAAGTTCCTATGGGACCAAACTGCTGAGGTAATCGGTCCCTAGGCTTAGACACTGCTGAACCTAACTTAAACTAACTTACGCTAAGGATAACATACACACCCATGCCAGAGGGAGAACTTGAACCTCCGATGGGGAAGCCCGCGCGAACCGTGGCAAGGTCCCTTGACGGTGCGGCTACCCCGCGCGATTAAATTAGTGGATGTGATGTGCATGAACAGACAAAGAAATGATTACACTTTCCGAAAAAAATTGATGATTTATTCAGGAAAAAGAGCCTCACAAATAGAGAAAATCAGTATCATGCAAAATTCTTGCAACTGGTGCGATAGACCGTCAAAATCCCGAGATGGTTGGGGGTCTTGCCCATAATGCGTAATACGTTCTCAGTTGGGCAGATATCCGGCGAAACTGCTGCTCATGGTAGATGTTGGCAAGCACGAAGACAAGCAGTAGACTCTTACCATGTGCGGGCCGGAGTTATCTTGCTGAAATGTAAATGATGGCTTGCCATGGAAGGTAAGAAAACAGGGTGTAGAATGTTGTCACGTACCTCTGTGCTGTAAAGGTGCCACAGATGACAACTGTGGTGTGCGTACTGTAAGACCTTCGGTACACACACAATCAGATTATTTGACTTGTCGCTCTAATGAAGTAGGCGAGTGTCAGCAATATGTCTCGTGGTCATATCGTGGCGTGTTTATCTTCTGCCGTTAGGTCAGACGATAGAAATGCCACTGGCACACTGAGAGCAGCAGATTGATGGTGACCAACTTTAAACAGAACTTCATTAATTTTCACACACATTTATTAAAATAATAACAAGTATAAAAATTACTTAACTTGGTTCTGGCTGCTATTTACAATTGACAATCAGATGTTCCTTTGGTATTGGTACGTTAATCTTATTCTCACATACACTCCTGGAAATTGAAATAAGAACACCGTGAATTCATTGTCCCAGGAAGGGGAAACTTTATTGACACATTCCTGGGGTCAGATACATCACATGATCACACTGACAGAACCACAGGCACATAGACACAGGCAACAGAGCATGCACAATGTCGGCACTAGTACAGTGTATATCCACCTTTCGCAGCAATGCAGGCTGCCATTCTCCCATGGAGACGATCGTAAAGATGCTGGATGTAGTCCTGTGGAACGGCTTGCCATGCCATTTCCACCTGGCGTCTCAGTTGGACCAGCGTTCGTGCTGGACGTGCAGACCGCGTGAGACGACGCTTCATCCAGTCCCAAACATGCTCAATGGGGGACAGATCCGGAGATCTTGCTGGCCAGGGTAGTTGACTTACACCTTCTAGAGCACGTTGGGTGGCACGGGATACATGCGGACGTGCATTGTCCTGTTGGAACAGCAAGTTCCCTTGCCGGTCTAGGAATGGTAGAACGATGGGTTCGATGACGGTTTGGATGTACCGTGCACTATTCAGTGTCCCCTCGACGATCACCAGTGGTGTACGGCCAGTGTAGGAGATCGCTCCCCACACCATGATGCCGGGTGTTGGCCTGTGTGCCTCGGTCGTATGCAGTCCTGATTGTGGCGCTCACCTGCACGGCGCCAAACACGCATACGACCATCATGGGCACCAAGGCAGAAGCGACTCTCATCGCTGAAGACGACACGTCTCCATTCGTCCCTCCATTCACGCCTGTCGCGACACCACTGGAGGCGGGCTGCACGATGTTGGGGCGTGAGCGGAAGACGGCCTAACGGTGTGCGGGACCGTAGCCCAGCTTCATGGAGATGGTTGCGAATGGTCCTCGCCGATACCCCAGGAGCAACAGTGTCCCTAATTTGCTGGGAAGTGGCGGTGCGGTCCCCTACGGCACTGCGTAGGATCCTACGGTCTTGGCGTGCATCCGTGCGTCGCTGCGGTCCGGTCCCAGGTCGACGGGCACGTGCACCTTCCGCCGACCACTGGCGACAACATCGATGTACTGTGGAGACCTCACGCCCCACGTGTTGAGCAATTCGGCGGTACGTCCACCCGGCCTCCCGCATGCCCACTATATGCCCTCGCTCAAAGTCCGTCAACTGCACATACGGTTCACGTCCACGCTGTCGCGGCATGCTACCAGTGTTAAAGACTGCGATGGAGCTCCGTATGCCACGGTAAACTGGCTGACACTGACGGCGGCGGTGCACAAATGCTGCGCAGCTAGCGCCATTCGACGGCCAACACCGCGGTTCCTGGTGTGTCCGCTGTGCCGTGCGTGTGATCATTGCTTATACAGCCCTCTCGCAGTGTCCGGAGCAAGTATGGTGGGTCTGACACACCGGTGTCAATGTGTTCTTTTTTCCATTTCCAGGAGTGTATATCTCTGATACTTGATAAAGTGTCTATATATTTATCTTCATGGCTATGTACAGGAATATGATAATCTTATTGGACGCAGACTGGAACTTGACTATAGACTGAAACAGACAAATGTAGAACTCGTACAGACTGTTGCAGACAAATGCAGACTGACTAATCCGAGGTCTGTACACTCGTTATAATACCTCGGCGTTCATGTATCACTGCACGAGTGTGATCCACGAGGAGAAAAGGTTCTACTTTAGCAGCAATCTCATTGGCTGCGTTACATATTAACATGCAGATCGGCAGAAGCAGAATTTGGTCTGTCTCTATGGCAGCGCCATCTCGTAGTGCGGAGGCAGATGAGGCGCTGCGCCTGCGCTGTTGTGCTTAGCGGGGCGCGCTCTAGTGGGAAAGTTGTGGACGCGCTGACTAGGCGGAACTATGTACACAACATCCCTCCCTTCCGGGGGAAGAAAAAAAGCTTTTGAAGTTTGCTTGATAAGCCTTTTTTTTTCCCGCGTGCATATGTCTGTGGGTCCGCTAGGAAAACACACTCAAAATCTATGGAACAGGTAACCGGGGAAGCAAAAATTTTGTTACATAATTGCATTTCAACATCGGTACATTGGTCATAGCTTAAATCTAATCCTGCGAGCTGCTCGTTTTAACATCTTCTTCTGAGTCTGCAAAATGAAACAGCCTAGGAGTTCTGCCCATATGTGACTGCAGTCTTTGCTGCCGTAATTGATTAGTATGGCGAATAACTATGCCACTTTGCGTTCTTATCCTATACATGACTTTTCCAATGCATTCTGCAATGATTCCTTGTGTCCAAATACGTTTTCCTCGACTGTAGACAGTTACGAGGACTTTGCGTTTACGTTGAATCGTCGTCCTTTCGACGTTCGTTGATCATTTTCTGGATGAATTGTTGGTTTTAGGATAGACATCAAAGTCCTGTGTCGTCGCCCATGCAGTTTTTCTGCTGGTGACTATGCCTCGTGCGGAGTAGCTCTGTATTGTGACAGAAAAATTAATAAGGAATTCTCTTCGTTGTACTGTTGCACCGACTTTGTCATGTGTGCCTTGAACGTTCGTACGAATCGTTCGGCGACTCCATTAGCCTCAGGGTGAAATGGTGCCGTCCTGTAATGTGTAAATCCGTTCATCTGACAGAATGACTGGAATTCTTGCGACGTAAATTGTGTGCCGTTATCGGTCACTATGGTTTCAGGCAATCCTTCAATTGAGAAGATCTTTGACTACGCTTGAATTGTTGTCGCTGAAGAAGTTGTACGCATTTGTAGTAAAAAAGGGAATTTTGAAAATGCATCAATGACAATTAACCAAGAAGTTCCAAGAAAAGGACCTGCATAGTCAATATGCAATCTTGACCAAGGTTCTGTTGCCTGTGGCCACGGAAAATATTGTCTTGGCGGAGCTGATTGACGCGTCTGACATAATGTACAGTTAGAAAGCCTTGTTTCAATATCTTTATCAATGTTCTTCCAGTAGCAATGTTCTCTGGCCATGCATTTCATGCGTCCTATGCCCCAATGACATTGGTGTAACATTGTTAGCACTTTATTCCTGAGAGCTTTGGGTATAACTACTCTTGTTTTTCCCGTTTCACTGTGAACTAATATGACGCCTGTGTGGACTGTGAGAGCATGTCTCATGTTCCAATAAGATTTACCTTCTGGCTGAGCTAACGTATTCTTATCGGTTGGCCATTCCGTACGAATATACCGCTTTATCTTTGATAACACTGGGTCTTTGGTCACTAACTTAGCTATTAAGGTGGCATTGACGGGGAAATTTTCCACGACGTCCTCACTGATTACGTCTATCTGAAAAGATACGTCCTCTGATTTGTCAAAATGTTCATCTTGACCCGCCGGTAGACGTGAAAGGACATCGGCGTTGGCATGTTTTGCCGTCGATCTATATAAGATCTCGTAGTTGTAATTAGACAGTAGCAATGCCCAACGTCGTAAACGCTGTGCTGTCTTAGTGGATACACTGTTATGTGGTCCGAATATTATCACTAATGGATTATGGCCTGTGAGCAGAATAAATTTTCTTCCGTATATGTAGTCATGAAACTTCTTCACTGCAAATATAATTGCTAGTGCCTCTTTTTCTACTTGGCTATAGTTACGTTGACTTGAGTTTAATGTTTTCGACGCGTATGCAGTCGGTCGTTCAATTCCTTGATGTTTATGGGACATGACCGCACCGATCCCGTAATCTGACGAGTCCGCTGCAATAGTGATCAACTTTTGCGGGTCATATGTCGTAAGACATTTTGCGTCTACTAAACTTTGTTTCAGTTTGTCGAATGCGTGCTGGCATTCTTTGGACCAATTTCACGCGACTCTTTTGCTAAGCAATCTGTGCAATGGTTCGGAAATTTCAGCTGCTTTCGGTATGAATTTCAGGTAATAATTAATTTGGGCTAATAAAGCTCTTAGTTGCTTTAAGTCTTTCGGAGCTGGCAATTTCTGTATTGCTTCTATATGCTGTGGCGTCGGACTGATTCCGTTATTTGACAATATATGTCCTAAATACTGAATTTTCTTGACAAAAAATATACATTTGTCCTTGTTGCACCTGAGATTGGCCTTTCTGAGAATCTTGAACTGTTCTTCCAGGTTATCTAGTAAATCTTGTGGAGATCTTCCCGAGACGATTATGTCATCGAGATAGTTAACTGCGTTAGGACAGTGTCTAATTAATTGTTCCAAGTAACGTTGAAAGATGCTTGGTGCTCTAGCGATACCAAATGGTAAGCGCTTGTATCTGTACAATCCAAATGGAGTATTTATTGCCATAAACTTTTGTGTATCTTTGTCTAAAGGAATCTGCTGATATGTTTCCTTTAAATCCAGTTTGGCGAAATACACAACCCCTGCTAATTTATACATCAGTTCTTCCGGTTTCGGAATCGGGTATGTATCTATAATGCACTGTGAATTGACAGTATTCTTGAAATTTCCACAGATACGTAATGATCCATTTGGCTTTTCTATTACAACGATTGGTGTTGCCCAGGCGCTACATGTGACTGGTTCGATAATACCATTGCCTTATAAACGGTCAATTTCTTGTTTTAAGCGTTCTTTCATTGCGCTAGGGACAGTTCTAGCTTTGCAAAACTTCGACACTGCATTCGGTGTCAGCGTAATGTGTGCCTGGTAATCTGTTACACTGCCTGTCGCGGAGGAAATAATATCTTCGTACTTCTGCAACACTGTTTGTAATCTTCCTTTCGGAACTTCATGTGTGACCTGTTTCACTTGATAGATTGTGAAGCCTACTTCGTTAAAGAAATCCAGACCCAGCAAGTTTGATGCCTTATGGGTGTTAACTACTGCTAAAGTAGCTGTCTTGGTAAACTGTTTGTAAGTTACGTCCGTCGTCAGTGCACCTTTGACTGGAATTTGTTCATTACTGTAGCTGTACCGTGAGCTTTCAAAATGCTGCAATTTAGGAGAACCTAGTCGTTTATGCGCGTTCAGATTTATGATAGAGATCGACGATCCAGTGTCAATCTGGAATTTGATAGGTATTTTGTTCACCAGTAATGTGACATAAAAAGATTTGTTCCTGTTTTGTACAATAGCATTAACTTTATGTTTAACTTTTGAAACCTGAATATTGTCTTGCCTATTCATATTGTCACAAGCATTGGGGGTATACTTCTTAAAATTAAGCACTTTCTTATTGCTAAACTTACTATCGTAACGCACATTGTGACTTTTGCAAACGAAAAGGGCACAAATCAGAAGTGTGTAATAAGAAAAGTGTACAGTCTGGAAATAAGTCTCTGTGATGATGGATTTCACATTTAAGACATGATTTCAACTTTAGTCTTTTAGCTGGGGTGTGTGATCCGTTCTTAGATCGCGTGAGCCTAGCCTTGCTGTCCTGTTTACGGCCTTGGGTACGCGGGCCGCCTTGACCCGTTTCGCGTGCCTGTGTCGCGAACACGTCACAGCCGTCGTCTTGTGCCTCACTCACAGAAGCTTGGCTTTGTTCGTGTGCTAGAATGAGTGGTAAACAATCTTGCAAGGACGCATTGATTAAACTAAGGAGCTCTTTCTTTAATTTCTCGTCTTGTGAATGCATTATGAGCATATCACGTATTAAAGAATCTGCATAGGACTTTTTATACTTTCATTTTCACAAATAAATTTGCAGTTCCTAGTTAATCCTTGCAACTGTGTAATCCATTCCGTGTATGTCTGCTGTTCCTTTTTCTTGCATAAGTAAAATTTATGTCTTGCAGCAGCGACATGCGTTTGCTTGTCGAAGTATTTTTCGAGCAAGTCTTTAATAGCTGGGAATGACAAATTGGTCGGTTCACAAGTCGGATTCAGTTTTAAGATAAGGTTGTAGATAGCTGCAATTTGCCAAAAAATAAGAACTTTTTTCTACATCGCCTGATATCTGGTGTGTGAGGAAGTACTGTTCCAGGCGTGCTGCATAGTTCGGCCACGCTTCTTCCTTGCTGTTGTAAACTGCGAAAGGTGGTGGCGGAAGTTTAAGTTGTAGCGGAGACGCTACGGCCGGCTGCAACTCCAAACGTTCCACTCTTGTAAGCAATGCCTGTTGCGTCTGTTGAATTTGTGCCATTAGATTTACGATCTGCGCCGTGAGGTCCATGGTTATCTGAAAATTCCAAGTGCGACTAGATTACTGCAATAATGATAGTTTTTGCTGCAAGAGAGTGGGTTAGCACTCAAGTATGTATCTTCCAGAAGTCTACCATAATTCTATTTTATTTTAGGCCCACACGTGGCCATCCGTAATTGTGCTGAAATCTTCTGTTTCCGTAGTACCTCGTCGACAATGTGGTGTATGTACCGTAAAACCTTCAGTACACACACCATCAGATTATTTGACTTGTCGAAGTAGGCGAGTGGCAGCAATATGTCTCGTGGTCTTATCGTGGCGTGTTTATCTTCTGCCGTTATGTCAGACGATAGAAATGCCGCTGTGCCGCGCTGAGAGTAGCAGATTGACGGTGACCAACTTTAAACAGAACTTGATTAATTTTCACACACATTTATTAAAATAATAACAAGCATAAAAATTACTTAACTTGGTTCTGGCTGCTATTTACAATTGACAATCATAAGTTCCTTTGGTATTGGTACGTTAATCTTATTCTCACATATATATCTGATACTTGACAAAGTGTCTATACATTTATCTTCATGCTATGTACAGAAATATGGTAATCTTATTGGGCGCAGACTGAAACTTGACTATAGACTGGTACAGACAAATGTAGAACTTGTACAGACTGTTGCAGACAAATGCAGAGTGACTAATTGGAGGTCTGTGCACTCGTTATAATACCTCGCACATTCATGTATTACTGTGCGAGTGTGATCTGCAAGGAGAAAAGGTTCTACGTTAGCAGCAGTCTCACTGACTGCGTTACATATTAATATGCGGATCGGCGGAAGCAGAATTTGGTCTGTCTCTATGGCAGCGCCATCTCGTAGTGCGAAGACGGACGAGCGCTGCGCCTGCGCTGTTGTGCTTAGTGGGAAAGTTGTGTATGCGCTGACTAGGCGGAACTATGTAGACAACAACAACCAAAGGGGTTCTGATATAAAAAGAAATGACAGCCCAGTATCGTGGACCATGTGGCAGGCATTGGACTGGAAGCCCATGCTGTCTGATTCATCTCCAGCCACGTCTTCACTGCTCATCGGGTCCCATTTCGAAGCGGGACTCATCACTGAAGAAGATAATTTTGCTCCAGTCAATGAGATTCGAGGCTAAAGATGTGTCTGGACTGTCCCCGGAGAGCAGTGGGATACGAACCTGATTGTCTCCAGCCATGCAGCACAAAAATCAGGAGTTATGGTCTGGGCTGCCATTTCTTTTCATACGAGGATGCTTTAGTTGTCATGTGCAGCACCTTGCAGCACAGAAGTGCGTCGACGACATTCTACGTCCCATTTTGTTGCCCTTCATGGAAAGCCATCCTGGGCTTATATTTCAGCAAGATAATGCTCGCCCGCACATGGCGAGAATTTTTGCTGCATGTCTTCGTGCTTGCCACAGCCTACCTTGGCCAGGAAGGTCACCGGCACTCTCCACAGTTGAGAATTTATGGAGCATTATGGATAGACCCCGGTAATCATCTTGGGAATTTGACTGTCGAATGCAGCAGTTGGACAGAATTTGGCATAATAGCACTCAGGGGGAATCCAACAACATTTCAGTCAATGGTAATTCGAATAACTCCTTGTACAAGGGCCAGAGTTGGACCAACGTGTTATTGACTTGCTCATTACTGAAGCTCTTTCTCTTGAATAAATTGTCAAATTTTTCTGAAATAATAATCATTTGTTTGTCTGTACATGTACCTCACAAGTACCGATTTTTGTCCCATTCGGATAATTCTTTCGTGTTTCTCCTTTTTTTCTTTTTCTATTTCTTTTTTGTTTGTTTGTTTGACTTAGAGTATATTATTTATGTTGTTTGTGAAGTGTAAATTTTAAATATTTTATGTCTCTACAGGGTGATATAATATTTACGAGGGTAATCCCAAAAGTAAGGTCTCCTATGTTTTTATAAGTACATAGCCCTGTTTATTTCTACACTGGTTTACATCAGTTTACAGCTTGAACATTTAGCTATTTTTCGACATAATCACCATTTCTGTCGATGCATTTTTGTGGACGCTCTGGCAGCTTTTGAATGCCCATGTCATACCAGCTCGCCGCCATGCTGTTTAGAAAGTTATGAACCTCTTCTTTCACCTCGTCGTGGGAGCTGAATCGCTGGGACCACAATTAACGCTGACAAGTACTGTGAGACTGAAAAAAGTCAAACGGGCAATTCAGAAACGGAGAAGAGGAATGTTGAGCGTGCACATTCTCCACGACAACGCTCGCCCACACATCGCTCGGCGAACAGTTGCTCTCCTGCAACAGTTACAGTGGAAAATAATCACCCACCTACCCTATAATCCTGAGTTGGCGCCCAGTGACTATCACCTGTTCCCTAGGTTAAAAGAACATTTGGCCCGAAAGCGATTCAGCTCCGACGACGAGGTGAAAGAAGAGGTTTATAACTTTCTGAACAGCATGGCGGCGACCTGGTATGACATGGCCATACAAAAACTGCCACAGCGTCTACAAAAATGACAGAATGGTGATTATGTCGAAAAATAGCTAAATCTTTAAGCTGTAAACTGATGTAAACCATTGTAGAAATAAACAGGTCTATGTACCTATAAAAATAGGAGACCTTACTTTTGGGATTACCCTCGTATGTAAAAGACTTACATGGATGATGGAGAAGGATAAGTGTAGCAATCTGAGATAAGAGACTCTGGTTCGGAAACGACCAAGTCGAAAGTTATAAGCGAAAATCATTCTGATTCCTATGGTGGATAACCTCTTCTATTGCAAGCTCTTTGCTTTCCATACGGACCAAAAAATGAGAAACAGTCCGGTAAACATGGATTCTGGTGCATCACTTACAGTAAGAATCACTTGTTCATGTACTGTGAAACAAATCTCGTCTACTGAACAAACGTTCATAGCTCTTAAGGTATGCATTTTAGATCCCATGTTTATCAGAAAAGTTGTTCTTGTTTTGGTCCATACTACCTCCTCTCAAAATATGGAAGCAAAGAGTTTTCTGTAGAAGATGATCACTCGCAGAGGTATTAGTAAGACTTTTGCTTATAACTCTCGATCCGGTCGTTTCCAGACTAAGGTCACTTGCCTTAAATAGATAGGGTTACTCTCGTCCATCGTCTTTGGAAGTTTGTAACATCGGAATCGCTCTGAATGCTTTGTGATTGCCCAGAGAAGTAAATATCAATGTAAAATAAAAGGAACGTGGAGATGGAGACAGTTAAGGACAGTTGTGACACGTTCCGCATCATTACGAAGTGTCGTATTCGTGATCTATGGAACAAGTACTAATCTAATCTAATCTCTCTAATCTGAGTCGACAGACGAGTTATGACGTTTGTAGAAATGGTTGGTGGCACGACTCACGAAAAGCACGAAAAGTTGCCATAAAAACCATTAAGAAGTAACTGTCGATGTGGAATGTAAAGTGAGCGTAGATATTTAATGGACAACGTAGTAGACTGAAGGTAAAACAGAGAGAGAAGGTAATGGGTGTGTTCGGACACAGGTTGGTGACTTGTCGCGCATAAGAAAAGTTTCCGCAGAAGACGTCGAATATTAATCGTCAGTGTGGAAGATGTTTTATCGTGAGTACAAAACGTTCGAGTTCGAAGAATAACCCTTAAGAGGAACTGCTAAGAAACGTGTCCGTATACTTAATCAAAGAAGAGCTCCATTTGAAAGTTCATTCATACGTGCACTCCTGGAAATTGAAATAAGAACACCGTGAATTCATTGTCCCAGGAAGGGGAAACTTTATTGACACATTCCTGGGGTCAGATACATCACATGATCACACTGACAGAACCACAGGCACATAGACACAGGCAACAGAGCATGCACAATGTCGGCACTAGTACAGTGTATATCCACCTTTCGCAGCAATGCAGGCTGCTATTCTCCCATGGAGACGATCGTAGAGATGCTGGATGTAGTCCTGAGGAAAGGCTTGCCATGCCATTTCCACCTGGCGCCTCAGTTGGACCAGCGTTCGTGCTGGACGTGCAGACCGCGTGAGACGACGCTTCATCCAGTCCCAAACATGCTCAATGGGGGACAGATCCGGAGATCTTGCTGGCCAGGGTAGTTGACTTACACCTTCTAGAGCACGTTGGGTGGCACGGGATACATGCGGACGTGCATTGTCCTGTTGGAACAGCAAGTTCCCTTGCCGGTCTAGGAATGGTAGAACGATGGGTTCGATGACGGTTTGGATGTACCGTGCACTATTCAGTGTCCCCTGGACGAGCACCAGTGGTGTACGGCCAGTGTAGGAGATCGCTCCACACACCATGATGCCGGGTGTTGGCCCTGTGTGCCTCGGTCGTATGCAGTCCTGATTGTGGCGCTCACCTGCACGGCGCCAAACACGCATACGACCATCATTGGCACCAAGGCAGAAGCGACTCTCATCGCTGAAGACGACACGTCTCCATTCGTCCCTCCATTCACGCCTGTCGCGACACCACTGGAGGCGGGCTGCACGATGTTGGGGCGTGAGCGGAAGACGGCCTAACGGTGTGCGGGACCGTAGCCCAGCTTCATGGAGACGGTTGCGAATGGTCCTCGCCGATACCCCAGGAGCAACAGTGTCCCTAATTTGCTGGGAAGTGGCGGTGCGGTCCCCTACGGCACTGCGTAGGATCCTACGGTCTTGGCGTGCATCCGTGCGTCACTGCGGTCCGGTCCCAGGTCGACGGGCACGTGCACCTTCCGCCGACCACTGGCGACAACATCGATGTACTGTGGAGACCTCACGCCCCACGTGTTGAGCAATTCGGCGGTACGTCCACCCGGCCTCCCGCATGCCCACTACACGCCCTCGCTCAAAGTCCGTCAACTGCACATACGGTTCACGTCCACGCTGTCGCGGCATGCTACCAGTGTTAAAGACTGCGATGGAGCTCCGTATGCCACGGCAAACTGGCTGACACTGACGGCGGCGGTGCACAAATGCTGCGCAGCTAGCGCCATTCGACGGCCAACACCGCGGTTCCTGGTGTGTCCGCTGTGCCGTGCGTGTGATCATTGCTTGTACAGCCCTCTCGCAGTGTCCGGAGCAAGTATAATGGGTCTGACACACCGGTGCCAGTGTGTTCTTTTTTCCATTTCCAGGAGTGTATATAGACAGCGTTGTGGAAGGTACAATACCTGCAGTTGGCTAAAATGTGAGGGTTGAATTCAGTGTGACTCAAAATCAATAAACGATCGCCCATTTCATTCCAACTAGAAATGAATATGTGATTTATATGTTAAACTTTTATTTGTGCAAATTTTATATCCAGGTCGACTGAAAATTCTGTCATAAACTGTACTACACATGTTTCCATTTCAGAAACTGATCAGTTACAGCGATCCATTACTCATTTGCCAACCATCAATAATTTTCACAGCAAACTTTAGTGGAATTAAGCATAAGTCGCCTGACTGGTTGCAATGACGTGAAAGCAGTGATTGCGGGGGGAGATTGTCATAGCACTCATCATCGGCTAGAAGATTCTTGCTGTCTTGCATACTTTGCTAGCGTTAACCTTCCTTGGGCTTGATGTAACACATTTGTCTGCATTAATCCCTCACACTCTGGATCCCGTGATGCCGGCGTCCCCATGAACTTGGAGGACACGAAACTGCTATGCATAATGAAACGCTAGGAAGTTGTTAATTCACAATTACTTAGTAATTCATAATGGTCGCAAAAACCAACTTAGAGTGGGTAGGTACGTAGTAGATATGATAGATTATCATTGCAAGATCATGAGTCATCGCATCAAGAGAAAATTAACTGCACTGGTTTCTTCCTTAATTCAACCTCGGTCTTTTCTCCACTGATGTTATCATCCTTCATTATTAAATTTATTTCTTCTCTTACTCTGGAACTTTCAAGATAGATTTTCTTTCAGGGATATGGAACGCTTGTGACATGTCATTTTATCAATAAATTGATGTTTCTGGATTACAGTTTTTCCAATCACTTAGATTGACCCCATAAATTATTAATACACTCCGTCTTCAGGCCACGAGTGGCCTACCGGGACCATCCGACTGCCGTGTCATCCTCAGAGGAGGATGGGGATAGGAGGGGCGTGGGGTCAGTACACCGCTCTCCCGGTCGTTATGATGGTATTCTTGACCGAAGCCGCTGCTATTCGGTCGAGTAGCTCCCAAGTTGCATCACGAGGCTGAGTGCACCATGAAAAATGGCAACAGCGCATGGCGGCTGGATGGTCACCCATCCAAGTGCCGGCCACGCCCAACAGCGTTGCCGGCCGGAGTGGCCGTGCGGTTCTGGGCGCTGCAGTCTGGAGCCAAGCGACCGCTACGGTCGCAGGCTCGAATCCTGCCTCGAACATGGATGTGTGTGATGTCCTTAGGTTAGTTAGGTTTAATTAGTTCTAAGTTCTAGGCGACTGATGACCTCAGAAGTTAAGTCGCATAGTGCTCAGAGCCATTTGAACCATTTGAACCAACAGCGCTTAACTTCGATAGTCTCACGGGAACCGGTGTATCCACTGCGGCAAGGCCGTTGCCATAAATTATTATTGGAAAAACTGTAATCCAGAAACATCAATTTACTGATAAAATGACATGTCACAAGCGTTCCATATCCCTGAAAGAAAATCTATCTTGAAAGTTCCAGAGTAAGAGAAGAAATAAATTTAATAATGAGGGATGAAAATATCAGTGGAGGAAAGACCGGGGTTGAATTAAGGAAGAAACCAGTGCAGTTAATTTTCTCTTGATGCGACGACTCTTGATCTTGCAAATTTAACTGATCAAATGAGTGATCACTTGGATCAAATAGAACAAGAAAATGAAGACTAAAGATCATATCTACCTGCCGAAGCCCTGTTCTCCAGCCTGCAAAGATCACTCTTCATTCAACCCCCACGTAATCTAACTCGAATCTTATGTCTCCCTCCTCTATTGTGAACCAAATGCTACGCTTTGCACAGTATCCTAACCATAGCTGGTTCGGTGGTTACAGTAGCAATCGGCGTGACAAGGTTGCAGAAGTCACCTTGTCTGCCTGTAGCAGATGCAGGTAGGCTGCTACTGTGGTCTGCCTGCGCAAACCATCGATGACGCCGAATTAAATCTGCAGTGATACTCGGTGCAAAATGGCAAATGGTTGACTCTAATCGAGGCACGCTACAGCTTACTTAAACTTTCTAACTTCAAGAAAATGAGCAATTGCTCCTTGGGAGCCAGTTTACTCACCACGTTTTCTCCCTAGGAAGTCCAAACGCAGAGAGTTGCCAATCAAAGTGACCAGGTTCTGCTCTCCGTGGCTTTCCACTTGAGCTCAGAGCGGTGCACTCTTTCTGCCCCCATGGCCAGTCGTTGGACAGATACAATAAGCAGCTCCTAATCAAAGCAATTTACAGTAATGTTTAAATTCCCACCAGCGTTTCCAGCATAGAGGACTCAATATAACTCCGTCTTTCCCATACCAGCATGTGACCCAACGACACTCCTCCATCACTATGCCCCTCCTTCTCAATGCGCGTGCATCAATTTCCTGTGCCACAAAAATTGAGCCAAAAACTAAACACGTGTACACATCAAAAAAGTTTTGCATCACCTCGTTTCCGAGTTTCGGAACCTTTACAGAAAATTGGAATAGAGATCAACATAAACATCATTTCCACCGTTTTTATTGCTCATGAAAACCACACATTGCATGTTATACCACCATACAGCGAGACCTCTTGAGATGGTGGTCTAGCCTGCCACACACACCGATACATGTAATACCCAGTAACACGTCCTCTTGCCGTTGATGCATGCCTTTATTCGTCGTGGCATACTGTCCACAAGTTCATCAAGGCACTGTTGGTCCAGATTGTCCCACACCTCAAGGGCGATTCGGCGTAGATCCGTCAGAGTCGTTGGTGGGTCACGTCATCTATCCCAGGCACGTTCGGTAGGGTTCATGTCTGAAGAACATGCTGGCGATATCGTTATCCTCAAGGAAGTCATTTACAAGATGTGCACGATGGGGGCGCGAATTGTCGTCCATGAAGACGAAGGCCTCGCCAATATGCTGCCGATATGGTTACACTATCGGTCGGAGGATGACATCCACTTATTATACAGCCTTTACCTCGCCTTTCATGACCACCAGCGGCGTACGTCGGCCCCATATAATGCCTCCCCAAAACAGCAGGGAACCTCAACCTTGCTGCACTCGCTGGACAGTGTGTCTAAGGCGTTGATTCTGACCGGGTTGCCTTCAAACACGTCTCCGACGATTGTCTGGTTGAAGGCATATGCAACTCTCATCGGTAAAGAGAACGTGATGCCAATCCTGAGCGGTCCATTCGGCATGTTGTGGGGCTATGTATACCGCGCTGCATGGTGTTGTGGTTGCAAAGACGGACCTCGCCATGGACGTCGAGAGGGAAATTGCGCTTCATGCAACCTATTGTTTACAGTTTCAGTTGTCAGGATTCCTCTGAGCCATAATCCGTAGGTAGCGGTTGTCCACTGCAGTAGTAGCTCTTGGGCGGCCTGAGCGAAGCATGTCATCGACAGACAGTTCCTGTCTTCTGTATCTCCTCCACGTCCGAACAACATCGGTTTGGTTCACTCCGAGACGCCTGGACACTTGCGTTGTTGAGAACCCTCCCTGGCACAAAGTAACAATGCAGACACGATCGAACCGCGGTATTGACCGTGTAGGTACGGTTGAACTAGAGACCACAAGAGCCGTGTACCTCCTTCCTAGTGGAATGACTGGAACTGGTCGGCTGTCGGACCCCCTCCGTCTAATTTGCGCTGCTCTTGCATGGTTTATTACATCTTTGGGTGGCTTTAGTGAACAGTCAAGGGGACTGTGTCTACGATACAATATCCACAGTCAACGTCTGTCTTCAGGAGTTCTGGGAACCGGGGTGATGCAAAACTTTTTTTGATGCGTGTACCTTTAAATGCTTCGCTGATTTCATGAACCGTGAAAAGTTGTTATCAGGTCTATAAGCCCTGCTGTCCGCCTCATGCCTTCCTAGCAAACAGCGTTATCTTGCGTACATTCACAACCCATCCCGCCGCTGAAGGCATAGTTTTATAACGTCCCGTCCCTCTCTGCATTGCCCGTTCCGTGTTCCTAATGAGAGGGTGACTCCCCCGTCTCTGCAGACCACGACTGGAGAGACGTACCCGTAGTTTGTACGTACTGGCTGGCACCCACACTTCCATGAAGACGTCCGGTCTCACTGCTGCCAGTCTGCCTTCAGCCCCTTGCCATGTCCGTGATGAGCGGCCAGACAGGAACTCAGCCATCAATTCCTCTTGCACACCACTAGCAAGTGACCACAGCTTTTGCCAAGAACCTACTGCCAAGAATATCACACGCACTACTGTAATTCTAAATGCAAGAGAAACTGTGGAATGAAATAAAGAAATCATTACATCTGAGCATGATAATCACTCATTGATTGACAAAGAAAAAACTTGAAACTAAAATATAAAGAAATCGCGTAAACTCACATATATCATATATAAACCTAGACTGAAAACCAACACCTCACAGTTCGCCACCGAAAATGCTGACGTTAACAAGAAGCCAAAGACATTATTTAACTGTCATCTGTGCAGTCAAACTGTAGCAAGTATTTATATTTCTAACCAATATACAGCTTAAAGACTTCCTTCTGTTATTTACCAAAATGAGATTACTTCTTTAGAAGCCTTTTTGCAGACGAAGTTACACGATTGTTTCTATTACTTGATGGGTCGATGTGTCGTCTTATTGCTAGTCCCAGCCTGCTTGGAAACAGCGTAGCTCTACGACACCCTGTCCTGTTCTCAGGGCTTGCAAATGAAAAGGAAGGGGGACTGTGCTTTTCCCACCTGTAAGGCTAATGTCGGGAATATGTCATACCCTTCCCAAAACCAAAAGCAAATCAGAATCAAAATCGAAATCAGAAAAAATAGAAAGTAAAATCTCACACTTACAGATAAATGTAGTCAAAACAGAATAACTAAGCTTATGGCTGAAAAGAGCATAAGTTCTTTCGTTAGACCATTCTCTGTCATCATGAAAGAGAATGAGAGACTTAAGAAAAAATGTCAAAAGGTAACAAACTCACAGGTTGTAATTCCACACAACCTTGTTATTGGTGGTGTGAAGTTTGATGGCAGACCGACTGGATTGGTGGAGGCATTTAAAGGTGTAGTTGTTAGAATTAATGACGAAATAGAGGCGAATCAGTTTAGGGCATATATGAAAGAAGACTATGTCTGTATGGGTCTGGTTCGGTGCACTCGGTATAATTTATTAGATCATACTATTCCCCGTAAGTAGCCTGCAGAACTGACATTCCTCACATGTTAAAGATGCGAACATTCGTCTAGACAGGGTAAGAAATGCGTGTGGTTGATGATTACGACAAAAGATTGAGTTGTATTACGCTAATTTACGAACTAAGGGTTCTTTTGTTGATGCCATTGTGTATTTCCTATTGTTTTTCCCGGTGTATTAGATAGAGGTTTCACAATGAGTGAGCCAAAAGTGCAGGTTAAAGACCGATTCAGTCTTTGTTAGTTCAAGTAGCTCAACTGACTCAATTTCCTCATGTTGAGAAATGAGAAGGAGAGACCTGTTTTATTTCGTAAAAAACTTTCTAAAGACAAGATTGCATAGTCATTTCTTTATTTTCAACAACAGGTTGCGACAGATTTTGCTATCATCTTCAGGTCTTAAAAAATTTTTCTTACAAAATGTGTTCACTATGACTTGGAACCTCATACCAAGAGTCGTGTTAGTAGATAAGATGTAGTACTTTATACAAAGGTTTGTCAGAAATGAACTCTTTGCATTCAAAAAACACCTTACGCGCATGGACATGTCCGTATATGTATTGCTCACAGATGATTGTTACGTCATAAAAGTTAAAGCATATTCATATCACAATGTATTCATACAGTGATTACTATGAGGTGACAATCAACTACATGTACGCTACATATACTGACATGACTATGTGCACAAGGTGCTTTTTGATTGCAAAAGTTTTTTTTCTGACAAACCTACGTATAAGGTACTACGTCTTACCCACTAACATGACTACTTGGCGTGAGGTTCCAACTCACAAAGAACATTTGTTGTAATATAAGTTTTTGAAGACCTTAAGATGAGAGCAAAATCTGTCGAATCCGGTTGTTCAAAAATGGTTCAAATGGCTCTCAACACTATGGGACTTACCGTCTGAGGTCATCAGTCTCCTAGACTTAGAACTACTTCAACTTAACTAACATAAGGACATCACACACATCCATGTCCGAGGCAGGATTTGAACCTGCGACCGTAGCAGCAGCGCAGTTCCGGACTGGAGCGCCTAGAACCGCTCTGCCACAACGGCCGGCTAATTCGGTTGTTGAAAATAAAGAAATATTTATGCGATCTCGGGTTTAGAATGATTTTTACCTAGCTCAACTGAGACAGGATAACATTGCCCTGCATAAAATTGTGCTGCCACCATCCTAGTCGATCTTTTTTCAGGTAAGACGGTAAAGAATATTTTGGAGTTTATAGATAACCTGTTGACAGCTACAAACCTGGGATGTTGAACAGATAAGCAGAAGCAGCAAATGACCATTTTACGCTTGGCAGGAGACGTGAAAACTTATGTAATATACCTAAGGAACGCTCAATCATTCGATGAATTAAGGAGAGGCCTGCTACAGCGATATAGAATGTAGTGTAGCTGCAGATATTATTACGAGCAGTTAAGTGGAGTGACAAAGAGTCAGAACGAATCTGACCAAAGTTAGTGAATAAGATACAGAGAATTATTGTTATACTTAACGAAGAGTAACAAAATAAATAGGGTCCTTCTGAAGGAAGAAATGTAGGGGGTGTCTGTCGCATTATCACGCAATTAGTTATAATGCTGCAAAAATGTATGCAGAGGCAGAACGTTGCTTGAGTGGCGTGGCAGACGATAGGAAACATTGATTTTTTTGTCAGACACACTCACATGTCTGTGGCAAGTCTGGACGTCACACGCAAGAGACGGCTAAGCTCTCCACGATAGGCCTATATGTTACGCGGAGTTGGCAAAGATGTGTGATCGCTAGGATGAGCGATGTTAAATTTCCAAGTTAGTGCAAAGTAGTCCTGGGAAAATACGTAAGTTTTGCTCTAGATGAAGGCTACTGCGTAATCTTAGAACTAGCTTCCCTGTATAAGTTGTAAGAGGTCCGAGCAGATGTAATTTCGATGTATTGCTCATGCGCTGCCTGCGATATGCAAGGTATAAGAGAATCGCTGACCAGAGAGCAGTGTTGATTGAGTAGGAACTGTGTAACTGTAGCAGTAAGTTGTTGCTAGTGGCTAGTCTGCGTCTGCTCTGGTCCGGTATAGTGTATCGTGTTGGCTGGGCCGGTCGCGGTGCAGCGATGCCGGAGCCTGAGTATTATTGTATAGGGTAAAAAGCAGCCTCCCGCATATCTAGTAATGTTATCTGAACTCCCATGTAAATGTTTTAAAAATGTCCTAATAATAATCTTTCTCATATAAAGTAATTTTTAACAAGCATTCATTTCAATTTAAAGAATTTACTAATTTCTCCAATCCATGATCATTTCGATTGTTGCAAAAGAAAAATCAGTTGCTTCCTTTCATAAGTGACAAATCTATCGGCCAGCATTGCACAGGGCTGTGCTAAAAAAAATTTATTGTAAGAGCAGATATATATGCGTTATCCGGCGACTTCATTGAGGTAAGAATTTTTCTCTTTTTATTCAGAATGATCTTTCAGGGCCATGACGCAGCACTGCTGACGTCCAAAATTTACCAGGTTAAATTCACAGTCAATTATTGAAAAGTTATAAGTGAGCGAGAATTTAATTGAGAGGTTTAGGAATTTTTCTGTTTTGAGGTTACACTAAAATGGTAACGAAATTTTGTGGGGAGGTAAAAATGGGAAAGAATTTTGTAGGGAGGTTACAAATGTGAAAGAAATGAATTTTGTGGGGAGGTTACAAAGTATCACGCTAAAATAGACCCTGGGCAACATGCTGTGGAACTTGATATAATATCGTTCCATCTGGTGGAAGATGTTGTCAGTGACATACTGCCACCAAGACCGTCTTCCATCAAAGATGAATCGGATAAATTGCGGCAAGGTCATTAAGGATTAGTCCACTTGATAAAGTACTGCGCTCCGCTAACCAGGGCCGGCACGCCCCATTGGGACTCTGACTAGAGCGAGGAGACGCCTTCGACTGTGGTGAGAATTCCGATCAATAAACCTGTTGTCATTCGCTCACTACCTCTGTGACTCCACGACGGTTTTATATTCCTATTGCCCTGTGAAGCATCCTGCGACGTCATCGTAACTTGCTATGAGGTCAGTAAAATCACGAGCTCTCGTGATCCTACTATAATATGTCGGCTAAGGTACAGGAGTTATCGGCTGAAGAGAACGACGTTTCCCTTACCAAACTGATCACCTTCCACATTGTATCTCAGGTACATGCCCAATCCAGCAGTGGTCTATTCAACTGAGGATCGCTCCATACCTACTAAGTTAAAGTGAAAGTGAGAAAAGGAGGCTAGAAGCACAGTCTCTTGTCCAGAAAGCTGATCAGTGGCTGGCGAATTAGGTGTGAGCTGTCAGTGGATTCCTCAATGTGAAAGACGTAGTGACTGTTGTGCAGTGACTTTTTCTTCTTCGTTCCATCTTAATGCTACTATTGACAAGTGTGCCCTACTTACGTGAAAAGATACTTGGAAAGTTACGCAATGAAATATATTGCTAATCCATGAGATAATCTCGAAACAAGTGGAGAAGGATGCATGTAACTGGGGAGTTCTGTTTGTATAAACAAATTCTCAAAAATTAATATGAAATGCAAAGTAAACATCACTGTCATATGAAAACTGTTGATACACAAAAATTTCAGGACCTCATTATGATGGAATGCAGAGGGCAATATGTTAACGGTAAACACGAGCGCTTTCCATCAACAAACATTGCCATGTATGTTTGTGTACGAAAGCATAAAAAAATTAATATAGGGCTCGGGTAGTGCAGCGAATATTGTAAATGGATGGCGTCTTCTGAACGATGTTTTACAAGACTTCCTCTCTGTGACGACGCTTTCACTAATTAAGTTTATCATTAAGATCTCACAAATACCATCCTTTGATAGTACAATTACTCTTTCAGACTTCCCCACCTTTTTTAATTTATTTGCAGTTATATATTTTTAAATTAACCTTTGCATACTGACTTATTTGGTCACCACAATTAATATGCATAAATAACGATTATTTGGTACTGATTCTAACGGGCCACCCACCCTGTCTTAATCCACAGGACTGGGTTGAATGTAATTTTCACAGGGCGCCAGAGGAGGAGAAGATATTCCCCGTATACTCATCAAACGGGACACACTATGATGTCGTTTCATGCAATCCGCAATGTTACATATGGCATTGATAAAACACGCCCGAGGTTTTCGTACTAGTCCTATACATAAAACGAACAGGACCTTTTCGTAGGAAATATAATGCAGTTACATTATTTATTTGATACGTTTTCGCTAAAGGCCGTAGTTTTCGTATTCTTCAAGAAAAACGTACAAAAGTGATCTTCGAACAGCTCCACTCCCACACTCAGCCCCTAGCCATGTTGTTCTACATCTACATCTACATTTATACTCCGCAAGCCACCCAACGGTGTGTGGCGGAGGGCACTTTACGTGCCACTGTCATTATCTCCCTTTCCTGTTCCAGTCGCGTATGGTTCGCGGGAAGAACGACTGTCTGAAAGCCTCTGTGCGCGCTCTAATCTCTCTAATTTTACATTCGTGATCTCCTCGGGAGGTATAAGTAGGGGGAAGCAATATATTCGATACCTCATCCAGAAACGCACCCTCTCGAAACCTGGCGAGCAAGCTACACCGCGATGCAGAGCGCCTCTTTTGCAGAGTCTGCCACTTGAGTTTGTTAAACATCTCCGTAACGCTATCACGGTTACCAAATAACCCTGTGACGAAACGCGCCGCTCTTCTTTGGATCTTCTCTATCTCCTCCGTCAACCCGATCTGGTACGGATCCCACACTGATGAGCAATACTCAAGTATAGGTCGAACGAGTGTTTTGTAAGCCACCTCCTTTGTTGATGGACTACATTTTCTAAGGACTCTCCCAATGAATCTCAACCTGGTACCCGCCTTACCAACAATTAATTTTATATGATCATTCCACTTCAAATCGTTCCGCACGCATACTCCCAGATATTTTACAGAAGTAACTGCTACCAGTGTTTGTTCCGCTATCATATAATCATACATTCATGACACTCCATCATGTTACTATACAAACATTTGAGACTGCACGAATTCTTCCCCACATTTGACCTCTTTTGGTCTTCATTGACATTATTATTACGCCACCGGCATAATCGAGCTCTTATAAATTGTAAAATTGACGTTCGTGCAAATTTTACCTGACGATTTTGTGAATTTTAACAGCATAAAAGAAACAATTGCATCGTTGTATTCGACAGACCTTCTGACTATGAAACTGTGCTTGCAAGAGTTAAGTTTGGATCGAATTGTCAACGTAGTTACTTTTAGCGTAAGATTTAGAAACGTCGTTTTTCTTCTATTACCGTCACGGGCATGGTAAAATTAATAATGATAACGCTATAGCCGACTATGCTGGTGGTGTAATAGCCAAATCAATAAAGAGCCGCGCGGAGTGGCCGCGCGGTTTGAGGTGTCATGTCATGGACCGACCGGCGTCTCCCGCCGGAGGTTCGAGTCCTCCCTCGGGCATGAGTGTGTGTGTTGTTATAAGCAAAAGCTAGTTTAAGTGGTGTGTAAGTCTAGGGACCGATGACATAAGCAGTTTGGTCCCTTAGGAATTCACATACATTTGAACATTTTTGAATAGAGACCAAGAAAGGTCGAACATCGCGTAGTCGGAAATTTTTATACGGTGGTAGGAGGGAGTGCCACCCACAACATACCAGAAATCCTGACTGCTGAGGGATGAGTGCTGGCGTGGAGGTCCGTTTTAAGGTCATCTTTGTACGTTAAGTTCCTCCAAAAAGGTCCTGTTCTTTTTTCTGTAAAACTAACAGTTCGCAAGTACCGAGCGAGATAATATGAAAACCTCTCGTGTGAGTTTTGAAGCGCAGGTATAACACTGGGGACTGCATTAAACTACACCAGTAGAGGTAGCTGAGTCAGCCTGCATCAGTGTTTCTCAAACTTCGTTTGTGACGAATTATTTACTCCTGCTCTCGAAGAGAAAGGTATGAATTTTCTAAAGAGCAACTGCAATCAGTTTTAGACAACCTTTTATGGAAACAAAATCAACGATGTGGTACCGTCGTAATATTTCTGAACCTGGTACAGATAATCCTTTAATTTCTAATGGGTGAAAGTACCGCACACACGTACATTAATGTAACAAACTACCTCCTTGCAGTTTTCGATACTTATGTGTCTTTTTACAGTTAATAAAAATGAAATAAGTGTATTCTTTGCAAGCAGATCACGAAGTGCTCGAGATACTACAAATGTTAATTTTAAACACTAATTATCGTTTTTCTTCTGCCTCCGCAATTATAATTCACCAGCCACCTTCCAGTACGTGGCGGAGAATTCAACTGACACCTCTATCATTTTCATCGTCTCGTATTTCATTGTTGGATGTGATGTAGGAACAACAACAATTTTCTCTTATTTTCTTGTCCAAGTCATTACGCGATATGTACTTGGGAAGGAGTAAAATGCTGTCTTACTCTTTTTGGGTCGTACGCTCGTGGAGCAGAAAAACCTTCAGTGGTGCACAAAGCCTCTCTTGCAGCGGAACTGTACGAACACTTCCGTAACGCGGCAGAGATTCCTACTTGAGCCAGTGACGAAACGTGTCGCCCTTTCTTGGATATGTACCTGTGGCCCAGACTGACGAACAGTACGCAACGTCTGCCTAAGGATGTGTGAAGAAAGCAGACTGCAGTCATACGAGCAGAAGGAATTGATAGGGAGCCAGTAATTGAGAAGGCAGTGAGACATGTGCCGTGGCGCGCGCAGCCAAACAAACGCAACGGTCGGCTACGGCGGCAGAGTTAAGCGGCGCCTGCAACTTATAGTGCCGGCGCGTTCCGCCACACGGCGCCAGAGGCGTTCCCGCCCAACATTCAGTCAGCCGCTAACTACGCACGCTCACGAACCTTTATCCGGCGTGGATGGTCACACTATGCTATCACCATCCACCAGTCAGGGATTGCCAACGGCCGCCCAATCATCACTCCGGAATCAGCGGAGGAAGACTGGAGCCGACGTGTTAAATATGGGGAATGTTACTCAACACAACTAATGGGGCAAAGTCCTTATGCAGTTAAGATAAATTACATGATTAAATTAGTGAAGTAAGCTACTTAGGTAATAATTGCGAGATCACAAAGGCGAGAGATAGAAAGGGTTTCTGGTGGGGAAAACAGTACCTCACGAGAAGTCAATGGAAGGGTTAGGACGAATTCAGTGGCCAGGTAAAAGCTTCATAACCCCTCCACACAGACAGTACAGACAGTGAAAGATAACTGAAGTATAACAAAGTAATATAGCAAATAGACGATATGAAGCCTTAGACGGAATGCCGTGTGAGGTACTGGGGCGATCTAAGAGGAAAGGGGAACAAAATGCTAGGAATGGGGGTAAGAAGCAGACAGCTTGTGAGAAGCGGTCTCTGGTAGAGGCAGTCAGAGTGTTAGGTTGAAGTTTCTGGGCTGCAAGGCTCTGTTGATCTTATATTCCGACGTGGGTCTCAGTTGGTAGACCGAAGAACGACAGATAGTCATCCTCTCTTGTGCAATGACTTTAACAAGGAGGCACATCAGCTGGGAAGATAAATTTGTGCTAAGATTCGGAATGAAATTTAGTGTTAATTATTCCTTCCGAATGCGTATTCACCTTCTCCTCCTCACATCTCCTACACCTACAACAGCGAATTTACGTCAGACAAACAAGTCTCCCTCTCAGTTCGGTGAACAGACTGAATTGCCTGTAGCACGAACCACTGTCATCAATCCCAGACAAAACCCACGCACGATACGGAACAGAGCTTACGTAACCAAGGGGGATGAAATGTTTGCTATTTCAAGAGGCACCATATCGAAGAGTTACGCCGCATACAGGGAAAGTGGATAAACATCGTGTGCTGGATGGCTGATCAAGTACACCTCATGGTACAATGTTTGTTCCCCAGGGGTGATGCTGCATTCCAAGAAGACAGGGCCGCTGTCGACAGAAAATGCGTCGTCCATGCCTGTTTCTGCAAGCACGAGCACGAGAATGAGTTGTTGTCTCTGCTCTGGGTCAAAAAATGGTTCAAATGGCTCTGAGCACAATGGGACTTAACAGCTGAGGTCACCAGTCCCCTAGAACTTAGAACTACTTAAAACTAACTAACTTAAGGACGTCACACACGTCCATGCCCGAGGCAGAATTCGAACATGCGACCGTAGCAGTCGCGCTGTTCCAGAATGAAGAGCCTAGAACCGCTCGGCCACCGCCGCCGGCCCTCTGCCCTTGCCACCGGTCACCAGATTATATTTTTACTGAGCCTGCATGGTCTACTTGGCAGAGAAAGCTTGGTATCTCGTATCGATACCACTTCGTGGCATATCAAGATTGGTAATGGAATGGCAAGTTTCTGCCTGATGCTGACAGTGGTGGCACGGGATGTGGGGACCTAGTGCTGCATGCCTGCTGAGCCACAAATCCAGTGGCTCTGTACTATGAGCGTCCTCTACCGCAGCATTCTATGACAGCTGGCGTCAGCCCACTTGCGCTTGGAACCTCATCGCGTTGACACCACCTTCTGTGCTAGTACAGTGAGTCTTTTCTTATTGACGTTCTGATAACTGGACTCTGTTTCTTGCTGCTTATTTGTAGTGTTTCTTCATATGTGTGGAGTAATAAAAGCACTCCGTCTTCAGGCCACAAGTGGCCCATCGGGACCATCCGACCGCCGTGTCATCCTCAGGTGAGGATGCGGATAGGAGGGGCGTGTGGTCAGCACACCGCTCTCCCGGTCGTTATGGTGGTTTTCGTTGACCGGAGCCGCTACTATTCGGTCGAGTAGCTCCTCAATTGGCATCACGAGGCCGAGAGCACCCCGAAAAATGGCAACAGCTCATGGTGGCCCGGATAGTCACCCATCCAAGTGCCGACCACGCCCGACAGCGCTTAACTTCGGTCATCTGATGGGAACGGGTGTTTCCACTGCGGCAAGGCCGTTGCCTGTGGAGTAATACCACCAAGTAAATCTTCTGTTTAGTATGTTAACTTGCTCGATAATCATTTCTGCTGCTGTCTAGCTTTCTTGCGACGACAGTTGCCGCATCACTTTGTAGCCCACCTCTCCTCACTGTTGTGTATGAAGTCTACAAAATCACATTCAACAACCCTGCGAAAAGTACTAGAACCTACATGTGGCAGTCATCTTGTTTCCTTCTTCTTGTTCTGTAGTCTTTGACTGGTTTTTGCTGTTCTTGCTTCCCCAGGTTTTGCCTTGCTTATGCTCTATACGTTCTATTTTTCGCAGTTGCTGCTTTTGCACTCCTTTTCGCTTTCAGTGTGCTGTTTTTGCTTTCTGTGTACTTTTCACTGTTTGCCTTTTTCATTGCTTCATAGATTGTTGCTACTTCACCATATGTGCTTTCTGCGCTGCCTGCAGTTGATCTAACTGCAATTACTCTGTTCCAGAGTCAACAAATGGTGCAATTACTTGAAGTGATGAATCGCAGATGACTTCGCACAAGACACCAGACAGTGCGGCAGCGCCACTGCGTGTACAACCTGCACTGCCTGCATATGTGCCGCCATTTCGTGAGTTTGACGAGCTGAAGCAAAACTGGACCCAGTCAGACGACCACTAAACCCGCTGGGCAGAATAGGTAATTAGGATTGTGGAATGGGCCAAATAAGGTGTCGGTCAGTTTCACCTTCTAATTGTAATTTATTGTAATTTAATAACACATTCACAACCAATGCGGCACATAGCCGAAGCTTTATCAAATGCAACTTTTTCACGGCTGTAGGCCTCCAAACAAGAAATCTTACAAATCTACAAGATCAAAATGCAGTTAAAATAGCAATAAAATAATTTAAAAAAACATATAACACATCTAGGTGGAAAGCCTCAAGGGAAAGTAGATAGAACAAACATATCCAAGGTGCAATACAAATGGCTGGAGCCAAAATTAAGTTTCAAAATCTAAAAAAAATTTAGTGTAATCTTTTAAAGGCAGAAGGCCGCAATGTTTAAGCTTGAAGGAAAAGTTGCAAGGCTTAAAGACCACAGTTAATTTACCAAAATCTTTTAAAAAAAATATAACCATAAGCCTTAAATTTTAAGTAGCTGAAAACAGATAATTAAACACCGGTGGGAAAGACAATAAAGACAACTGCACTCAGAAGCCTCCAGGGAGATCTGTCTGCCCTCGTTCACTTAGGTGAGACAGGTGGTGAGCCCAACTACACTTGATCCGTCGGTACCCAATAATCCACAATGAAGTATGTATCAGCTGTCAAAATTACACACTATGTTGGACAGCGACAACAGGTGAGGAAAGGACACTGCCTAAAATTACGTTAGTGGCCAGGGCAGGTAACCGGAACACTAACGGCCACAAGGCAGAAAATTCTGCTGGTTCACTTGAATTTGAAATACAGTAATACAGTTAACTTCACCCAAAAAGAACACTGCCTGAATTTACGTCAATAGCCAGAGCAGGTAACCGGAACACTAACGGCGACAAGGCAGAAAATTACGCTGGTGCACTCGAATTGTAGTCAACCAGTATAGTTAATTGAACAGAATGGCTGCTAAATTTCAGGAATAGAAACACTCGGAGTTGCTCACAGGAAAACCTCCCCAACAGCGAACCACCGAGACGAAACACTACAACATGAATGGATGTGGCTTGTGTTGTAACGGCGACCGGAACGGTCGCGGGGTTGAGGTGACGGAAAGCGCGGCGGGATCCGCGGAGCGGGCCGCGAACAACAACACAACGGGAGAGGACGGACACGATCAACGAAGGACAGAACGGACAACGACAAGTTCGAAACAACGGCGTCACACGAAAACTTAACAACCACGTCCACTCGCACGCAGAACAAGAAATTAAATAAGCTGTCTAAGGCGAGGCGATGTGTCCGGAGACTTACGCAAGGTTAGACTGGCTGGCTGAGCTTTTTTTTTTTTCTTTATTGTGATTTTAATCACCTTACACAAGGCGGGCTGTCAGCAGCAGAGTACGCCGCTCTTTAGCCTTGAGTTGTACAATAAGTAATACATAGAGGGGGCACAGAGAATACAATCAAAACGGCGGGCAAAACAATGTAGACACTAAAAAACAAAAAACATGGAGCCGTTCACGCTGGACGAGAAAACATCACTGACACTAGTTGACACGGCGCACATAACATGGATGATGGCGACGGTACACGTGAACAGTGGCGGCGTGACGGCGAACAAACACTAAACACAAACGAAGGCACACACACGAGACACTGATGGCGATGACCTCCGGCGCGCGAATGTTCACTGTGCGTGTGCGAGTCCGGGGACCTGCCAAGAGAGGAGGAGGAGGAAGGGGAGTGGGAGAGCGAGAGGGGAGAGCAGAGATGCCACGGGCAGGGTTGATAGGGGGAGGGAGGAAGGGGGAGGGGAAGCCCGGGGGAAGAGGGGTGGAGGGAGGGGACGGGGGAAAAGGAAAGAGAAGGGAAGGGAAGAGAAGGGAGGGAGGGTGCCGAAAGGAAAGGACACCGGAAGTGGGGGGTGGGGCAGGGTCAAAGTTTATAGGAGGGGTAGATGGAGGGGAGGAGGACATCATCGGGGAGGGGGAGCTGGCGGAAGCCACCTTGGGAGAGGGTAAGGAGGGGCTGGCTGAGCGAGAGGCAGGCGCTTAAATACGCTATCGGGGGCGGTGCTATTGGCCGCTGGAACCACGTGTTCCACTGTGGCGCCCTCACACTAAATGTGGGCCAGGAGGCGCGCGCCGCCACAACTTACGGCGCGATGGTGCAGAGACCTCTAGGGATCTTCGACGTCCATGACGTCTGGCGGGGATTCAAATTCCGCAGCGCGTGGTACCAGAGTTTGGGTAGTTGAAACCACTACTCAACTTTTACGTCCTGGGTCGGTGAACCACAAGGCTCGTAGCGATCGGACAGCCCCCACACACGCTCTGACACTGCGCAGGGAGCGCCAGCGGACCCAGTCGACTGCACCGCGCGGAGATAACTTCCCTGGTCCGCAGCAACAGACCGACTCACTGTAGACCCCCTGGCCGGAAACCATATGCACAAAACCAAAGAAGGTACATGGCGAAAATATCGATACGTATCACTGCTGCCACACGTAGAAGGAAAAAGAACCACGACATAACCACAACAAGGGCGGGAAACCAGACACAGATAGACAGCCTAGTTCATGAAACGCATAGCTGGGAGTGAGCACGACTCACACAGTATCTAGTACCGTTCAATGCGCGCATCGCAGTGGAACATATACAAGGAACTGATAAACATTCTTATTTCTTGGCTAGGGTAGGAGTGACTGTCTATCACTTATATAGCAAACTTCTTGTGCTGAGATAAGCTGTCGCCAGCACACTGGTCGGCAAAGACGTAGCGCGAAGATCGGTGGTAGCTGCTGGATCAAGCGCGCCTGTCACGAGAGAGGCCAGAGATACACCGACAAGCAACAAGCCGCCAACGCCCTCTTGACAGCGTGTACGAGTATTTAGGCCGCCGCCGCTGACCAGAGGGCGTCAGCACAGACTCACAGGCTACGATAGTACATAGCGACCAGAATTGCGACAGTAGCAATATTACCGATATTGTCTGCAAGAGGACTATTACTGAGAAGCTTATACTAAAACCCATGCGCTCTATTTAAGTATCAGCTATCTGTTTATGTAAATAAAGAACCGTGAGCCGGCCTGGGTGGCCGAGCGGTTCTAGGCGCTACAGTCTGGAACTGTGCGACCACTACGGTCGCAGGTTCGAATCCTGCCTCGGGCATGGATGTGTGTGATGTCCTTAGGTTAGCTAGGTTTAAGTAGTTCTAAGTTCTAGGGGACTGATGACCTCAGATGTTGAGTCCCATAGTGCTCAGAGCCATTTGAATCATTTTTGAAAGAACCGTGTTGATCCATGTGTGTATTTGCGTTGTAGAAGGAGGATAGCAGCTCAATGAGTTGGTAGGATATGAGGTCCTATAGCACACGCTTGCAAAGTGTTGTAAGGACTGGATGCAAGTGGCGGCTGCCCGTTACAAATTCTTTAGGTTGTGTGAGCAACAAGGACAGAAATATTCTCAGTTGGTGACTGAACCCTTACTAGATAGTATAGATTCAAAAGTGACTGTGACAAACATTAGAGTGATACGATGGTTCGTGATGCCATCACACACAATGTAGCTGACTCTCTAATTCGGGAACAGAATCTCAAATACCTAGGTCCTTCCACGCAACAGGTTCTGCAGATTCCAGACTATCAGGATTCCTACGAAAGTGCAGCAGATAGTTTTGATGTAACATCTGTTTCTGCCGTCGACAGCTGCGACAAATAGAACTTGCGACAGGCTAACAAACAGCAGCCCAGCCCGCCACACTCTCAACGCTAACGTCAATACATGTCGCATCGAGCACAAGGTGTGAAGTCGTGCCCTAATTGTAATACGGCACATGATCGCCGATCTTTCCCCTAGCGTGAAATGACATGTTTTTCGCGGCAAGTGGGGACCTGTCAGCCTGTGTGCTTACTGAAGCTTAAAGCAACCCCTTCTGCTACTCCTCCACGCCAATCTAACACAGAGAGACGGTGTGTAGTGTGTTTTCAGAGTCCCATATTGTCGTTAGTGCAAAATAACGAAGCAATCGCCTCTCAGGAAAAGCTCCCACTTTATATACAGTGCTATGTGAGGACGACAAACTTTTTGTATATCTAATATTGCTGGACAATCCGTCCAATCGCAACTTTATACTGAAACTCCTAGGCAAAGAAGGGAAAGGTGGAAGGAGTATATAGAGTGTCTATACAAGGGCGATCTATTTGAGAACAATATTATGGAAATGGAAGGGGATGTAGATGAAGATGAAACGGGAGATACGATACTGCGTGAAGAGTTTGACAGAGCACTGAAAGACCTAAGTCGAAACAAAGTTCCGAAGGTAGACAACATTCCATTAGAACTACTGACAGGCTTCGGAGTGCCAGTCCTGACAAAACTCTACCATATGGTGAGCAAAATGTATGGGACAGGCGAAATACCCTCATATTTCAAGAAGAATATGATAATTCCAATCCCAAAGAAAGCAGGTGTTGACAGATGTGAAAATTACTGAACTATCAGTTTAATAAGTCACGGCTGCAAACGCGAATTCTTTACAGACCAATGGAAAAACTGGTAGAAGCCGCCCTCGGGGAAGATCAGTTTGGATTCCGTAGGAATATTGGAACACGTGAGTCAATACCGACCCTGCGATTTATCATAGAAGTTAGATTAAGAAAAGGCAAACCTACGTTCCTAGCACTTGTAGACTTAAAGAAAGCTTTTGACAATATTGACTGGAATACTCTCTTTCAAATTATGAAGGTGGCAGGGGTAAAATACAGGGTGCGAAAGGTTATTTACAATTTGTACAGAAACCAGACGGGAGTTATAAGAGTCGAGGGACATGAAAGGAAAGCAGTGGTTGGGAAGGGAGTGAGACAGGGCTGTGGCCTATCCCCGATGTTATTCAATCTGTATATTCAGCAAGCAGTAAAGGAAACGAAAGAAAAATTCGGAGTAGGAAATAAAATCCATAGAGATGAAATAAAAAAGGTTCGCGGATGACATTGTAAGTCTGTCAGAGACAGCAAAGGACTTGGAAGAGCAGTTGATGGCAATGGACAGTGTCTTGAAAGGAGGATATAAGATGAACGTCAACAAAAGAAAAACGGGGATAATGGAATGTAGTCGAGTTAACTCGGGTGATGCTGTGGGAATTATACTAGGAAATGAGAAACTTAATGTAGTAAAGGATTTTTGCTATTTGGGGAGCAAAATAACTGATGATGGTCGAAGTAGAGAGGATATAAAATGTAGACAGGCAATGGCAAGGAAAGCGTTTCTGAAGAAGAGAAATTTGTTAACATCGAGTATGGATTTAAGTGTCAGGAAGTCGTTTCTGAAAGTATTTGTATGGAGTGTACCCATGTATGGAAATGAAACATGGACGATAAATAGTTTGGACAAGAAGAGAATAGAAGCTTTCGAAATGTGATGCTACAGAAGAATGCTGAAGATTAGATGCGTAGATCACATAACTCATGAGGAGGTATTGAATAGAATTGGGGAGAAGATGAGTTTGTGGCACAACTTGATTAGAAGAAGGGATCGGTTGGTAGGACATGTTCGGAGGCATCAAGGGATCACCAATTTATTACTGGAGGGCAGCGTGGAGGCTAAAACTTGGAGACCAAGAAATGAATACACTAAGCAGATTGAGAAGGATGTAGGCTGCAGTACGTACTGAGGGATGAAGCAGCTTGCACAGGATAGAGTAGCATGGAGAGCTGCATCAAACCAGTCTCAGGACTGAAGACCACAACAACAACTGGCGCTTCGGTGACTTTCCTCAGTTGTACAACTTGCGAATTGCTTGACAAACCTATGTTGTGCACATCGTGCCATACGCTGACGGAGTATAATGGCCAAGACATTCCTGTCTTAAACACTTTTACCTGTCCTGAAAATTCACGAAATGTGACAAAGACAGCAATATTCACAGTGCTTTCCTCTCGAGACAGTGCTAATATTTGTGGTCTAGGTTCCTCTGGTTTGTTAGGGTGAAGCTCTTAGGACAATGTGCATTCTGTTTCTTCCTTTGATCCTCAAGACACTGTTGCTAAAATTCGTGCAGAATTTCAGGATTTGTTTTCTGATGGTTGAGGCAAAGTTAATAATTTTGTTGCCCATGTTACAAGCTTTGTTAGAGTTCGTTCTGTTCCTCAGGCTGTTAGAGAACAGGTGGCTCTGCCACTATATACGTTGCAAGATATTGGGGTTGTAGCACTGACTACCAGTCAGTGGACGCCCCCTCTTGTTATTCTGAAGAAGCCGTTCGGCAGACTCCGGTTGTGCATTCATTTTAAGAAAACTATGAGTCCTCAGACAATCACTGACATTTGTCCTCTGCCGCGCTCTGAAGGATTGATGGAGAAATTGGGTTCCGGTCTTTACTTTTCCAAAAGTGATCTACGCGAAATTTACTTCCAGATACCTCTGCATGAGCAGTCACAACAAGTCTTTGTCATTAATACTGATGGTCGTCTCTTTAAATTTTTGAGACTTCCGTTTGGCATTGCTTTCGCACCCGCCGTATTTTAGCGCTTTCTGCAGCAGTTGACTGCAAAAGTTCCTTTTTACTCGAATTATTTAGATGACATTGTCGTCTCAGGTTGAACTCCGGAGGGACACATTAGCAATCTTCACCTTCTGTTTCAAGTGTCGTCTGCAACTGGTCTCATATTTAACAGAAAAACATGTGTGTCTTTTTACACTGTTCTTGAGTGCTTGGGACATGTCAGTAGCCAGAGTGTTCACCCACTGCAGTCGCGTTTGCTTGCTATCCGTGACCTTTTACTCCCAGGCAGTGTGTGGGAGTTGAAGTCTGTGTTAGGGAAGCTCATGTATTACATCAGATTTATTCCTAACGCTACTCAAATATAGATTTTCTTGCACCATTTGTGCCAGAAGAATGGTGGCCTTGTTTGTTACCAAAATTATCAGACTACCTTTCAGAAGATGAAAGCTGCTTTGCTTAGTAATTGATGCCTTTTTTTTATTTTGATCCAGCCGCTGTCGATGCTTCCTCTTTTGGCATTGGTGCAGTTTTGTCACATAAATTTGATACTATTCAAAGGCTGGTTGTCTTCACTTCAAAGCAGTTAAACAAAGCTCAGTGTAACTATTCACAGACCGAAAAAGAAGCTCTCGCCATTGTCTATGATGTCACTAAGTTTCACCAGTATCTTTTTGGCAAAAATTATACTTGTTGACTAACCATACTCGTCTGCAATCTTTATTTAGCCCTTCCCAGCCAGTCCCAATACCCCATAGCGCAGAAGCTCCAACGGTCGGCTCTTCTTTTATTAAATTAGCAGTATGAGGTAGTATATCACCCCACTTCTAAGCATGGTAATTCAGATGCTCTCTCTCTCTCTCTCTCTCTCTCTCTCTCTCTCTCTCTTTCTCTGTTGCCCAAGTACAACATTCAACGAGTCCTCTGCTTCTTGTTGCTACATCGATGCACAAGACACATTTGCTTTGCATAGCTTTCTGCTTAAACACCAGAAAATTGCCCAGACCACAACAGGGGATCCTGATATGCAAATTCTGTTACTCTGCATCCTCACTGGTTGACCGCGTTCCACCAGACAAATTTGTAGCTCTGTGATTCGCCGATATTTTGCCCATTGGCACGTCTTCGCAGTTCACCAAGATGTCATTTTGCTTCATATCGATAATGACAAGTCGCATATAGCGGTTCCCCAAGCTTTCCAGCCTGACGTGCAACATTTGCTACACCAAGGTCACAGGCCATCATTTGCGCCAAGTAGTTGGCATGATATCAGTGCACTTGGGAAGATATGGATGTTATAAACTGAACAGGTGGCTTCTCAGTGCCAAGCCTGTGCTGAACATCTGTCAGCTCCACCTCAGCAGTTCTTTGCATGGACAAACCTCAAGCACTTTGAAAAAATTTGCACTTTGATTTCATGAGTTCTTACTGGAATGCACACTGGCTCTTCATCGTTGACAGCCGGCCGGAGAGGCCGAGCGCTTCTAGGCGCTACAGTGTGGAACCGCGAGACCGCTACGGTCGCAGGTTCGAATCCTGCCTCGGGCATGGATGTGTGTGATGTCCTTAGGTTAGTTAGATTTAAGTAGTTCTAAGTTCTAGGCGACTGATGACCTCAGTAGTTGAGTCCCATAGTGCTCAGAGCCATTTGAACCGACCATCGTTGACACTTTCAGCAAATTTGCCTTTCTGATTCCCTTGAATTCTACTCTGGCTCGTTCAACAGTCCACTGCTTGTCGTCGAACTTTTCGCTTGAGGGATTTCTCGAAGTCACAGTCAATGGACATCAATTTGTTGGCACCGTTGAACAGTTTTGCACCGCCTCTGGCATCTCCCACATCATGAGTACACCATTCCACATGGAATCGAACTGCGAAGCTGGACGCTTTGTACGAACATTTAAGCTACAGATGGACAAACTTCATGCCTCCCACACATGACATTAACCTCTGTTGCTCTTCTTATCTCTCTACCACTTCCAGCCTCACGACAGACCATCGCCGACAGATCCGCTACATGAACAGTGACACCGCGCCTTGTATCAGTTGCTGCACCCGCTGCAGCAGGTGGCACCCACTCTGCCCAGAAAGGCAAAGCATCAACTAACGATTCACTCTTTTACAGACTGTTCGGTGGACAGAGGTGCTGGAAGCAAGGCACCATTGTACGTTTACCTGTAGCGACTGAGAGGATTCTTGAGACGCCACCAGAATCAAATGCATCCCTGTCAATTGTGTGATCCTGCCATAGGCTTTGTGCTTTCAGATTCTGTGCCTATTTGGACGCAGCTGCCGTCGCTGCAAATTGCTCCCGTGGGCCCCCCACCCTTAACAATGATCCCAGAGGCGACAGAAGTCGACGTCCTTTTACAGTTGTCGCCAGCCCGACAGACTTCCCAGAGGCTGTCACACAGGCCTCGTCAGGTCCCTCTGGTGTCATGAAGAAGCCTCTGTCTTCGTTTACTCTTCTGTCTCTGGATGTAGGTGCGTGCCTCTACCCCGTGGTCCAGCTCGTGTTTTGGGCAGGCTCAATGCATATGCGGGAGCTCCGCATCGGCCTCAGTTTCGGCTCCCGTCTCCTCATTACCACCTGCGCAGAGTCCTGTCCCCGTTGTCGTTAGCTCATCTACACTACACGTCTATGGTGAGGAGGGATGTGGTACCATGTATGTATACTGAAAGGTTTGTAATGGAATTGCAAGTTTCCATCTGACGCCAATAGTAGTCGCGCGGGATCTGGCGGACCCAATAGGGCAGTGGTTGCCAACAAAATTTTCTCGAGGACCCCCTCATCGAGCATGATTGGTACCTTGTCACATCACAGTATCAGCTACCTAAAAAACCCAAATTAAGAGTCTTTATATGTTTTCTACTTTTGGTACTTAGAAAAAAACATTGACATATTCATTATTGAAAAAAATATTGAGCTTAAATCTTAGTTCAATTTAGCCATCATTGTTATTGTTAAATTTTTGATTATTGCTCAAAATCTTTGTCTTCAAGTCTGGGTGTTTAGTATAATAAACTCCTTAAAAAAATAAAAATTGAATATGAAGTGAAAATGACAGGAAAAAATTAAATCTGGTTGCATTGGTCTTTCAAATGTACTACACTTGAGATTGCATTGAGTAGATATGTGTGAAAAATAAGAAAACACTAATTTCATACAAGGTATTATTTATTTAAAAAATACAGTTACAACAGAGTACTCCATCAGTATATAGTTAGTTTTCAGTTCTTAATGAGATGAGTTCCATCTGACCTTTGAGTCCATTATTTCTGAAATATTAGGTTCCAAACTTGAAACTTTCACTGAAATCCGACCGCATGTCGAGCCGATTCCTATCCTTTACAAACACTACTGTTTTAATACAGAATATTGAATATATAAACAACACGGTCTGTGAAAGCACTGGCAATAAGTTAACAATGGCCGATTGTCGTCTGAAATAATAGTTTCTGTGTAAAGTGACTATCAGTTGTCAGCTGCAAAGAGGCAGCGCGTGGCATACAGCAGAACTATTTGCCTCTATCTAAATGTAGTTTTTCGCTAGAGTGTCAGTTGGCTCTAAGAAGACGCTACACGCAGAAGTTAGCGTTCGCTAAAGCTATGCTCATGCAGGAAGCGCCCAAAACCAAAAATCTATTATCATACGAAATACATATTTAATATATTTTTTTCATTCTAATAGCATCTTGCGGACCCCTCTGGCATAGTTCGCGGACCACCTGTTGGGAACCACTGCAATAGGACGAATCCACCAAGCCACACGTTCAGCAGCTCTGTACTGCGGGCGCGTTCTGCCGCCACAATATAGGACGACCGGCGGCAACTGCACGGCCCACTTCCACTTGGAGCCTCATTGCGACGACACGCTAGTACAGCGAGTCTCTTCCTTGTTGACGTGAAGCTGGAATCCGTTCCTTGCTGCTTATTTTTAATGAGTCTTCATATGCTTGGAGAAATACCAGTTAAGTAAATATTCTGTTTACTGTGTTAACTTGCTAGCTAATCGTTTCCGCTTTTGTCCAGCTTTCCTGCGACTACAGTTGTCGCACCACACAGTGGCCCACTTGTCCTTACTATTGTATACAACGTGTATGAAGTTGTACACTACAGAAATGTACACGGCCGGCCGGAGTGGCCGAGCGGTTAAAGGCACAACAGTCTGGAACCGCATGACCGCTACGGTCGCAGGTTTGAATCCTGCTTCGGGCATGGATGTGTGTGATGTCCTTAGGTTAGTTAGGTTTAAGTAGTTCTAAGTTCTAGGGGACTTATAACCACAGCAGTTGAGTCCCATAGTACTCAGAGCCATTTAGAAATGTACATGATTGCTATCCAAGCCCACAACCGTTACCCGCGCTTGCCACTATTTTGCAGGAAGAATTGTCTAGGATTTCCTTGAAAACCAAACAGGGCCTGTATTTAGTGGAAGCTGTTTCGATTGCCAACATGTTTCCTACACCGCATTTGGGCTTGGTGATGGGCTATTTTTGTGGTGTTTCCATATTTGTGCAACCCCTGTAGACTGCAGCAGTTATGCAGATACGAAGAGCATTGCACAAGATAAACATGAAGCACGCGTCAGATAGTATTCGGACTGAACGCAACAAAAACCACATGATTCTTCAATCTGCTGCCCCTAGCTATGTATAGTTGTTCCATTTTAGATCGGCCAGACTGTTACTCCTGGTTTGTTACCGTTTGCAGTGATTTGTCTCGAATAGTGAAACCGAACAGTAGTGTTTCTTCCTGCCTTTTCTGTATAACACATTATATTTATCTATGTTTGGGCTCCACCTTCGAAAATCTGAAGATCTTCCTGCGTTTCGCCACAGCTTCACTAAACACAACTTCGTCTGCATATGAACGAGTAGGATCGATTAGATCATGTTTATATGACGCATAATGGTTAAGAAAACAATTCGATGAGTTGCGCCATTTCCGAATTAATTAGCATTGAAGTTAGCCAATCAGACAGTAGAGTGCGCCGGCCGGGGTGGACGAGCGGTTCTAGGCGCTACAGTCTGGAACCGTGCGACAGCTACGGTCGCAGGTTCGAATCCTGCCTCGGGCATGGATGTCCTTAGGTTAGTTAGGTTTAAGTAGTTCTAAGTTCTAGGGGACTGATGACCTCAGAAGTTAAGTCCCATAATGCTCAGAGCCATTTGAACCATTTTTGAAGTAGCGCGCGCAAATTCAAGCGGCTCGCCAGAGACGGTGTCGCCAAACATATCCTTCGATTGGTTTCCTATAACCGAATAGTGAGTCATACGAAATCTGGACGCTTTTATGGGTCGAACCCGGGTCCGAGTAGTGTTATGCGCTATCATCTACACTACGAAAACGACTGATACTGATATACCTCACTGGTCACTACAATTTGCGCGCAGCGACCTGATTGGCTGACTTCAACGCTAACTAACTCGGTAACGACGCAGCGTATAGAATTTTTTAAAGACTTATTTCGAAGCGCTACCTATCCAAAAACACCCTTACAAACTTTTCAGACTGTGTCTGACCACCCTGTACAGGTAGAGGCCTCTGCGGATGCTGATGCCTGCAGATCTAGTCCCGGATGTCCGCAGTAATGGCTACCAGGTTGCCGATATCCACTGGTGTGTCAACGTGTACTCACTCTAATAATTACTTTGTGTTTAATAGTTGCAGTAAAAGTATTACGATTTCCGTGTATTTGCATCACACATAGTAATAATTATTGACCTATATGAAAAAATACGTAAACTAGTTGCAAAGTACGGCATGTACACACGTTATTCAACATCTAAACGCCACTACAGATATTCGGATTGAGGTTATAACATGTTAGATATGCCTATCATCACTGGCGATGATGTGGGGCAGACGAATAGTGAAATTCTGCCTGACCCGCTGAAGTGTCGGAAAATCGATGCTGTCGATGACTTCCTGAATGGCTGTTTTCAACTCAGCAATGATTTTGGGGTTATTGCTGTATGCCTTGTCTTTAATATAGCCCCACAAAAAGGAGTCGCATGCGTTCAGATCCAGAAAATATGGCGGCCAATGGAGACGCATGCCAGTGGCCTCTGGGTACCCCAGAACCAGAATGCGGTCCCCAAAGTGCTCCTCCAGGACATCAGACACTCTCCTGCATTTCTGCTAGCGACTGCAGACATGTGCTGCAAAAATTTTCAATTTCTTCAGAAGTATATCGTCCAAAGTAAGTAAGGTGATCACCCTTCCTGAAACTCTGATGATGCACTGAGAGCAGTAGGGTGAGAAGTTCGTCATTCACACGGTCTACGCCGCTAGTAACTGTGTTTTGCATTTCAGACCGCCCCTAGAATTGTTACCGGTGTGGTTCGCCGTATCTTTCACAAAATTGAAGCTGGAACAATTGGCGTCTTCATATGGGGTCCTATTCCCTTGCCCTTGCTTATATACTACGTTGAACCACTGATAGCGAGGAAAAATATAAAACACGGAGACACTATACCAATGACGACAACGTTAGCTCTGACACTTCGAATTCTTGCTAATGATCATAATTACTTCAGTTTGAAGTTGCAGTGCAAGGGTTCTTCTACACTGGTATGTAGCATCGATCCGTAAGTTTGGCAAGCTTTGGTGAAAGGAAAGCTGCAGTAAGGTAAGTTGATGACCACTTAACGTTTCCATCTTCGGGAAACGAGACACCTATTTTATTCTTAACATTTACACTAAAAAAAATAGACGCACCATTAAGCAATTACCCCCACCGCTGTGTGATTCTTTGGAGTGCCATTTCTTTTCGTAGGCGGACCCCTTTGGCTGTCACCCCCAGCACCCTTACAGCACAGTGGCACGACGATAATCTACACCTCGTTTGGTTGCTCTTCATGGGTCTTACATTTCAGCAAGATCATGTACGCTCGCACATGGCGAGAGTTTCCATTGCTTGATTACGTGCTTGCCAGATCGCACCTTGGCCAGCAAGGTCGTCGGATCTCTCCCCTGTTGCGAACGCTTGCAGCGTTATGGACAGGGCCCTCCAACCATGTCGTGATTTTAACGGTTTAATTCTCCAGTTGGTCAGAATTTGGCAAGATACCCCTCAGGAGGACATACAACTCTATCAATTAATGCCAATCCGAATAACTGCTTGCATAAGGGCCAGGGGTGGACTAACGCATTGCTGACTTGCTCAATTTGTGAAGGTCTTTCTCTTGAGTAAGTCACCCAATTTGTCTGAAATTACGTTCTTTTTTTGTTTGAAAAATAACATCAACGATTTTCGTGTCATTCGGATAATTCCTTCGTGGTGCGTCCTTTTATTTGTTTTACAGTCTGTCTGAATGAGTACGAAAACTTAATCTTCTAGCAGTGGGATGCAGCAAAAGAAACCACCGAACGGAGAATCAGTGGCATGCGTGACTTTGCACCACTTTCTGACCAACAAAGAATAAATTTCTGTTCCATGAGTAAAATAACTGATCGTTTTAAGGGGACATCACTTGGCTGAAAGTACTGTAATGACAACACCAGCTGCTGCTTTACTCGTTACGGTGTCTATTTCCAAATATATGAGAGCTGTGAAGCACCACCAAACAAGAAACGTAATAACATGTCATCATTTCTTTGTGCTTCGGAATACTTTCCGAACACTCGAATTATGCAATGCTTTCCTATGAGGTGTGACACGGGAGTGCCTTGGCTACCTATACAGGGTCTGGTATCAAAAGTATCAAAATCTTAATATTTGTGGCATAGCTACAGACGAAACATGGCAACAGAATTTCTTACTTTCAAAAATGTAATTTGGTAATAATTTAGAAGTCAATTCGAATAAAGTATTTACAAATAATTTGTAAATATCATTCACTGAACGTCCATATTTACACTACAAGTGTATTACTTCTCTGCAGTCTCCTATCAGTTCTCCTAATCAAACAGAAGTCTATACAGGGTGGTCCATTGATCGTGACCGGCTCAAATATCTCACGAAATAAGCGTCAAACGAAAAAACTACATAGAACGAAACTTGTCCAGCTTGAAGGGGGAAACCAGATGGTGCTGTGGTTGGCCCGCTAGATGGCGCTGTCATAGGTCAAATGGATATCAACTGCGTTTTTTAAAACAGCAACCCCCATTTTTTATTACAAATGCTTCCAATGGATCTAAGCACTATGGGACTTAACTTCTGAGGTCATCAGTCCACTAGAACTTAGAACTACTTAAACCTAACTAACCTAAGGACATCACACACATCCATGCCCGAGGCAGGATTCGAACCTGCGACCGTAGCGGTCGCGCGGACTGTAGCGCCTAGAACCGCTTTGCCAACCAGGCCGGCTTTTATTACATATTCGTGTAGTACGTAAAGAAATGTGATTGTATTAGTTGGACCACTTTTTTCGCTTTGTGATAGATGGCGCTGTAATAGTCACAAACAAATGGCTCACAATTTTAGACGAACAGTTGATAACAAGTAGATGTTTTATACATGTACCTTTGTGAACTTATCATTTCTGAGAACGCATGCTGTTACAACGTGATTACCGGTAAATACCACATTAATGCAATAAATGCTCAAAAAGATGTCCGTCAACAGCGCATTTGGCAATACGTGTAACGACATTCCTCTCAACAGCGAGTAGTTCGCCTTCCGTAAAGTTCGCACATGCATTGACAATGCGCTGACGTATGTTGCCAGGTGTTGTCGGTGGATCACGATAGCAAATATCCTTCAACTTTCCCCACAGAAAGAAATCCGGGGACGTCAGATCCGGTGAAAGTGCGGGCCATGGTATGGTGCTTAGACGACCAATCCACCTGTCATGAAATATACTATTCAATACAGCTTCAACCGCACGCGAGCTATGCGCCGGACATCTATCATGTTGGAAGTACATCGCCATTTTGTCATGCAGTGAAACATCTTGTAGTAACATTTGTAGAACATTACGTAGGAAATCAGCATACATTGCACCATTTAGATTGCCATCGATAAAGTGGGAGCCAATTATCCTTCCTCCCATAATGCTGCTTAACCCGCCGAGGTCGCTGATGATCCACTTGTCGCAGCCATCGTCGATTTACCGTTGCCCAATAGTGCGTATTATGCCGGTTTACGTTACCGCTGTTGGTGAATGACGCTTCGCCGCTAAATAGAACGCGTGCAAAAAATCTGTCATCGTCCCTTAATTTCTCTTGTGCCCAGTGGCAGAACTGTACACGACGTTCAAAGTCGTCACCATGCAATTCCTGGTGCATAGAAATATGGTACGGTGCAATCGATGTAGCATTCTCAACACCGACGTTTTTGAGATTCCCGATTCTCGCGCAATTTGTCTGTCACTGACGTGCGGATTAGCCGCGACAGCAGCTAAAACACCTACTTGGGCATCATCATTTGTTGCAGGTCGTGGTTGGCGTTTCACACGTGGCTGAACACTTCGTGTTTCCTTAAATAACGTAACTATCCGGCGAACGGTCCGAACACTTGGATGATGTCGTCCAGGATACCGAGCAGCATACATAGCAAACGCCCGTTGGGCATTTTGATGACAATAGCCATACATCAACACGATATCGACCTTTTCCGCAATTGGTAAACGGTGCATTTTAATACGAAGCAAATACCGTCCGCACAGGCGGAATATTCCGTGTTAGCACGTACTTATACGTTTGTGACTATTACAGCGCCATCTATCACAAAGCGAAAAAAGTGGTCCAACTAAAACATTCACATTTTTATTTACGTTCTACACGAATATGTAATAAAAAATGGGGGTTCCTATTTTAAAAAACGCATTTGATATCCGTTTGACCTATGGCAGCGCCATCTAGCGGGCCACCCATAACGCCATCTGTTTTCCCCGTTCAAGCTAGAAGAGTGTCGTTCTTTGAAGTTTTTTCGTTTGACGCTTATGTCGTGAGATATTTGGCCCGGTCACTATGAATGGACCACCTTGTATATTTATGCTAGTGCAAAAACTAGCAGCCACAATGCCTCCAGTGACAAAAATGTTTTTTGTAGGAAAACGTTCCTATCATGCTGACCCAACAATCCTTCCACAGAAAACCACAGAAAAATAATATTTGTAGGGTCTGTACGTGTTTTGCAAGTGCAAAAATTAATGTTAGCCCTCCATATATGTGGAGCATTTTCCTAATCGTTGCGTGCGTGGTGTGTTTTTCTGTTCCTTTGGATTACTTAGGAGCAACGGCCGTAACGTCTGAAATTTCATGTCTGTCTTTCTAGCACTACATCTGGTTCAGGGAACCTCGTTTGTTTACGACATATTTTAAAGAAACAAAGATTTAAAGCCATACTTCACAGCATTTCTGACATGTGAAACGCTCCCGAGAGTCTGTATTTACGGCGGACGCCAGCAGCGGGCGAATGAAGCTGTTCATTAATTCCATCAAGGGGCGCTCGCCGCCCATCTGCGCGGTACACATCGTTCTCTGGAGCACATGCGCCAGGCGCGGCCCCGCGCCCTGTTTACGTTTCTTGGAAGTAAACGGCGCAGCGTACAAGGGCCTAAGCGCCTGCCCGGCTGTCGCACTCGTATCTGATGGAACCAGGCCGCGGCCGACTTGTCTGGCGCAAACTTCTCTGGCTGTTGCACGGCGTCGCTGTAACAGCGGAGGCTGCTAAATCTGCTGGCAAAGCGGCATCTGTCATTTCGTCATCACAGCAACCGTCATGACTGATTATTAAATAAGCACGTGACAAATAAATTAGCCGCTCAAAGGAGACATCACTCTAACGCTGTAACATAGACAATGGGCTCGATTCGTCCATAAAATTTCTTCGGGATTGGCATGTCCAGCTGAAACCACTCACTAGGGGAGGCCACGACGTTTGGAACGCGGATTTACTGAAAACTTCGTACACTCGTAGTACTCCACGAGGACAACAAAATGTGTAAGCAGTAGCGCGTACTTCTCAAGTCGTCAGATATACAGGGTGTTACAAAAAGGTACGGCCCAACTTTAAGGAAACATTCCTCGCACACAAATAAAGAAAAGATGTTATGTGGACTTGTGTCCGGAAACGCTTACTTTCCGTGTTAGAGCTCATTTTATTACTTCTCTTCAAATCACATTAATCATGGAATGGAAACACACAGCAACAGAACGTACCAGCGTGACTTCAAACACTTTGTTACAGGAAATGTTCAAAATGTCCTCCGTTAGCGAGGATACATGCATCCTCCCTCCGCCGCATGGAATTCCTGATGCGCTGATGCAGCCCTGGAGAACGGCGTATTGTATCACAGCCGTCCACAATACGAGCACGAAGAGTCTCTACACTTGGTACCGGGGTTGCGTAGACAAGAGCTTTCAAATGCCCCCATAAATGAAAGTCAAGAGGGTTGAGGTCAGGAGAGCGTGGAGGCCATGGATTTGGTCCGCCTCTACCAATCCATCGGTCACCGAATCTGTTGTTGAGAAGCGTACGACCACTTCGACTGAAATGTGCAGGAGCTCCATCGTGCATGAACCACATGTTGTGTCGTACTTGTAAAGGCACATGTTCTAGCAGCACAGGTAGAGTATCCCGTATGAAATCATGATAACGTTCTCCATTGAGCGTACATACTGACGAAACTAAAATGAGCTCTGACATGGAAATTAAGCGTTTCCGGACACATGTCCTCGTAACATCTTTCCTTTATTTGTGTGTGAGGAATGTTTCCTGAAAGTTTGGCCGTACCTTTTTGTAACACCCTGTATACCTGTGCGTGGCACAGCCGGCGGCAGCCGAGTGGTCAGCTTTCAAGCCTCCTAATCGCTGGATCGGTGAATGGAGCATACATTTTCAGTATCACTTTATGCCTTTGGTCGTTTGCTAGTCAATAGTTATGAATATGATAATATTTGTGATAATAAAAATTTGTAGACTGCCAAATAAAATTGTAAATTGAATAAAAGTACATCCGATTACACGTATGGCTCTGAGCACTATGCGACTTAACTTCGGAGGTCATCAGTCGCCTAGAACTTAGAACTAATTAAACCTAAGTAACCGAAGGACATCACACGCATCAATGCCCGAGGCAGGATTCGAACCTGCGACCGTAGCGGTCGCTCGGTTCCAGACTGTAGCGCCTAGAACCGCACGGCCACTCCGGCCGGCGATTACCCGTTTTTTCCCCATTATATCAACTGTAATATAAATAGTAAAGAAAATTAGTCCGCAGCTCGTGGTCGTGCGGTAGCGTTCTCGCTTCCCACGCCCGGGTTCCCGGGTTCGATTCCCGGCGGGGTCAGGGAATTTCTCTGCCTCGTGATGACTGGGTGTTGTGTGCTGTCCTTAGATTAGTTAGGTTTAAGTAGTTCTAAGTTCTAGGGGACTGATGACCATAGATGATAAGTCCCATAGTGCTCAGAGCCATTTGAACCATTTGAAAGAAAATTACTGACGAGCGGGAGTCGATCCATCGATCCATTGATTACAGGGCTTGAACGCTAACAACCATTTATTAAAAAAAATCCCATTTTGTTCACTTTTGTTCGTTGCATCTGCTCAGTGGACGTCGTAAAACATCCGTTTAACTTCGTTGTTGATGAATTAATTCAGTTTTTTTATTACAGAAGGCAGCTAACCGAACCCGCTGATCTACCGTGCAGGCGACCACTCGGCTGCCGCCGCTTCATGGTAAAAATGACCATGAATACGTATATATTTGACGACCGAAATTATCTTGCGATTTTCTCAAACACGCTTGAGAAGTACGAGCTACTTCTTACACATTTTTGTCCTCATGGAGTACTACGAGTGTGCGAAGTTTTCAGTAAATCCGCGTTCCAAACGTCGTGGCCTCCTCTTTCCAGTGATGAGCACGAACCGTAGAGCTATCAGACTGCAGGTTTGTCGATTGTTACTTGTCATCGATTCTTCCTGTTGCGTCCGACTTCTTGGACATCGAGATGGGTAGTAATAATACCAGTTACGTAGATCACTCTGTGTAAGGAATACTTCATTAACTACAACAAAACTTCTCTTTGCTCGCCAGGCTCGGCTGTAGCTACGAAACTGCACACATGGACTTGGCGGTTCAGAACGCATTAAACAAGACACGATTACTGAGCGACGAACTGATGTGAGTTCAGAATGGCCGTACTGGGGCTGCCCTCAGTCACTAGAAAACACAAGTTCGTAGACACTTGTTGACATAGCTCTAATAGCTATGGCACGTAGGCAGTTGAAGAAATGCGCAAGTCTGTTCACTCCCCGACGGCTGAACGGGCTGTGTCAAGGCGAATCGGTAGCACAGCGACATTACTCCGACAGCAACTTGGCAGGATCCAACTTCGAACAGAACTGTCCACCTGGCCTCTGGCAATGCTATTTCAGGGCAGTTGGCGGTGGTTCCTCGGAACAAAGAGAGGCACAGCTTCTTCCTGGAATCTCACTGGCGCCTCGTGATACCCCTCTACTGTGCAGAATGTCTATGGTGATCGACACTTCTTGCGCAACTCCCGATACTCAGCTATACCGCTCTTCTCAATAGTCCCAATTGTACTGCGACTATCGCAGTAAGTATAGTTGGGACTATTTGGAAGAGCGTTTCGTCGAGTTTCGAGAGTTGCGCACGATGTATCGATCGGAGTTACTGACAGACTGTCGCAGTAAGCCATAATTAAATTTTGCATCGAAATCGGCCTTGTAAACAATACCCACCGCGATGCATTAAAGCGTGTTCCATCTTCTTGTCACTGAGCCAGCGCCCAGCTTTTTGCTTGAAAAAAACTATGTTACGACGTGCATTCAAATTCTAAGGCCTCCGATTTTTTTTCTCCGGACTGGAAAGAGATAGAAACATGCACATTGTTTTAAAATGAGGCCGCGTTCATTGTCAATACCTCCCAGAGATGGCAGCACCGTATGGCAGATGGAATTTTACCGCCAGCGGCGAGAATGAGAACTGTTTTAAATACTTAAAATGGCGACGTTTTCCTTACTTGAACTGCGTGCAATCATTCGTTTTCTGAATTTGCGTGGTGTGAAACCAATTGAAATTCATCGACAGTTGAAAGAAACATGTGGTGATGGAGTAATGGATATGTCGAATGTGCGTTCGTGGGTGCGACAGTTTAATGAAGGCAGAACATCGTGTGACAACAAACCGAAACAACCTCAGGCTCGCACAAGCCGGTCTGACGACATGATCGAGAAAGTGGAGAGAATTGTTTTGGGGGATCGCCGAATGACTGTTGAACAGATCGCCTCCAGAGTTGGCATTTCTGTGGGTTCTGTGCACACAATCCTGCATGACGACCTTAAAATGCGAAAAGTGTCATCCAGGTGGGTGCCACGAATGCTGACGGACGACCACGTGGCTGCCTGTGTGGCATGTTGCCAAGCAATGTTGACGCGCAACGACAGCACGAATGGGACTTTCTTTTCGTCGGTTGTGACAATGGATGAGACGTGGATGCCATTTTTCAATCCAGAAACAAAGCGCCAGTCAGCTCAATGGAAGCACACAGATTCACCGCCGCCAAAAAAATTTCGTGTAACCGCCAGTGCTGAAAAAATGACGGTGTCCATGTTCTGGGGCAGCGAGGGCGTAATCCTTACCCATTGCGTTCCAAAGGGCACTACGGTAACAGGTGCATCCTACGAAATTGTTTTGAAGAACAAATTCCTTCCCGCACTACAACAAAAACGTCCGGGAAGGGCTGCGCGTGTGCTGTTTCACCAAGCCAACGCACCCGCACATCGAGCTAACGTTACGCAACAGTTTCTTCGTGATAACAACTTGGAAGTGATTCCTCATGCTCCCTACTCACCTGACCTGGCTCCTAGTGACTTTTGGCTTTTTCCAACAATGAAAGACACTCTCCGTGGTCGCACATTCACCAGCCGTGCTGCTATTGCCTCAGCGATTTTCCAGTGGTCAAAACAGACTCCTAAAGAAGGCTTCGCCGCTGCCATGAAATCATGGCGTCAGCGTATGAAAAATGTGTACGTCTGCAGGGCGATTACGTCGAGAAGTAACGCCAGTTTCATCGATTTCGCGTGAGTAGTTAATTTGAAAAAAAAATCGGAGGCCTTAGAACTTGAATGCACCTCGTATTTCTTGTACACCATCTGAAGATAGCCTGAAAAGGTTCAGAAACCGGAATGAATAAATAACTATTTCAAAACAGTGACTCGCTGCAGTTTTGTGTATTTGATTTGAAGTATGTTTCCAGTTGCTTCACTCGCACGCTGTGATGCACCTGTTTCACGTACCGCAACAGAATTGTGTCTGCGGGAGGCCCAGAACATGTACAATCCCTTGGCATTGCGCTGTTCTTGTTGCTCCTTGGTATTAGTGCGAAGCGCCTTGTGTGACTTACTTTTTTAAGTCCGCTCACATGTAGTTGTTCGAAGACAAACGATAAAAGTTAACTGAAAGTAAGTTCGTCAGTGAGAAAGACAATGAGCGAAATCTCCAGCCACATAACCCTGTCACAAGATCTGTTTTAAAATGACGATAAAATTTTTCTATCATTTAGAACTATTATTTTCACAGAAACCATTGTTAATGCATAATATGTGAAACACTGAAGTGGCGCTCAGGCAGAGTGGCCTATGATGCCAGATCGAACATACACTCCTGGAAATAGAAATAAGAACACCATGAATTCATTGTCCCAGGAAGGGGAAACTTTATTGACACATTCCTGGGGTCAGATACATCACATGATCACACTGACAGAACCACAGGCACATAGACACAGGCAACAGAGCATGCACAATGTCAGCACTAGTACAGTGTATATCCACCTTTCGCAGCAATGCAGGCTGCTATTCTCCCATGGAGACGATCGTAGAGATGCTGGATGTAGTCCTGTGGAACGGCTTGCCATGCCATTTCCACCTGGCGCCTCAGTTGGACCAGCGTTCGTGCAGACCGCGTTCGTGCAGACCGCGTGAGACGACGCTTCATCCAGTACCAAACATGCTCAATGGGGGACAGATCCGGAGATCTCGCTGGCCAGGGTAGTTGACTTACACCTTCTAGAGCACGTTGGGTTGCACGGGATACATGCGGACGTGCATTGTCCTGTTGGAACAGCAAGTTCCCTTGCCGGTCTAGGAATGGTAGAACGATGGGTTCGATGACGGTTTGGATGTACCGTGCACTATTCAGTGTCCCCTCGACGATCACCAGTTGTGTACGGCCAGTGTAGGAGATCGCTCCCCACACCATGATGCCGGGTGTTGGCCCTGTGTGCCTCGGTCGTATGCAGTCCTGATTGTGGCGCTCACCTGCACGGCGCCAAACACGCATACGACCATCATTGGCACCAAGGCAGAAGCGACTCTCATCGCTGAAGACGACACGTCTCCATTCGTCCCTCCATTCACGCCTGTCGCGACACCACTGGAGGCGGGCTGCACGATGTTGGGGCGTGAGCGGAAGACGGCCTAACGGTGTGCGGGACCGTAGCCCAGCTTCATGGAGACGGTTGCGAATGGTCCTCGCCGATACCCCAGGAGCAACAGTGTCCCTAATTTGCTGGGAAGTGGCGGTGCGGTCCCCTACGGCACTGCGTAGGATCCTACGGTCTTGGCGTGCATCCGTGCGTCGCTGCGGTCCGGTCCCAGGTCGACGGGCACGTGCACCTTCCGCCGACCACTGGCGACAACATCGATGTACTGTGGAAACCTCACGCCCCACGTGTTGAGCAATTCGGCGGTACGTCCACCCGGCCTCCTGCATGCCCACTATACGCCCTCGCTTAAAGTCCGTCAACTGCACATACGGTTCACGTCCACGCTGTCGCGGCATGCTACCAGTGTTAAAGACTGCGATAGAGCTCCGTATGCCACGGCAAACTGGCTGACACTGACGGCGGCGGTGCACAAATGCTGCGCAGCTAGCGCCATTCGACGGCCAACACCGCGGTTCCTGGTGTGTCCGCTGTGCCGTGCGTGTGATCATTGTTTGTACAGCCCTCTCGCAGTGTCCGGAGCAAGTATGGTGGGTCTGACACACCGGTGTCAATGTGTTCTTTTTTCCATTTCCAGGAGTGTATCACCATGTGGAGCACTGAATAGCTCTCTCCATGCGAGTACCATTATTTCTCTTTTCATAAATGTTTTTCGAGGACTTCACATGACCACGCGACTTGCGGGACACACATGGAAGACAGCTCACTAGTAAACTGATTAGTGCACTTCATTAAAACAGACAGAAATGATGCATTAGTAAATTACTGGACTCACATTCGCCGGGATCGGGTCCAAATTCCTGTTCAGCCGTTCCACACACAGCTTAAGGCAAATGTGAGGATGGTTCCTTTGGAAAGGACACTGCCGATTTCCTTTCATATCCTGCCAGAATATGTCTGGCCTTGGTCCGTATTGACTTCGTCTTCGACGGCAAGTGAAACCCTGGCCTTCCTTCTCTATTTCGTTCGATTTTAGATACCTAAACACTCTATTCTTTAAAGGAAGATATTGGTGCTACACTATGAAATCAAAAGTATCTGGACACCCCCAAAAACATACTTTTTTGATATTATGTGCTGTGTCCTGCCACCTACTGTCAGGTACTCCACATCCGCGACCTGAGTAGTCATTAGATATCATGAGAGAGCAGAATGAAGCGCTCCGCGAAACTCACGAACTTCGAACGTGGTCAGGTGATTGGGTGTCATTCGTATCATATGTCTGTAAGCGAGATTTCTGCTCTTCTAAACATCCCTAGGTCCACTGTTTCCGATGTGATAGTGAAGTGGAAACGTGAAGGGACACGTACAGAGCAAAAGCGTACAGGCCGACCTCGTCTGTTGACTGACAGAGAGCGTCGACTGTTGAAGAAGGTCGTAACGTGTAATAGGCAGACATATACCCATACCATTACACAGGAATTCAAAACTACATCAGGATCCACTGTAAGTACTATGACAGTTAGGCAGAAGGTGAGAAAACTTGGATTTCATGGTCGAGCGGCTGCTCATAAGCCACACATCGCGCCGGTAAATGCCAAACGACGCCCCCTTCGTGTAAGGAGTGTAAGCATTGGACGATTCAACAGTGGAAAAACGTTTTGTGGAGTGACGAATCAAGGTACACAATGTGGCGATCCACTGGCAGGGTGTGGGTATGGCGAATGCCCGGTGAATATCATCTGCCAGCGTGTGTAGTGCCAATAGTAAAATGCGGAATCTCTGGTGTTATGGTGTGGTCGTGTTTTTCTTGGAGGCGGCTTGCACCCCTTGTTGTTGTGCGTGGCACTATCTCAGCACAGACCTACACTGATGTTTTAAGCACATTCATGCTTCCCACTGCTGAAGAGCAATTCGGGGATGGCGGCTCACATCTTTCAACATGCTCGGGCACCTGTTCATAACGCATGTCCTGTGGCGGAGTGTTTACACGACAATAGCGTCCCTGTAATGGACTGGTCTGCACAGACTCCTGACCTGAATCCTACAGAACACCTTTAGGATGTTTTGGAATGCCAACTTCGTGCCAGGCCTTACCTACCGACAGTGCAGCCCTCCGTGAAGAATGGGCTGCCATTACGCAAGAAACGTTCCAGCACCTGACTGAACGTATGCCTGCGAGAGTGGAAGCTGTTATCAAGTGTTAGGGTGTGGCAACACCGTATTGAATTCCAGCATTACCGATGGAGGGCACTACGAACTTGTAAGTCATTTTCAGCCAGGTGTCCGGGTACTTTTGTTCACATAGTATATCGTATTCTTGCTAGTCATTACAATTGACCGATGTTTCACAAAAAATACAAAAGCCCATCCAGTATGGCACATGGCTTCCTTTGGCGATCGAGGGCCTCGTCGTTCCTGGTGATGGGAGCACAAAACTCCTGAGTGGTGATCAGTGAGACACTAATCTTCTCAAAGAAATTGTTTCATTTTCCTTTAAGATACATGAGTACAATAGACACTTACGTGTTCTTCCAGCACAATAAAAAGGTTTATGGTGCTTACACAGCCGGTGAGATTGTGTTATGTGATCTTCATAGTTACCAAATTAATGTTGCGTGTTTCCTGCCGTGTGAACGACGGGGTCTGTGCCATTACATGAACATTGTGCCATTAATCCCTTAATAACGAAATATATTTTTACATGAAAGAAGAAAAATAGAATTCATATTTTGCAATCGTTACTCAAGTGCTATAGAGTACAAAAGACCATACAAGATAAGTTATAAATGTTTATGTCGCATATTTGCAACAACACGCGTTTGAGAAACTGAACACTTACAACACTTCATTTAATGAAAAGTTCTTGATTACTTTTTTGATGCTATATTTATAGGATTTACATGACAAAAAAAGAAAAACACATGATGACATACATTTCAATAATTATATAAAACACTAAATGGCATTATTCGTGAAATGCTTGGAAACAGTTTGTTCTCGTGTTTAGACACAGAGTAATGTTTCACTTACTACATACTGTACTTTAATCTGGTCTTTGCATCTTGTAGTCGTAACCAGAGGCCAATGGCCAACTGCGTCAGTTCGGTCAGACTCATATGGAACCTTTTTAAAATAATGTCGTCTTCCTTTCAGCTGTTACTGTTTTGTTTTACCAGTGCAATTTCAATATCAAGCCAATTTAAAGCTTAAAATTTTGACATATAGGTTTATACTTGAAAATGACTTAATGCCGGGTTTGCAACCGTAAAATACAACATTAACAGCTGAATGAAAGACGACACCATTAAAAAAATTATAGAGGCCGTAGTCCCATGTTGCAAGAAAGTGATTATGTGGAATCTGTTTTACTGGACACCGATGCTTCTTGCCTGGTTTTACATTGGATGGCAGCCAGCTTTTTTTTTTGTAATTTCCTTTCCCTGAATGCAAGGTGCATCCCCTATTTTGCATTTGAATTTTAGAATGTCATTTTGTTAATCACGTGGAATTTTTAAACTCTCAGAGTCCCTCTACACAAGTCGTACACGATCTTCGAAATACCCAATTGGATTCGTGGAACACAAAAGTCTGGAGATCCCTCGCTACGAAAATAAACGTTTCAGAGTATTAGCAGTCCACTAGAATTTCCACATTGCTACAGAAGTGAAATCTAATGAGTTCTAACAGTGCTAAACTAGGGGATTCATATGAATTATTGGAAACTAGCAATACATTATATATGAGTAAACAATGAACTCGGTAGATCATTGAAGTATTCTGGTATTAAACATCAACGGAGGTGTTTGGTCTGATTTCTTGTATGTGCCCACGAGGGTACAAAAAAGCTTAATGATGCGTATTTTATACAAACAAGAGTTTTCGAATGCATTTACGTGTGTAACAACTTTATTACATCATACTATAGAAGAAACAAATAATTTCCAGAACTGAACTTTTCTCTGTATCTTGTTGTAGAGTCCAAACAAAGACTCATTTGTGTGTCGTGAATACAAGCACGAGTAGCAAGTCGCTCCAGAAATACCAGAAAATATCAGTAAATAGCAGCACATGTCAATGGCGTTGGTAGCTAAGTGTTAAATCTCCACCTGTCTTCAATGGGGCTCATAAAAAATTAACCTTCCATTTATTAGTGTCGCTTTGGTGTAAAGTGAGTTCACGACGATGGGACGCACACTTCTCAGAACTTATCGTGTAACTCTCCTTTCAGTGTTGCTATTGGATAGTCAGAAAACTACACTGAAGAGCCAAAGGAACTCGTTCACCTTCCTAATATCGAGTAGGGCCCCCGCGAGCACGCAGAAGTGCCGCAGCACGACGTGGCATGGACTCGACTAACCCCTGAAGTAGTGCTGGAGGGAATAGACACCATGAAGCCTGCAGGGCTGTCCATAAATCCGTAAGAGTAGGACGGAGTGGAGATCTCTTCTGAACAGCACGTTGAAAGGCATCCCACATATGCTCAATAATGTTCGTGTCTGGGGAGTTTGGTGGCCAGCGGGAGTGTTTAAACACAGAAGAGTGTTCCTGGAGCTACTCTGTAGGAATTCTGGACGTCTGGGATGTCGCATTGTCCTGCTGGAATTGCCCAAGTCCGTCGAAATGCGCAACGGATATGAATGGATGCAGGTGATCAGACAGGATGCTTACGTACGTGTCACCTATCAGAGTCGTATTTAGACGTATCAGGAGTCCCAAATCACTCCAGCTGCACACGTCCCACACAATTACAGAGCCTCCACCAGCTTGAACAGCCCCCTGTTGACAAGCAGTATCCATGGATTCGTGAGATTGTCCCCATACCCGTAGATGCCCATCCGCGCGATACAATTTGAAACGAGACTTGCCCGACCAGGCGACATGTTCCCAGTCGTCAACAGTCCTACGTCGGTGTTGAAGGGCCCAGGCGAGGCGTAAAGCTTCCTGTCGTGCAGTCATCAAGGGTACACGAGTAGACCAACTTCGAAAGCCCATATCGATGATACTTCGTTGAATAATTCGCACGCTGACACTTGATGATGGCCCAGCATTGAAATCTGCAGCAAATTACTGAAGGGTTGCACTTCTGTCTCGTTGAACGACTCTCTTCAGTCGTCGTTCGTCCCATTCTTGCAGGATCTTTTCCCGGCCGCAGCGATGTCGGAGAGTTGATGTTTTACCGGATTCCTGATATTCACCGTACACTCGTGAAATGGTTGTACGGAAAAATCCCTACTTCATCGCTACCTCGGAGATGATGTGTCCCGTCGCTCATGTGGCGACTATGAACCACGATCAAACTCACTTAAATCTTGATGACCTGTCGTTGTAGCAGCAGTAACCGATCTCACAACTTCTCCAGACAGTTGCTGTCTTATATAGGCGTTGCTGACCACAGCGCCGAATTGTGTCTGTTTACATATCTCTGCATCTGAAGACGCATGCCTATACCAGTTTCTTCAGTGTATAATACAGTCGCACGATACATTAGAGAACGTGAATCATACAGCACAGATGAGAAAAGGTGGTGAAGATTCTTCGATTTTAAACCCTGTTTTCGTGGACTCTCTGCTCTTTAGGAGCCTTTTAATATTCGGAACGATTGTGTTTCTATTGCAGATAACAGTCTTCTTTAATCGCCCTACGATACGTATCAGTAAATTTATTTATTCCAGTTACTGTATTTAGCAGACTAGGTTTCCCACGAGCTCTGCATGCTGCCATGGCGCTAAGTACAGCAACCGCAGACTTTACCATCAATTCGCGACTTGCACCATGAAGCACCGAATAAGAGGGAAGCGACAATTTTCCCCAGTTGGTGGCCTGCATGGTCTGACGTCACGGAAAATCTAAAAAAGCTATCACAGAATTACTGATCACTAGCAACAGGTTTTTACAGTAACAGAATACCATTGTACAGAAAAAACAAACAAACAGAAAAACCTTGAGCGACTAGAGATTTTTTTTTGGTCATCAGTCTACTGACTGGTTTGATGCAGCCCGCCACGAATTCCTTTCCTGTGCTAACCTCTTCATCTCAGAGTAGCACTTGCAACCTACGTCCTCAATTATTTGCTTGACGTATTCCAATCTCTGTCTTCCTCTACAGTTTTTGCCCTCTACAGCTCCCTCTAGTACCATGGAAGTCATTCCCTCATGTCTTAGCAGATGTCCTATCATCCTGTCCCTTCTCCTTATCAGTGTTTCCCAAATATTCCTATTCTGCGTAGAACCTCCTCATTCCTTACCTTATCAGTCCACCTAATTTTCAACATTCGTCTTTAGCACCACATCTCAAATGCTTCGATTCTCTTCTGTTCCGGTTTTCCTACAGTCCATGTTTCACTACCATACAATACTGTACTCCAGACGTACATCCTCAGAAATGTCTTCCTCAAATTAAGGCCGGTATTTGATATTAGTAGACTTCTCTTGGCCAGAAATGCCTTTTTTGCCATAGGGAGTCTGCTTTTGATGTCCTCCTTGCTCCGTCCGTCATTGGTTATTTTACGGCCTAGGTAGCAGAATTCCTTAACTTCATTGACTTCGTGACCATCAATGCTGATGTTAAGTTTCTCGCTGTTCTCATTTCTACTACTTCTCATTACCTTCGTCTTTCTCCGATTTACTCTCAAATCGTACCGTGTACTCATTAGACTGTTCATTCCGTTCAGCATATCATTTAATTCTTCTTCACTTTCACTCAGGATAGCAATGCCATCAGCGAATCCTTGTCTTCCTTGCACTTCACTTCACTGACCCCTACTATATCTAGATTGAGCCTTTGCATTTCCCTTTACAGATTTTCTCGTTTCCCTACCACGTTCAAGCTTCTGACATTCCACGCCCCGACTCGTAGAACGTTATCCTTTCGTTGATTATTCAGTCTTTTTCTCATGGTAACCTCCCCCTTGGCAGTCCCCTCCCGGAGATCCGAATGGGGGACAATTCCGGAATCTTTTGCCATTTGAGAGATCATCATGACACTTCTTCTATTACAGGCCACATGTCCTGTGGATACACGTTACGTGTCTTTAATGCAGTGGTTTCCATTGCCTTCTGCATCCTCATGTCGTTGATCGTTGCTGATTCTTCCGCCTTTAGGTGCAATTTCCCAGCCATAGGACAAGAGAGTGCCCTGAACCTCTATTCGCTCCGCCGCCCTCTTTGACAAGGCCGTTGGCAGAATGAGGCTGACTTCTTATGCCGGAAGTCTTCGGCCACCAATGCTGATTCTTTATAAAAATTTAGGCAGTGGTGGGGATCGAACCCGGGACCGAAGACGTTTTGATTATGAATCAAAGGCGCTACCCCTTTTTTTTAAATCTCATTTTTGTTCGCTTTTGTTCGTTGCATCTGCTCGGGGCGGACGTCGTAAGACGTCCAGTGAAGTTCGTTGTTGATCGATTAACTCAGTTTTTTTGTTACAGAGGGCACGTAACCCTCTGATCGAACACGCTGAGCTACCGTGCCGGCACCCCTAGACCACGGGTGATCTAGAGATAGGACTTTCATATTCACAGGACATGTACATTAGTATATTCTGCAGAAACGATTAGTGTTTCAGTCACCTCTGTCCAGCATGTGTCCTGTTGCCTAGCAGCCACACGGTCTGCCATGGGCCCTGATAATTTGTTCCATGTGTGTGGAATCAACGCGCACAGGACGCGGGTGGCATCCTGTTGTATAGCCATCCATGCTGCATTTGCCTGGTTGGATGGGGTCACAGCACTGCACCCATTTTACACCATATCCCACACTTTTGCGATTGGCGACAAATCTGGTAATCTGGCGGGACAGGGCACAAGGCTGACATTTTGTGACATCAACAAGGCACGTGACTTGTCGAAAAATGGCGTCTGGGGTCTTGTACAGAAAGGGCGTAGCTACGGATCGCACGATGTCAGTCACGTAGTTCACACAGGTCACAGTGGCCTGGAACGCAGCAGATGTGACTTGTGGTTGTACCCAATAGCACGCTACACCATAAGGACTTAAGTTGGGGCTGTATGTCTTGGGCCAATGCAGTCATTGTGATGCTATGCCCCCTACCTGCGGCGAACCAAAGTGCGGCCGTCATTTTCAAACAAACAGAACCTGGATTCGTCCGGCAACACGTACCTTATAGTATCCCGGTCCCCAGTGATGTCGTTCCATACACCATTGCCATCTGGCATGTTTTACACATTCGTCAAAAGTAGGCGGAGAAGTGGACGACCGGCATGTAACCCACGCGGTACTAAGCGGCAACCAACTGCCACGAAGTGTTACGCTGTTCCACTGTTGCGCCAGAGCCGAGGAGGTTGCAGATCTGTCCTGAAATGGCATTCGGATGAGGTGTCGGTCTTCTCGGGGGTGATGTGGATGGTGCAACCTGCCCCAAGTCTTCGTGTTCTTAGGCCATCCGTGCACCATTCTGCATACACCTGTTGCACTCCAGGATGAGGTAGGAGGTAGGAGACGAGAAACTGGCAGAAGTAAAGCTGTGAGGACGGGGCGTGAGTCGTGCTTGGGTAGCTCAGTTGGTAGAGCACTTGCCCGCGAAAGGCAAAGGTTCCGAGGTCGAGTCTCGGTCCGGCACACAGTTTTAATCTGCCAGGAAGTTTCACCTGTTGCATTGACGAAACACTTCTTCCCACACGTACAGCAATTTTTCGGATGGATGTATCATATTCTCTCATGCCAAGAATGCGTTCTCTTTCAAACTTACTGATTTGAAGGTACGGTTCGCGCATACGTCTGCGGGGCATCCTGCATGTCTGCTCGAGTCACACTGGTCCTTATACCGACAACGAGAACCACAGGCTCCTTTTACTGGGAGATGGTATTGCGCCACGATATCGATGTTGACCTTGAACCTGCGCGCCGACATGGTTGAATGCTAATTATTTCTGCGGAACATACTTATGTAGATGACCTGTGAATAGACCGTCCTATCTCTAGTCAATGAAGGCACTCTGTTTTTCTTGCATTTGAGTGTACAAAGAACGTAAAAGCAAACACTGAAAATAATGTTTTATACTGTGGTTTTTGCATAACTATGCCCAATGTCAATACAATACAGTATCTCAATTACATATCAGTTAACTTCCATAACATCCTTCCTCATTTCGTGTCTGATTGTCATCACTTTTTCACTAGGCAATTGATGTTTTGATGTCGTGATTAGTAAGCAGGTGCTTAAGCGATACTGTGATTCTCTTGAAAAATGACACACGACTATAATCACATGTATTTTAGTATTTTGATGTAAAATTATCGGGATATCTACGGGGTATTTCAAACAGTTATTAATCCGACTGGATCGAAGTGAACACACGTTTCACGGCTGGCACAGTCGGGCTGAAACTAGCGCGCGGTCACTTATTACGTGCCACTCTTAAAGCTCAGCTAATTGCAGTTATTATCGGGCAGCACAATGAGAGCTCCCTCCCATTGTTACGTAAGGTAATAAGTATCAACATTAAAATACTAATTAGCGAGGAAAGATAAGCGTGATAACTAATTATAAAGTGCTCATATCTCATTAACAAACTGAGATAGCATGCACGCTGCTATACTGAGGACAGATTGTGGCATAAAATGTTATCTTAATTAATAGCTACGTAAATGAAAGAATTCACGGGCTACCTGTAAAGAGCGATAAAGGTACGGGTTTGTATATCAATCACTGTTCCGTTTTTTAAAAATTACATTATCATTTATGGTAATGCGTATTTCTATTATACTTGATTTCCTTTAGTCGTCAATGTGAGTGGCTTGAGGTAGCTTGAAACAGTTACGAAACGTGTAGTCTGGAATCCACGAAGTGGCGCAAATGTCATTTGAGTGGCACACCCTGGATAACACGTCGAAGTAACATCAGTTATCGTTGATTAAAAATTTAGTGGAGCTTAAATAATTTTTTCGTTCTGATACCAGTAAATAATAGTAATAATAACTGTTATCATTATTCATTTTATGGAGTACTCTTACAGTACATTCCGTATTCACTAAAGCCACGTGTTTCTACGTCGTCCTACAGCATCGCCCCTTCCTGCTGGTTTACTTCTTGACTGATCTGCCTCCACCCATTCCGTTAACAAGTTGTTTCCATTTTATGAATCCTTGCTCCAATGTTTCATTTATGCAGTACATAGCCAATTCTTGTCTTATAATGTTGATCAGCGAATGTACATACTTTAAGTTTCCTCACGAATTCCATTTCCGCTGACTATATTGTTCTTTTCTCTTTCTTTGTTAATAAACGTGATTCGCAATTAAGGTGAGCCATAATTCTGTAAAATTTTAGCTTTGTAACCTTTCTTGTTTCCCACCCACTGTTTTGTGTGTTGTGCCACATACCATTTTAGACTTATTTAATTTATTACTGGCATCGTTTTCACATTCCTAACTAATATCGCAGCCTACAATCCGTTTTATTGGCTGTTCACTTAGTACTGTTATAGAGTGAACTGTAAGCTTCCCATTAAAGGGCATTACTTGAGATTTTCACAAATTATTTTATATTACTACTAGTGTCTGGTATCAAAAGTATCCATATCTTAATATTTATGGTATAGCTACAGACGAAACATGGCAACAGAAGTTCTTACTTTTAAAAATGTATTTTATTAATAATTTAGAAGTCAGTCAGATTAAAGTATTTACAAATAATTTGTAAATATCTTTCTTTGAACGTCCATATTCACACTACAAATGTATTACTTCTCTGCAGCCCCGTATCAATTCTCCTGATCAAACAGAAGTCTATATACTACACTGTAGCATCAATCAAAATACACAAGGCATTCATATTAAGAGAAAATACGGCCATTTTTCGACAGGAATGGCACTCGTACGTATCAAAGATGTGGAAATACAGGGTGTAACAAATATAAGCGCAGATATTTTTATATTGTTGCCTTAATAGGTACACATCAGTGTGTTCATTGTTTTTTTCTCCGCATCTAACATACTTCCCACAAACACGTTACAATTTACTACCTGATATTTTCTGCATGCGCTTAACTGCATCACTAAGTGGACTATTCCTGCCAATATGGGCTAACCTTTTTGCGTACATGTGTTCAACACTTCAAGACCTGACCTGCTGCCCAGGAGTGTGTGTGTTTGAAGTTTACGGGCGCTAAACTGCTGCCCAGGAGAGAATAGCGTTAATAGCTTGTTCTTGGCACACGCCCTTGGAGGTACTAACCAACCTGAAAACATACTACCTCTAATAGTTATAATTATTAGTCTGAAAAGGAAGTAAATACTGATATAATGTTGCTCAGTATGCTGTTGTCAGTCACCAATAAAAATATCTGCACTCATGCTCATTACACTCTGTGATACACCCTGTTAAACCCGCAGGACAGGGCAGCTGGTTTAAGTTGTGGAAAGGGGACAAAATAAGCGGCTGTTAGTTACACTCGAACATACAACCTTTTATTTGATAAAAAATTATCAAAACCAAGAACTAAAAAAAAACAGCTTTAGTTTTGGAACTTAATTAGCAGCTGAATGAGCCGTATAATATCATGCCTTAAGGGCAAGACCACTTTAATTTAAAAACGGCTCAAAGCCAATAACTTAAAGCTCAACCAAATCAGAAATTTAAAAGGCAAAGCCTTTTCTTAAAACAGTTTCTTAATTAGGCTGAAGGCCCAAAGAACCTGACACTTTAACAGCAAACAACATAAATTCGAAATCTTCTGAAGGCCCAGCACTTAAGACTCAATAACACTAATTTTAAAAATGCCAAAGACTTTATATAAGACAGTTCTTAATTTAGGCTGAAGACCCAAAGCATCTGACCCCTTAAGGCCAAAACAGCCTTAATCTAAAACTCGGCTAGAAGCTATACAAGTACAAACAAGAACTAACAAGAAAATGCAGGACGCCCAAGGGCGCTCAGAAGTTCCAAGAGTCAGCCTGGAATTCAAAGAGTAACGCTGGCTTAGGTGAGACAGACAGTCGGTCCAACCATTGTCGATCCAACGACAACCCAACCGACAGACAGTCAACAGGCCCACCGACAAGCTAACCTCTGCGTCACCCGACCAGCACACAACAAGGAGTTCAATGGAACAACGTAGAAGGTATTGGCGCCCACAACCAATTATACATTGAGCTGTCAAACTACACACTGTGTTGGACAGCGACAACACGATGAAGAAAATACACTGCCTGAATTTACGTCAAAAGCCAGGGCAGGTAACCGGAACGTTAACGGCCACAAGGAAGAAGATTCTGTTGGTGCACTTCAATTCAAATAAACAAGTACAGTTAAACTCCACCAGAGGGTGGCTAAAATTTGCCAAACACACGTTGTTGCTCACAGGAATATCCCAACAGCCGACAACGGATTCGAAACGACACAATGTGAACAGTCGTGACTTGCTGATAGATTAAGTCAAAACTCAACTTTCATGTCCAGGATCGGTGAGCCACGAACCTCGTAGCAATGGGAACAGCACCACACACTCCGACACCGTATAGAGGCCGCCAGCGGGCCCGGCCAAACTACGTGCCGCGGAGATTTCCTCACCGCTCCACGCCAACCGACTGCCCGCACACAGCCCAGCCGGAAACTATAAGCGCCAAGCCAAAGACAGTCCAAGGTGCGAATATCGATACACACCGCTGCCGTCACCCACGGAAAGAGAGGATAACAGCATAATCGCGATAACCGCGGGAGACTAAACACAGATTAGCAACCAAGGTTTAATCCAGTGCGTCGCATGAGCCAGCCATGGCTCACTCTGCAGAATTGGAATGAGGTGATTCCAAAGGATTGATGAAATGTTTCACTCATTAACAACTGTGAAAGTTAGTTAATGAAGTTTTTGCATTGTAGACTACCTTTACTTGTGCCATTTAAAGACGATTCTGAGCCAAGTTTTCTTTCTCGATGATAAGTACATTTGGCTTTCATTTATTTTCGTTCAAGTAATGGAAAACCGAGACAAAATGCTGATACATTCATTAATAGCGTTTATTTGGCAAACAAATACCGAAATGAATTTTAAGAGTTGCCAAATTGGGCAGGTCTGGAAAGAAATCTCGATGTCCACACATCAGCAGCCATCGACAGCGGATATCACAGACACTAGACCCGTCTGACGTTCGCCATTCTTTGTAAATCGCTTAGTTCACTTTTAACAAAGAACGACTTGTTTGGGCAGTCAAATGCAGATTCCATCAACAGTGGAAGTAATCAGGGCAGACGGACACTCACGGATTAAGGCATAAGCGTCGCGAGTGTCTCTCCCAAAAATATCAACTATCTTATTCAGGCTCCACCATTCAGAGGCATGATCGTCTTTTTGTATGCGACACATAAGTGCGCCATGGGGTATAAAACTTTTCAGAATGTACAGTGGCCAAAATATTACGAACCGCTTCAGTATACGAAATGACTGAAGGGGGGCCAGCCGAAGTGGCCGTGCTATTCTAGGCGCTACAGTCTGGAACCGCGCGACCGCTACGGTCGCAGGTTCGAATCCTGCTTCGGGCATGGATGTGTGTGATGTCCTTACGTTAGTTAGGTTTAAGTAGTTCTAAGTTCTAGGGAACAGATGACCTCAGATGTTAAGTCCCATAGTGCTCAGAGCCATTTTTTTTTTTTTTTTTTGACGGAAGGGGTTGGTATACAGCTGCGGAACTTACAGAATCAATAAACCGACATTCCTCGCAGCGCCCCACTGGCGCGGAACGATGTCACTTGGCACATTACGCGAAAGGGCCGCAACACAGAAACGAGAGAAATGATAGGTAATATGGAAGTTTACCCACATTCATTCTTCTCATATCCCATTCGCAAATCAAACAGTGAAGGGGGGGGGGGGGGGGGGAACAGTTAGAGTTACCAGAAGTAGATTGGTTTTAAACAGAATTACAATACACCATATTAGTCCCCACTCTTTTGGCTACAAAACACTATTTTTAAACGTAACCCCCGTTTAGCGCGACGGCCTTACGCCACCTTAGTGGGAGGGCATCCTATGCCTCCATAGTACCACTCTCTGGCCGACATTTTATCAAACATCTTCCTGCATCAATAACTTCCCTAGGGTCTACGTACTGCTTTCCGAAGGAGTAAATTCTTCATTGGGCTACACAGATGGAAGGTGTGAGATCCGAGCTGTAGGGTGAATGAGGAAGAACAGTCCAGTGAAGTTATGTGAGCTCGTCATGGGTGCGCAGGCTTGAGTGAAGCTGTGCAGGAGGAGTTCGATGTCCGTAGATTCCAACAATGCAGGAGTCACAGCTGTGTGCGGCCGGACGGCATGCGCGAGATCGTACAGGTTTGCATTACCTTGTTACGACTCACCGTGCTTTTGTTCACTGCCGGGTCTTCGGAGACATCCGCAGGCGCCTACGAACATTGACTATGGTCTGGTTTTCCTTCAAAAGGAACTCAATGATAGCTCTCTGCGTCTAACACACTTCCGCCACAGACGCCATTTTTTAGGTAATGTGTGGCGCTGTCACCCATCGGAACTTCATGAAACTGTAGGAACTGAAGCAGGTGTATTCCACGATGTTCCGCAATAAATTTCGCATTTCTTCAACCGCCAATGGCTGTGAAAAACAAAGTCTTACATTACTTATTAAACGGCCCTCGTAGATGCGGACACCACATCGAAAATATCAAGGTGTCTTTAGCCCTCGGTGCGGCCAGCTACACTACTGAGAGAAGTCACTGGGAATACAGTGCAGTCCGTGGTCGATACCCAAAACTCGGTTACTGATGACAGCCTCAGGGTCTCCGCTTTACTGGATCCTCTTTCCGTTCTGTTAGAAAGCTTTTATATGTGTGACAAATAGAATACTCTCGCAGGGATACGTATTGCTCACCGCCCCTAAATGGTGGCTTCGCCATTGAATTCTACAATGATCCGGAAAACCCGCGCGAGGATGTGGAGCTAACAGAAACGGAAATCAGTGCCACTACTACTTGAAATCAGCCAGTAATGAGCACGCCAGTAAATTCTGCTCCATGTAAGTGCCGGAGTTGCAGTCCCTACTTTTAAGACGGAGATATTTTTCTTTCATTGTTTTCGCTAACTTTTCTCCTGACCGCCCCCGTTTCGTCACATTCACTAAACAAAAAATGGCTCTAAGCACTATGGGACTTAAAATCTGAGGTCATCAGTCCCCTAGACTTAGAACTACTCAAACCTAACTAACCTAAGGACATCACACACGTCCATGTCCGAGGCAGGATTCGAACCTGCGACCGTAGCAGTCGCCCAGTTTCGGATTGAAGTGCCTAGGGCGACCGGAGTGGCCGAGCGGTTTTAGGCGCTTCAGTCTGGAAGCGCGCGACCGCTACGGTCGCAGATCGAATCCTGCCTCGGGTATGGATGTGTGTGATGTCCTTAGGTTAGTTAGGTTTAAGTAGTTCTAAGTTCTAGGGGATTGATGACCTCTAATGTTAAGTCCCATAGTGCTCAGAGCCATTTGAACCGCAAGTCTTTTCTTCGATAATGTTAACTTTTAACGGTGTTAGAGGCAGTAATTTCGAGCATTTTGTGCAACATATTTGATATGAAAAGAAAAAACGAGTTCTTAAAAAATAATTTCGGTTTCCTTTTTCACCGTTGTCTTACCTCATCTGCTGCGCTTGTTAGATCAGAAGTTCATTCATGTTCTCAAAAGCCTGCCACTCCCAGTTAAAATCAACTCCTCAATCAATAGCTGTGAATCCGGTTTAAAAACTCCCGAGGCGACGTAGATGACGCTGGGAGAAGTAACGTAATGAGAGACAGATGGTGCCGAAACCGTCGGGAAATACCACAGAAATGGATGACAAATGTTGAATACGTAATGTCGCTAGATGACCTACTGACGTACCTCGCTGCACACTCAACAGTTCAGCATGTCGATACTACCCTCGGTGCTAGGGGGCTGCCTCTGCTAGGTTACTCTGTTTCCGTTCTTGGATTATCCGATGTGATCCGCTAGCGCTCATGGTTGTAGTAACACAAGACTACGATGAATCTGTTGACACTTAACGAGCTTGCAGACGTGCGTCTCTGTTATAGTGTTGCTAATTGCAATGCAGTTCTAGCAAGATGTATTTGACGAGTGGGTGAATGGATTACTGAGATATTCAACATTCGCATCCACGCAGACGATACAAATTCCGAACACCGAATGTGGCCTGTTGTAAACGTAGAAACTGCAGAATTATTATCCTCGTTGTAGTTAAGCAAAAGTTTATTTCTTGTTTATTTCCTTTTGTATTTTTTTTCAGCTACCGGCATAACTCGGAAGCTTATATTCATTTACTTGTTAAGCAGTACGTTAGGTATCTGCTGTACTATTCTTTGCAATAAACGCCGCCTATAGGACTCGAACCCTAAGTACCATGTGCTAAAGTCGTGCACGTAGGCCCGGAGCCACACCAACGTAAATACCAGGATTGTGATGGCCAGAGAGGCCAACTGCGGCACGTATTGAGAGCTACGTCATCTGGTCACGCCACGTGTTCAAGACCTGTCATCCACTTTCGGCGTACTTCCCAAAATTTTCGGCCCCATGTGTCTTGTATTAATTTACTTATCTCAGCATTACCTACGGCGCTTCAGGGCTTTTTAAACTTTAATAAGAAATACCTTGTATAAAATAAGACACTTGATAGGCCAATCTGAAAAACGGGATAGTACTCCAGGGCTGGCACAACTTTCGAAAGAGGAACTAAGGGCTTTAATCTGGTTTCGCAGTAGCTCAAATTTGAATGCAGAGTACCAAAACGGAACAATGAACGTGATCGAATTGTAAGTAGTGCCTTGTAGGCTCGACTCGTGCAGGACAAATATTTGTAAAAATGGCTCAAATGGCTCTGAGCCCTATGCGACTTAACATCTTAACATCATCAGTCCCCTAGAACTTAGAACTACTTAAACCTAACCAACCTAAGGACGTCACGCACATCCATGCCCGAGGCAGGATTCGAACCTGCGACCGTAGCAGTCGCGCGGTTCCGGACTGAGCGTCTAGAACCGCTCGGCCACCGCGGCCGGCAAATATTTGTAACCTACACTGCTTGGAAACCTATTAATCGATGATTTGGTGTGGTGGAGAAAGTGAATTCCGACGATATCGTTTCCGCAACCGTATACCCCGTAGTAGCTGTGGAAACCTTACTGAAGGTAACAGCAATTGCGATGAGTAATGGTATGTCATAGTCCCTGAGTAGAATGCAAATTAAATGAATGCAGTACGTTTTTGTGAAGCAATTTAGGTATCCATATTCATAGCTGCCATTGCCGGTCGCAAGCCTGGGGCCTCATCTCATAAGTGATGAAGAAGGAGGAGTATCAACTTCGTAAAAAACCAGGGTCCTTCTGACTCCGAAAGGTAGCAACCTGTCATAGGGCCCCTTGACAAGGTAACGGCGAAGACTTCAACGGCATCTGCGGCGGAGAAGATGGACTTCGGAACGATGGCGGAAGAGGGAAACCCGTAAAGTTTATACTCCAGAGTAGCAGCTACAAAAGGCGTCTGACTCTATGTTAGGGGCGGCCTCATTTAAAAAGTGGAAGGCAACGGGAAACCACCACTGCTATTTTCCCAAGACAGCCTCATGGCTTTACTCAGTCTTAAATTAGATTCCGGAGTAAGTCCCCCAGTCGAATCTCCGGGGGGGACAGGGTTGAGATTAGCCTCGGAAAGTAATGATCGATCTAAACTATCCTTGCGAAACTTTAAAAGCATAGAAACCTGGAATGTGCGAGGTCTCTTGCAGACAGGAAAGCCTGCTATCTTGGAGAGAGAAATGGATTTTCATGAATTAGACATACTTGGATTCAACGAGACACACTGGAGAGGGGGTGGCCACTTCATGACTCAAGCAAAGAATACAGTATATTTTCCCGGATGTGAGGATATGAGTAGAACCTCTGTAACGCTGTCATGGGCTATGAGCCCGTATGCGACAGAATAATCTAAATTAAAATTAAAGCTACTCCGTGCATGCAAGAGCACTTGCCCGCGAAAAGCAAAGGTCCCAAGTTCGAGTCTTGGTCCGGCACACAATTTTAATCTGCCAGAGTGAAAATCTCTTTCTGGAATATCGACGTTATTCACGCTTATGCTCCCACAGCAGCTTCATAAGACATGGAAATAGATGAATTCTATGAGATGCTAGAAAATACTGTCGGAAAGATACCCAAAAAGAAAATATTAGTCATGCAAACATAGGCGAGACTGTAGATGATGGACACATAAGATCTGTGGTTGGACTTCACGGCTTGGGAGTGAGAAATGGCCGGCAGATGTGGCCGAGCGGTTCTAGGTGCTTCAGTCTGGAACTGCGCGACCGCTACTGTCGCAGGTTCGAATCCTGCCTCGGGTATGGATGTGTGTGATGTCCTTAGGTTAGTTAGGTTTAAGTAGTTCTAAGTCTAGGGGACTGATGACCTCAGATCTAAAGGCCCATAGTGCTCAGAGCCAGTGAGAAATGAACGTGAGGAGCGGCTACTAGAATTTTGCGTGAATAACAACTTATCTGTCTGTAATACCCTCTTTCAACATCACCCACGGCGTCGATACACATGGATTTCTCCAGGCGATAGGGTTAGAAATCAGACTGATTTCATTTTGGTGAGACAACGCTGGCGTACGTCGGTCCTACATTGCAAGACCTATCCCGGAGCAGACTGTGGCACTGACCATATCATGCTGTATATGAAAATGAAGATAAAACTGAAAGTGACCAAAAAGAAAAGAGTAAGGCAGATACGTCTGGCAGTAAAAACTGGCCTCAAAGAATATGGAGAAAGAATAAGACCCAGACTCCAAAAATTAACAGAAGAAGCAGTAGCTCCCCAAATATGGGACAAAATGAAAGAAATGATCATTTCATTTCTCCCAGAACAGGTTACTAAGACCCCTCAAGCGAAGAATCCCTGGATTTCGAACAATACTACTCATCGAAGAACGGAGCACACTAAAGAAACGTGCTATAGAAACCGCTCAAGATGAAGAAGCATACAAAGATAAGGCGCAGCTGCCGAATTGACAAGACAGAGTACCTCACCAGTATTTGTGATGACACAGAACAACATCGAAAACTAAATGAAACGCATGACCTATTCAAGAAGATCAACAGCATCATCAGAGATTTCAAACTTCACACGTGGATGGTAGAAGATATAGATGGCACTATTATTAGTGACAAGCAATTAACAATAGCTAAGTGGAAAGAACGTGAAACACTGTATTGCAAAGGAAAGAACATCGAAGAAGAGAACATTTGTATGGATTCAAATAAATAACCTGATATCTTGTAAAGTGAAATCGAAAATCCCATCAAGCATCTGAGAAACAACAAAGCCCCAGCTATAGATGGTATTTCCATATCCTGTAAAGTGAAATCGAAAATGCCATCAAGCATCTGAAAAACAACAAAGCCCCAGGTATAGATGTTATTTACAGAGAAATGCTGACTGCGATGGGAGTGGAAGGCATGCATGCTCTACATTTAATACGTAATAAGGTGTGGAAAACGGGTGAATGGCATAAAGACTGGACCACGTCTGTCCTAATTCCTCTGCACAAAAAAGGATCAGTTAGAGACTGCTAAAACTATAGGACGATAGCATTAATATCACATGCTAGTAGAGTCCTCCTGCATATAATAAATCAACGCCCAAAAATTTTTCTACAGTCTCAGATTTCCGCAGAACAAGCGGGTTTCCTGTCAGGTAAAGGTACTCGAGAGGCAGTCTTTAATTTAAGGCTTATAATTGAAAAATGTTATGGATTCTGTGTCACTTCCTACATTTTCTTCCTATATTACAAAAATGCCTTTGATTGTGTCATGTGAGACAAGTTGGGGCATGTGCTCAACGAGTCTGGGGTTCCAAAACACCTGGTATCCTTACTAAAAGGTCTTTATAATTGCCATACTGTAACCATAAAAGTAGATAGTGAATACTCGGAATTTTTCGATGAGACAAATGGCGTCAGACAAGGTTGCATACTGTCACCTCAGCTCTACAATATCTATGCAGAGTGTGTAATCAGGAAAACGCTGGATGGCTGGGACGGTGGGATTTCATTTGGCGGCAGGAAAATCAACAATTTACGCTTCGCAGATGATACTACACTCATAGCAGGATGTCTGTAAGAACTTGTTAATCTGTTCTCAAGAGTAAAAGATATTAGCCTAAACCTTGGTCTAGAGGTGAACATGAAAAAAACCAAACTGATGGTTATAAATCGCCAAGGCATCGATCAAAACCAACTTATGGGATGATTAAGAAATCTGAAGATACTGAGTGATTATGTATATCTAGACTCTCTGATCAATTGCAAAGGAAAGTTTGATAAAGAGATAAGACGAAGAATCATTCTTGGTCGAGCCGCAATGGTCAAACTCACTAAGATATGGCACAATCGGGCAATACCCAAGACAACGAAGATGCGCTTGGTAGAAGCATTGGTGTTTCCTGTATTCTTATACGGATACGAGACCTGGAATGTGAAAGGTAGTGATAAGAGCAGCGTTGATGCCTTCAAGTTGTGGTGTTGGCGGAGGATTCTACGTGTACCGAGGACGCAAAAAAGAACAAATTTTTCAATAATAGAAGAACTTAAAATCACAAGAAGGTAATCTTCTCGTGTCCGCCAAAGATACCTTCAGTTCCTTGGGCACATCTTGAGAAGTGTAAGTTGACTGTTTAGGTTTTTATATTGGTAACGCCACGTAGCGCTTTGTATGAAAATCACTGGCTGTGCTTTGTGCAGTCTGTGGCTAGTTTGTATTGTTGTCTGCCATTGTAATGTTGGGCAGCTGGATGTTAACAGCGCATAGCGTTGCGCAGTTGGAGGTGAGCCGCCAGCAGTGGTGGATGTGGGGAGAGAGATGGCGGAGTTTTGAAATTTGTAAGACTGGATGTCATGAACTGCTATGTATATTATGACTTTTCAACACTATTAAGGTAAATGCATTGTTTGTTCTCTATCAAAATCTTTCATTTGCTAACTATGCCTATCAGTAGTTAGTGCCTTCACTAGTTTGAATCTTTTATTTAGTTGGCAGTAGTGGCGCTCGCTGTATTGCAGTAGTTCGAGTAACGAAGATTTCTGTAAGTGATTTGTGAAAGGTATAGGTTAATGTTAGTCAGGGCTATTCTTTGTAGCGATTACTGAAAGTCAGATTGCGTTGCGCTAAAAGTATTGTGTGTCACTTTAGCGAATGTTTGAATACGTTCAGTTTTGCTCAGCTGTTTGAAAAGCAAATAATGTAAGAGGTTTATCAGCACAGTAATTCATAAATTTTTCTAAGGGGACGTTTCAGAAGGAAAGGGGATAATTTAGAGAAGACCATCGTGTAGGGGAAAATTGAGTGCAGAAGACCACGTGGAAGAGCAGCAAACAGATGGTTGGATCAAGCGAAGAAGATAACCAGCCTGCCGCTTCACGTCATATTAAGAAAGGCCGAAGATCGCTGTGGATGGAGACTTCTGTCTGAAGTTACAACTATTTAAGAATGAATGAGGAAATGAGGTCACAACACTCAGCAATAAGTACAACGACTAATGATGATGATTCATAGTTGTGGCGCACAAGGTCGGAGTCGCAGATAAAAGCATATATGGGAAGTAATAAATTAACAAATACCAAATTTAATATAAGCGTAATATAATGATCAAGAAAGACTACAACGTGAGGTACCCTTTATGAGCGATTACAATGTAATACGTCAAACATTTTGAGTGTACCATATTTAGATCGTCGCAGAAAGCGAAATTCGAGGTAATACTATACAGTTTCAGATCTTGATTTTCCAATTGAGAGAAGATAGTCATAAGTCACTTAAAACAACAGACGTTTGAGCTAGAATTAGATGCTGGCTATCATGTCCTCTGGTGAAATCGGGTGCCAGCGAATTGGTTAAGTTCATCGCAAGCGTTCGAATTAAAAATGAACTCAAGAAATTACCTCACTTTAAAGTCTTAAAGGGTAAGCACGCTCCAGAAGCGCAGATAAAATGTGACAGCATTAAGCGGACAGGACCTCACCAAATCCTGTGCTGCAGCACATAGAACGCTTCCATTTCGTTACACATAAGACAAGAGTGTAAAACACGACGAGCAATGTCTTAACACGCTCCATTACCCCATCCCTCCTTCATATCAGTGTTTCCCATATATTCCTTTATCCACCGATTCTGCGGAGAACCTCCTCATTCCTTACCAGATCAGTCCGCCTAATTTTCAACATTCTTCTGTAACACCACATCTCAAATGCTGCGATACTCTTCTTTTCCATTTTTTGCCCTATTCATGATTCACAGTCATACAAGTCTGTGCTCCAAATGTATATTCACAGAAATTTCTTCCTCAAATTAAGGACTGTGTTTGACACCAGTAGACTTCTCTTGACCACGAGGACAAAGCATGCCAGGATATCTAACTGAGAGGATAGATGTGCATAGACAAAGAAATCGTCTGTGTATAGATGGAAAATTTCAGCCTCTCGAAATTTAAGGACCTAGAGACGTATTCCCTACAGCTTAAAATTGGGACATTTGGATCAAGAGCAAATACTGAGAGAAACATTTAAACCGGTTACTGAATCTTCCGATTAACTTGCAGTGAAATTACAAAATGTCGACAAGGTTGCTGATTTCATTAAATGCCACAGCGATAATAGGATAGACATATTCAGTGTCAGTAATTAAAAAACCATACATTTTGGGCACGCAGCCTACAATTTTAAAAGGAAAAACAATACGGGTAGGTGATAGGGAATTTCGAAGTACACCTCATCTAATGACTATCATTTTCCTAAATCCAGCAAAATTTGTAAATTATTCGCCCAAAGATATGGACATATACAGTGAAATACTGCAAAAGACTGATGTACATAGGAAAGTGGGAAAGCAATGTAGTTAAAAACACAGAACCAATATAAAACGTACATTACATGCTTCATATAACATGAGTGATGGTATTGACATCCAGCATAAGAGAGTCAGCAATCGACCCCTGCAGTACATCTACTATGACGACCACGATAAGCTGATAGACTGCAACTGCTCATGGCATCAGCTGCTTCTAGTAATACTGCTCATTCGAAGGAGATTGTTTCAATAATTTTAGAGCTCAGAGAGAGAGGTGTTACTGAACAAGAATGGAAGCAGTTGTTTGACAACTGCACAGACCAGCATGCAAAACATGCCCTCGTAGGGATGTTATGCTTAAAGGTCTGGATGGCTTATGACAGGCTGATCTTGTGGATATGAGGGAGTTTACGGGTGTGAATCATAAATTCAAATAATTTTAATGGTCGTTGATACATACTCTAAATTCACCTTTGGCGCTACCTCTTCAAACAAAAATAAGGAGGGATGCTGCACAGGTGTTTGAGCATTTGTCGCAAACAGGGACGAATCGGTGTTCCGACAACCTTCAAACCGATCACAGTGGAGAGTTTTGCAATAGGTATTTCAAGACATTGATGTAGAAGTACGGAATACTTCGTTACTCAACATTCACCAACCTGAAGGTGAGTATCATGGTACGTCTGAACAGAACAATAAAAGATCAAATGTGGATACATTATAATATCTATGGTTCTTACAAATGGACAGTTGTCCTCCCAGAAATAATTGCACAGTATAATGAAACCAAACATATCACAATAAAAATAAGGGCAATCGATGTTCATATAAATGAACTCATTGATATGGTATACTATCGTAAAATGCTGGATTCATGTAAACAGAAATTAGTGTAGGTGATTTGGTATGTGTCTCAAACACAAGACAGCCGGCCGCGGTGGTCTAGCGGTTCTGGCGCTGCAGTCCGGAACCGCGGGACTGCTACGGTCGCAGGTTCGAATCCTGCCTCGGGCATGGGTGTGTGTGATGTCCTTAGGTTAGTTAGGTTTAAGTAGTTCTAAGTTCTAGGGGACTTATGGCCTAAGATGTTGAGTCCCATAGTGCTCAGAGCCAAACACAAGACAGCATTTGCGAATTCATACTTACCCACCCAACTGGTCGTGTGAGCTATTAACAAAGTGCAGAGAAAAAATCACAGACTTTACCTCTTGAAGGATAGCAGTAGCACTTAAATTTCACTATGCTTTTACACAGCGGAATTGTAGTAGAACTGAGGACTTCAGATGTTCCTTATAGAGCATGTCATAAGATGTCAAGGGAGTAAAGCACTACTTAAATGACTCGGTTTTCCTGCAACACATAACAGGTGTATCGATTCTGACGATTTGTTGCATAATGAGGTGCACAGAGCGCAACCAGCACAGTAGCATAACTTGCATGATTGGAGACATATTACTGAAGATGCTGGTATTCTCGACAACTTCCAGTTGAATTGCACATTCAGGGGTATAACTACTGTGGGCCTGGTACAAAGCTTCAAAACCCATCGGCTGGTGTTGATAAGGGGATCAACCTGCTTGATGAGGCGCGTTTGGAACACGGCATTGCATACCAAAAACATAATGATCTTCCATGACACCACATTGCAGATCGAATTTTGGCTGAGAAAGCCAAGGAAATATGTGCAAGAAAGGATATCAGCATAGGACAGCGCATTGCGGCATCTGGAATTGATAAAACCATGCATGGTAAAATTAAATTGAGTCTGGGTGTGAATTTTAAGCAAGTTATGAATGCCAGGTTTCTTTCAAATGGTTCAAATGGCTCTGAGCACTATGTGACTCAACTTCTGAGGTCGTCAGTCGCCTAGAACTTAGAACTAATCAAACCTAACAAACCTAAGAACATTACACACATCCATGCCCGAGGCAGGATTCGAACCTGCGACCGTAGCGGTCACGCGGCTCAAGACTGAAGCACCTTTAACCGCACGGCCACACCGGCCAGCAGATTTCTTTCAATGAAGAAGATGACAACGATCATAAGAAGAAGCCATCGCAGCGGTGTTTAAATAACTGTATCCTGACAGCAATGTATGTGGCTAAAAGCACTCTGAAGCATATAAAAGACCAAGTGGAATGATAACCTTCCTCATTCCTGCCCTCGATTGTCTCTCGGGGATGGGTTCACTGGTTGGTGGTGCTGTGACTATTTAAAGGTCAAGAACGCCCAGAACTTTTAGGAGCTGCTAGAGTAGGCTGTTCCAGCTAGTCGGCTCCGTCGTGAGCCGCGGAGCGCTCCCTGCTCCAGGGAGCCGTGTCGCTCGCTGTCACCATTCAAGTGGGCCGGCACGCCGGCAGGTGGCACGGTAGGCTGAGGCAGGCGGCAAGGCAAGCGTTTTGATGTGCCAGTTGCGTCTTACAAGATCGACAACCTCGTACTCTTAGCTGCTAAGACGTGGTGACGTGCTACACCAGGAAATACGATGTTCAGGAAATAAATAAGGAACAACTGTTTTACAAATTTATTGGGCCTCTTTAACTTGACATTTTATTTTCATTACAAGATCGGAAATATCTGGCGTCAAAGTGTTCGCAGCGTTAATGCGGAGGATGGCCTTTATTGTTGCATCCTGAAGAAACGATCGTTCCTTACTTTTTACTCTTTTCATTGCTGAGAAAAGCTGCTCACAACAATACGTAGATCCCATAATGCAGATGATCTGAGCGGCATCGTTGTGAAGCTTGGGAAATGTTTTTTGCTGTAATGAACGATATAATCGTGACAAATCCAATTCGTTGTAGTACCTCTCTTTCAACAAAGTTGAATTTTGCAAATCAATAATCTCCAACTGAAGTGACGATGACAAGTCATCGGGGGAAACTGAAAAAGGAGTGCTGAACACCGTAAGTTCCATTTCCAAACTAGTGAGATCTCGGAATCGTGTTTCAAACGACGTGATGAGCTGCTTTAACTTTGCTTGGTAATCGCCGAAAGTAGTACCTTCAGGTAGTTTTAAAGAAGCAAGACGATTGAAGAACGTTAAATGTCCATTACTCATCTGCCTCTCAAATAAACGTAACTTTTCCATGAACGCTTTGATCTGGTCGTGCATGTCAACGATTAGCTGCCCTTTGCCCTGCAATGACAGATTTAAATTATTCAGATGCATAGTTATGTCAGCTAGGAACGCCAGGTCTGATATCCATTTTATATCTTTCAGACAACGCATTTCTTCCCCTTTCATTTCGAGAAGAAGGGATATTTCCTCACGAATGGCAAAGAAAACATCAAGAACTTTTCCCCAACTCAGCCAACGAACTGTACTGTGGTAAGGTATATCCCCATATTCCGCTTCCATATCTTTCAGGAATCCTTTGAATTGGCGATGATTCATACCGTGACGCCGCACAAAATTCACACATTTCACGACATCTTTCATTAGGCCACCTAGCTCTACTGTTTCAGCACACAGTGCCTCTTGGCGAACAAAACAATGAAGGGTCAAAATGTCTTTCCCGAATTCTTCCCTGAGTTTATTTTTCAAACGAGAAGCAAAACCTTGGTGACGCCCGATCATTTGTGGTGCAGCGTCTGTCGCTACAGAATGGAGCTTATCCCACGGGAAATCCATATTGTCCACTGATTCACAAACAGCTTCAAAAATGTCACGTCCTGTTGCGGTGTAATCGAGTGGTACCACATCCAAGAGTTCTTTAGTTACTTGCAGCTCCATGTCGACACCACACACAAACACTGCCAGCTGAGCACAGTCCGATATGTCAGTGCTTTCGCCAAGCGCTAGCTAAAATGCAACAAAGCTCTCCGCTTTTTCCCTGAGCTGTGTCTCTAAAACCGCTGCCATATTCAAGATTTGACGAGACATTGTTTGCTTCGACAGGCAAACTCAGGCAAACCCCTTCAATTGCCTGCACCTCCCTTGGAAACAAACATTCTGCAACTGCTACCATGCACGATTTTACGAGTGGTCCCACCGAAAACGGCTTGTCACCGGTCGCAAAGACGTGAGCGATCCTGTAGCTTGCTCTAATTGCAGGTTCAATAGTGTTTTCTCCGCTCTCATTCACCTGAAAATTATAAACGCATTACAGAACACGAACTATGTGGCATGTTTCGATACCCTCCGTATTGCGCCTCCTGGTATGTCGTTCTTAAGCCTGGCTACCAATTCTCTGCGTGCAACGCCTTCTACCTGATCGTAGTGCGCTGCGTGAAGACGTGTATAATGTCGGTGTATATTTTACCTCCTTGCAGAATTAAATACTTTATGACATACAAGACACTGCGGACGACCATCCCTCTCAGTGAATAGAAAGGTATCCTCCAATAGAGGTACAGGGCTCCCGCGGCTAGTCATAGCTGTCATTAAACACGGATTATTACGTCAGTTGCGGCTGCATGAGGCCAGGGGGTAGTGAGTTCGCTTTCCCCCTCCACGCGGGCTCCGAGCTGCCGCAGTGAGCGCTCCGGAGCGCTCCAGCTCCCTGGAGCTTGGTTGGAACAGCTTGTGCTAGAGAGAGCAAGAAGACATAACCGGATGATGGAAACAGCAACCATCGGAAAATGACTATACCTCAAACCATACAAGAAGGGACTAGGTCTCTTCATCAATAAAAAAAAAAAGCCTATTAGCTATCCTACTGGGTGGAACACTAACAAATACAGGTCTGCTCAAACTGGTTACGGGAAAATTCAGTATTCCAAGATTCCACTGTGCTCTTATGGGATACGAAGACTATGTGAAAATCCAGAGAATGTGGAAATGTGAATTTAGATGTTGCTTGGGGACCCGGAACTCACTGAGTGGCGTATGTTGAGAAAAAAACAAATAATGTCTACCATTTTGGTTCATTCAGAGACCTGCAACCACCAGAAGCGTTACAGCGATATTTCACTGACAAAAACCATGTGTTCTGCTATTTTCATCGCTGCCAAGACTTTAATACTTACCTGTGTGGACATCTGTGCTTCATGTTCTCCTAACGTTTATGAAGGAACATGTATATAAGGAGGTGCACTAAGCACTCACTCGACAGTTGAGGTTCAGATGCTATGTTGTATACTCTGACATTAAAAAACGATCGTCTGTTACTTGTCACCGATTGTTTTAAGCAACAGAGAATGGAGTAAAGCGCTAACTGGGCTGGAGACATGTGACAGCATTCTAAATACGACAGAGGCTAACAATAAACTTCATCTGGAAAATAATAATAGAAAAGATATTGTGGTAATAGTACCTGGTGCGTACGATATTGATGATTTAAATGATGTTTTAAGGTAGCCTGGGAAAGGGATTTTGTTATGTGCAAACATCAATATAGTTCAATCTGAAAAATGCAACGACTGACTTTAACCAGAAAGATTCAATATCACAGTTACTGGGATTCAGAAAAGGACAGGTTTTGAAGAAGGATCCTAATAAATTTTGCAAATCAGATCAGGCAGTGGATATATTTCCTGTCAGCACAATCCGTGTCGAGTGTAACACTGCAACAAACTTCTATCTCAACAATAGATTGATTCATACAATTTATGGATTCTACCAACACTATATACCTCCCAGTAATAGTTCAGACATTGGACTATTTGGAACAGCACATTGTGGATGAAGGTAATAAATTTGTTGACCTTTGTGGTGAGGAAATCGTTGTGCAGCTACATCTACAGTTGGATCGGCAGTGGCCCCAGCTGCGTAGAGACCTGTTGACGACAGCGACCTTCAACTTGCTTGCAGCCATCAGATTCCCTTCCTCCACAGTTTACCAACGAAGATGTGATGGGTGTAAGGTATGAAACCACCACACACAAATCACAGCATGGCACTTTATAACAGAACGCCAAGATGATAACACATAAAATAAAACGAGTTTCTTAGATCAGTCGATCTGAAACCTCGCAATCACATTGTTTGACATAACTAACCCGGTGGAATTATGATGAGCGTATTACATGCCAGGAATATTTCACACATACACCTTATGCTTCCACCACATCTAACATCAACGATGAAATTAGGATTGTCATCTAACACCAGGACGCTTTAATCCTCCCATGCAAGAGTTTCATATACCTGGAGGGGGAATTTAAGAAAAAGGATGGTACTGCTGCAATGGGATCAAAGTTTTCAAGTAATGCTTTAGTGTTCCTATTTCACGAGATACAGTATCAACATAAAGGATTCGAGATTGATTGTACACATAATGTGGGTAAAACAGCAACTCTTAAAAGATATGTCTGTGCTTTTCCCTCGGATTTGAGCACTTTAGAAAATGCAGTACCGGTACGTGAGCCATGCTCCGGCTCGTGTTTGTGCCGTTGACAGGTTGGCGTCGTCTAATCGGATTGTGACCTCTCTTTTTCTTAGTGCGTACACTTGTGCCACTACGTTTCCTCGCTTTGTCTGTCTGTGAGTGGCAGCAGCGGTGTTTATCGATAGCGAGTGCTGTGTTACTATCTTTGGAGCGACCTCTAGTATTTCCGGGTCGTCGTGTGTCGGAGTTGAGTTGGGACGGAGCAGCAGTGATGTCCGACAGCGCCAGTACTCGCCGAGGAAGCTGGCGATACATGCACTGCCCGATGGAAGGATGTGGTCACGAGAGTGCACGACCACGTCAAGGTCCGGAGTTGAATGGATCGTTATATTCGAGTAGAGCAACTTTCATGTGTGTGTGCCCAACCGTCGAAGTGACCTCTTGCATAAAGCTGTGAGCTGGTGGTTCTATACTCCGACGTTTCCCTTGCCTGACTTGACTGGCAACGACCGATGGTTGGTCGTTCGGTCGGTCGTCTCAGTGGACGACGTGTATCTGGTCTTTCGACCGTTTCTGTGTTCTTAACTTTCATGTCTACGTGCAATTCGTCTTGTTGCTGTACAGCGACTGTTTTAGCATTGTTTGAGTTGGTTGTGGAATTATCTTTTCCGGTTCTATGTGCATGTAGTCAGATTTTGAATAGGCAGTTTGGTTTTAACCCTGTCTGCGTATTAGGATTTGGAGGAGAAAACTTGTGTAAGTAAATGCTTGTCATTTGACGATGTTAACTGTTATTCTATCATGGTACTGATTATCGCATCTTAGGTGGATTTTGCGAGTGTGCTGGTCGGCGCTTAAGCTGTCCCTAGTTTGAGTTGCCATCCTGTTAGGTGAGTATAACTCTTGGCTACCTGTCTCATCGCTTACGCAACTATAGGGACTTTTCTCAGGTCGATCCTTGGAGCACTGTCTGTGGCTCACTCCCTTCTTTATTTAGTCTGAACGTGTCAATTCTTTTAAAATAATATTTTGTTTAAATTATTCCTATTGCTTGTGGCCTTCAGCCGACAAATAATTTGAATTCTTCTTAATAACGCCTTCAGCTGTCAGTGTAGCTTGTGTTACCAGCCAATTTTTTTTTAAACTGATGGGTTTTAAAAAATTATTTCCTTAAATAAAGTGTACGTGTTTACTGTGCACCCAACGGTAACTAATTTGGCCCCATTCACACCTTTTTACTGCTTTCCCTAAGTCCCATGTTTCACTGGTAGCAGAGTGTGGTTACGATGCACGGACCTCTGGATTTTGGGCCCAGCACGCTTCCGCACAAGGGACGCCAGCTGAGCCGTGTGCGGCTCTCGTTGGTAGGTTGGCATCGTGTAGTGGCGTCTCGTTTCCTTCTTCTGTTTACTGGCGCCACTACGTTTGCTAGCATTGTCGGCCCGCGAGTGGTAGCAGCAGCGTTTATCGATATCTAGTACCTGTACTGTCTTTGGAAGGACGTGAAGTGTTTTCTGGGTGGGGTGCGTTGGGAGATCGTTTGGGACGGAGCAGCAGAGAGGACCGGCAGTGCGGAGACATCCTGGGACTGCTGGCGACACGCAGACGTTGCCAGATCGAGGGTCTGTAGTTGCGAGGGCCGCAACCTTGTTGTCCACCGGACCCAGCACGTTGAGTCGAGTGAACATTAACCCAGTAGTAACACCTCCATTTTGGTGATCACGCCATTTGTTCGTGCGTTGGCCGGCCATGGTGGCCAAGCGGTTAAAGGCGCTACAGTCTGGAACCGCGCGACCGCTACGGTCGCAGGTTCGAATCCTGCCTCGGGCATGGATGTGTGTGATGTCCTTAGGTTAGTTAGGTTTAATTAGTTCTAAGTTCTGGGCGACTGATGACCTTAGAAGTTAAGTCGCATAGTGCTCAGAGCCATTTGAACCATTTGTTCGTGCGTTGCTGCGCGAGGGTCGCCGTGAGACGAACAGCAGGAAGTGGAGCGTGTCGAGTTGGCAGAATCTATTAGCCGTCTTCTACTGCCTGTTATTAGTTTTTGAATTTTGCGTTTTTATTTTCTGAAGTGCAACCAAAGGTATTTTACTGCCTAGTGACCGCTAACGCCCCAGTTACCTGCCCTGGAGGTTAGCGTATTTTTGAAGGCAGTGTACTTTTCCTCGTCTTGCCGATGCTGTCTGGCATGACATGTAGTTCGAGAGCCCCCTTGAGTGCGGTGTGGATTATGGTTTCTTTTGTTTATCTTGGTTATAGTGCTTCCTTCTGCCTTTTGATGCTTTAAACACCGGATTCTGAAGACACGGTGTTGTCTGTCACTTCACCCTAGCTTGAATTATTCCATCGTTGTATTGATTATCATAGGTGGATTTGGTAAGAGGATTGATCGGCTTTTAAACTGTCCCTAGTTTGAGTTGCCACTCTGTTAGGTGGCTGCCTGTCTCACCGCTTAGGCAGCTGTAGGGACTTTTCTCAGGTCGATCCTTGGAACACTGTCTGTGGATCACTCCCTTCTTTATTTGGTCTGATTGTGTCAATTGTTTAAAATTAATATTTGTTTAAATCATTGCTTGTGGCCTTCAGCTGACAAGTAATTTGAATTCTTCTTAATAAGGCTTTCAGCTGTCAGTGTAGCTTGTGTTATAGTCAATTTTTTAAAATTCTTTTAAGAAAAATTTTGCTATTTTCAACGTGTAATTGTCTTCCTCACTTGTAATTCAGGCCTTCAGCCGCTAATTGTTCTGAAGTATTGTTGTGGCCTTCAGTCGACAATTAATTTTGAATTCGTTCATAACATGGCCTTCAGCCGTCTGTGTAGCTTGTGTCACAGTAAATTTTTTTAAATGATTGTTTTAAAAAATGTATTTCCTTAAATAAAGTGTACGTGTTTACTGTGCAACCAACGGTAACTGATTAGGCCCCATCCACACCTTTCCTGCTTTCCCTCCCACGTCTTAGTATGATTTGTAGATGAACTAGTAGACAGAACTGCTGGTGAGTAAAGGAGATTTACTGCATGTATACCTCTAAAACTGTTTATGGATTACTTTGAGTATATGCAGCGAATTATTATAAACTATACATGCTACTTATCCTAGTACGGAGTGCAACAGATAACAACTCATACATTCAAGGAGCTAATGAGGAGAATGAGATCTCCATGAATAAAATAATACGGAAAATGCCGCGCTTCACAGTATTTGACAAGTAGCGTTTAAAGCTTTTAACTGTTCTGAACGGTGGCGTATTTCTTCACAAATTTCCGTTCATGGGAGCTTTACGACTACCCTGTGCTACCGACAGCAAGCAGACAGGCGTGAACTCCTGTTCAATTGGAAATGCTCGGATTCATCATACTTGGGTTTCAGACCAACAGAAGAGAGAGTATAGCAATTTTTTTCAATATTTCAGGTTTAGTATTTAAACAGCATACTGACAGCAAATACAGAAGCAAAGCAAGCTCACTTTGCAGATCAGCTTTCACGAAATACTCAAATAGAAGACTTTTTTCCAGAGGTCAGAACTTTTCCGTTTAATTACGGCTCAATGTTGTTATAGGTTATACGGACTGCGTAAACCTGTGCATTGTGCGGAAGTCGTCTAAACGATTCCGAGAGACAGTATGATTTTTTCGGCCCTCAAAAGGACACAGTGCGTATTTTTTTTTTTAAATTTTTAATATTCTGTCCGAAAGCATTTCATTTGCATCCCTCGAGAAGACGAGTCTATTAGGTGCTTAATGAATATCGCACTTCCTGCCCCCTCCTCATACAGGCAGCTAGGGCGACATTCCAAAAATCGCCGTGAGCATTTGGCGCGGACTAAGACCAGTTTTCTTGTATGGTCCACTTCGTTTTCATTCTACGTTTACAAATGGGCTGAGGTCTAGTGCAGAAGGACGCCAGTCGAGAGAAGAAATCTCATTCTGTTCTACTAACCAACCCTGCAACATGGTCGACGTGTGCATTGCAGACTAAACCCGCATAAAACAGATGCATTCGTTAGCATGTAATTGTCGTGTTGATGGGACCATAACATACACGTAACAGGACTATGGCGGTCAAGTGGGCCATGTTACTCCAGGTTCACGGGAACAAGTTCAGCTTCTTATTGCCACAGGAACAGGGCTACTACGAGATGACTCGCGAATATACTGGGGATCCAAATGGAGACCATCAGGCCTATATACGGTCGTTGACTGCAATTCACTGTAGAAAACATTGATTCGTCGCAAAACGTTACATTCCGCACGTCACGGCAGATACTTCCGACAGCAAATGTTAATCGAAAGGGCCGATGATCATCACCTGCACACGTTTGTTCTGTAGTCCAGACTCCCGAAACATGCACCAAACGATGTCAACTGACCCAGAACATGCTATAGTTTTTCTCAGTTGCACCATGTTTAAAAATCGTTTTCACTGTGATGTGTTTACAAGTTCGTTATTCAAAGCGGGTGTTGCTAAAGGCTGACATCCAGTTTCTCAAGTAACACGATGTCGCGTTTTATACACCATTGCACAGCGTGGACAGGAATTCCATACCATGCCCAGGCTCCGAGGTCATCAAATACACTTCTTCTATCAGAACAGTGATACGGTCATGAATAATCTGTTGACGATGAAGCATGGCTCATGAATGAAGTGGCAAGACTGAAAGCGAGGTGACACAGGTATCAGATGTTGATCATGTTGTTCAAATGGGGCTTAACTTCTGAGGTCATCAGACCCTTAGAACTTTTTTTTTTTTTTGGTCATCAGTCTACTGACTGGTTTGATGCGGCCCGCCACGAATTCCTTTCCTGTGCTAACCTCTTCATCTCAGAGCAGCACTTGCAACCTACGTCCTCAATTATTTGCTTGACGTATTCCAATCTCTGTCTTCCTCTACAGTTTTTGCCCTCTACAGCTCCCTCTAGTACCATGGAAGTCATTCCCTCATGTCTTAGCAGATGTCCTATCATCCTGTCCCTTCTCCTTATCAGTGTTTTCCACTTATTCCTTTCCTCTCCGATTCTGCGTAGAACCTCCTCATTCCTTACCTTATCAGTCCACGTAATTTTCAACATTCGTCTATAGCACCACATCTCAAATGCTTCGATTCTCTTCTGTTCCGGTTTTCCCACAGTCCATGTTTCACTACCATACAATGCTGTACTCCAGACGTACATCCTCAGAAATTTCTTCCTCAAATTAAGGCCGGTATTTGATATTAGTAGACTTCTCTTGGCCAGAAATGCCTTTTTTGCCACAGCGAGTCTGCTTTTGATGTCCTCCTTGTTCCGTCCATCATTGGTTATTTTACTGCCTAGGTAGCAGAATTCCTTAACTTCATTGACTTCGTGACCATCAATCCTGATGTTAAGTTTCTCACTGCTCTCATTTCTACTACTTCTCATTACCTTCGTCTTTCTCCGATTTACTCTCAAACCATACTGTGTACTCATTAGACTGTTCATTCCGTTCAGCAGATCATTTAATTCTTCTTCACTTTCACTCAGGATAGCAATGTCATCAGCGAATCGTATCATTGATATCTTTTCACCTTGTATTTTAATTCCACTCCTGAACCTCTCTTTTATTTCCATCATTGCTCCCTCAATGTGCAGATTGAAGAGTAGGGACGAAAGGCTACAGCCTTGTCTTACACCCTTCTTAATACGAGCACTTCGTTCTTGATCGTCCACTCTTATTATTCCCTCTTGGTTGTTGTACATATTGTATATGACCCGTATCTCCCTGTAGCTTACCCCTACTTTTTTCAGAATCTCGAACAGCTTACACCATTTTATATTGTCGAACGCTTTTTCCAGGTCGACAAATCCTATGAAAGTGTCTTGATTTTCCTTTAGCCTTGCTTCCATTATTAGCAGTAACGTCAGAATTGCCTCTCTCGTCCCTTTACTTTTCCTAAAGCCATACTGATCGTCACCTAGCTCATTCTCAATTTTCTTTTCCATTCTTCTGTATATTATTCTTGTAAGCAGCTACGATACATGAGCTGTTAAGCTGATTGTGCGATAATTCTTACACTTGTCAGCTCTTGCCGTCTTCGGAATTGTGTGGATGATGCTTTTCCGAAAGTCAGATGGTATATCGCTAGACTCATATATTCTACACACCAACGTGAATAGTCGTTTTGTTGCCACTTCCCCCAATGATTTTCGAAATTCTGATGGAATGTTATCTATCCGTTCTGCCTTAATTGACTATTAGTCCTCCAAAGCTCTTTTAAATTCCGATTCTAATACTGGATCCCCTATCTCTTCTAAATTCCTTATTTTCCCGGAACATGTTTGTACTTCCTCCTTTCATCAACCAACTGAAGTATTTCTTCTGTTACCCATGGTTTCTTCGCAGCTACCTTCTTTGTACCTATGTTTCCCTTCCCACCTTCTGTTATGGCCCTTTCTAGAGATATCCATTACTCTTCAACTGTACTGCCTACTGCACTATTCCTTATTGCTGTATCTACAGCAATAGAGAACTTCAAACGTATCTCGTCATTCCTTAGTACTTCCGTATCCCACTTCTTTGCGTATTGATTCTTCCTGACTAATGTCTTGAACTTCAGCATACTCTCCATCACTACTATATTGTGATCTGAGTCTATATCTGCTCCTGCGTACGCCTTACAATCCAGTATCTGATTTCGGAATCTCTGTCTGACCATGATGTAATCTAATTGAAATCTTCCCGTATCTCCCAGCCTTTTCCAAGTATACCTACTCCTCTTGTGATTCTTGAACAGGGTATTCGCTATTACTAGCTGAAACTTGTTACAGAACTCAATTAGTCTTTCTCCTCTTTCATTCCTTGTCCCAAGCCCATATTCTCCTGTAACCTTTTCTTCTACTCCTTCCCCTACAACTGCATTCCAGTCGCCCATGACTATTAGATTTTCGTCCCCCTTTACATACTACATTACCCTTTCAATATCCTCATACACTTTCTCTATCTGTTCATCTTCAGCTTGCGACGTCGGCATGTATACGGTGTTGGTCTGCTGTCGATTCTGATTAGAACAACCCGGTCACTGAACTGTTTACAGTAACACACCCTCTGCCCTTCCTATTCATAACGAATCCTACACCTGTTATACCATTTTCTGCTGCTGTTGATATTACCCGATACTCATCTGACCAGAAATCCTTGTCTTCCTTCCACTTCACTTCACTGACCCCTACTATATCTAGATTGAGCCTTTGCATTTCCCTTTTCAGATTTTTTAGTTTCCCTACCACGTTCAAGCTTCTGACATTCCACGCCCCGACTCGTAGAATGTTATCCATTCGTAGATTATTCAATCTTTTTCTCATGGTAACCTCCCGCTTGGCAGTCCCCTCCCGGAGATCCGAATGGGGGACTATTCCGGAATCTTTTGCCAATGGAGAGATCATCATGACACTTCTTCAAATACAGGCCACATGTCCTGTGGATACACGTTACGTGTCTTTAATGCAGTGATTTCCATTGCCTTCTGCCATTGCTGATTCTTCCACCTTTAGGGGCAATTTCCCCCCCCAGGACAAGAGAGTGCCCTGAACCTCTATCCGCTCCTCCGCCCTCTTTTACTAGGCCGTTGGCAGAATGAGGCTGACTTCTTATGCCGGAAGGCTTCAGCCGCCAATGCTGATTATTTATCAAAATTTAGGCAGTGGCGGGGATCGAACCCGGGACCAAAGACGTTTTGATTATGAATCAGAGACGCTACCCCTAGACCACGGGTACCTTCCTAGAACTTAGAACTACTTACACCTAACTAACCTAAGGACATCACACACATCCGTGCCCGAGGCAGGATTCGAACTTGCGACGGTAGCGGTCGCGCGGTTCCATACTGTAGCGCCTAGGATCATGTTCTGTCGTGGCTATTATATAAGGAATGGTGCAATGAGACATCTACCTCGCCACGTTAGATTGTCAGTGAATGCAGTAGAACGCAGCCATCACATGTAAGCATAACGTCTAGCACGATACGTTACTCAAGAATGACGTTCCCACTGGGATAAGGTGATCCTACAAGCAATTGCCCTTAGAGGCTTAACTCACCAAGCCTTACTTTTTGAAAATGTATTGTGTACTTCATTAATTTCAAGTAGAGCGTTGACGCAAGAATTACAGTGATACTTTCTTCAATAATAACTTAGTTATATAATAATACAGACAAGAATAATAAGGAATGCAATTACAGATACTTAAAACACACATAACTTCGTAACATCACTCAGGCAGTCTGTTACCATTAACTAACTATGCACAGACGCATGAAGTGGAGGTATTCCGGTACGAGGAGAGATAACGGTCATGCTGACTACTCACGCAGTTGCATATAGTATATTCAAGATCTCTGTGGCACCTGATACCTTGGCAACACCTCTGATGCACTTGTGTGAGATACATTCAAGGTCATGTTGTAAGCTGATATCCATCATGTATCAAGATTAACCCCTCGTCTAATGTCACGCTAAGATGTTGGTTTAGTGCGTGACACAAAAATGGCGAGAAAGTGAATGACAACCATTCATTGTGAGGGTTCTGACTCCAAAATCAAGGACATCCATCCCCCTTCTCTACCTAGACCAATTAAAAGAAAGGATTTCTTTCCTCGTCGATTTTCTGGAGAACCTCCACATTCATTACCTTCATCGATCCACCAAATTTTAAACATTCTTCTGTAGCACCACATCTCAAATGCTTCGATTCTCTTCTTTTCCCATTTTCCCACAGTCTGTGTTTCACTACAATACAAAGATGCGCCCCAAACGTACATTTTCGGAAATTTCTTCTCCCACGTTAAGGCCCCTGTTTCATAGTACCGGACCTTTCTTGGCCACGAAAGCCCTTTTCACCAGTGCTAGTCCGCTTTTTATGTCCTCCTTGCTACGTCCATTTGCTGCCTACATAGCAGGATTCCTCAGCTTCATCTACTTCGTCATCACCAATCCTGATATTAAGCTTCGCGCTGTTCTCATTTCTGCTCCTCCTCATTATTTTCGTCTTTCTTTGATTTACACTCAATCCATATTTTGTACTCATTCGACCGTTCATTCTGTTGTGCGGATCCTGTAATTCTTCTTCACTTTCACTGACGATAGCAATGTCATCAGCGAATCTTATCATTGATACCCTTTCATCTTGAATTTTAATCCCACTCTTGAACATTTCTTTTGTTTCCGTCATTGCTTCATCGATGTACTGATTGAACAACAGAGGGGAAAGAGTACATACCTGTTTTACACCATTTTCAATCCGAACACTTCGTTCTTAATCTCCACTCTTATTGTTTCTTCTTGGCCCTATACATATTGCATATTACCCATCTTTCCCTGTAGCTTATCCCCATTTTTCTCAAAATGCTGAACATCTTGCACCATTTTAGACTGTCTAATGCTTTTCTAAGTCGACAATTCCGATTTTTTTCTTCAGTCTTCCTTCCAGTATCAATAGCAACTGCCTCGCTGGTGCCTTTACCTTTCCTAAAGCCATACTGATCGTCTCCTAGGACATCCTTAAATTTCTTATCCATTATTCTGTATTTTTTTTCTTGTAAGCAACTTAGATGTGTGAGGTGTTAAGCTGATTGTGCGATAAGTCTTGCACTTGTCTTCTCTTGCAGTCTTCGGAACAGTGTGGATGATATTTGTCCGAAAGTTAGATGGTACGAGGGTGAGTCAAATGAAAACATTAAATGTGTAACAACAAATCGAAATTTCGCGCCATTATCCTGTAAGTTGGTAAGCGTGCTACAAACAGCGTGCATAATGGCATAGTGCAGACGCACACATACCGTCGCAGTATCAGTATAAAGATGGGCGCCCCACTTGCGACTTGCACCAGGGAAGAACAGCGTTCTGTTATTCGGTTTTTGCATAGTGAAGGCGTGAAACCTATTGAATTCATCGACGAATGAAGGTTCAGTACGGTGACGCATGTTTGTCACAGCAGCAAGTCTACGAATGGAGTAGGAAGTTTGGAAATGGTGTGACTTCAGTCAAAGATGCTCCTCGTCCAGGTCATGCACACCGAGTTGTGACTCCACAGAACATTGCAGCAGTTGAAGCCATAGTGAAGGAAAACCACCGAGTGACACTGAATGACAGTGCAGCACATTTACAGATTAGTCATAGGTCAGCACACCACACTGTGCATGATGTGCTCCAGTTTCACAAAGTGTCTGCAAGATGCGTGCCTCGGCAGCTGACTGCTGAAATGAGAGAACGACGTCTTGATGCTTGTGAAGAACTTCGGCGCTTTAAACGAGAAGGTTGTAACCTCCCCACAAAATAAAATAAATAATATGAATAATATTCACGTTTAGTGTAACCTCAAAACAGAAAAATTCCTAAACCTCTCAACAGTAAAAAATTATAATTATGTCGTTCACATCCAGTGTAACGTGCCAAAAAAAAAAAAAAAAACAATTCAGTAACCTGGTGATAATACAATGTAACTAACCTCTCAATTAAATTGCCACTCACTTATAACTTTTCAATAATTGACTGTGAATTTAACCTGGTAAATTTTGGAAGCCAGCAGTGCTGCGTCATGGCCCTGAAGGGTCATTCTGAATAAAAAAAAGAAAAATTGTTACCTCAATGAAGTCGCCGGATAACGCATATATATCTGCTCTTAAAATAATGTTTTCTGGCACAGCCCTGTGCAACGCTGGCCGATCGATTTGTCATTTATGAAAGAAAGCAACTGATTTTTCTTTTGCAACAATCGGGATGATCATGGATGGGAGAAATTAGTATATTCTATAAATTGAAATGAATGGTTGTTAAAAGTTACTTTTTATGAGAAAGATTATTATTACGAGATTTTTAAAACATTTACATGGGACTTGAGATGACATTACTACATATGCGCGAGGCTGCTTTTTACCTTATACAATAATACTCAGGCTCCGGCATCGCTGCACCGCGATCGGCCCAGCCAACACGATACACCATACCAGACCAGAGCAGACTGCAGACTAGCAACAACTTACTGCTACAGCTACACAGTTCCTACTGCAGTCAACACTGCTCTCTGGTCAGAGATTCTCTTATACCTTGCATATCGCAGGCAGCGCATGAGCAATACATCGAAATTACATCTGCTCGGACCTCTTATATAACCCTCCACTGGGGGGGCGGCAAAAATTTGGCAGCGATGGTGAGTCAATTGGACTTGCCATGAGCAACAAATTTTTCTACAATCTACTTAACTAATTAAGTTTACAGTCACAGAGTATATACATATATATACGAGGGCAGTTCAATAAGTAATGCTACACATTTATTTTTCTGAAACAGGGGTTGTTTTATTCAGCATTGAAATACACCAGGTTATTCCCCAATCTTTTAGCTACACAACACTATTTTTCAACGTAATCTCCATTCAATGCTATGGCCTTACGCCACCTTGTAATGAGGGCCTGTATGCCTGCACAGTACCATTCCACTGGTCGATGTCGGAGCCAACGTCGTACTGCATCAATAACTTCTTCATCATCCGCGTAGTGCCTCCCACGGATTGCGTCCTTCATTGGGCCAAACATATGGAAATCCGACGGTGCGAGATCGGGGCTGTAGGGTGCATGAGGAAGAACAGTCCACTGAAGTTTTGTGAGCTCCTCTCGGGTGTGAAGACTTGTGTGAGGTCTTGCGTTGTCATGAAGAAGGAGAAGTTCGGGAACAAACCTTTGAATACCCCAACTGGTGAACAATTGTGACAGCACTACCAACAGAGATGTCAAGTTGAGCACTGAGTTGTTTGATGGTGATCCGTCGATCATCTCGAACGAGTGTGTTCGCACGCTCCGCCATTGCAGGAGTCACAGCTGTGCACGGCCGGCCCGCACGCGGGAGATCAGACAGTCTTGCTTGACCTTGCGGCGATGATGACACACGCTTTGCCCAACGACTCACCGTGCTTTTGTCCACTGCCAGATCACCGTAGACATTCTGTAAGCGCCTATGAATATCTGAGATGCCCTGGTTTTCGTCCAAAAGAAACTCGATCACTGCCCGTTGTTTGCAACGCACATCCGTTACAGACGCCATTTTAACAGCTCCGTACAGCGCTGCCACCTGTCGGAAGTCAATGAAACTATACGAGACGAAGCGGGAATGTTTGAAAATATTCCACAAGAAATTTCCGGTTTTTTCAACCAAAATTGGCCGAGAAAAAAAATGTGTTGAATTACTTATTGAACTGCCCTCGTATAACATGAAATGAAATAGAGTGCGCATGCACTGAGTACAGAACATATCAAGAAATGACAAAATGTATATGCAATGAGTACAAAACATATTAACAAATGACATAAAGTGCACACGCACTGTATATATTTTTTACCATTTTACCAGAACTAGGATAGGAAAGGGAAGGATTACATCAAGGTTGTAGCACAGTAGGTTGCACGTAGCTGCACTGAAAGTTCATATCTTTCTACAGAAGCACAACACCAAGTGAGACAATCTGAAGTTCTCTTCCCTGAAGTATTAATCAGTGTAGCCAAGACACTGAAATGTCGTATTAATATTCAATGTTATCATTTTGGTAGTACATTAGGTACACCAAACAGTGGGACTATAATAACATCTCCATCGTTCAAGGTGGTGGACAGCATGATGTGTCAACACCACATTCTTGTAGAATCCATACTCTTTCACCAACGTAGAATTAGTGCAAAAACCAAATATAGTGCTCCATGATCATGAGGATGGACAGGACAAACGGATATTGCAGTAATTTCTGGTAATTAGGTCAGAAGGTGAAGGACATTAAGTCTTATGCTAGTCATCATTGAGAATTACACTAGTCTATCAACCGATTTGAGTAATTGTTGGCCCTCATTGCCTAGTTACTAAATATTTCTGTACTATGTATGGAGTATTACAGAACATTATTCATAAGTCATCTGATGACAGTAAATATTGGCACTCATTGGCCAGTTACAAACCATTTTATATGCATTATTCAGAAGTGATCATTCAAAACAAGAGTTAATTAATGGCATAGCATTTACATAATTCATCTAATTACAGTAATCATTGGCATTCATTGGCCAGTTTCAAACCATTTTTATGCATAATTCGAGTGTAGCATCAAGCTACTGGTATTCATATATGATATCATGTGAGTGACATAAGACTAATTTGAAATATAAGAAACAGTGGCATTCATTGGCCAGTTATTGAACATATACGACATATTTAAAATAATTATTGGCACCCATTGGCCAGTTACAAAGTATTCATATATGATATCATGTGAGTGATATAAGACAAATTTAAAATATAAGAAACAGTGGCATTCATTGGCCAGTTACTAAACACATAGCAAGTATTGAATATTACAAAACATTTTTCATCTTTCAAGTGACATACGACATATTTATAATGTAACACACTGTAACTATTACTCAAGGTCTGTGGTTAGAAAGCATCATTCAGTATTACTCAGAACTCATCATTCAAGTGACATAGGACATATTTAAAATGTAACACACTGTAACTATTACTCAAGGTCTGTGGTCCAATAATACATAGATATAATAGATTCAATACTTCTGAGAAATTTGCATTATATTTAGAACTAGAAATATCTCTTAAACTAGTAGCATTATTTGGTTGTATACTGGTAACAGCTGGGACTGGTAATTTTTTTTTTTTTTTTAGTGGTAGCAATCCATTGCGTTGGAATCGATAATTAATTGCTGGGGCATGAAAATATTAAGGATTAGTAACGTCATTCGTCATGAGTCAGCTGTAGCAAGGTTATGAAACAAGCTGAGTATATGTGATCACATCCATGAATGACACACACAAATGGGTAAAAAAATGCAAGTACTAGAACAGGTTTAATGACTAACTGCTTATAACACATTAATTTCATGAATAGCTTCTCCTAGAAAAAATACAAAATGGATTATTGAGCTGAAAGAAGAAACGCATATTATGCTGAAAAGTAGTGAACTTCGAATTAACATGGAATGAAACGTGTACTAAATATGTATGTACTCTAGCTGTCCTTTCCAAAACATTCAGTCATTATACCATGCGACATAAGACATACTGTCAAAACGAACTGCAACAAATACTTAAATAACTACATAGCATTTCTTAACTAACAGTAAACATATAAACTTCGCCGGCCGCGGTGGTCTAGCGGTTCTGGCGCTGCAGTCCGGAACCGCGGGACTGCTACGGTCGCAGGTTCGAATCCTGCCTCGCGCATGGGTGTGTGTGATGTCCTTAGGTTGGTTAGGTTTAAGTAGTTCTAAGTTCTAGGAGACTTATGCCCTAAGATGTTGAGTGCCGTAGTGCTCAGAGCCATTTGAACCATATATAAACTTCGTCATTATCCTCATCTGCAAAGGAAAACTTCATTATTCATATTACCATGACTTCATTACTATCATCACTTGCAAAGAAAAACTTCATTATTCCTATTAGCATATTCTTCATATAATTATTCATCATCATTTATTATCATCTGCAAAAAAGACACTTCATTATTCATTATTCATATTATCATTTACTTCATACAGCTATTCGTAGTATAGAGTTTCTTATTTCTAGCATATTTCATCACTAAAACTAATATGTGTAGTTCTGTCTGACAGCCTGCATAAATCGCCTCGTATTCTGAAAGAAAAATGATTAGTTAAGACTGGTATCATACGATGTGAATAGTATATTCTTGTTAATGCTTGTTAATTCTGATCCATTTACTCTTCATGACATGGTATTGCATTTTCTTTCGTTCATTCCGAAGGTGAAATTCCCATTTCATAGTAATCCACTGTGGTTTGTTTAATTTATTTCTTTTAAACGTTATTGTGTTCTGAAAATGATGAATAAGGATTAATATCTTGCATTTAAATCATATACTCATTAAATAAAAACTTGTTTCTAGTGATATAATTAAGCATACAGCATAGAATGACAGAAAACGTATTGACAAAAACATAGACGGTTTTCAAGTGCAAAAAAAAAAAAAAATGTACACAGAGTATCTTAATGTAGTAGCAAAAAAAAAAAAATGTAAAATAGTCAAGACATCGAGATATCACAAGGAAAAATGTCAAAAAATGTCAAAGTCAACTGGTGTTTGTTACATCTTAAACATTTCATAGTGCATACAGACAAAACAGGAAAACAATCATACATACACGAAAAATGGAAAATGTGCACGGTCTGATATATAACAACAAGAAAAGCGACCTGCTAACCTCACCTTGCCGGGCACTTGCCAAGAAAAAATATGACAATCATCAGTAAGTGTTCATATTAATATAATTGCATAATTGGTCATATAAAAATCAGGAAATGGCATTACAGTGTGATAAATCATAAAGTATGTTCATTCAATAAAGGGTTTAATATTGGAGACATGGTGATTGCCCTTGCTTTTTCTGGTTCTCAAAGTTTCGACGTGTACTACATTGGGGTGAGGAATGCTGCGAATTCTATATGGACTTGCGTATAGAAGATCAAATTTACTGCATCTACTCTTTCCTCTGTTGGATAAATAGTGTGTACGTACTAATATCTTCTGTTCTATGTGGAAGTCACGGCGTGTGCAAACCTGTTTTTGCTGTCTACTTCGGCGCTCTGCGGCACGTTTGATGTTGTTGAGTGCAATGTCAATTATTTCATGGTGTCGTAGTCGACGAGAGGTAGGAAAGGATACTAATTCTTTAATTTTGTTGGGTGGTTCAACATTTTTCAGTATAACAGTCGGAGATAGCATAGTAGATTCATTTGGTATGGAGTTAATTACATCCTGGAATGAGAGTATGTGTGTGTCCCAATCAATATGTTTTTTATGGCAGGGTATTCTACATAGTTTACCAATTTCTTTCATTAGACGTTCACAAGGGTTCGAAGAAGCGTGGTACCTGGATATATAGATTGGAGAAATGTTTCTTGCTCGTAACATACGTGTCCATATCGCAGATCGAAACTGTGGTCCATTGTCGGAAATTACTTTCAATACATGCCCTACATGAAATAAAAAATGTTTTACAAATGCATTCGAAATCGATTTAGCAGTAGCTTTGCGTAACGGAGTGAAGGTTACAAATTTGGAAGTGAGTTCAACAGCGACAAAGATGTAACAAAAACCTCTATTAGATCTGGGAATCGGACCAAAAATGTCTACAGCGGCCATGTGTCTCAATTTAACAGGTACAATGGGATGTAACGGAGGAACATGTGAAGTCGTGTCTGATTTAGCTTTCTGGCAGGTTTTAAATGACGCTAAAACTCGTCGAATACGTTTCTCCATGTTGGCAAAATAACAGTTCTGTTTCAGTATAATAAAACATTTTCTGGCTCCGTAATGTGCGTAACTTAAATGAGTATACCAAATTAATTTGTTAACAAGCTCGTCAGGAATACATAATAACCAGTTGTTGCTGTCAGAGTGAGAGCGGCGAAACAGAATATTATTGCGTACAGTGTAATGGTTTCTGATGGTAACATTATTCCTATCTTGCCAAAGGTGTTTAATTTCTTTCCATACGTTGTTTTTACTCTGCTCTTGTGCTATATCTCGTAATGATGATGAAATGAAGTTTTCAAATGCGACTTGTCGAATGTACATGACGCTAAAATTTGCTTGGCAGAAGTTGGTTGCGATGTCATGCTGATTGTTGCTAAGAGAACGGGATAGTGCGTCTGGTTGCTGATGGTAACATTATTCCTATCTTGCCAAAGGTGTTTAATTTCTTTCCATACGTTGTCTTTACTCTGCTCTTGTGCTATACCTCGTAATGATGATGAAATGAAGTTTTCAAATGCGACTTGTTGAATATACATGACGCTAAAATTTGCTTGGCAGAAGTTGGTTGCGATGTCTTGCTGATTGTTGCTGAGAGAACGGGATAGTGCGTCTACTACAATATTTTGTGTACCGGGAATATGAACAATTGTAAAATTAAATTCCTGTAAATAAAGTTTCCATCTGCTTAACCTGTCATGTGTAAATTTTGCTGAAAGTAAAAACTGTATAGCTCTCTGATCTGTGTAAACGGTCGTATGTCTTCCATAAAGAAAATGCCTAAATCTCGTAAATGCCCATACAACACATAATGTTTCAAGTTCTGTAACAGAATAATTGCGTTCAGCAGGTGACAGAATTCGACTCGCAAAGGCGATATTTTTAATTACTGTATTACCGTCTTCTTCAATTTCCTGAAAAATGTGGACGCCTAAAGCTGTGTTAGAACTATAGGTGGCAATGGAGAAATTTCTAGTAAGATCTGGATGTGATAAAAGTGGTGCATTCAACAAACCTTGTTTCAGATTGACAAATTCAGACTATGTTTGGCTATCCCACGACCAAATAGTGTTTTTACCTGTCAATTGACATAATCTAGGGGTGTCTAAAGCAGAGTAATGAATAAATTTGCGGAAAAAGTTAAATAATCCCAGAAAGCTGCGTAATTATTTCTTCGTCGTAGGAACAGTAATGTCACGTAAAGCTTGAAGTTTTTCCGGGTCAGGCGCGATGCCTTCTGCTGAAATTACATGTCCAAGAAATTTTATAGAAGTTTTGCCAAAGTGCGATTTGCTAAGATTAACTGTGAGTCCTCGTGCACGAAAAGTTTGTAACAGTTGTTCAAGAATCAGATTGTGTTCAGACCAGTCAGCTTCTGCAATAAGAATGTCGTCTACATACGTTGTGATTCTGTCTTTAATGCAAAAGTGTGTATCGGATGTCGTCAAAACTAATAACATTTTCGTGAACAAGATTCTCTGTGTCAAAAGTATTGCTTGCGTTGCTGGAAGATGCAACCTGTACTGTATCTAGTCAAATTCTTTCTGACGTGCTATTATTTGCGGGAGCATGCTGTGGCATCTCGACTATTTGTATTGTTCTGTTATTACGTCCTGACGTATTACGTTCGGGATGATATCTACTGTCTGGTTCATTCATGATAATCTGTTGTTGCGGATGATTCTGCTGCTGGTAAGACCGACTGTTATTAAACGTACGCTGAAAATTGTGCTCATTACTTTTACGTCTGTCATAATAATCATTGCTATATGGCGCGTTGCGATAGGAATTGAAATGATGTGTCTTCTGTACGTAGTGCTTTCCTTATTGCTGTGCGTTGCTATTTGGTGTGGCCGACGCTATACGTGTAGGCGGCGAAACATTAAAGCTTGGTTGACCTTGCAGATTACATTGTTGGTTAGGTATGCTAACCGGCTGGTTTTGTTGCTGTTGTAGGGAAAAGCCTCTATTGTTACCAAAATGTGGTTCCTGTTGCTGATAATTTTGACGATACTGATAATTAAAATTTTGTTTGTTTTTAAAATTACTCTGATAGTTCTGGAGTGTCTAATGAAAATTGTCACTTTCGATAAAACTTGTCATACCGGGTTTTCTTCACTCATTCTTAATCCTAGATAGATCGATAGTTGAAGAGCTGTTTTGATAGATATAAAGGATAGTAGAAGAGAAGGCAGCAGTGCAGAAAACTAAAGATGAAATAGCACTACTACGGCTCGGGGCCCTGTGCATGCTACGGCACATATTCATCGAAGCGTAATGAATCCCCTGAGGTCTATTACGCGCTGCAAATAAATTTTAGTTTCTGCGTTACAGGCAATGCCGGTGAAAATTTAAAAGCAAGTTGTTGTATCCAATCCAATTCTAGTTTCTGCGTTACAGGCCAAGCTGATGAAAATACAAAAGCAAATTGTCGTATCCAGTCCAAAGCGTGAATCTGTGTTCTGCCATTATTAAGCACTTTAAATATCCTAACAGATAGAAAGTGTTTGTAATAAAAATTATCGTCTCTGTATGTCTGAGCAGGTTCAGGATTGCATGATAATCTATTTGTCTGTGACTGTTCGGAATGTAAGTCACGTACTCTTTGTAAATTACCTAAATTATACTGGCTGTGTGAGTATGACAAATGTTCGGAAAGTGGCGTATGCTGTGATGTGTTAAAGGCTGAAATATTTTCCATCTCCGTCAATTCGTGCTGTAAAGATGACAATTTTCTACGTAATGTATTATTAGACGAACCTATCTCACTGATCGTCTGCTGTAAATTTTTGAATTCGGGTGTTTGATTAAGCGAAACAGGTGACGTATCGTCTGATTTGGTGTCATTATTACTTTCGATAACGTCAATACGACTGGCCAATTCATCATATTTTTCAGTCAGTGCTTTTACGTGAGCGGCGTTTTTAGTGTCACAAGCATTAATTTGTTTTTGTATTTTACGTGTGGTTTTGTTCAATTTCTTAACGTCTGCTTTGATGGCATCGGGATTCTGTATTAGTTCCAACTTTTCAAGTCTGTTGGTCATTGTCTGAAAGTCTAATGTGTGTGCGTCTGTTTTTGTTTTAAAATCGGAGATTTCATCATACAATTCGGTGTAGCAATATTGTTGTCTACGTATGTTTTTGCTTTCGTAAACAATTTACGCTTATCTTCCTGTCTCTGTGCAGTAATTGTTTCCATGACTTGTCGTTTTACTTTATTCTGTTCCTGTATAAATTTACTGTAACGCGTTTCACTATTTTGTAGGTGGTGATTAAAACGTTCGTCAATTTGTCTGTTCTGTTGGTCAAATTTCGCGTCTACTTTCGCATCCAGCGTGCGTGAAAGTTCTGCTGACATTAATTTAAACTCGTCGCGTAACTGTGTTGCGTTTTCGGAACATTGTTTAGCGACTGCACTAATTTCATCTCTAAGTAATTTAGTTGTGGCTGCATGTATGTTACTTAATTCTTGTGCCACAGATCTAATTTCTTCACTCCTGCTCCTAGCACAAGCCTTAATTTCCTCACGTAATTGTTCTTTAGTATCATGACATTGCGCGGCAACTGCTGTAATCTGTTCACTAAGTTGTTTGAAATTGTTGTCTTGCTTATCGTTCGACTGTTTGAGACTTTCATTCAACTGTTTGGAATTGTTATCTAGTTTTTCATTAAGTTGTTTGTAATTGTTGTCTTGTTTTTCATTGTTTTCATTAATTTGTAGCAATAATGCCATAATTTGATCCAAGCCAAAATTAGCGACTGTTTTCTGTGAGCTGTGTGGTGGTGTGTCTGCATTTGTCACGTTTTGTGTAACCATTTCGTCATTCTCTGATTCACAAAAAGGTTTGCCCATCGGATGTACACTGTTTATCGCTAAATCGGAATCAAATAAATTTGACTTACTTTGAGTATATTGTTCACCTTCGTTAGAAACAATTATCTGTTCGTTACGTAAATTTTGCAAATCGGGTGTGTCAAACTGGACAGCGTTCATTGTAACGGAACGTGCCGCATCATCCATTGTTCCATTTACTGTGGACATAATTGAATTTGTTTGTTCATGATTAGGATAAAAATCATTACTAGTGATCGGCACGCACTAATTATCTTTAATTAGGGAATTATCGCTATTACACTGAGTGTCGCAAGTATTATCGGTCAAATTATTCGAGTCGGCTATTTCACTCATTGCACATCGCGATGTACTATTAACAGTTTTTCGCGGCATTTTTCACAAATCAAAATTAAGCACAAAATGAAACAAAGACGAAGCGAAATGGAACAAACACAATTACAACAAAGAGCAATAAATTGCCGATGATCTGTGAAAGAAAGAGTGACAAATTAGTGAATGCGTTGCACCAGATGCAAACTACATTTAAGTAAATAAGAGCAGATATATGACTACTTCTCAGAAATTCACAAATAAATACGATCCTGGCCGGTTGTCGCCAAGTGTAACCTCCCCACATAATAAAATAAATAGTATGAATAATATTCACGTTTAGTGTAACCTCAAAACAGAAAAATTCCTAAACCTCTCAACAGCAAAAAATTATAATTATGTCGTTCACATTCAGTGTAACGTCCCAACAAAAAAAAAAAAAAAAAAAAAAAAAAAAAAAAACAATTCAGTAACCTGGTGATAATACAACGTAACTAACCTCTCAATTAAATTGCCACTCACTTATAACTTTTCAATAATTGACTGTGAATTTAACCTGGTAAATTTTGGACGTCAGCAGTGCTGCGTCATGGCCCTGAAGGATCATTCTGAATAAAAAAGAGAAAAATTGTTACCTCGCCGGATAACGCATATATATCTGCTCTTAAAATAATGTTTTCTGGCACAGCCCTGTGCAATGCTAGCCGATCGATTTGTCATTTATGAAAGGAAGCAACTGATTTTTCTTTGGCAACAATCGGGATGATCATGGATGGGAGAAATTAGTAAATTCTTTAAATTGAAATGAATGGATGTTAAAAGTTACTTTTTATGAGAAAGATTATTATTACGAGATTTTTAAAACATTTACATGGGACTTGAGATGACATTACTACATATGCGCGAGGCTTTTTTTTACCTTATACAATAATACTCAGGCTCCGGCATCGCTGCACCGCGATCGGCCCAGCCAACACGATACACCATACCAGACCAGAGCAGACTGCAGACTAGCAACAACTTACTGCTACAGCTACACAGTTCCTACTGCAGTCAACACTGCTCTCTGGTCAGAGATTCTCTTATACCTTGCATATCACAGGCAGCGCATGAGCAATACATCGAAATTACATCTGCTCGGACTTCTTACAAGGTGATAGCTTCCGTTATTGAGGAAGATGATAAACGGGTATACATTGGACAAATATATTATACTAGAACTGACATGTGATTACATTTTCACGCAATTTGGGTGCACAGATCCTGAGAAATCAGTACCCAGAACAACCACCTCTGGCCGTAATAACGGCCTTGATACGCCTGGACATTGAGTCAAACAGAACTTGGATGGCGTGTACACGTACAGTTGCCCTTGCAGCTTCAACACGATACGACAGTTCATCAAGAGTAGTGACTGGCGTATTGTGACGAGCCAGTTGCTCGGACACCATTGACCGTACGTTTTCAATTGGTGAGAGATCTGGAGAATGTGCGGGCCAGGGCAGCAGTCGAACATTTTCTGTATCCAGAAAGACCCCTACAGGACCTGCAACATGCGGTCGTGCATTATCCTGCTGAAATGTAGGGTTTCACAGGGATCGAATGAAGGGTAGAGCCACGGGTCGTAACACATCTGAAATGTAACGTCCACTGTTCAAAGTGCCGTCAATGCGAACAAGACGTAGCCGAGACGTGTAACCAATGGCACCCCATACCATCACGCCGGGTGATACGCCAGTATGGCGATGACGAATACACGCTTCCAATGTGCGTTCACCGCGATGTCGCCAAAGACGGATGCTGTAAACAGAACCTGCATTCATCCAAAAAGTGACATTCTGCCATTCGTGCACCGAGGATCGTCGTTGAGTACACCATCGCAGGCGCTCCTGTCTATGATGTAGCGTCAAGGGTAATCGCAGCCATGGTCTCTGAGCTGATAGTCCATGCTGTTGCAAACGTAGTCGAACTGTTCGTGCAGATAGTTGTTGCCTTGCAAACGTCCCCATCTGTTGACTCAGGGATCTAGACGTGGCTGCAGTGTCCGTTACAGCCATGCGGATAAGATGCCTGTGATCTCGACTACTAGTGATACGAGGCATTTGGGATCCAGCACGGTGTTCCGTATTACCCTCCTGAACCCACAGATTCCATATCCTGATAACAGTCATTGGATCTCGTTCAACACGAGCAGCAATGTCGCGATACGTTGTTGTTGTTGTTGTTGTTGTGGTCTTCAGTCCTGAGACTGGTTTGATGCAGCTCTCCATGCTACTCTATCCTGTGCAAGCTTCTTCATCTCCCAGTACCTACTACAACCTACATCTTTCTCAATCTGCTTAGTGTATTCATCTCTTGGTCTCCCTCTACGATTTTTACCCTCCACGCTGCCCTCCAATACGAAATTGGTGATCCCTTGATGCCTCAGAACATGTCCTACTAACCGATCCCTTCTTCTGGTCAAGTTGTGCCACAAACGTCTCTTCTCCCCAATCCTATTCAATACTTCCTCATTAGTTATGTGATCTACCCATCTAATCTTCAGCATTCTTCTGTAGCACCACATTTCTAAAGCTTCTATTCTCTTCTTGTCCAAACAATTTATCGTCCATGTTTCACTTCCATACATGGCTACACTCCATACAAATATTTTCAGAAAAGACTTCCTGACACTTAAGTCTATACTCGATGTTAACAAATTTCTCTTCTTCACAAACGCTTTCCTTGCCATTGCCAGTCTACATTTTATATCCTCTCTACTTCGACCATCATCAGTTATTTTTCTCCCCAAATAGCAAAACCCCTTTACTACTTTAAGTGTCTCATTTCCTAATCTAATTCCCTCAGCATCACCCGACTTAATTCGACTACATTCCATTACCCTCGTTTTGCTTTTGTTGATGTTCATCTTATATACTCCTCTCAAGACACTGTCCATTCCATTCAACTGCTCTTCCAAGTCCTTTGCTGTCTCTGACAGAATTACAATGTGATCGGCGAACCTCAAAGTTTTTATTTCTTCTCCATGGATTTTAATACCTACTCCGAGTTTTTTTTTGTTTCCTTTACTGCTTGCTCAATATACGGATTGAATAACATCGGGAATAGCTACAACCCTGTCTTACTCCCTTTCCAACCACTGCTTCCCTTTCATGTCCCTCGACTCTTATAACTGCCATCTGGTTTCTGTACAAATTGTAAATAGCCTTTCGCTCCCTGTATTTTACCCCTGCCACCTTTTGAATTTGGAAGAGAGTATTCCAGTCAACATTGTCAGAAGCTTTCTCTAAGTTTACAAATGCTAGAAACGTAGGTTTGCCTTTCCTTAATCATTCTTCTAAGAAAAGTCGTAAGGCCAGTATTGCCTCACGTGTTCCAGTATTTCTACGGAATCCAAACTGATCTTCCCCGAGTTTTTCCATTCGTCTGTAAAGAATTCGTGTTAGTATTTTGCAGCTGTGGCTTATTAAACAGATTGTTCGGTAATTTTCACATCTGTCAACACCTGATTTCTTTGGGATTGTAATTATTATATTCTTCTTGAAGTCTGAGGGTATTTCGCCTGTTTCATACATCTTGCTCACCAGATGGTAGAGTTTTGTCAGGACTGGCTCTCCCAAGGCCGTCAGTAGTTCCAATGGAATGTTGTCTATTCGGGGGCCTTGTTTCGACTCAGGTCTTTCAGTGCTCTGTCAAACTCTTCACCCAGTATCGTCTCTCCCATTTCATCTTCATCTACATCCTCTTCCATTTCCATAATATTGTCCTCAAGTACATCGCCCTTGTATTGACCCTCTATATACTCCTTCCACCTTTCTGCTTTCCCTTCTTTGCTTAGAATTGGGTTTCCATCGGAGCTCTTGATATTCATAAAAGTTGCTCTCTTCTCTCCAAAGGTCTCTTTAACTTTCCTGTAGGCAGTATCTATCTTACCCCTAGTGAGATAAGCCTCTACATCCTTACATTTGTCCTCTAGCCATCCGTGCTTAGCTATTTTGCACTTCCTCTTGATTTCATTTTTGAGACGTTTGTATTCCTTTTTGCCTGATCATTTACTGCATTTTTATATTTTCTCCTTTCATAAATTAAATTCAATATTTCTTCTGTTACCCTAGGATTTCAACCGCAATCGCGATAGGCTACAATCCGACCTTTATCAAAGTTGGAAACGTGATGGTACGCATTTCTCCTATTTACACGAGGCATCATAACAACGTTTCACCAGGCAACGCCGGTCAACTGCTGTTTGTGTATGAGAAATCGGTTGGAAACTTTCATCATGTCATGTCGTTGTAGGTGTCGCCACCGGTGTCAACTTTGTGTGAATGCTATGGAAAGCTAATCATTTGCATATCACAGCATCTTCTTGCTGTCGGTCAAATTTTGCGGCTTTAGCACGTCATCTTCCTGGTATAGCAATTCTAATGGCCAGTAGTGTACATATCTCTCTAGTTTCCAAGAACATTTTCAGAAACTTGCCGTTATTGAAATCATTACATCACAACTGAGCAGTCGTCCATCAGTGTACTTTTCCTTCTCCATTTTCCTAAAACTCTTTCAACAACTACGAAATTGATGGGTTCTTATGATATCTGCATGACAGTTAGCAACCGTTATAGATTCTCCATTTTTGTTGAAGTTGAATATATAAACCATGAATGTGCCCTTGTCTTGTATATTGGAGATACTTTGACGTCCGTGTACACTAAATTCTTGTTTTTTTTTCCTTAACACTCATTGATTTAAACTTTATCCGTTTCCACAGGCGTGTAATTTTTCGGTACTTTTTGGTGTACGGGTGTGTCAGCCATACAGCAGTGCCGACATTATGTATGACTTGTCAGTTTTACTTTGTGGCTTCACAAAGCTGTTGGAATTAGATCACTTTCAAACATTTATGCCGCTGAGCATGTCTCTGAACTGATAGATTTGTCAGCGAGGACTGTCCATACCGTCTTGCAGTTAGGTCTTTTTGTTTAACCTGATAAGGTGTTTTACTCTGGATTTTTCTGATTATTTTTTTTCTTGTACAATTCTTTTCATTGGGAAACTTCAGTAATACATACGTTGCGGTTTGTACGATCTGATATACCTGTCTGTAATCTGTGTTCTTCTCTTTTCTGTTGCGATACCCCATGTAGTCCTTACAACCTGTTTCAATGTATTTATCAGGTTTTTCATGACAAGGGCGGAACATTTCATCTGGCGATCTGTTTAACCTAGGTCGCCTTTTGTAGGTGATTTCGACGGCCGATCCCTGGGGACAAAAACAACATACCTTTCCAAATCAATCACCCCATTATTTTTTTTTATGTGTGCTCTATATATTTTCTATCAATGGGTATGAATTATGCAACATAGCACAGTCTAGACAGCGTCAGTGTGTTGACGTGATCAGTCCTTCGAGTGATATTCAATTTCCTTGCAGTCAGAGCACACCTTGCTTTATCTGATATTTCTTTGGAACTGACGTCAATTACATTTCCTTTGTTTCACACCCAAGAGTCTCATTTTATCACATTCGGTAACGGGATGTGGCGTGGGGTGTGTGCTTTCATTAAGCCACTAGAGCTGTGTTTTTAATTTCCCATATCTGCCCCATAATGGATGTTTACAAGGAAACATGCATTAGGTCTGAGATTATCACGACGTCTTTGGGTTCCTACAAGAAAACATGCATTATGTCTGAGATTTTCACGATGCCTTTGGGTTCCTTAAGTATTTTGCTCACAACAACAGCGTAGGCAGTGATAGTGAGCCACAATGCACCATCGAGTACTCCTGGTATAGTAATGGTTCTAAAGAGATCGTAGTGTGACAGGGAGCAAGAAAAAAGATCTGAAGAAGGCTTCAACATAAGCCGAAACCGACTGTTGATTTCAACCTAAATTGTTGCAATGATGACAGACGCTTCGTCCAACGAGTCACCGTGGTTTTTTTCACTGTCAGGTTTACGCAGACATTCAGCAAGTGCCTATGAACATCGTCAATGTTCTGGTTTTCCGCCAAACGAAACTCATCTGTCTGTTTGGAACGCACCTGTCTTACAGACGCCAGTTTGAAGGTTACCAACCAGAACTTCATGAAAGTATATTGGCTGAAGCGTGAATTTTTACGATGTCCGTCAATAAATTCCGCAGTTTTCCAACTTAAATTGTCCGAGAAAAAAAAAGTATTGCATTACTTATTGAACGCCGCTCGAAGCTCATGAATAGTGAGCGCAAAACAGATAATGGGGAACATCAAGCAATCGATTAAAACAAAAAGAAACAAAAAACAAAGACAAAAATATTATAGAACAGCAGGAAACAAGCTACACACATCAAAAAAGTTTTGCATCATCCCGGTTCTCAGAACTACTGAAGATAGACGTTGACAGTGGATATCGTATCACAGACTCAGTTCCTTTGACTATTCAGAAATGTCACTAAAGCCACCCAAAGATGGAAACAACCATGCATGAGCAGCGCATATTAGGCGGAAGGGGGTCCGACAGCCGATCAGTTCCAGTCATTCCACCAGGAAGAAGGTACACGGCTCGTGTTGTCTGTAGATAAACCATGCCTACATGGTCAATACCGCGCTTCGACCGTGTCCGCATTGTTACTACGTGCCAGGAAGGGCTCTCAACAGGGGAAGTGTCCAGGTGTCTCGTAGTGAACCAAAGCGATGTTTTTTGGACATGGAGGAGATACAGAGAGGCAGGAACTGTCGAGGACATGCCTCGCTCAGCCCGCCCAAGGACTACTACTGCAATGGCTGACCGCTATCTACGGCTTATGGCTCGGAGGAACCATGACAGCAACGCCAACATGTTGAATTTTTCTTTTCGTGCAGCCACAGGACGTCGTGTTACGACTCAAACTGTGTGCAATAGGCTGCAAGATGCGCAACTTAACTCCCGACGTCCATGGCGAGGTCCATCTTTGCAACCACGACACCATGCAGCGCGGAATAGATGGGTCCAACAACATGCCGAATGGACCGCTCAGGATTGGCATCACGTTCTCTTCACCGATGAGTGTCGCATATGCCTTCAACCAGACAATAGTCGAAGACGTGTTTGGAGGCAACCCGGTCAGGCTGAACGTTCGACACACTGCCAAGCGAGTGCAGCAAGGTGGAGGTTCCCCGGTGTTTCAGGGTGGCATTATGTGGGGCCGACGTACGCCGCTAGTGATCATGGAAGGCACCGTAACGGCTGTACGATACGTGAACGCCATCCTCCGAGCGATAGTGCAAACATATCGGCAGCATACTGGCGAGACATTCGCATTCACGGACGACAATTAACGCCCCCATCATGCACATCTTGTGAATGACTTCCTTCAGGATAACGACATCGCTCGACTAGAGTGGCCAGTATGTTCTCCAGACCTGAACCCTATCGAACATGCCAGGGCTACACTGAAAAGGGCTGTTTATGGACGACGTGACCCACCAACCACTCTGAGAGATCTACGCTGAATCGCCGTTGGGAAATTGGAAATCTGTGGTAAGGTCTTAAGGGACCAAACTACTTACGTCATCGGTTCCTCAGCCTACACGCTACTTAATCTAACTTAAACTAACTTACGCTATGGATAACACACACATACCTATGCCCGAGGGAGTGAGCGAATGCTATCTGTAGACGGGAAAGAATATGTTAGCTGGGAGAGAATAAAATATCATTTCCAAAAGCTGTATTGACCACAATCATCTGAAGATACAAAAACAGTACAGCTGTTACAAGATTGTTCAAAAATGGTTCAAATGGCTCAGAGCACTATGGGACTTAACATCTGAGGTCATCAGTCCCCTAGAACTTAGAACTACTTAAACCTAACCAACCTAATGACATCACACAGAGCCATGCCCGAGGCAGGATTCGAACCTGCGACCGTAGCGCTCGGGCGTTTCCAGACTGAAGCGCCTAGAACCGCTCGGCCACACTGGCCTCCTACAAGATTGTATCACACGAAAGTCATAAACGTAATCAGAAGAAGAAACAGAAGACATAATAAAATCACTCCAAAACGCTGATACCTCAGAGTAGATAGTGTCTACTATGAATTTTATGCTACTTTCTGATCTATCATCAGATAAGAGTTTACGAAAGTAGCTTGGTAGAAACAACCCTGTTGACACTTATAATCTGGAAAAGAACCCAGAATTATCGTAATAGTTTCCAAGAAAAAATAAACTATAGTTTATTGATTTCAGGCCGATAACGTTATTGTGCAGACTCGAAAATCGTATTTAGTGTCACAGATACAAGATTAAAAAACCTTACAGGTTTCCTCGGGCTTGAACATGCAAGCAGTGTAGATAACGAAGGAATCATAGACGGAATTTCTTCCTTAAGAGATACAACTTTTTCTCATGACAACATCAGGTGCAAACACTAGGGCTACTTAACATCTGTCTAGAGAAAGCCTTGGATAAGTGTCACAATGAGTACCTAAGGAGTGCGTTCCAGAATTTCAGATTTCCACAAGCATAATTGATTTACTGCTGCAAAATGAATCCCAATGTGCAAATCAACAATCATATTATCGTAAACCTGTCAAACAGCATTACCATTTATGAATCTCTCTAGAGCAGTTAATACATATATCAACACCTACATACCAGGAGTATAGTTGGTGCATTATGGTTCAATGCCCATCCTCATATTATTACCAAAATACTTAATGAACCAAAAGATAACGTGAAAATGTCGGACATAATGGGTGCCTTCAAGGAAACTATGGAGTCAAATATGAGAAATTATATAATAACACAGCTCTTGTGGCCTGATGAAAGCACACGTCCGACACTACATCGGTGTACCAAATGTGTTCAAACTAGAGTGTTGCGTGCGAAACTAAGGGAAAACATAGACAAGAAAAAGTAAGAGCGCTCTCACAGAAAATAGTGCAAGAAAACTGTTTATGGTTCGAAGGACAGACCACATCAACACACGGATCCAGCCCTGCTGCAAAAATCTTACCCATAGACAAAAAATATACAGGGAAAGTAAAAAAACAACACTGGTTGTTCCATTTGCTAAGGTATGTTATTCGAGCAGCGAGCAATCAGCTGACGAAATCACCTACAGATAATATCCTAATTTAAGCAGATTGTGTCATAAAAATTTCAGCTCTTGTCGTGAAAAATCTGGTAAATACACTGAAATTTCCTACAGGTCGGTTTAATTTATCAGAGGTTGCTTGGGGTATCGCGACAGAAAAAAAAAGAATACAGGCTGCAGTCAAATGTCTATAACTAAATCTCACATCTTACAAACTGCAACCTATATACCAAAGAGAATTCCTGATGAAAGGTATTATACGAGAAAGATAATACTCGGCAACATTCAGAAGAAAACTCCTTGCCAGGTTACACAAATACTAAATGTGGAAGACAGTGCCGGTGTAAGCAGATTTTGTTACGGCGTAAAGTCAGCGCCGGCACACCAGTCGGGGGCGACAGAGAAGAGACAGCTGTGAGAAGAGGTCAGCCAATCGCACGTGGCCGACCTCCCTCCAGGACGACAACGTGACGGCAGCGGCCCCTAGGTGAAGAGGGCATAAGCGCCGTGACCGATTGGTGGCAGCGCACTTTCATAGCAGCTTCACATTAGCTACTTGGTTAGCCGACGAATCGTAATCTGTATCATTAGCACTCTCTAAGTAGCACAGGCTTGTGTTTGTCTATTCTGAAGAAGACGGGTTATTTTGTATGTCGCTCTTTGCTATCAAAAGTAAGTAGTTGTATCTTGTCTTGCTGTAATAAAAGTCATTAATATGAGTTTTTTATTGCTTGTCTACTAAACCGAGTATGCAGGATTTCTAGACATAAAAGATTTCGCCGACAAATTTGTCAGTTCACAAACAAACTCATCGGCATAAATGTTTATAAATGATCGAATCCCGACAGCATTGTGTAGCCATAAAACAAAACCGACAAGTCATCGATACTGCCGGTACTGCGGTATGAGGGGCACACCCATACACCGAACAGTACGTTACTTCAAAATTACAAGCCTCTGGAAATAAACACCAACAAATTAATGTATGAGATTGTCAAAGCATTTCCAGTTTCAAGACAAGATCACTTGCGTGGCTTATGTATTCAACATGAAAAAGTATCTATAGCCTCTGTTTGCTGTTCGTAGTTGTGGAATGAGTTTTAGGAAAACGTCGAAGGAATAGTACACTCGTGATATATTGATTTTAATAACAGCTCATTACTGGCATCACTGGAAATATTTAAGGAAATTAGAGATAAATGTAATTAAAATTATTAGAGCTGTTGGTACAGATTGCATTCTTCTCTCCTGGCTGCTTCGACAGGATACGGGCTGTTGGCTTTGTCGCGGCTGGAGACGGAACTGTTGTCAGGGCTGTTAGTCGCGTCTCACTCCTTCTCATCAATCAGTTGTGTAGGTGTTGGCTGACCTTTGATAGCAGCCAAGGTGTATGATTTCTGCGAGTCAAGGCATGCTAGACATTCCCGTCTGCATCTCCCTCGCTCTCTAGCAAACTGAACTTCCACTGCTGGAAACTGTTGTGATATGTGCATGCGAGACACAGAGGCATCTCGCAGAGAGTGGTCGGCTCTGCCCGGAGGCTGTGGGGAGACGGTGGATGGTAGCTGGTGTCTGGCGGAACTGGGTTCTGGGGCATGTCCACATCTCATTTGTAGCTTGCTTTTAAAATAAGGTGCATACTTTTCCTATCCAATGCCAGTGTTGTTGTTAATAGTTTACGCTGTAAATTTAGCGATGTGCCTACGTAGTCAAATCTTTCCATCATTATTTACAAGTCCTATATTGGCATATCGCTCTACGACAAAACTTACAACGATATCATTGTTTTTAAAACAAACGTACAGGCAAGAAGTTACTCGTAATCTTGGTACATATTTGTTGCAGTGTGCTATTGTTTAACGTAACTATCAGTGTATTTTTTAAATATCGTCCTGTGATCATTGTTCCATGTTGTATTTACGTATATGTCTCTGGAATACTGGGAGGTAATCGGCACAATTGTAACGAATTATAAATAGCAATAGAGTGGCGTGTTCATATGTTACAGTGCTTGGGGAGGATGCGTAGAAGAGGTGTATTTGTTGTTAAGTAATGCTTTGCGGAAATTGTTTAGGGGGGACATTTGTAATTTCTTTAAATATCGCACAGAAGTAATTTTCAGGCTTGTGTTTGTGCATGTCTTTGGTAGAAGATCTTGAAAATTGGCAGAAAATCGGTGGAAAATTGTAAATATCAACGGAAGATGGTCACGCTTTGGAGTGCTTACAGAAAAGTAATGACTTCATTAATACAGGATGTATCATAATTAATGGCGTAAACGCATACAGTTGAAAGTACGCGGCACTAGAAACAAAAAAGTCTCAATAAACATAGGGGTGAAAATGCTTACCTTAAGAGCTACGAGCAATTTTTCATCTTCGATATTGTGAAGCAAATCTCTTCTACTGCAAGCTCTTTGCTTTCCATATTTTGGCAAGTAGTAGTATGGACCAAAAAAAGAAAAAAAGTCCAGTAAACATGTGCACCTCTAAAAGTTATGAGGACTTGTTCATTAGAAGAGTTGTGTTCCAAAGTACCGAAGTTGGTCCTCCTAAAAACACTTGGTCGTATGAGGTGAAGCCGTTAAGAGGCGATTGAATGCTTTCATATCACAATTAAGAAGCGTTAAACGGCGATAATCCTCAATCCTTGTTCCTTCCTTCGGCCTCGGGACAGGGATGATCATTCCTTCAACAAAGGTAGTGGAAGCTGATGTCTCCGGGGAGAGCAGGTTCATTATGAGGATTAAGGAGCACTTCACTTGGCCTACGTTAAATGGCAATGTCCGTAAATTAGAGGGCCAGTGAAAGAAATGCAACCTGGTGGGGAAGCTTAACCCTGATAGGATGGAGCACCCAATGGACAGGGTGTTCATCGTCACCTGTGTTCCCTACCTAGGCTGATCAGATTTCGAAGAGAAGAACATGGGACATTGTGTTTATACTTAACTTTATCGCTACCCTTACGCTTAACGTTCTTCTCAGTTATCGTGATGTTTCGAAATCGATAATAGGCCTGTGATGATGCAGGAGCTGAAAAACCGACAGCAAGAATGTATCTTCGTTTTGTGAGTTGGAAAGGAAAATATAGGTACATTACACGTAAATAAAATTCATTTCTTCAGAAAGAAAAAATACTGATGGACACATTTTATTATAACGGCCTGGATATATATTTTTGCAGGGTTTAGCCACTTATTATTCTAAATAGATAGAATTTGATCACCAATTTAGTATTGGAGGGCAGCGTGGAGGGTAAAAATCGTAGAGGGAGACCAAGAGATGAATACACTAAACAGATTCAGAAGGATGTGGGTTGCAGTAGGTACTGGGAGATGAAGAAGCTTGCACAGGATAGAGTAGCATGGAGAGCTGCATCAAACCAGTCTCAGGACTGAAGACCACAACAACAGCAACAGATAGAATTTGTTAATCCTAAAACCTGTGTAATACTACCAATCAGTAATAAGATACAAATTATACATTTCATCCTAATATTTAAGATTTCGCTTGGCTAGAGACTGTTAGGGCAAGAGTGAATACATGCCAAACAATACTCAGTATGTACTGGTAACACACGCCGCATCGCTCATCTTCTTGACAAAATTAACTTAGAAATGGCTGCAGTCCCATTAGGAGAAACGGTTTAAGTGATGATCTTTTAGACCTCCTTTGATTTTGGCTTTATTTGTCTCGAGAACCGTAAAGTGGATGGTCGGCAGGTTAGGGGCTTTTCTTTTCATTATATCTCTCCCTCTTTCTTTAGAAAAAAGACGAGTTAAACCAAATGAGATATACATTATGAAAATATATATGAAATGATATTTCGTTGGTGGCGGCGGGAATTTGTGGAAGGGCCGAGCCCTAAGTTCAACATGAGTTGTGGTTGAGAACATCTAGATTTATATTGTGAAAACATTTAAAATTTTCCTTTACGATGGAATGAAGCGAAAAGCCCGTTAACAACATCCAATAATCACAGAGCGCCACAGGGGTTAAAAATTTAACCCTTTTCTTCTTTAAAAAAAAAAAAAACAGCAAGATCAACGTCAGTAACCACAGAGCGCCAGCATGCTTAGGACTTAATTTAAACTTCTCTCCTTAAAAATATACAACAAGATCAAAACCAATAATCACCAAGCGCCAGAAGGCTTAGAAACTGACTTTAAATTTTAAAGTATTGCAATAGGGTCAAGATCAATAAAGAGCCCTAGAAGACTTAAAAATATTATCTTTTACAAAAGTTAAAAAAAAACACTTTAACAGAAATAGATCAAGATACTTTGCAATTCTTCCAAAACAATTTAAGAGATTAAATGCCCAGCTTCAATGCAACTAGGCCACTGTGGTGACGACCAGGAACACAACAAATGTAAAAACAGTGACAGCAAGCAGGCCTCTAGGGGTTTAAACGTTTGGGAAATTGGCAACAATTTGGTTCAAAAATATTTCAAATGGCTCGGAGCACTATGGGAGTTAACATCTGAGGTCATCAGTCCCATAGAACTTAGAACTACTTAAACCTAACTAACCTAAGGACATGACACACATCCATGCCCGAGGCAGGATTCGAACCTGCGACCGTAGCGATCCCGAGGTTCCAGACTGTAGCGCCTAGAACCGCTCGGCCACCCCGGCCGGCGATTAACTAGGTGAAATTTAGTAACTGTCTGATGGATTGAAACCTTGCTATTTGCAAAATTTTGAGGGGTGATTCCGGGAGGGAAAGGCAGGCGAGGGCAGATTTAACGAGGAACGGAAAATTAAGATCCCCGGCACAGAGCACGGCAATAAGCTTAAGATCATAAGCGACCGACGGCCCCCAACAGCCACTGGGCACGGGACAGCCGTCCCCAATGCCGGCCTCTGCCCAGAACCGCTTCCGCTTCCTCTCCCGTCGTCAATTCGGCCGGCTGGTGAGGCACACCGAAACACTCTGTTAGCCGGTCGGACAACCAGGGCCTGGGTCAGCATACAATACGGGCAACTAGCCCAGCCTGCAAAACTGTCAACCTGATATTAGTGTCAGATCAACTTAGACAGTAACCACGTAAAACACAAGAATAATTCACCACTTGACCCTTATGCAAATTTGTTCTCCCTTTTTTTAAAATAAATGACAAACGCTTCAGCCCAAGACATAATCAAAGATAACTTTCCAGTTCTTAGGCAAACTGAATGCTCATTCAAAAATTCCGCTAGACACAAATACTGCACCTTACCAATGTATGACATTCATCAGCAGTCCACTGTGTCAGCTACATGACAGCTGTCTCCCTGTGTGTCTAGGTTCTAACGGACACCCCATTAGAAGGCCAATTAATTCTAAAACACAATTTTTGAGAAAGGGTCTAACAACGCGGTGCCATAATTTCCCTGCTCCTATTAGTTGGATTCCTTCACACGTCCACCCAAAAACAATACCACAAGCAAATCAACGATACTAAAACCAGGCACTGTGCAGCAACAGGAACTGAATGAAAGTAATCAGGGGTGCACAGAACTCAAAGCGGCCAAAAGAGGCAATCCGCGTCGTCCATTGAGACGACCGACCGACCGACCAACCAACCAACGGTCGGTCGTTGCCTATGAAATCACAAGCGTGGGAAAAGATTGTGAAATCCGGATCTGCAGGACAGAGAGGATCAGGCTGTGGAAAGGGACCAAGATCAATTACTGTTAGTTATACCAAAACACACAACTTTATTCCTCTAAACAAACGCAAAGCTTTCTCTTTAAAACAACAAAGATCAATTCACGGCTGGGGGCCCAAGTAACTTCCCCAAATAAGTTTAAATAATTTCTTCTAAAACACCAGCTGAAAGCCTTACTTAAGTAAAACTGCAATATCTTCTCGGCTGAAGCCAGAAGTAATATTTCAGATCAGCTAAGGAAATTCTTTAAAAGCCAAGCATTTACAAATTTCGGCTAAAGGCCATATTAAGAAAATTAAAATTAATTTTTTTTAACGCAGTAAAAGAGAGGCTTTAAGGACAAACTTTTACGCAATACAACAGAAAAAGATCTTAAGAAAAAGAAGTATCTTGTAGGCTGATGGACAAAACAATTACCCAAAAATAATTAAAGACAACCTTAAGATAAACATTTACAGAACACGGCTGAAGGCCGTTTCAAGAATTCAAGAAGGCTTACAGACAAGGATTTACGCATTAACGCCACAGATTCTGAAAGAAACGCGGCTGAAATCCTAAATACAGAGCAACAAGAATTTTAAATGAAAGATGGCTCAAGGCCTAGTCCTAAAATTGTTGACATGAAGTTCGCCTGAAGGCCACATACTACACATAAAACAGACAATATTAATACATGGCTGAAGGCCCGGCACAGTACCTGCGACCAAATAAAATGACAATTACAAACAACAGACAGTGGTGCTCAGAAGTGTTCCAAGGGTCAGCCTAGGGAGGAAACTCTAACAACAGTTTAGTTGAGACAGACAGCCAAGCGTAACACTCAACAATCCGGTGGTAACACGACCTAGGTACAGATGAAGAACCAACCAATAACCTAATCAATTGCCTCTGTCGCAACTGACCAACTGCCTACTCCAGTACGCAGACAGCATTCATCTGCTCAGTGGAAATCACAGAAGCTACACCTAGTTCCACATAAACACACTTGCACAAGGACTCGAACAATCATAAAAGCAATCGCTGTAGAACAACAAGGACGGATCTATTCGACACACAGAGTGTTTCCACAAGCGGTCGACGAGTAAATACACGTCGTCCGATGAGACGACCAACCGAACGACCAACCAACGGTCGTCCCGCTCCAATCTCCCTCCGTCGGACACTTCACGTGTGTCGCCAGCGGTCGGCGAGCATTCGCTGCCTGCACCTCACTGGCGCTCCGTCCCCGACTGCACTTCTGGTCCTTGCCCGACTGAACTTCAGTGCTGCTGCGTCCCGACTGAGCTGCCAACTGGACTCCAGACAGACGACGACCCGGAAATACTAGCGGTCGCTCCAGAGATGGTACGACGGTGCACTTATCGATCAGCGCTGCTGCTGCCACTCACAGAGAAGCAAACGAGCAACTTAATGGCTCTGAGCACTATGGGACTCAACTTCTGAGGTCATTAGTCCCCTAGAACTTAGAACGAGTTAAACCTAACTAACCTAAGGACATCACAAACATCCATGCCCGAGGCAGGATTCGAACCTGCGACCGTAGCGGTCTTGCGGTTCCAGACTGCAGCGCCTTTAACCGCACGGCCACTTCGGCCGGCAACGAGCAACTTAGTGAGGCCAGTAAATCGAATTAAAAGGAAAACGAGGCGACAGAACCATAAAAACAAGCTGACGAGCAATAAACAGCATGACTGCGAGCCGCACACACAGTGGGCGCACTTTCGATGGAAACCCAATAGCCATCAGCCTCTCGTGGGACGGAGCCTTTGGTCACTACCCGCACAACCGTCGTCCCGACCGCTTCAGCTCGGATTGCCGACTTCCTCACAGCCCTATCCAAAAGACACTAATACGCTGTGAAAATTCGGCCCACCGCTGTCCCACTGGACGACCAGAGGAGAAGCCAACCAGAGGAAGCCGCACGGAAGAGAACACGAGCCGACACGGTTCAGTATATTTCTAGAACGTTATGCTTTCAGGAAATTTCTTTTTCACAAATGTTGAAATTAAAAAGCGGGGGAGATGTGTGCCCCGAATGATTTCTCGGGCCACCAGGAGATTTATGTGAAAACCAAGACTGTGCCGGCAAAATCGGGACGTCTGGTTAGGTTCAAATGGTTCAAATGGCTCTGAGCACTATGGGACTCAACTGCTGTGGTCATAAGTCCCCTAGAACTTAGAACTACTTAAACATAACTAACCTAAGGACAGCACACAACACCCAGCCATCACGAGGCAGAGAAAGGGACGTCTGGTTAGCCTACCCCTTTTGTATGGCTACTGCCAAGTAGAGCATGTACTACAACTGTAACCATTGTAAGTAGGCTGTTTAGGTTTTTATGTTGGTAACGCCACGTAGCGCTCTGTATGAAAATCACAGACTGCACACAGTAGAATCAGTGATTTTCATACAGAGCGCTACGTGGCGTTACCAACATAAAAACCTAAACTGCATTACTGTGATGAATGATCAGGACTGTCTTTATGGATAGTGGACAATTTTTGCTTTTGACCAACAGTGTATCAATAATAGTGTGCATTTGATATATTTGTCAGCGTTAATACAAAAAAAATTAACAAATATGTATTGAGCACAGCCCAAAACAATTTGTAAAATTTTTTGTAGTGAGCGTGGGGGCTATGTAAGTAGGCTGTTTAGGTTTTTATGTTGTTAACGCCACGTTGCGCTTTGTATGAAAATCACTGACTCTGCTATGTGCTGATTGACGTTGTTGGAATATTCGCTATTGTAGTGTTGGGCAGCTGGATGTGAACAGCGCGTAGCGTTGGTCAGTTGGAGGTGAGCCGCCAGCAGTGTTGAATGTGCAGAGAGAGATGCCAGAGTTTTGAGAACGGACGATCTGGACGTGTGTCCGCCAAAAAAAGGAAATTTGTAGAGATGGTTTTCATTAATTGATATATATATATATATATATATATATATATATATATATATATATATATATATATATATATATATGATGATGACTTTTGAACATTATTAAGTTAAATACATTGTTCTCTATCAAAATCTTTCATTTGCCAACTATGCCTATCAGTATTGTATTGTATGTTAACTGGGGGCCTAGAAACGATGGAGAGGCTCCGTCCACACCGCAGCTGCAGTGGTCCACAACCCCACGACAGCTACCGCAGTCCTCTTCACCCTTCCGCCGCCCCACACCGAACCCAGGGTTATTGTGCGGTTCGGCCCTGGGCGGACCCCCCAGGGAGCGTCTCACACCAGACGAGTGTAACCCCTACGTTTGCGTGGTAAGGTAATGGTGGTGTACGCGTACGTGGAGAACTTGTTTGCGCAGCAATGAGCGACATAGTGTAGCTGAGGCGGAATAAGGGGAACCAGCCCGCATTCGCCGTGGCAGATGGAAAACCGCCTAAAAACCATCCACAGAATGGCCGGCACACGGACCTCGACACAAATTCGCCATGCTGGGGACCAGGCGCTCCTTCCCACTCCGGAAAGCCATGCATTAGACCGCACGGCCAACCGGACGGGCCATTCCTATCAGTAGTTAGTGCCTTCAGTAGAATCTTTTATTTAGCTGGCCGCATTGGCGCTCGCTGTATTGCAGTAGTTCGAGTAACGAAGATTTTTGTGAGGTGAGTGATTCATGTAAGGTATAGGTTATTGTTAGTCACGGCCATTCTTTTGTAGGGATTATTGAAAGATTGCGTTGCGCTAAAAATATTGTGTGTCAGTTTAGTGATGATGAGAATAAGTAAAGAGAGAACTGTCTGAGTACGTTCAGTTTTACTCAGCTGTCTTTGTATCAAAGAACGTAGAAGTTTACCAGCACAATAATTAATAATTTTCCTATGGGGACGTTTCACCATTAAGCATCTTAATCACGTTTTCTCACCGAGCGAGGTGGCGCGGTGGTTAGCACACGGGAGTCGCATTCGGGAGGACGACGGTTCAATCCCGGGTCCGGTCATCCTGATTTAGGTTTTCCGTGATTTCCCGAAATCGCTCGAGGCAAATGCCGGGACGGTTCCTTTGAAAGGGCGCGGCCGATTACATTCCCCGTCCTTCCCTAAACCGATGAGGCCGATGAGCTCGCAGTTTGGTCTCTTCCTCCCAAACAACCCCAACCCAACCCCATGTTTTCTCTATCTCTGAGATCTCGAAGGTTGTGGTGTCACAGCCAGACACCACACTTGCTAGGTGGTAGCTTTAAATCGGCTGCGGTCCATTAGTACATGTCGGACCCGCGTGTCGCCACTGTCAGTAATTGCAGACCGAGCGCCACCACACGGCAGGTCTAGAGAGACGGACTAGCACTCGCCCCAGTTGTACGACGACTTTGCTAGCGACTACACTGACGAAGCCTTTCTCTCATTTGCCGAGAGACAGTTAGAATAGCCTTCAGCTAAGTCCATGGCTACGACCTAGCAAGGCGCCATTAACCATATCTGAGAGTCTCACTTGTATTATCAAGAGCGATGTACCACAAGGATGAATTAAAGTTAAGTATTAAAGAAGCTACGTACTTTTCTTTATAGCATTCATAAGTATCCTGTTTCAGACCTCACACCAGCCGGCGTGTGTGTACGCGTGCATTTCGGCTACTTCCGAGTGGCGTGGCTGTCTTGCAACGCCACAACAAAGGTTCTATTTAGCAACAATGTTCCAGATTTTGTGTCTAATAAAATTAAAAAGTTCTGTTTTGCCACCAGTATTTCTCATGCAATCGCCACCCACCACCTTCCTTTGCGGAGTGTGTGAACTGCAGTCTTACGTCAGCCTCAGTGATACGTCGCGGCAAGTCGCAGACGAAGTGGGGTGATTCGATTGGGTGTCTTAATGTTGTCTTTAACACGACCGTGAATGAGACTACTAGGACCACTCCCTCCAAAATTATGTTTGCACTTCCTGTTAATTCGCAACTTTCCAATTAATGACTTTCTTTCTAACGACAACGATCTGAAGGTCATGAAGTATAATAGTGAATCTGCAAGAAATAACATCACGCTTGCAGTAATAGGGAATGTGCAAGAAATAACATCAGGCGTTCACAGCACAGGGAGGCTGCCCGGTATAAGAAGGGCAAAGGTCCGACCTCGCTTCAGCCGGGAGATAGAGTCTACTTCACGATGATTACAGGTATATAACGTTAATTAAGTACCGTGAACGCTTTAAGAAACACATTGACTGCTAATCGTGGACTTTATTGAAAAATGTGTAGGAGAGAGTGGAGTACTGCTGAAAGCCAGTCTTCCGACAGCAGACTAGTGAAGTGCTTATAACGCGGGGCACGGAAGAGGAAAGTCTGCCGGTACAGCACGCGAGGTTAGCACAGCAGCGGTGTGAGGTGTGCTGTCGGAAGCCGCGGGCCGCTCTGGCTGCCTGTCTGGTACAACAAAGCGTCGTGCCGTGGCGCGCCGCGCTGGCCGGATAGCCCTGATAAAACTTAATTGCCTTTTTGCTTTCTCATTCCGCTAAATAAAGTTCCTTATCTAATGAAAACTGAAATTAAAGTTGGGACGCCAGCCATTACGGCCCTGGATCATCGCGGGCCGCACAGCCTGCGGAGAAGCCGCGCCCGCCGCGTAATTATCGGGAGGAAGGAACGGAAAAAATGTCCCGCAGATACGGCGTCGTTCTGGGCGGGCACTGCCGCGGCTTCTGCTGATACATCTGTCCTTTCTGAACCGTTAAACTTTGCTCCTATTTCTGCTTTACGGTTAAAGCACAGTTTTGCGAACAGTGAAAGTCCCACTTCTTTTATCGTTCCAAAGAAGAGTGCCCACAAGAAAGGTTTAGACCTTCTTTAAACTGAAAGCTGACCCATGATTATCCTTGTGTTACTGTTTTTAAGTTCGTTCAGAGTGTAACATGTTATCCTGGTACACTCAGATGACACAAGTCGTGAGATAGCTATATGTACAGTCGTGGACAAAACGAGCGTGACCCCTCTCCTTTTCGTTATGCTGATCCGCACAGCTTCAAAGTCTGCTACACAGCGTAGCAAGCAAGGCGAAGAAGTGCTACCAACATACTATACACAGGCGTGAAATTGACAAACTATCCGAACTTAGTCAGACTGTTTTCACTCATGTGACTATATTAATGCTGATTAGTGTGTTAAACACAACACGCAAATATAAGACATAAATGAAAGAAGAAACGCTGATTAGTATGAACTGTACTAATAAACATGAATTTCAGCTTATCGAGATAACACTGCTGTTCTAGTAACACAAAGTACCCCAGATCGTTATGAATTAGCAAAATATGCGCATTCGGCCTCGAAACGATTTGCGTAAACGTTCAGACCAGTCATAGTGGATTGCCGTTGCTGACCTACCATGAAAGTGTGCAAATTAAGCATTACGTGAAGATTCATAACGAAATTCAGTTAAAAATCATTCAGTCCCACACGTAAGTCAATTCAGTTATTGACAGAAGTGGAAAAAGGAAGGCAGTAACAAGTATGAAATTCTACAAGAGTTTCATATTGACATCCACCGGGCGCCAGATAGACAGTGAAGAAAGTGACACTAGTAGGGTTCAGTTTTTACCGATAAAGGTGACGATATCCTAACAACGAAAATAGCTACGACATTTACTGAAGATGATGGCGCATAAATAATTCTCCCTACTCTTTATTCGAAATGTTCTAGTTACAGTCGATACAACAGCATATTACTCGTAGCTACACTTTCGATCAAAATCACGTTTACAGAAATGGAAATAAAATCCATCTTCTTACACACGTGGTAATTCAGATCATAGTATTATTGCCACCGCGTTTTAGAAGTGCGAGCATTACCATTGCTAGCTAGCTTAAGAAACACTTCGGCTAATGAACATCTTCTGGCTGTGGCGAGTCTAATGGAGAATTCGAAACATTGTAGAATACGTTTGGCAGCTATATAGCCGTTTATTTCCTGGAGTGGTGCAGAATTATCCTACTAAATTTACTCGCTAATAACAGTATTTTGTTATTTCGATAAACATCCCGAATGATTGTCACATAAGCGGTGACATAAAGGTAGAAAATTCATGTATTAGAGTCCAGAAAGCTCTATGCAACAGAAACTGCAGATCATTTTGCCATTATCATTGCGAAATTGCCACCTTCTTCTTGTCTGGGGTAATAATAGAGGCAATCCACTATGACTGGTCTGAACGTTGACACAAATCGTTTCGCGGCCGAATGCGCATATTTTGCTAATTCGTAACGATCTTGAGTACTTTGTCTTACTAGAACAGTAGTGTTACCTCCATAAGCTCAAATTCATTTTTATTAGTACAGTTCATACTAATTAGCGTTTCTTCTTTCATTTAGATCTTATATTTACGTGTTGTGTTTACCACACTAATCAGCATTAATACGAAGATTGGAACTTAAATAGTGGCAAACGATACAAAAGAGTTATATGTTTGCACCTGTTACTGTCCTTCAAAGTAGTCACCAGCGTTGTGTAGAACCCGTTGTCATCGATGTGGAAGGCGTAGTATACCGTTAGCAGAGCCTGTTCTGCTGATGGGGCGAATGGAGCGGTCTGACGTTATGGTGATTCTCGTGTACGACTGTGGTGGTGTTATCCTAACACATAACGTTCCTCCATGCCAGACCGCCATTGCACAGTATTACTATTCGTTTTTGGAGCATCGCCTGAGACCAGCTTTGAGAAAGAAACGGCGACAGTTTCTGCACAACCTACCAATCATTTTGCACGACAATGCGCGGGCGCATACAGCACAAGCTGTGGCTGCTCTGTTCAGTCGATGGGTCTGGGAAATACTGTACTATCCAAAGTCCTTGTGACTTTGAATTGACTGCGAAGAAGAAGAAACCACTTCGTGGCTTTCGCTTCAGAACTGTTCCAGAGATTCGACAGGCGGTAGACCGGTCCATTCGCACCATCAATAGACCAGGCTCTACTAACGGTATACTACGCTTTCCACATCGATGGCAACGGGGTTCTACGCAACGCTAGTGACTGCTTAGAAGGACAGTTACAGGTGCAAACATGTAACTCTTTTGTGTCGATTGTAAATAAATAGTTACCACTATTTAAGTGCCAACCCTCTTATAGTCTTACACATAATTGAAAACAGTCCGACAAAGTTCGGATAGTTTGTCAATTTCACGCCTGTGCACAGCATGTTGGTAGCACTTCGTCGCCTTGCCTGTTATACTGTGTAGCAGACTTTAAAGGTGTCCGGATCAGCATAACGAAAAGGCGAGGGGTCTCGCTCGTTTTGTCCACGACTGTACATACTACACAGATGGCGGTGGTATCGCGTACACAAGGTATAAAAGAACTGTGCAGTGGCGGAACTATCACCTCGGGGAGGTGATTCATGTGAAAAGGTGTCGAACGTGATTATGACCGCACGATTGGAATTAACAGACGGTGAACTCTGGATAATACACTACCGTACTGAACATTAAAATTGCCACACTAAGAAGAAATGCAGATGATAAACGGATATTCATTGGAAAAATACACTCCTGGAAATTGAAATAAGAACACCGTGAATTCATTGTCCCAGGAAGGGGAAACTTTATTGACACATTCCTGGGGTCAGATACATCACATGATCACACTGACAGAACCACAGGCACATAGACACAAGCAACAGAGCATGCACAATGTCGGCACTAGTACAGTGTATATCCACCTTTCGCAGCAATGCAGGCTGCTTTTCTCCCATGGAGACGATCGTAGAGATGCTGGATGTAGTCCTGTGGAACGGCTTGCCATGCCATTTCCACCTGGCGCCTCAGTTGGACCAGCGTTTGTGCTGGACGTGCAGACCGCGTGAGACGACGCTTCATCCAGTCCCAAACATGCTCAATGGGGGACAGATCCGGAGATCTTGCTGGCCAGGGTAGTTGACTTACACCTTCTAGAGCACGTTGGGTGGCACGGGATACATGCGGACGTGCATTGTCCTGTTGGAACAGCAAGTTCCCTTGCCGGTCTAGGAATGGTAGAACGATGGGTTCGATGACGGTTTGGATGTACCGTGCACTATTCAGTGTCCCCTCGACGATCACCAGTGGTGTACGGCCAGTGTAGGAGATCGCTCCCCACACCATGATGCCGGGTGTTGGCCCTGTGTGCCTCGGTCGTATGAAGTCCTGATTGTGGCGCTCACCTGCACGGCGCCAAACACGCATACGACCATCATTGGCACCAAGGCAGAAGCGACTCTCATCGCTGAAGACGACACGTCTCCATTCGTCCCTCCATTCACGCCTGTCGCGACACCACTGGAGGCGGGCTGCACGATGTTGGGGCGTGAGCGGAAGACGGCCTAACGGTGTGCGGGACCGTAGCCCAGCTTCATGGAGACGGTTGCGAATGGTCCTCGCCGATACCCCAGGAGCAACAGTGTCCCTAATTTGCTGGGAAGTGGCGGTGCGGTCCCCTACGGCACTGCGTAGGATCCTACGGTCTTGGCGTGCATCCGTGCGTCGCTGCGGTCCGGTCCCAGGTCGACGGGCACGTGCACCTTCCGCCGACCACTGGCGACAACATCGAAGTACTGTGGAGATCTCACGCCCCACGTGTTGAGCAACTCGGCGGTACGTCCACCCGGCCTCCCGCATGCCCACTATACGCCCTCGCTCAAAGTCCGTCAACTGCACATACGGTTCACGCCCACGCTGTCGCGGCATGCTACCAGTGTTAAAGACTGCGATGGAGCTCCATATGCCACGGCAAACTGGCTGACACTGACGGCGGCGGTGCACAAATGCTGCGCAGCTAGCGCCATTCGACGGCCAACACCGCGGTTCCTGGTGTGTCCGCTGTGCCGTGCGTGTGATCATTGCTTGTACAGCCCTCTCGCAGTGTCCGGAGCAAGTATGGTGGGTCTGACACACCGGTGTCAATGTGTTCTTTTTTCCATTTCCAGGAGTGTATGTTATACTAGAACTGACATGTGATTACATTTTCACGCAATTTGGGTGCATACATCCTGAGAAATCAGTGCCCAAAACATCCACCTGTGCCGCGTAATAACGTAATAACGTTTGGTCATTGAGTCAAACAGAGCTTGCATGGCATGTACAGGTACAGCTGCCCATGCAGCTTCAACACAACACCACAGTTCATCAAGTGACTGGCGTATTGTGACGAGCCAGTTGCTCGCCCACCATTGACCAGACGTTTTCAGTTGGTGAGAGAGGGCAGCAGTCGAACATTTTCTGTATCCAGAAAGGCCCGTACAGGACCTGCAACATGCGGTCGTGCACTATCCTGCTGAAATGTAGGGTTTCGCAGGGGTCGAATGAAGGGTAGAGCCACGGCTCGTACCACAACTGAAATGTAACGTCCACTGTTCAAAGTGCCGTCAATGCGGACAAGAGGTGACCGAGACGTGTAACCAATGGCACCCCATACCATCACGCCAGGTGATACGCCAGTATGGCGATGACGAATACACGCTTCCAATGTTCGCTTGCCACGATGTCGCCAAACACGGATGCGACCATCATGATGCTGTAAACAGAACCTGGATTCATCCGAAAAAATTACGATTTGCCATTCGTGCACCCAGGTTCGTCGTTGAGTACACTTTCGCAGGCGCTCCTGTCTGTAATGCAGGTTCAATGGTTACCGCAGCCATGGTCTCCATTCTGCTGCAAACGTCGTCGAACTGCTCGTGCAGATGGTTATGTGGTGTCACCGCCAGACACCACACTTGCTAGGTGGTAGCTTTAAATCGGCCGCGGTCCATTAGTACATGTCGGACCCGCGTGTCGCCACTGTCAGTGATCGCAGACCGAGCGCCACCACACGGCAGGTCTAGAGAGACTGACTAGCACTCGCCCCAGTTGTACGAAGACTTTGCTAGCGACTACACTGACGAAGCCTTTCTCTCATTTGCCGAGAGACAGTTAGAATAGCCTTCAGCTAAGTCCATGGCCACGACCTAGCAAGGCGCCATTAGCATTACATTGCATGTATCTAGAGAGAATCTCACTTGTATCATCAAGACTGCTGTATACAAATGATGGATTAAAGTTAAGTATTCCAGCAGCTACGTACTTTTCTTATAGCATTCATTACGTATCCTGTTTCAGACATAACGCCAGCCGGCGTGTGTAAACGCGTGCCTTTCGGTTACCCGTCTCTGTGGACTGGCTGTCTTGTCAGTCCACAACAGGTTATTGTATTGCAAACGCCCCCATCTGTTGAGTCAGGGATCGAGACGTGGCTGCACGATCCGTTACTGCCTTGCGGATAAGATGCCTGTCATCTCGACTGCTAGTGATACGAGGCCATTGGGATCCAGCACGGCGTTCTGTATTACCCTCCTCAACCCACCGATTCCATATTCTGCTAACAGTCATTGGATCTCGACCAACGCGATCAGAAATGTCGCGATACGATAAACCGCAAGCGCGATAGGCTACAATCCGACCTTTATCAAAGTCATGGTGGTACGCATTTCTCCTCCTTACACGAGGCATCACAACAACGTTTCACCAGACAACGCCGGTCAACTGCTGTTTGTGTATGAGAAATCGGTTCGAAACTTTCCTCATGTTAGCACGTTGTAGGTGACGCCACCGTCGCCAACCTTGTGTGAATGCTCTGAAAAGCTAATCATTTGCATATCACAGCATCTTCTTCCCGTCGGTTAAATTTCGCTTCTGTAGCACGTCATCTTCGTGGTGTAGCAATTTTAATGGCCAGTAGTGGAGTTGATGCTAGGCGCACCAAAACTGACGCGTTACCTCTCACCATGTAAACGCAGTGGCCGACGGCCTTCACTTAACGACCGAGAGCGGCGCCGTTTGCGCAGACTTTTCGGTGCTAACAGACAAATAGCGCACGATATAATCGCAGAAGTTAATGAGAGACGTACGGCGAACTTGTCCGGCAGGACAATGCGACGAAATTAGGCATTAATGGACTATGACAGCAGGCGACCGACGCGAGTGCCTTTGCTAAGGGAACGTCATAGTCTGCTGTGCCTCTCCTGTGCTATGGCTAAATGGAAGCTGTGTCTGCGGTCCGCATCGTGTGAACCCTTTCGATATGCAGATCGCCCCCTCTGACTCAGATGTGGTGTGACAAACCGTGCACAACGGAAAGGAATGGGAAATTAATGGCCCTGACGAATTGGTGTGAACCTTGCCAAATTAATAATACTAAACGAAATTAAGGGGTTCATCTAACTACTGAAATCAAAGATAGTTCCACTTTGACCAACATTTATTGTTATAAAAAAAGACGAAAGGAAAGCAAAAATATTAATAATAAAAGAAACAGTCACTTCTCCAAGCCGGCCACTGTGGCCGAGCGGTTCTAGGCACTTCAGTCCGGAACTTCGCTGCTGCTACGGTCGCAGGTACGAATCCTGCCTCGGGCATGGATGTGTGTGATGTCCTTAGGTTAGTTAGGTGTAAGTAGTTGTAAGTCTAGGGGGCTGATTACCTCAGATGTTAAGTCCCATAGTGCTTAGAGCCATTTGAACCATTTTCACTTCTCCAAAGTAACAAATAAGAGGAAACTGCACTACATAACTCGTACAATGTTTGATTAAAATTAGAACAGTAGGTGCAGTAAAGTCTGCGGGAAAGGGAAGGGGAACGTGGAAGCCAGACTGCAACTGAAGTATCTGCAGAGCCTGAGTTTAAAGTCAACTACAGTCAAAGTGCCTCACCAGAATTGCCTGCAGAACAGTCAGCTTGCAGTATCGGAGAAGAGTCTGTCCAGGAGCATATCGAAAGTCGCCATCGGAGGGTGATCCAGAAAGACGTTCCTCAGAGGGCTACAAGGAAAAGCCGCCAAAAAATCAATATCTATTTGCCTATCCACAAGGATGTTAGATGAGCTCCCAATGCGATGCTGAGGAAAAAACTTTGTCCTCTCTCTTCCAAAAAGTTTATTTATCTGGTATCAAATCTCTGAATTTTGCAAGTTAATACAAAATGTTAACAGTTCGGTACAGACTTCCAGTCTCGAAAAATATTGCAACACAGGCCAGTGTGACCAAACCTATGCTTCGTTTCTTGGAAAGAATGTACTCCGACTCTCATTATGTTTCCTTACTGCTGCAGGGGATAGTTTGGATGAATAGAACAGACCATACAGAAATACACAGATCCCCTGCAGTTCCAATGCGTACTTTATTTCACACTACCGTGGGTTATTTTGTGCTGACTTTTTTCTAGAAACCTGCTCAGTTTCTGCAATAAGATACCCCTGCATCGCCGAAGCGACACCTATCACAGAGCGCTCACTCAGTGATCTAATGACTAGTCACTGTTCGTGACCCAATGGCGTGAGGGAGGAGGGTGGAGGAGGCGGGAGGGGGCAGGTAGTTTCTGCAGCGGCAATGCTCTTATAAGTCGTGAAAGTATTTCCCACAGCTCCCCAGAAGGACTGCACCTTCCAGACAATGGGCCACCTGACATTGCGAAAGCTCACTGAGACGCAGTCAATTTACCAACCAAGTTAATCAGAATGATGTAACTAGAGGGCTGTTATGATACCTAAAATCATCTATATCCTATTTTTAATATAAGACCTCATGTCATTTAATAAAGAAAAAAAAAACGAATCTGAATACTGTATGATCGAGGAAGGAATAATAGTAATAAAAATGAAACAGCAGAATGGCGCTAGGCTGATGTGTTTCGTAACCTTCCAACCTGGGGAAAATGTGAGCCAATGATATTATACTTAGACTAATCATAGTGTAAGACGTCGTGGTCTCCTGACCTTCATTGCTTACATATTCCGTCCTCATAATCATATTCCGCACATCAAGACGCTTCGTTCAAACCTGAACTCGGTAAGATAAAGTCAATGTTGTATGAATTCATGTAAACGATATGCAAATAACAAGTGCGCACCGGGGTTGAAATACTCGATGCTGGTGTACACACATACATTCCAGACAGGACGGTCACAGGAGCTTTTAGTTCGAGAGAGGCAAACCACACACTGGGAGGCCGGTCCCTTCAGAGGAGAGTCAACCTCGGCCACCCGTGGAGCAGACAGCATGTGCCCGAGTGAAAGGAGAAACGACCCCGTGTTTGGCTTAAAAGCAAATTCCGCAACATTGTGTCGGAGCATCCAACCTACACATTCTTTACACACAGCACGCAGTTTCAGAGATTTACACAGGGAGACAGCAAATGCCAATACTACAGACTTCTGGATTGGTTGCCTTAAACAAAACGTCATTCTCCCGTTTTAGAAGAGCTATGCTGATTGGCAGATGATATTTCTGACGCCTTGAGCTGAAGGAGTAATGGAAGAGACCGAAAGATATACCCCTTCACGTCCGGCATGGACAGGCGCCGTTCCGTTGTCACTCTTGGAGAGAGGAAGATTTGAAGATGAGATAAACAAACTTATGACATCATGGAGTAAGGAATTTGTTTTCAGTTCTGACCAATCGGGATTTGAAAAGGAAATGGGTGGGAAAGAAACTCTGGAAATTAGAGGTACCAAAAGAATTCCATCAAGATCAACTATCATCAATGCCTTAACGCATTCAAATAAAATAGTGCCGGCTGTTAATCTGGATGATAAATTGGCTGAAAAGTTATTTATTGTGCAGCAAGAAGTTTGTGGTGCTCTGCCCCCTACAATTCTATCTCGTGTGCTTCATATTGCAAGGGCAGTAAGGAATACTTACGTCACAGCAAGCAAGAGTGGGAGAATGGGCGTAAGAGGACTATAGTAATGGGATAAACTTTGTTCTAATGCATTTGTTAGTGCAGGTTGCATACATTCAGAGGCAGACTTGATTGATTTATGACACCCTCCTCTTCCCCTTAATCTATTGTTCTGCTAAGTGATTTGTGACCCCCTGGGATTGTTTTATGATCTCCTGGGGATAATCCGTCCTTCTGAGAAAGCCCCCACCCCTTCCCTTCCACCTCCACCTCCTCTCTCCCTCTGGAAACCTCCAACCCTCCCCATTTCTCCTCACTGATACAAACACAGTTTCAGGCCTGAGTTACTCGAACAGCCCCCTCCCACTCTATCAATTTGGTTTACTAATTAATTAAATTGATCAGTTAATTAACTCCTCTCCCAGTGGGCAATCGCCCAGTCCTCCTCCTTCCCTCCCCCATCTGGGAATTAACATTAAAACGACTAAATCTGATGGGAAATTCAATCACATAGCAAAGGATACTCAGTTTATTCATAAAATTCAGTTCGCAGGGGTTGGATATCTCTTGATCATCATTCTCTGCTACTTTGGAAGATAAACGTATTGTGAAGTACATGGAAAATCAGTAATTAATTAGATCCCTTCTTTCTTCGATTGCACAAGAAATAACTCATAACTCACCACACATAATTACACTATTAAAAACCTTTTGATCATGAAGCATGCATCATCCACCATGCTGCACCATGCACCAGCCCCCTCACATATAGCTCAATTAAAAAGAAAATACTAATATTAATGAATAAATGCAATAATTGTACTAGCTGTGTGACCGGTTACGAAGTCTCGTAACCGGTTGGTCCTGACTATTATTAGCACCCAATCTGACTGCATAAAATAAAAAATAAAGAATGACAAGGAATTTCCACAATTGATTAATTAAGTCCCCTGCAACTATAAAAGCTACGAAAAAACAAAGCACAAGTGTAACTGCTCTGTGTGTGGTAATGTGACTCAACGTACATGTATCTGGCTCGGAACGTTCTCAATACAACAAAATATTTTAAACACCGTTTACGAGGGCTATCCACAAAGTACATTACGTTTTCGTTTGTGTCCGTTAGGGGCGGGGCTAGCGCGACCATCTTGGTGTCATGGCATTCCGCCGCTCAGTCGGCATCCTACCGTGCTAGTGAGAGGTTCGTGCTGTACTCCGTTGAGTTACTGTGACAGTTTGAAATGTCAGCGTTAATTGAAAATGCCGTGAAGTGTGAAGTGCGTGCTGTAATAAGGTTTCTGACTGCAAAAAACTGTACACCGATAGAAATTATCGGCAGCTTTGTGAAGTGTATGGGGACAACATAATCACTTAAGGCGGAGTGCGTCAGTGGGTCATAAAATTTAAAAATGGCCGAACTAACGTTCACGACGAAGAGCGAAGTGGAAGACCCAGCATAGTGACTGCCGAACTTGTCGAAAAAGTCGATGCCGCGGTCCGTCAAAACCGTAATTTCACAATAACGGAACTCTCTATGAGTTTTCCACAAATTTCACGAAGTTTGTTGCACGAAATCATCACCGAAAAGCTTGGTTACCACAAGTTTTGTGCACGATGGATACCAAAAATCTTGACAGAGATTCACAAAAATCAGCGAATGGCTGCAGCGTTAACGTTTTTAGACGCTTACGAGAAAGATGGCGACGCATTACTCGATCGCATCGGTACTGGTGACGAAACATGGGTTAAGCATGTGAACTGCGAGACAAAATTGTAGTCAATGCAGTGGGGGCACACAAGTTCCCCCCAAAAACCCAAGAAATGCATGCAGACAATGTCGGCAAGGAAGGTGATGGCGACTGTCTTTTGGGACAGAAAAGGTGTGATTTTTGTGGATTTCCTGGAAAGAGGCACTACAATAAACTCTCAAAGGTATTGCCAAACTCTGCACAACCTCAGAGGAGCAATACAAAACAAGCGCAGGGGAAAGTTGGGCTCAAAGATCTTGCTGATTCACGACAACGTCCGGGCCCACACGGCAAATGCCACTCGTGAAGTTCTCGAATCTTTTAAGTGGGAGTTATTTCCTCAGTCCCGACCTGGCACCGAGCGACTTACACTTATTCCCAGCAATGAAGAAGTGGATGGCTATGAGGCGTTTTGATGACGACGCACAGTTTCAAGAAGAGGTAACCACGTGGTTGAAGGCGCAGTCGGCCGAATTTTACGGCGAAGGAATTTCCAAGCTCGTCCATCGCTACGATAAGTGCCTTAATTTAAATGGCAGCTATGTAGAAAAGTAGTATTTAAGTGTGGCTTTCATCTGTATACAATAAAAAAAATTTACAATACTTTATTTATTTTTAATTCCAAAACGTAATGTACTTTGTGGATAGCACTTGTACAATGAACTAATTGAAAAACCAGAAATACTATAATTGGACATTGAAACCAGAATTACAAGATTAATAAATGAACACGAGCCAGATGCTTTGTTGACTGTATCTGTGAGCAAGAGGGATTGTTATTAAAGAAAACTGTAATACCTTTTTACATATATATTGACGAAAATATTCCATTACACCAGCATCATAAATCAAAAGTCCATCTCCTTTCTCAAATATATTGTGACAATTGCATATTCTTCCATCTATACATTACACCAACCGAACAGTACAACATTTCAGTCAACACTCAGATCGTCTACTCTCTCGCCCAACAGAACAACAACTGTCCTCGACATCCTCTGAACTACTACTGCACCCAGTGGAGGCGGCGGAATAATAATCTTTGGCGCAATCTTTGGTGCTGTGACTCAGTGTAGCCACCTTTCAACAGTTGCTGACAGGGCCGCGAAATTTTGAAGATATTTAGGTTACTTATAACACATAGCAGCGGACTTGTGCCAACGTGCTGCTCCTGGTCACATACTCGACAATACCACCAATACCCCGTCCATGGAGATATCGTCTTACCTGCAATAAACATCACTGCTGCACTGTCAATTTACCCCAAGTGAGGCTAGCCCGTCTCGCAATAATTTCACATGTTTGTTGTCTTATCCCAGACGTCGAAATTCCTAGCTCACCAGCCACTGGTCGCTAATTGAATGTTCCAACGCATCACCTCACAAGTTTTACTCTAAATACGGTAGTATAGAGAGAAAGAAAGGCTACACAAAGTACACCACTTGGTGGTACTGGACTATGTGTCAACATTGATAGGGTTGCTTCTGAAACTACACAATCACAATGTGATGTAGTAAATACTCACTGAGAGCTAAGGACGTAATGAACACAGTGTCAGTCTTCTTCATGTGTCACATCTGCGCAGAACACGTCCCCACATTTCACCGACTTACCTCAACATTAGCAAGCACATATCAAAGAAACATAGCATTCTCAAAATATATGATGAATCCACACGCCTCGCTTTACATGAGCGTATACGTCACTGATTGACCGCTATTTTTAATTTACAAACATAGCATAAGCTTGCCACAACATTTATGACTATTTTTCGTCCGAGCTAGGTTTCTCTTTTGGCTTCAGTCTTATTTCCTTTGTTCCAGCAAGGACTCAAGAGTATAAAATAAATCGGTTCGTCATTTAACAATTTATTCTGCCCACATCTTTGGAGTATTTAGTGTCAGACGTTATTAGTGGTGAGTCTGTGTTATTTCCTCAGCCATGTAACGGAATAGTTATACTATACGCAGGAGCAAATTTTTTAAAGGAATCGATTTCGATACAAGTATCGATCGCTTAGTCTTGAAACAATATATATTCAAGCTGCCAATGCAGATGTTCTTGTAAACTTCTAAAATGTATTACTTTTTACATGCACATTATTTAAAAGTCATGAAAAGATGTGAAACGTTATTTATCAAATTTTAATCACTGCTCCACTCCAAGGATTTGAGTGATGTTTTAATTAAGAGAGAAATTAATGCCGTGAGACTCTAGCAGTGGGATCTGACGATTGACTTGTCGAGCCCTGCGGTGCCGTGCGCAGCCGCAGCGATGGGTGACAGTGGTGGGGCTCTGAACGGCGTAGGCGCTTGTCAACGCCGGTGGGTGTAAAAATTACTGGGATGCAAAAAGGGCGTCGAATCTTCAACAAAGTAGTGTCACTTTTCATGTTCATGCTGTTAAGTCGTACCTGCAAACATCAAGTTACGGACGCAAGAATTTCCGGACTTATGATGCTGCGAAGTTTCTTGAGCAATGGCTGCCGCTGGGACAATGGTTCTGAGGTGCGTCATGTTGCTTGACTTTTATTAAGTTATCAGAGACGTGAAGAAGCTGTGTGAGATCATCGTTCATCATTGCTTCAACGACGCATCTACAGTCTCACTTCCGCCGGCGAAAACCACTAAAGCAGTAAATAATGAGAACATTACCGCCGGGCGTGGTGGCCAAGCGGTTAAAGGCGCTACAGTCTGGAACCGCGCGGCCGCTACGGTCGCAGGTTAGAATCCTGCCTCGGGCATGGATGTGTGTGATGTCCTTAGGTTAGTTAGGTTTAAGTAGTTCTAAGTTCTAGGGGACTGATGACCTTAGAAATTAAGTCCCATAGTGCTCAGAGCCATTTGAGAACATTACCTAGTTTATTAACAACAGTGATTAGACTTCTATTTGATATGTATGTGTATTATTCTTAATCCACTTTATTTTTAAAAAATGAACTGAATTATAATTATGATCTTCAGAACCGTAATAATATCCCGAGAATATAATATTTCCCCATACAATGCTAATAATGCAATTAGTTTTAACAGCAATTTTAGGTATCTATGCACTCGTTGCCTGTGTTTTCCCACTTGGTGAAGTAAACTCACTAATTGGAAGTTCACAACCCAGTTAATAATTTTCAGTAAATTATTACGCAACAGTGTAAAAATGGCTGCCAGAGTATGGCATTAGAATAAGTTTGGTCTGTTTCGATCACAGAATTTTCGGCACAAAGCACAATTCACAACTCTTTTAAATTTCACAGTAAATTTCAGAATTGATTAAAATCAAATTATCTCCTTCACAGACTGGTGACCGTAAGAACATAGACATAATATTTCTTCCAGAGGGTTTGAAAAGGCAGACACAATTTCTCTTTCTCTGCATCTCCAGTTCTTACTGTTCAACGGGTGGTTGTATTCACAGTACCATAAAGATCCTGAAATAGGCGAGCTCTTGTTCTTGTAGTAGGGTGTAATTTACGATCGAGCCCCAGCATCCAACAGTTAGTTCGGAATTATTAGTTGGTCGCTTTAATTGTGTAACGACAATCCACTTAGTACGCATACTGATCAGTTAGTAAAGAAAAGTGGCAATAATATCGTTAGTTGCCTAAATAAATACAATGCAAATACGCACGTGAGTGGCAGGGCGAGAAGTTTGTGTTCACTGATAACTTTTACGAAAGCTAAAATTACGATCAGTGATACAGCCAAAGTCACACCTCAGGACTACATAGGCGGCAGCTTCAGCCCGAGTTTCGCGTGCAGCGGCCTATGGCGCGGAACAATAGTTTTCGTTATTCATCATAAATGTTTTGACGATACTTGGTAGCGTTTAAACGATATCAACTTATGTAACAAACAATTATAAGGCCATCTGGTCACAAAACAGCAGTTTCATAATAAATATTAAATAAGAAACTTGAAGCGATTGTACACAGTCTGTTGCCATGTAAAATCGCTTACTGACTTCATGTAAGATCGAGAGGGTTCGGTCACAACCAGAAACAATTAAATCTTTCACAGAATGGTTCCAGCCTAACTCAATTCGAAGCGTCCAACACAGATGTAGGCGATCATGGGACTACTCCACTGTTATCCTTTTGGTCATTCATACGTCTTCTTAATAAGACAAAGAGTCCAGCCGATACTCAGCTAATTTCTCTCACCCCTTTTGTCAACCACATTTTTTTTATTTATGCATGTAACACTATTGGATCTAAGCAGTATTGTACATATTTTGCAATACATTCATTACGATAAGTGTGTTGAAAGTTACAGTTTACGTACAACATGATAACGCATTTAGTACTTACTATAATGCAGAAAAAATAAATGGAGACAAAGAGTGTGGTGTGCGTACTGTAAGACCTTTGGTACACACACCATCAGATTATTTGACTTGTCGCTCTAACGAAGTAGGCGAGTGTCAGCAATATGTCTCGTGGTCTTATCGTGGAGTGTTTATCTTCTGCCGTTAGATCAGACGATAGAAATGCCACTTGCACGCTTAGAGTAGCAGATTGATGGTGACCAACAGAACTTGATTAATTTTCACAAACATTTATTAAAATAATAAATAACATAGACATTACGTAACTTGATTCTGGATGCTGTTTACAATTGACAATCTGAAGTTCCTTTGGTCTTGGTACGTTAATCTTATTCTCACATATCTCTGATACTTGTCAAAGTGTCTATTCGTATATCTTCATGGCTATGTACAGGATTATGGTAATCTTATTAGGCGCAGACTGAAACTTGACTACAGACTAATGCAGACTAATGCAGACTGACTAAGCGGAGGTCTGTACACTCGTTATAATACCTCTCGTGTTCAGGTATCACTGCGCGAGTGTGATACGTGAGGAGAAAAGGTTCTACGTTAGCAGCAATCTCATTGGCTGCATTACATATTAATACGTGGATCGGCTGAAGCAGAATTTGGTCCCTCTCTAAGACAGCGCCATCTCGTAGTGCGGAGACGGACGAGCGCTGCGCCTGCGCTGTTGTGCTTAGCGGGGGGCGCTCTAGTGGGAAAGTTGTGTACGCGCTGACTACACAGACCTATGTACACAACAAAGAGATCGTTGGACACCATGTATATTAATCACTTTCTTCAAGTTTACTTCCGCAGTTTGTTCGCACATAGTCAACTATGGTGGCCGACAATACCATAGACACAATGCCTAAGAAAAAAAATTATATTTTTAAACTTTTTGAAATGGTTATTGAAGGCTGCAAAATTCAGTATTTGTACCCAGTGGAACTAAGTTGTTATCTTTCACAAAATTTGTCGTAATATATACTTAACATTTGTAAGTAGGCTGTTTAGATTTTTATATGGGTAATGCCACGTAGCGCTCTATATGAAAATCACTGGCTGTGCTGTGTGCAGTATGTGGCTAGTTTGCATTGTTGTCTGCCATTGTTGTCATGAACTGCTACAGCTGGATGTGAACAGCGCGTAGCGTTGGGCAGTTGGAGGTGAGCCGCCAGCAGTGGTGGATGTGGGCAGAGAGATGGCGGAGTTTTGATAATTTGTAATACTGGATGTCAATTATGAATATTAAGGTAAATACATTGTTTGTTCTCTATTAATATCTTTCATTTGCTAACCATCCCTATCAGTAGTTAGTGCCTTCAGTAGTTTGAATCTTTTATTTAGCTGGCAGTAGTGGCGCTCGCTGTATTGCAGTAGTTCGAGCAACGAAGATTTTTGTGAGGTAAGTGATTTCTGAAAGGTATAGTTTAATGTTACTCAGGGCCATTCTTTTGCAGGGATTTTTGATAGTCAGATTGCGTTGCGCTAAAATTATTGTGTGTCAGGTTAAGCACAGTCTTGTACAATTGTTCTAAGGGGACGTTTCATATTGTACAAATTGTTCTAAGGGGACGTTTCATATGTCGACCCTTAGCCTAGGATACCTCACTGGAATCTTCTGATTTTTTCTTGTAGTTTGTGTATTTAGTGTAGCTTTAGCGCGTAATTGTAGAGAGAATCTCCTTGGTAGTTGTTGTCTTTCATTGTTGTACAGTAAAACAGTTGTGGCATGCATGTAGCTTTGCGCCAAGTATTTCGCTGCTGCAATTAACTAGATATTATTTTCAGTGCTATGTTAATGTGTTCTCTTATTTTTGCTATTCAAATTGTGCTTTTCTGTGTCATCGTGTGAAATATTGTGACAATAATGGCGTGTGAAAAACGTAACACTCGGCTCCAAAGTAAACTAAGAAATGACAGTGAAGACGAAAGCAGTGTGTTGGCCCCACCATGTAATGAGTTAACTAATATTCAAAGTAGTAATTTGGTAACTGTGCATAGGGAAATGGAGCGGGCGTCAGACAATGGCGTAGGCAGTGAAACAGGTAGTGAACAGGGAAGCATTGTCGATCGATCGGTCGGCAACAGCTCGCCTCAGGAATCCGAAATGATAGGACACAATTTTGCAAATACTGTAGATTCAGGTTTTGCGTCCTCACCGTTTTCTCAAATAAGTCAAGACACATTTTCAGCTTGTCAAAATGTGAATGTTGCCGGTGCAAATGCACTGCCGAAAAGAGTAGAGGAACAGATTCCAGACACTAATGCATTGTTATTACAACTAATGCAACAAATGGAACAAAATCAGAGACAAACACAGCAAAAGCTTCAAAAGTTAGACACAATGGAACAACACCAGAGACAAACACAGCAAAAGTTAGACACAATGGAACAAAATCTTCGGAAGTTAGACACCACACTTGAACAAACACGTGAAGATTTAACTACTGAGTTACATAACATCGAATCGAAATGTCAAAAAGCCTGTAATGACGTAAAAACACAAATTTGTGAGCATTTCCAACCTATTTTTTCGCGGCATGAAAATGCATTACAGAATCACGAAGCAGCCATAAAAGCGCTGCAAACCATTGTTCATGAAAATCATGAGACCTTGTGGGCTAAAATTGACTCAGTTGCATCTACCGATTCGGTTACGCAACTGGCAAAAACTCAGGAAAACTTAAAGAACACAGTAGATTCGATTTCAACACAACTGGACACTCTGAAACTTGGTTCAGAAAAACACACTGAGGAAATGTGTTCACTATCGGAGAAAGTAGCTGAACTTTCGGATCAGGTCACTAACTTATCTACAAAGGTAGATGATGATCTGAATGACACAAGACCCGTAGCCTTCACTGACACAGAAGAGTATGAACAAATAAGAAAATTCAAACAAAATCAGAATCAAATTAATACGCAATACAAAAGAGAAATGCGGGAAGTACAAGATCAGCTGACACAGGTAATACAAGAATTACGTATTTCAGAGGACACTCGCGCCCCAATAAGGGAAGAGGGACATAGAAATACGGAACAGCCACAAAATAATAACACAGGGCTTTTCGGTAATTATGAAAGAAATTGGCAAGACACACCGAATTTTGAGATGGAATCGCCGACACGACGTAACAATGACCGATATGCTACTCGCCGACACGATGATTTTGATTATAAGCTGTTCATTACTACACGTAAATTCAAAACATTTAAGAATTCTGCCAACGACATTCATCCACAAGCGTGGCTCCATCAATTCTCTCATTGTTTTCCTCCCAACTGGTCATTGGAGCACAGGTTAGAATTTATGTGTGGCTACTTGGAGAATGAACCAGCTGTAAGAATGCGATCGGTCATTCACGATTGTCACAGTGAAGGAGAATTTTACCACGCCTTCCTCTCAGCGTATTGGTCTCAAGCTACACAAGACCGCGTAAAACATAGCATCATGATGATGAAACACTTTGAACAATCTGAATTTTCCAGTCTTGTGAAATATTTTGAAGACATGTTGCACAAGAATCAATACCTGTCAAACCCATACAGCCCCTCAGAACTCATCCGCATTTGCTTAATCAAACTGCCTGAAAATTTACGACATATTATTTTAGCAGGACGTTGCAAAGACGACATTGAAGCTTTTCAGGGACTGTTACAAGAATTAGAAATTGATACAGACAGTCGCGGGATGCGAAAACAGGAAAACAATCACTACAGGTCACATCCGTCACAATTCCGTGACGACAGAAATAATAACTGGACACGACAAGTCTATTCTTACAACGCAAATCGTGACCAAAACAGACACCACCCGTATGACAACCGTTGGCAGAGTAGTAATAATTACAGGGAAAGATCACCTCTCCGCAGTAATGACTATCACAGAAACAATCAGAGAAACAGACAATATGGGAACCAAAATAACTATTATCAAGGGAGACAGAATAACTTTAGACGCAACGGTCCAGTGCGTAGTTACGATTCTGGGAGAAATTCTCCACCACATGACCGACAAGAAAGAAACTATCGAACCTACCGACATGACGACAGACGATATGATCGTAACGACAGACCTGAATTGCATCAGAACTGGCGAGATTTAAATAGAGCAGAGCACTCTCGTCACGATGAATTTGTAGAAGTTAGGTCTCCAAATCCCAATAACGACGCGCGCCAACAAAGAGACAATAGGCGATGACTCACACCACTGGCAGCCACAAGACGTACTTATGAAACTGACGACGCAGCTGCCGTAGCTAGTAATTACGTAAAAATGGAAGACATTAGGGACATCTTACTCCAGGAACACGACGTAAAACATAACAACATTGCATATCCTGTGATTCATATTACTGTAAATGACGTAAAATTTACGGCAGTACTTGACTCTGGCAGTCCCATTTCAGTAATTAGCGAAACAGCTTTTAGCAAATGCAACAAAGCGAACGATTGCCCCACACTTCCGTTACGTAAGATTAAATTACAAGGTGCAATCTTTGGAAAAAGTGTAGATGTACGCCAACAAACCAATTTAGAATTCTTTTGTCAAAGCCACAGCTTCTCTATGAACTTCCTTATTGTTCCATTATTGTCGACGGAAATTATACTGGGAGTAGACTTTTTGAATGAATATAAAGCAATCTTAAGCTTTCACGATGCTGAAATAAGTTTAGAGAAAGAAGGTAAGTCAATAGCTTTGAAATTTGAAGACTGGCTCTCAAACCATGATGAGGACATTAATCGGCTTTACGTTCTGTTAGACAACAGTTCGGAATTTTCTACGGAACTAGACACCAACAATCACTCTGCAAGTACTGAAAGGGATGATATTGACGGCATATTTGAAATTAATGAGTTAATTCAGAATAAAATTCAAATAATTGAGAATTGTAATGACACTGATAGGCAGGACCTTTTTGAGATTTTACAAGCACATTCCACAGTTTTTACTCACAAAACAGGAACAATCAAGGGATTTCAATACCAATTTCGTGTTCGTGAGCATACTAAATTTTGTGTTAGACCATACGTAATTCCGGCGCATTATAGGGACCGTGTTAGATCAGAAATACAATCTATGCTTGTCGAGGGCATTATTGAGCCTGCAGTAAGCTCATACAACAACCCATTACATGTTGTTGAGAAGAAGAATGGATCGATCAGGCTTGTTTTAGATTCGAGACAAATCAATACTATCATCATTCCTGAAACAGACAGGCCGCAGATGATGGAAGAACTTCTTCAAAATTTTAATGGTGTAAAAGTGTTATCTTCCATTGATCTCAGATCCAGCTTTTATCAGATCGAACTTCATCCAGAATGTAGAAAATACACAGCTTTCCTTTGTTTCGGCGTTTGTTATCAGTTTCGGAAACTTCCTTTTGGTTTGAACATTTCTTCGGCAGCATTCATTCGCGGGTTAAATTCCATATTACCTGAGTTCTTAAAACGTCACATCACTTTATATGTGGACGATATTCTAATAGCAGAAGCTTCATGGGAACAACATAACCGCATCCTCAACAGTTTGTTACGTATTTTTGCAGAATCTGGAATTACAGTTAACTTGGAAAAGTCTGAATTCTGTAGGTCAAAGGTGAAGTTTTTGGGACATATTATTTCTTCTGAAGGCATTCAGCCGGATCCTGAAAAGTTAGAAGCAATTAGAGCCATTCCAGTTCCATCCACAAAAAAACAAGTCCGCAGTTTTCTAGGTCTCGTAAATTTTTACCGTCGTTTTCTGAATATGCAAATTCTAGTTACACCAAAACTTTGTTCTCTCACTGGAAAAAATACTATTTGGAACTGGGACGAACAAGCACAGTTGGAATTCAATTCTTTGAAAGAAGCGTTACTTCACGCGCCAATACTAGCTCATCCAGATCTGTCACAAGATTTCTGCCTTAGCACTGATTCTTCCAAAGTTGGTCTTGGTGCCCATTTATTTCAAGAAGCCATAGAAGATGACATTACTGTTCAGAAAACCATTGCTTTTGCTAGCCGAGTGCTAACAAAATCTGAAAAAAATTATTCCGTTACTGAATTAGAAGCTTTAGCTATCGTTTGGGCATTTAACAAATTCCGTTTCTTTCTTTCTGGTAAGCACGTAAAAGTATACAGTGATCATCGTGCATTACAATTTCTTATGTCTTCAAAATTAAATCATGATAGGTTAAAACGTTGGGCATTGTTTCTGCAAGAATTCCGCTTCACAATAGTCTACATTCCCGGCAAGGAGAACATTGTTGCGGACGCGCTGTCACGCGCACCGGCTGGGCTTGAGAAAAGTAACACAGAAGGCAACCTCGAGAAAAATTTCAGTATTCTTTACATTCAGAAAGTTGCCTTTGAAAACTTCATCACCACATCTTTAAAGGACATTGCTCATGAACAAGATAAAGATCCGATTTGGAAAGACATCAAAAGTAAATGGCATGAAAAGACACACACTCAGATTCGGCATTATTACCTGGTTAGAAACAACATACTGTTCAAACGCTGCACTGTTGATGACAAGCTATGGGTACTTTGCATTCCAGACGATTTTGTTAATAAGCTCATCTGGTACATTCATTTCAGCTACGCACATTTTGGCCCACGAAAATGTTATCATATTCTTCGAACGACTTGTTATTTTAACAATATGGAAAAGAGAATTCGAAGAGTCTTGTCTATTTGTAAACTTTGACAAAAGGCGAAACCATCTACTGTCTCCCATCGTGCTCCGCTGTTTCCTATCATTCCTTCTAAATTAAAAGAATTTGCTGCTGTTGATCTCTTGGGACCCCTTGTCAGAACATCGAATGGATTTTCGTACGTTCTAGTCGCTGTTGAACTTACTTCAAAATTTGTTTCTTTCACTCCGTTACGTAAAGCCACTGGACGGTCTGTATCCAACGCCTTTGTTAAAAATTTCTTACGTGAAGTGGGACACGTTAGTAAAGTCATTTCAGATAACGGACCGCAATTCAGATCTGCTGTTTGGTCACGCATGCTTCGGAATCATAAAATCAAACCTGTTTTTATTTCATTGTATTCACCACACTGTAACCCGTCTGAACGGATTATGAAAGAAATCAATAAGCTTTGCAGACTTTATTGTCACAGAAAGCACCAGCATTGGGACAGATATTTACACTTATTTCAAAATGTGCTGAATGAAATGCCTCATGATTCCACTGCTTTACCACCTACTCTTGTACTGAAGAATGTAGAACCTCCGAACAGAATCAGAGAGCTTGTACCTTTCCCGAATACACGTAAACTTCGACACAAAGACATAATTGATTTGGCTCTAAAAAATATAAAATCTGCAGCAGACAAAAGGAGAAAACTACACGGTAAAGCAAATGCAAAGAAATTATATATTGGTCAGAAAGTTCTCATTAAAGCTCATTCATTGTCACATAAGAAGAAACACTTGAGTCACAAATTCTTTCTAGTTTACAATGGACCTTACAGAATCCGACGTATACCACATGACAATTGCGTTGAAGTTGAAACTCTGCGTACTAGGAAGAGTAAAGGTTTACACCACATTTCTCATGTAAAACCATTTATTGACAGATAATCTGCTTTTTAACTTAGTCTTTGCAATTTTCACTTCACGCTACTTGTACAATTTGTCCCACTGAGAAACTGTTACCATGCAACAATGTTTGAAGTTAAATATCCAGTCGAGAACCAAGAGAACTTATTTAAACAGAAATTACGAATGCATTGTTATTGCGAACAGACGACACAGTGTTGTTATTTATACATTCCTCCTTGTTAGTTGCACGATTACGTAACGAATATACGGCTTACATACTTAGAACATATACCAGCACTGCTAATGAAATTTTCATGCAACATTTTGGTTTGCTTGAGAGTGGATTCAGGATTTGAGGTGCTTTCTGTGAAATGCCAGATGACACAGTGGTTAGTTTATGTGACAGCTACACGATTTTATCACGACGCTGCTAATGCGTGACAATTTACAATGTTGCTTTTGCGGTGTATCTGTTTTATATCTGCACAGTTTTTTCTGAATTCTTCTATAAAGTGAGACATGTTTCAGTGGTGACTTTTGTGGTATAGGTACAAGGAAACAGCCTTTTCTGTAGCACAACAATACGTTACAGCACAGTACTTTCTTCATCACGGCAATAAGCGTAATAACTAAGTTATCTATACGCAAAGCATTTCACTTTTGTGTATCATGAGGTAAGTACATTGACTTCTGCAGAACTTAGCTTTCGGAGGACAATAACTACGACACTTCCCAGAGATTATCTTACAGCAAGACGCATATTTAGCGCTAAAGGACACGTATTTGAGTGATTAATTTTGTACTTAAAACATTTATTTTTAAAGATTTTTGAATTACAAAGAAGGTTTTTCGTGATACATTTCATTCCATAGCTGTAATCTGTAACACCTGAGGGTGTAATTACAATAAACCTCAGGGGGGTACACGCCTACTTTGTGTACCATGTGTTTGGCAAGCACAAGGAGCCCTAGCTAATATGGTATTTGCTTATACAATTTAACACATCGGTACCATATTTCTCTAACACATAAATTACACAGCTATCTGATCATTTAACAGAGAAACAAACATCTTTTTACTACGTCAGTGACACATGTTTACGCAATTACAGAGTTGGATTACTTCACACTTAAGAAATTGTACTTTGTCTGTACTTTGTGAACTGTTCATATTTTTTCGGAACCATTGTGATATTATGAGAGCTTTGAATGATGTATTTGGTATGAGATCATGATTTTTAAAGTACGTTTGAGGTAGATGACACTACTGAAATGAGCAGAGAATTTTCTTTAGGTTTAGAAACAATTGCAGAAAGCTACGACGTTTTTGAGATTTGACTGAGGTGTTATGATGTTATTATTACGACGACGATGTGTATTATGCTGTTGAGGTATGTTTATGTCAATAAGATGATGCTACCATATATGAGGAAGGTGATTACCTGTTTATATGTATATGAATAATGAATAGAAGATAGGGACTCTTGACTTGTGAAAAAGGTTGTTGGAAACCAAGAATCGTACTTTAAGAGTTATGAAATGTGTGTGTAAATGCGTGAATGTATCACAATGCCGGCGAAAATTTTTTGGACACTGTTGTATTCATAGGATTTTGTTTCTACACACTTGCAACGCAAATTCTCGACCCGTGAAATTTTGTATGTGAGACTGTCACTGCAGCGGAAACTGCTGTCGTAAATATTTCCGTAAGAAAGTGACCACCTGCACGTGCGTCGTCGGCACACAGCTGTGTCAGACACCTGGAGAACAAGCCATTAGAGTGAGGGCCTTTCCGGAAGCACAGGTAGAAAAACAAAAAAGGGGTTAACCATGCTATTGACAATCCTTTGTAGAGGGCATCGCTAATGCGACACGCTCGTTACTTGAAAACATATGATTTTTGTAATGCGTTGTGGGCACACAGCTGCGTCAAACACCTGGAGAACAAGCCATTAGGGTGTGCCTTTCATCGCTAATGCGACACCCTCGTTACTTAAAAACATATGATTACTCGCACTTTGTGCTAATTATTGAAATGCTTATGAATTGATGGGAAATATTCGTACATCTGCACACCTGATTATGACAAGTGTCTTTCTCCGAGAGTTGAGTGCTACTGACTTACGAAATGCCACATGACTATTGAATGATATTTTTATGCTTTGCTTTTCATAGTTGCTTATTTCATTTAATATCTGGTTTCCAGCTGTGTTGCAGCATTAGTTTTATAAAATAAACTGAGATGCATTTGCTAATGTGAACTCTTTCTGTCAACAGATCTATTAAATAATTATTTTATGATCCACATTCTTTAAAAAAGGAGCACTTGGAAAGGGAAGAACAATAAGAAGGAACTAGTAACAGTAACACATAATTTTCTTTTCAAGTACATGGTAATATTTTTTTTTACAATAAGTTGTTATGGTGCACCACTTTAATTACATAGACATTAAGATGTGAATAGACATTTCCCTTGTCTGCACTGTTGTTTTTACTGTAATATTTTTTCTGCTTGAGCTATGTCATGTCTAGGTATAAGTTGCTACTGTTTGCCAGGTATAGTGTTATTGAATTTGACTTTTGCTAATTTCTTAATGCTGCTTGCTTCGCAAATCTGCGTTTTTTTTCATTGCTGTTTATATTAACTGTGTTATGTGATGCTGCATTGCCTCGTCCCTTGGTATATATATCTGAGCTCAGTAGATTTAAGTTAGCTTAAGAGGGGGTAGACTATATAAGAAACTGACTATGGAGAATAGGTAAAGAATGCAATGCGAAGTGATATGAAAAAGATTGGGCCCAAATGAGTATTGTACAATCAGAAATAATATGAATAGAATACAGGAAGGAGGTATAGATAGGACTTTTTGGGAATAATGATGAATGAAGGGAGATCTCCGAGAAGTAAAGAAAGTTTTGAAAATACTGCAGTAAAACAAACCCTGTCCTTTCCTTCTATTATTCCGCTATATGTTTGTGTACCCTTGTGTATTTGTGTTTTTCCTGTCTTTATGTGTTTAGCTGATGAGAGCTATGTTGTAGAATTTTTCTAATACTCTGTTATTTTCTTTGTAATGATGCTTAGACATTATTTATTCTGTTTTGTTTTAATGCTCATGTGTGAAATTGATGTTTCGAAAGTGATTCTGATCTTTTATTTTTGTACTCATGTCATCATTCCTGTAACACTGATGTATATGTTTATTTCTATTCTTTTGTAAAGCCCCTATTACTAAAAAATGTTATCTGTATTGTTATGTTTTTAATGATGTATTTTGTACCTTTGTAATTGTATTCTTATGTCATAAAATTGTAATTGACACCAGTTCATCATATTATTAACTTGTAAGCATTCATTTCACTGCACACTTTTCTGTTGGTCATACTATATGGACACTATGTGAGAAGTTGGGACTGTTAGTGTTTGCACGTGTGTTACTAATTCAGCAAGGGACTGGATAACAGCATTGCTGGTTCTAAGGACAATTCCAAAAACTTTGTGAGTGCACAAGTGGTGGTTATGGACTTGCTCTATTATCCGCAAGACTCTTCAATGGTGATTGTGCACCTGCACAGTCGCAACAGATGGCTGCTGGCCATCTCTACAAGGACTACAGTGGGTCTGCACCTCTGGTGGCCCACCAATACCACAATCTCTACCAGGACTACAGTGGGTCTACTCTGTGATGACCTACCTACCAATATTCTTCGAAACGTCGACTGACTCTGCTGTGGGTTTGCTCTGTTGTGGCCCATTACCTGTCAGCATGTCAAGAGTCAGCACTGTCTTACCGTTGGAAGGACAATACTACTTCTTCAAGACTGCATGGAAATCCACTACTTCCGTGTGCATTGTATTTTACTGCTCAGACTTTGAGCAAACAAACTGCAGGTTTACTCTTATGATGAATGATCAGGACTGTCTTTATTGACTGTGAAAAAATTTTAGCTGTTGACCAACATTGTATCAATAAGTGTGTGCATTTGATATCTTTGTTATTGTAATTATGAAAAATTTTATCAAATCTTTATTGGCCACTGCCCAAAAATATTTTGTAAAATTTTTTGTGGGGAGCATGGGGGCTATGTAAGTAGGCTGTTTAGATTTTTATATGGGTAATGCCACGTAGCGCTCTATATGAAAATCACTGGCTGTGCTGTGTGCAGTATGTGGCTAGTTTGCATTGTTGTCTGCCATTGTTGTCATGAACTGCTACAGCTGGATGTGAACAGCGCGTAGCGTTGGGCAGTTGGAGGTGAGCCGCCAGCAGTGGTGGATGTGGGCAGAGAGATGGCGGAGTTTTGATAATTTGTAATACTGGATGTCAATTATGAATATTAAGGTAAATACATTGTTTGTTCTCTATTAATATCTTTCATTTGCTAACCATCCCTATCAGTAGTTAGTGCCTTCAGTAGTTTGAATCTTTTATTTAGCTGGCAGTAGTGGCGCTCGCTGTATTGCAGTAGTTCGAGCAACGAAGATTTTTGTGAGGTAAGTGATTTCTGAAAGGTATAGTTTAATGTTACTCAGGGCCATTCTTTTGCAGGGATTTTTGATAGTCAGATTGCGTTGCGCTAAAATTATTGTGTGTCAGGTTAAGCACAGTCTTGTACAATTGTTCTAAGGGGACGTTTCATATTGTACAAATTGTTCTAAGGGGACGTTTCACATTTAATGTGCATCTTTTTGTTTTGTACATCCTAATTGTTAATGACAATGAAAATGGCAGACAGAGTATAAGCGTGATGGTTAATTTGCTGTTGAATAAACAGTTCAAAGGTAAATGACCAATACTACAATGTTTTGTTATAAATGCAATCGTCCTAGACTTGCAAAACTTATTCAGGAAACAATGCAAGTAAACCTGAACACTTACATAAACTGCAGCTATCAAGCTCAGACACTCGTAGGGTTGTCTGGCAACTTTTTCACTGGCAAGCGAGCTACCTTCTTCATGGTATCGGTGTGACGTTTCTGTAGCTTTACAACAGGTACGTGGATGTACAACCACATGCGATCGGTTTATAACTGATTAACATAACAAGCCTTCAGAATTACACAGCCAGTGCACTAGAGGAGGAAACTAACAAAGGTTCTCAATATACCAAATTCTAACACAGACTCACACATGTATATTTTGGACAGGATGTGGCGACATAAGCTGACGAAGCACCACTTCCATATACTGTATGTACTTATACCCATCTTGACGCTGCTCAGCCAATGCTCGCAGAAGCGGTGTTGGATGTCATTGTGGAATGGCTTTGCTTTAGCGCTGTTGAGAAAGAGAAACGCGAAACATTAGTTCCATGTGTATGCCTTTTTCTTGTTGATCATTTAGTTAGCCATTATTGAATCGAGGCACTATAAACCCTAAAAGTTCGTATGCCTTATATTGCTGTATCTTCCTTTCCCCTAGCTTCGTATCTTAGTTTCTATGAAACAATTCGAGCAACCTTACGGCGCTACTGTGATCTGTTTAGTTCACTATGAGGTTCGCTCCTTCAAAGCATTACAGTTCAATTTTAATTTAGTTCAAAGTGGTGCAAATGGCTCTGAGCACTATGGGGCTTAACTTCTGAGGTCATCAGTCCCCTAGAACTTAGAACTACTTAAACCTAACTAACCTAAGGACATCACACGCGTCCATGCCCGAGGCAGGATTCGGACCTGCGACCGTAGCGGTCGCGAGGTTCCAGACTGCAGCCCCTAGAAGCGCTCGGCCACTCAGGCCGGCTTTTAGTAGTGAACTAGTAGTGCTATTAATGCCAATAACAAAATCAGTAGCAGCAATGCTATAAACTTGTATTTTCAACACAATAATGTTACAGGAGGAAAGGATTCTAATTACTAAATAGTTACTTTAGCTTGTAGATACTAAAAGTAAGTTTCTAAGTAGTTATAATTAATAGACCAAAAGTAGAGAGATTGGTGTGAATACCATTACTTTATCATTTAAAGTAGCAAACCTGTGTGTGCAGCAGCGGTAAATAAATAAAGGTTTTTATCAACTTATCTCGTGAGATGCAATTTATGAATAATTTCTTTGCTGTCCAATGATGATTAGTGCCACATTATTTCCTCATAATTCATCTACCCTTGTAATTTTGATCATCTTCATTTTCATCGGGTTTTTAATGTTCCTTGTTTCTTTTTTCTGGCTTTGAAGTTGTATAAAATCCACGTGTACGCAAATGAAAGATTAAAAGCACCTCTACCGTAAACATAAAACACAAGTGTACTTTCTTTGTATGGACCAGTTTTCTGGTGCCTACCTATCTTTGCTACACAAAGTGATCTCTCTTCCTGGGCAACAACCCTGTTTCTCTCCACCACTGTATCAATACTGCCAGTAGTTGTTTGTTATCCTCTCAGATTAGATTTGTTTTATTTGACCTTCAATAGAGTTAAAAATTGATTAAAAACAAATAAATAATACCAAAAGCTATTGTCAATTAATTATAACTTCCGAAAGAAGGGGAAGGGTGGTTATTCAGAAATTACATAAATCTAATGTCGTAAGTTGAAATCACAACACGTGTTGGTGGCCCAATAAATGGGATAAGTTCTGAATATGTGGGATACAGCCGAGCAACTTTTCAAGAGTTACTCAGATAATTTAAGTGACATGACGCTCGCTTTTAGCTGTATCTGTTTGTTGTGCTGTTGAAATTTCATCTTTTATACCACTTTTAAGCATAACATTTAGTATCACGTTATGGTATAAAAGCAGGTTAAAAATAAAATTCTTGCCACTTTTGACGGTAATATAGTAACTGGTTGCTATTAACGACGTGAGTAGGTTTGTTATTCACACGGAGGTTGAATTCAGCCAACTTTGCCCTATATTGACTGAATGCAACCTAAACGTAAATAACAAATCTACTCACATAATTGATGACAACCGTTGGGTGTATTGTCCTCAAGAATGTAACAGCCCTGCAAGAACGTTATTTCCAATCTGTTCCTATATAATAATATAACATTAAATCTCATGATTGAAAATGGAACAGAAGAAAAAATTGCAATATTCCAATAAAATAGTTACCGGTACACCTAAAAGCGAGCATGACATGATTTAAAACGTTCATAAAAGCTGCGGACCCATACCACAAGAAGTAACTGAAATGTAGTTTGTAATTGGTTGATATGACTACTCACATTCTCCGGTCAGATGTTATTTAATGATACAATTTTCCGAGAGTCTGAACGGAAATGCTCCAAAGCTAACCTTCAACGCACTTTCTTACAATGCTTGGAAGATGTGCCGATGATTCTAAGTCAGGGGTTGGCGGAACACTTCGCACGTTAGGGACTGAGACTCGACACTTCCACTGACGATGGATTGCGGTTAGCCCATTCCAGCAGGACATCAATTCCCAGATACGACGTCGACGGATTTTTGAAGGGCTTACATGAAGGGCCACCGAGCTGCGATGGCGTCGCCGACACTTTCAATGCCCCCGATTATCGCAGTTACTGAAACCGCACTCCCATCTGCTGGGATACCAGGTCGCGCACAATGGACTGCAATGATTTACTGTTCGGCGTATTGGGCCTAATGTTCTCAGAAACTTCTTACAAAAAGAGTTGTGTTCAGTAGAGGCACAGATGTTTAACAATACTGCGACAATAGTGTATGTATTTGAATAGAACGATATTAGTAGAGCTACAGCTACCGCACAGAGAGAAAAGGCAATGACACACAATTTCATTGACTGAAAGAGTAGCTTATGTGCGACTAATTTCGTTATTAAGCTCAATTTAAGACGCTAAAGCACATTTCTTTTGCCGATTTTCTCTTAAAAACGTACTGCGTTATAAAGTCCGAAGATTTGTTTGATGCAGCCCTCAGATACATACATTAATTTAAACTGTCTGTTTACGCTATATTAAGCTCCATTAAATCACTCAACTACTTTTTTAACTACGAAAATTTTCAGTCAGAATGTCGCAGTTTTCAAAGTGAATGATATACTGATTGCATAGATCCGACACGCTTGTCATTCAGGCAGGATTTTTCCAAAGTGACGGTGTATTTGTGCACCACATACAAACGCAGAAACAAAACATGTTTTTTGTTCTCAGCTACATTAAGTTACTTCCAAACAGTAATTTAGCTTTTTTTGACGATCCGCATGTCAATGGAAAAGAACGATTATAAAGAGCGCTGCACAGCGAAATGCTTTCATACACATTTAGTATTATCACTGTCGAATGGCTTGTTCCTAACTGCATTAATTTTGAAACTGCATTAATATTGGAAGCACATACAACGGCAAAAAATTATAACACAATTGAGAGCACAGCCGCACTTCACGCTTAAATCTGTTTGACGGTAATTCATACACGCGACAGAAAGTGAACAAAGAGTTTACTCGATGGACGATGGAGGTCCGTAAATTGCAAATACATCCAAAAAATACAGTCTCTAAAGGTGGTACCGCTCGCAAATAAACTGCTGTCCGAACGACATTGTTTGCCAATGCATGCGATGGTTAGATATTTATATTTACGGTATTCAAATCTAATAAAATGCCTGAAAATATTGAGGCAGCGCGATGTTACGGTACTGGTTCCACTTCGAATTTTTCGTTGGTATTTTTTTTATCGGATACCACACTTTTTGACAACGTTCTCGTCTGTTTTCAGTGTTGTTACCTCTCTAAAACAGCAAATTTTATTATTCGAAGTTCACGCACTTTTCCCCCAAAATGAATGTCAACAGTGCAGCGGAAGAGAAAGACTGTTTGGACAAACTGTGTTTTGCGGCATTAGATATCAAGATTATCTGTTCATCAAAAGAAACATATACATATACATATAGTAAACCGGATGATGAATTCTTTGTTTCTAAATAGTAAAACAAAAGTTCACGATAATCTGTTACAACTCAAGCGACCAACCACAAATCAGGCAGCGGTTTCTGAAGACGCACAATTTTAAACTACGACAGCCTTAGCGGTGTTGTTTAGAACATTTTTAGTTGAGTTGCAGATGTAATTAGTAGCCTATATTTACCAGAGGTATGTATATTTGATGTCTGGGATAGCCATTTTACTCCATTATACTGCAGAAGTAAATTAACATCGAAAGAAACGTTGAGTAACAGAAGAAATAAATCAGTGTATCGATGAAGGAATGAAGTACAAAAACATTCAGCAAAGATCACTTAGAAATCAAATAGAGCAAGTGCAACGAAGTTAAAGCGAAACTTTACAAGAAAAGTACGAAGAATTCGAAAAGCAGATGGCTATCGGAAGGTGAGACTTACCTAATTATAGAGCCTCAAATTTATTTGAAGGGAATTTAAAACGAAAGGGATCAAGTTTAAAAGGGTAAAAATAATTTCTCTGGTTAATTCGGACGAGAGAGCGGGAGGAAGATGTGCGTTGAGCGTCTCTACGAAAGAGAGGAACCAATTGAATGCATTTAGAAGAGGAAATGAGTGCCGTTTTGAAACTTATAAGAGATCCCGAGTTACAGAGGTTTACATTTCGTAAGGTCATTTGGGAGAAGTTATTGAAGCACATTTCGTAAGATCATTGGTAAAAATTCTACATCTACATATATACTCCGCTAGCCACCAAGCGGTGTGTGGCGGAGGGCACAATTCGGGCCCAAGTCATATTCCCCTCCCCCCTCTGTTCCACTCGCGGATCGCGCGAGGAAAGACGGCTGTCTGAACGCCTCAGTACGAGCTCTCATTTACCTTATCTTTGAATCGTGATCATTGCGCGATTTGAAAGTTGGTGGTAATAATATATGCTCTACATCCTCGGTAAAGATCGCATTTCGGAATTTAGTGAGCAGCCCCTTCTGTTTAGCGCGCCGTCTACCTGCAAGTGTGTCCCATTTCAAACTTTCAACGAGATTTGTAACGCTCTCGCGATGGCTAAATGTACCACTCATGAATCTTGCCGCTCTTCTTTGGACCTTCTCAATCTCTTGAATCAGACCCAACTGTAACGGTCCCATACAGACGAACAATACTCCAAGACTGGACGAAATAACGTATTGTAAGCTACTTCCATTGTTGAAGGACTGCATCGCTTCAGGATTCTACCAATAAACCGCAATCTGGAGTTCGTCTTACCCGTTTCTTGTGTAATCTGAGATCATTTCGAACAGTTGCCGGCCAGTGTGGCCGAGAGGTTCTAGGCGCCTCAGTCTGGAACGCGCGGCCGCTGCGGTCGCAGGTTCGAATCCTGCCTCGGGTATGGATGTGTGTGATGTCCTTAGTTAGTTTTAAGTAGTTCTAAGTTCTAGGGGGATAATGGAATGTAGTCGAATTAAGTCGGGTGATGTTGAGGGTATTAGATTAGGAAATGAGACACTTAAAGTAGTAAAGGAGTTTTGCTATTTGGGGAGCAAAATAACTGACGATGGTCGAAGTAGAGAGGATATAAAATGTAGACTGGCAATGGCAAGGAAAGCGTTTCTGAAGAAGAGAAATTTGTTAACATCGAGTATAGATTTAAGTGTCAGGAAGTCATTTCTGAAAGTATTTGTATGGAGTGTAGCCATGTATGGAAGTGAAACATGGACGGTAAATAGTTTGGACAAGAAGAGAATAGAAGCTTTTGAAATGTGGTGCTACAGAAGAATGCTGAAGATTAGATGGGTAGATCACATAACTAATGAGGAAGTATTGAATAGGATTGGGGAAAAGAGAAGTTTGTGGCACATCTTGACCAGAAGAAGGGATCGGTTGGTAGGACATGTTCTGAGGCATCAAGGGATCACCAATTTAGTATTGGAAGGCAGCGTGGAGGGTAAAAATCGCAGGGGGAGACCAAGAGATGAATACACTAAGCAGATTCAGAAGGATGTAGGTTGCAGTAGGTACTGGGAGATGAAGAAGCTTGCACAGGATAGAGTAGCATGGAGAGCTGCATCAAACCAGTCTCAGGACTGAAGACAACAACAACAACAACAAGTTCTAGGGGACTGATGACCTCAGATGTTAAGTCCCATAGTGCTCAGAGCCATTTGAACCATTTAGCCATTTCGAACAGTCACACCCAGATACTTGACGGACGTTACCGTTTCCAAATACTGGGCATTTATTTTGTACTCGTACATTAATGCGGATTTTCGCCTTGTTATACGCAGTAGGTTACACTTACTAATATTGAGAGATAGCTGCCAGTTGTTACACCACCCATTTATTTTCTGGAAATCCTCAATGATTTGTTCACAACTTTCGTGTGATACTACTTTCCTGTAGACTACAGCATCATCGGCAAACAGTCTAAGGCCGCTATCAGTACCAGCAACCAGTCTTTTACGTAAATCGTAAAAAGCAGAGGACCTATTACGCTGCCCTGGGGCACACCTGAAGTTACACTGGTTTCTGTTGAAGTCAACTCATTTAGAACGACATACTGCTCCCTGTCTGTTAGAAAACTTTCTATCCAACCGCATATGTCATCGGATAGACCGTAAGCGCGAACTTTTTGTAGCAATTGACATTGCGGAACTTAGTCGAACACCTTTCGAAAGTCGAGAACTATGGCATCAACCAGGGAGCCGGTATCTAGAGCCTGTTGTATATCATGCACAAAGAGGACCAGCTGTGTCTCGCAAGACCTCTGTTTCCTAAAACCTTGCTTATTTCTGCAGAATGGCTTCTCAGAGTCTAGGAAGGTCATTATGTCTGAACACAAAATATGTTCCATGATACTACAACAAATCGATGTTAGTGAAATTGGCCGGCAATTATGTGCATCCGATTTTCTACCCTTTTTATAGATTGTTATGACGTGGCCCTCTTCCAGTCCCATGGAACTTTCCGCCGTTCCAATGATCTCTGATAGATGACGGATAAGAATGGTGCTATATTTGTAGCATAGTCAACATAAAATCTTACGGAGATATCGTCTGGGCCAGATGCCTTCCTGGTGTCTAAGGATCTTAACTATTTTACAATCCCAGATACACTAAACACTATGTCAGCCATCCTTTCGTTCGTTCGATAATTGAAAGGGGGAATGGTGCTGCAGTCCTCTATCGTGAACGAGTTTTTGAAAGCAAGGTTTAGAATTTCGGCCTTCCGTTTATCATCATCAGTTACATTACCCGTACTGTCAGCAAGAGAAGGTATTGAATTATTTGTAGTGTTCACAGTTTTCACGTACGACCAAAATTTTTTGTGATTATTTTTAGAATCTGCAGATAAAATATTGCTTTCAAATTCGTCAAAAGAATCTCTCATTGTCCTTCTGGGAGCTGATTTCATTTCGCATAATTTCTGTTTGTCAGCGGGGCAGTGACTACGTTTAAGACGACTGTGCAAAATTCTCTCTTTTCTCAGCAACATCCTAATATGTTTCTTGTACCAAGGTGGATCCATTCCCTCCCTTATACTTCTGCTAGGCACATACTTCTCTGGCTGAAGCTGAAGTTCGTATTTGGATTCGATAAAACTGGGGAAATGCTATCGGAGTTCCATACAATGCCTAAGGCTCGGTCACAGTGGCACCGATATCTGGTTCTAGGCGCTTCAGTCGGGAACCGCGCTGCTGCTACGGTAGCAGGTTTGAATCCTGCCTCGGGCATGGATGTGTGTGATGTCTTTAGGTTAGTTAGGTTTAAGTAGTTCTGAGTCTAAGGGACTGATGACCTCAGATGTTAAGTCACATAGTGCTCAGAGCCATTTGAACGATATCGGTGGTTTCCGCCGACAACCGACATCGTCAGAAGCAGGCCGATCTTTCCGAATCAGTACACCAATACGTGCATGCTCACGATATAGTCGATCTCACCACCTGAAGTTATAGACTCCGGACGACAATCAGCGAAATGCGAATCAGTCTGTTTTCTTCGCTGAAATTGGTCAGCGTTCTCACGCACGAAATATGGTATCTGAAATTCCATACGCTTTGTCCAAGAAATGAATCTGTGGTATCCTGAGGATGAAAAGTTTCATAATCGAGATACCGTTTGGAGTCTATAGTCCGAAGCTGATTCACTGGAAATCACAAGTAGGTTAAATATTTATCTAAAAATTTAGGTGTAAACTATAAACTCAATAATAATTTGTTCAAGTAAGGAGGGTGGCATATCTCGTGCTTAATGTCACTGTAGTGCTACTTAAAATCCGTCTTGATTGCAATTTTTTTTTTAAATTCATATGACCGGTTTCGGTTCATTCAGAACCATCTTCAGATCTGATATTTCAGTTACAGGAGTAACCCGTCCAATTCAGCAACTTTCACATGCTTTTTTTTAATGTGACGTAGCATGTGAAAGTTGCTGAATTGGACGGGTTACTCCTGTAACTGAAATATCAGATCTGAAGATGGTTCTGAATGAACCGAAACCGGTCATATGAATAAAAAAAAATTGCAATCAAGACGGATTTTAAGTAACATTATAAAATCACTGATTGCTGTTATCCCATAAGACATTATGTCTGGTTTTGCAAAATCACTGTAGTGCATCTCTTTTGGATTGTGGTAGGTGAGCATTAGCTGTCTACAAATTATTATCACTGCTTCCTGTCGTTTTTATGTTTGTTTCATGGTTGGAATTGGCAGCTCAGGGGGCGTGGCACACGTGCGGACTGCGGCTGGATGACGCCGGTCAGAGGGCAGCGGTAACGGTAATGCCAGCCTCTGTGCCAGGAGCAATTGTCCCCTGTGGTACCGCAGCCCACCTTTCGCCGCAGGGACTGAGCCGTATACGTCATCTGTTTGTGAATCGTCTAAACATTTTTCTGAGTTTTATCGACTTTATAACTGTTAAATACGAAGGAGAGAATTGATAGGTAGAAAGGGTACATTGAAGGCCTCTACGATGGGGAAGACTTGTCTAATGGCGTGATAGAGGAAGAAACAGGAGTCGATATATAAGAGACAGGTGATCCAGTATTAGAATCGTAATTCCAAAGAGCTTTGAAAGACTTAAGACCAAATAAGGCAGAAGGGATGGATAACATTGGATCATAATTTCTCAGTTCATCGGAGAAAGGCAACAAAACGATTATTCACATTGGAATGTATGAGTCTGGCGATATTCCATCTGACTTTCGGAAAAAAAACATCATTCACATCATTCCGAAGATTGCAACAGCCGACAAGTGCGAGATGTGTCTCCCTCTGGTGGGAAAGGGGAAAGGTTGCCTGTTCACGTGCATTTAAGGGGCGCTATGAGCTCGCCAGTCAGTCAGTCTGGGGCCAGTCTTCGTCCCCAGCTTGTTAGTCTGTCTCTCGTCCACATTTGTTCGGCAGTTAGTGTCTGTCTGTCGTTTGGAGTGCTAGTATGTCTGTCGTTCGGATCAACCTTTAAAGCAGGCAAAATGAGAGTATTTCCGCTCCGTCAGTAAGAGGACTCTGTTGAGTGGTCGCCCGGTCGGGGCTTAGTTCCTGCATCTGGGTCTGCGCGTTAGGCCGCCAGTCTGCTCGAGTTTGCTCAGGCAATGGTCGTTGGCGGTTGGATCGATCGGTTGGCCGGTAGCGCACTGAGACACAAGATGACTTGTCCGTCTTGAGCGTCGTCGCATGTGAGGTCGCCACGAGAGTCCAGTGGGCCGCGCCGTATAGCGAGGGGCAGTGGCTTCGCGGTCAACACGAGAGCAACAGGAGTCAACCCACGACATAGGTCTGGCCGGTGCGAGCTGCGACGCCGTGAGACGGAAGATCGGCGCGTCTTCCTGCCTCCGTTGAAGCGGCTGGCAGCGGACGGTTCGGGAGAGCTATTTGAGGGTGTTGCGCCAGGTCTTCTCGAGAAACCGCAGATTATTAGAAGTGATTGGTGATATGTTCTGTGTTTTACTCTTGTTAAGTCGTGATGGCTGGGTGTTGTGTGCTGTTCTTAGGTTAGTTAGGTTTAAGTAGTTCTAAGTTCTAGGGGACTGATGACCATAGATGTTAAGTCCCATAGTGCTCAGAGCCATTTGAACTCTTGTTAAGTTCTACATGTTTTCTCGGTCAGTCTCACGTCCCCAGCTTGCTCGTGTGTCTCTCGTCCGCATTTGTTAGGCAGTTAGTGTCTGTCTGTCGTTCGTAGCTGCCTCTGTCATGTTTGTCGGATATGGTGTGTTAACCAATTTATTGCTTGGAGTGAAACGGCTTAATTCCTGAAATATGTTTTGATCTTGCCTATCATCTTGAGAGGCGGTATCTGTGTACTGTAGAGCATGTTAACTTGTTTGGCCAACCTTGTATAATTTTATATAACGTTGCATTTCATCGGCTTTTATTTAAATGGTCATTTAGTATATAAAGTTGCCACCCTTTGACCGTAAGACTTTTCTTAGATATTAAAATCAAGTTGCACCTTCGGTTTCAAAGTTAATGTTTTAATTTTAGTGTTTTGTACCATTTCCATCCCTCCTACGGGGTGCATAGTTTGTGTGCTTGTGTGAATTGTTAAAACTTTTAGTTTAAAGTAATCTGGTGTGTTGCAAATTTGCACCAGTGTAGTCTTTCAGAGGTTGTTGTGAGCGGTCGTAACTACGGCCGTGTCAAAAGGGAGCAGCAAGGTTCTCAGCTCGAAAGCTCATACAGTCAAAAATTTGTTTCTTTCTGCCTCTGAATAAATTGTAACTTGATATTTAGAGGGTGCTTTCCGATTATAATTTTAAATCTGTTTCTTTTTTAAAAAAAAGCTTTAGGCACCATTAAAGTGAATAAATTACAATTTGTTAAAAAGGAATTTGCTTATGATTTCATCAGTTACTCCCTGGCAACTACTTCCAGGCTCACACAGTGTGATTAAATGTGTTAATGTTCCTGATGAATCGCTAGTAAATAAAATAAATTCTTAAGCATATTCCTTGTACAATAAATAATGGTTCAAATGTGTCAATTGTTCCTTAGCAGTTGTGAAGCAGTGCACAACGACAACTGTTCCACATTCTCTGGTCGACAATCGCCAAGCAGCGCTGCCAGCCGAGCCCTGAGGAAGCATGGCGTGTGACCCTCTTTCGCATTTGATTCAGTTCTGAAACCTTTCCTGCATATTATGAGCAGTGTGTTTTGTGTAGACGAAGCAGTTCCAAGACCCTCTGTGACGTATTGCATTTAGGTATAAATTATTTTTACGTTTTTCGGGCATCTGTGTCAGCGACTGAACAGTACCGACAGTGCCACCAATACTGGTACAGCGGTTATTTTCCGCACACACATAAAATTGACACTTTACATCCCCGAGATGCACCCAGCAGCTCGTGGCCTCCTCGAGCCTTAATGCCGGAACTGTTTCTCGCTGGAGAGCACTCGTCCGCCCGCCTCTCGCCGGCAGATGGAGAGCGGGAGGCGGCGTCGCGCGCAGGCGGCTGTTTCTGCCGCGCGCTGACAGCTGACAGTCGGCCGTGATTGCCAGGGCTGCCACTTGCCAGGGCTGCCACTGCTCGAGTCGCGCCGTGTCGCTTCCACTCTCCTCCACTCGGCGCCCGCGCGCTACCAGACTCGGAGGCGGAGGCGCCGGCAGTCGATCAAAATACCAATATGCGGCGGGGCTGGCGGGCGGAGAGGGAGCGAAAGGGCGCGGCATTTCCAGCACGTGGCGGCCACGTGGCAAATGTCGTGCCTGCTGTTCCTAGCCTGCGAGGCACGTCGAGCCGCGCAGCCTGCAGCGTACTGCGTCATCAGAAGAGCAACCGCAACACTGCGAAACATATCCAGAATGCCTCTGACGCTCAAAGGAATTTTGTTCGGAAAGTTGGCACCCTCGCGTCCAAGGACAAGGTGGTGGTAGTGGAATGCACGCTCGTTTGCCTCAGTCGGTAAGGGAACTCTTGTTGCTGAGCTGCGTTGAAATCAACGTCTCTATTCCAAACCCCTTCATTTTTAACGAAATAAAAACGGTTTGCGAAGATGATGTGATGACTAGTATTGTTAAATGGTATTCGCGAGTGCATAACCGTCTCGGAATCCGCGGCTGCATTTCGTATATAAAAAAAAAGTTTTTGGGGCGTTTCTCGACAACGGATAAAGATTCTAGATAAATGCCTACACACTATACCTTGACCAGTTTGTTGCTGTCATTTATTATATACATTTCCATCATACTGGATTTCACGTGTAGAATCAGGGTAAATTTGAACCTCTGTATCTTGGAAATGGATGAACATATAAAGAAAATTTTCTAGATTGTTCGAGATCGGAACCTGAGGAACATGTAAAAAAATCAGTCAATTTACTAAAACGGTTAATATGGAAGGCCTACAACGCCCTCTACTCCTTGTGGTGAGGACGCCGTTGCCATGGATTATAAGGCGTATATCAGGCGCCCTCTAGTCTGTGTAGCGAGGAAGCCGTCGTCATGGTAGCAGCTGGTGTAGAGGGCGTTGTAGTCCTTGCATATTAACCATTTTAGTAAATTGACTCAAATGTTTTCTACGTAAATGCATGAATAGATATATTATAATACAAGACGACATCACTTTTTGTGTACCACAAATTGTTTTACTTTATATTATAGCACATAATGTAATATACTTTTATGAATTTTACGAGTTGACTACGGAACATTTGTAATTATTTTATAATTAACACTATAATTGTAACTATTTTTAAATGGAATGGTTCAGTTTTCTGTTATTTACTGTCCCTTAAATTTATGTTAAACTAAGGTGACTAGTAATTACATATAATAAACTGTATTAAATGCCGTTGATCACCGCTGGGGGTGTTGCCGTCTATTCACGTGATCTCAGTACGCTGTTTAAGTCCATACGAAACGTTAGTCTCGCATAGTTTCCTGCCGTTATGTAGACAGGAGTGACGCCACCAGCAGTCGACCAATGGGTAAGATATTTTAAATTTTCGTAGTTTTAGCTGTTGTATAATAGAGTCTTTCTTACGGATATCTATAATTTCACAGTGTAAAGGCCCAGAAGATGACCTCTACGTCGGGTTGAAACCGGTTGGCGGTATAATAGAAATAATAACAAATGCGATTAAGACTGTTTTTGAATAATTGATTAATCATACTAATCGCTGCTTCATCTCCACAACCATGTTGTACCAAAAAGATGTTATTTAGCCTACGTTCTGCGAGTAGTAATAGAGAATAGAGCCATTGCATGTAGCAGACAAGGAAAGTTTTGTTTCTTCCCTTAAGAGAAATACAAATTTCTACTAATCTGCAAGTTTAATGTGCAGATTATCCTGAATTCCTGCTGCTGGCATCGCAGCTCCTCTCCTTCTATGTTTGTGACCGCGCTGAATCCCAAAGCAACCGATACAACAGGACCAGAACTCGGTGGTGAAATTCTGCCGGTTTTCTGAGTTTTGCAGCCCAGGGAGTGTGCACATGCCCAGCAGGTAGAGCCCGCATACACGGGGCATCAACTAGTTGTATGTGGTGTTTCATGTATGTGCCAAACCTGGCGAAGCCTAATTGAAGAAAGTAAGCCCCTTTTGTTATTGTGGAAATTTGTTTTTGTGTGTCTTTTCCCCCTTCTGAGTTATAACTGTCTCTGTATTTTGTTTTGGTACACATGATCGGCAGGAGATTTTAGAATACTGCTGGAAGAACAGTAGTGACGTGTTTTAGTCTAGCGGTGGACCGTGAGGCTCTTTCTAAAACAGGTTGCATTGCTACAGGCTTGACGCCTCAGAAACGCCAAGGACGAACACTAAGGACCATTTCACTAGCTTCCTGCAGCATTCAGACACTTCAAAGTCTACATCTATACTTGGACAACATATGCCACCGTTTTCAGGAGAATATGTACTGTACCCGAATCATTTTCTACTCTTTCCGTCAGAATTGTGTTCAACTTCAAGATCAACGTAAATTCGTATTCCTCCAGTTGGCGTACCTTGATCATTAAGCATGATGTGTGATGGGAAATACATATCTTGACGACAATTTTTTTAAAAATATTACATATTTCAAAACAATTGTTTAGTTTCTGACAGTCAAAATCTCGTTAGTAAAATAAAAGACTTGTATTGTGGTCAAAATACAAGATTGATTTCGTTAGGTATTGAAAATATTTATAGGTACGTACCAGTGCAAACAACTCTGGATATTTTACGATAAAAGTTCACTCTTTTTAAAAAAATACGTTACTGACTTCATGAGCCTAATTAAAATTTTAGTCGACTTCAATGACAGTTGTATCAGCTACCCGACGGTCTGGTAATGGGTAATCCATTAGCTGGTATTCTCGCAGAGATATTCATCAATTTATTAGAAGAAATTTAAAAAAAAATTTCAGCTGCGTCTCCTCCAAAGCAAATTTAAATGTAACGTAGCATTTTTCTACTAATAATAGTTAAAAAATAGTATTATTCATAATTTGAAGGCGATGCATTCTCCCCTACAAAAGTCAAGTGCCTATAGAATCAGCTGTGACTCATGTCCAGCCTATTAAACAGGACAAACAGGAAGAGTAATTTCTATTAGATACAAAGAACATCTATTAGGCAAAAAGGTAAAAACATATATAATTCGTTCTTTGCCAATGATTTATTAATTAGAGACCATAAGCCTAAAGAAGTTCATGGCGTCAGTATCCTGCACACCGAGAAGAAAGGCTCCAGATTTAATGTTCTTGAAGAGTTAGAAATTTTCAAACACCTTTCTTTGAATGATGGTTTCATTTTAAATGAACAGGTACAGATACGTAATAAAAACCTTTTTTAATGGCAAAAAGCCGTTACAAAGAAATGCCTGAAGTTGACTCCCCCTTTCTCTCAGGGCAGGTTCAGAAGTGTCGTTTTCCTTCATCTCTTTCATTCATTCCATTGTAGTTATTCCGTAGAAAATGTACCTCATATTTGCTGTTACACTGTGTTACATAATCTTTCACTTTGCATAATACTGGCTACTGATATATCAGGTAGCCGGCCGCTGTGACCGAGCGGTTCTAGGCGCTTCAGTCTGGAATCGCGTGACCGCTACGGTCGCAGGTTCGAATCCTGCCTCAGGCATGGATGTGTGTGATGTCCTTAGGTTAGTTAGGTTTAAGTAGTTCTATGTTCCAGGGGACTGATGACCTCGGATGCTAAGTCCCATAGTGCTCAGAGTCATTTGAACCATTTGATATGTCAGATAAATACTTATATTCTGTTTCAACATTTTTTTGTAAATTAAGCAGCTGGTATCTTCGACTGTTACTACACCGCGTGACTAATTTCATCTCCACGTTCTGGCAACTTCTCTATGTGAGCCTCTCAGGCTGATGCCACCTCTAGTGACTTGTTGTTCCTCTTGTAGGCTTAACGGAGTGTACTGCGCTACTCCATGTAACTATAATTTTACAGGGAATTACCAGCTTTATGTCAGTTTTAATTGCTTTAATTTTATCGGATATTAACACTAACTTGTTAAGAAAATATTTTTAAGTGACAAGAGCATTGTTGCTCTTAAATTTGTTCGTCAGTTGCTACATGTGAATAAAGTCTTCTTAAAAGTCGACTTGGAATAAAAACTGTTTATTCCTTAGTATTTCTCTGTGTTAACATTTATTATATTCTTTTTGGGTAGTTGTGGATTTTCCGGCGAAAACACACATAGTCGGTGGCGAATTCTGGAAAAAGCAAAATTTTGTTGCAACATGTTGGGTGTTTTATACTTATCAAATTCTTCTACGGTTGCTGTCTCTCGGTCATGTTTAAAACTTCCTCGACAAATGTTTCAGTCTGGTTATCCGATTCTCACTGAATTTTGCTGAGCACGTCTGTGTTTGCCCTGGCATTGGCTAATAAAAGTAGTGGCAAATCAGTCAAGTTTGGGGGGGGGTGGGGGGTGGGAGGGATGAGCGGAGTTAGAGGACAGCGTTTATTGTTGCCAAATTTTCCATTACCTTCTTCTTCTATGACATTACGCAGCATTACCAGATTTCTCCCTCCAGTCATCCTTCCACGCTGAAACGCCCTGCTCAACATGCAGGACAGGACAGGTAGTCTAAATTGTGGAAAGGGGCCAAAATAAGCGGCTGTCAGTTACACTCGAACATACAACTTTATTTATTTGACCAAACAAGGAAATTAAAAAAATAACAGCGCATTAATTTTTGGAACTTAAATACCGGCTGAATGCGCCATACAATCTCATGCCTTAACGGCAAGACCAATTTAAAATCGGCTGAAAGCCAATAACTTAAGACTCAAACCGAAATCAGAAATTTTAAAAGGCAGAAGGCATTATCTTGAGTCAGTTCTTTCAATTGGGCTGAAGGCCAAAACAATCTCACACCTTAAGAGCAAAACAACTTTAATTTAAAAAAAAAAATCGGCTGAAGGCCCACCTCTTAAGTCTCAAACCAAAATTAAATTTTTAAAAGACAAAAGGCTTTATCTTAAAACAATTATTTAATTAGGCCGAAGGCCCAAACAATCTGACACCTTAAGAGCAAAACAACTTTAATTTAAAAATCGGCTGAAGGCCCATCGCTTAAGACTTAAACCAAAATAAATTTTTAAAAGGCCAAAGGCCTTACCTTAAAACAGTTCTTTAATTAGGCTGAAGGGCTAAATAATCTGACAGATTAAGAGCAAAACAACTTTAATTTAAAAATCGGCAAGAAGCCATACAAACACAAACAACAAGAACAAATAAGAAAAGGCAGTGCACCTAACGGCGCTCGGAAGTTTCCGAGCGTTGGCCTGGAATTCAAACACTAACGCTCGCTTAGGTGAGACAGGCACTCGGCCCAACCGTTCTCGGTCAGACGACAACCCAACCGGCAGACAGTCAACGGACCCACTGACAAGATAACTTCCACTCTACCCGACCAGCACACAACAGGAAGTTCATTGGATCAACGTAGAAGGTATTGGCACCCACAACCAATTATACATTGAGCTGTCAAACCACACACCGTGCTGGAGAGCGACAACACGATGAGGAAAATACACTGCCTGAACTTACGTCAACGGTCAGGGTAGGTAACCGGAACGTTAACGGCCACAAGGTAGAAGATTCCGCCTGTGCAATAAACACAGAATAGCAGTCAAGGATTAGTCCAACGCATAACATGAGCCAGCCACAAGGTAGAAGATTCCGCTGGTGCACTTCAATACAAACTAACCAAATACAGTTAAACTCCACTGGAGGGTGGCTAAAATTTTCCAACTTGAAAACACAAGTTGTTCCTCGCGGTAATGTCCCAACAGCCGACAACGAAATCCAAAAGACACAATGTGAACAGTCGTGACTTGCTGGTAGATTAAGTCAAAACTCAACATTCGTGTCCAGGATCGGTGAGCTACAGACCTCGTAGCAATGGGAACAGCACCACACACGCATGGACGCCGCGAGCGGCCTCGGCCAAACTACACCACATGGAAATTTCCTCGCTGCTCCACGCCAACCGACCAACTGCTCGCACACAGCACAGCCGGAAACTATAAGAGCCAGGCCGAAGATAGTACAAGGTGCGAATATCGATACACACCGCTGCTGCCACTAGCGGAGAGAGAGGATAACAGCACAATCACGATAAGCGGGGGAGACTAAACACAGAATAGCAATCAAGGATTAGTCCAACGCGTAACATGTGCCAGCCACGGCTCACACACCTCTAACGTGATAGTCCAGGAGGGCGGAACTTGTCCTAAGTATACAATGACAGGAAATTAAAGAATCAGCTTACTTATCTTAGATTTTAATGATTGTAAATTCAAAAAGTCGATTGTTCTAATGAGGAAATCAAATAGCCCAGATCCCATAATTTCAAAATGAGGGGATACTGAAATAGTCCACGTGTGCTACGTTCAAAATCGAAGATGGTGGAGCTACGCCACTTGTCCTAAGTCTAGTGAATTCCTATGGGACCAAACGGCTTAGGTCATCAGTCCCTAGACTTACACACTACATAAACTAACTTACGCTAAGAACAACACACACGCCCATGCGCGACGGAGCACTCGAACCTCTGGCGGGAGGGGCGGCGCAGTCCGTGACATGATGCCTCAAACCGCACGGCCACCCCCGCGGCCGTAAGTCTAGATTGGAGCGCCAAGCTGCCATTATAAAATGGTGGAAAATTCGAACGGGTCTCTTCCTTTAAGTTTAAAATGGTGATCATATGTTCCATGTTCAAACAACTACCCCTCCAGTTTAGAATTCCAAGACCCAGCCATCAAAAGGGCCACTTGTGTAGCCGCCACAATGCAACATTGCAGGACACTTTGTAAGTAGGCTATTCAGTTTTTTATGTTGGTAACGCCACGTAGCGCTCTATATGAAAATCACTGACTGTTCAGTGTGACGTCTGTGGCTGGCTTGCATTGCTGGAATATTTCCTATTGTAGTGTTGGGCAGTTGGATGTGAACAGCGCGTAGCGTTGCGCAGTTGGAGGTGAGCCGCCAGCAATGGTGTCTGGGGGGGGGGGGGGGGGGGAGATGGCAGAATTTTAAGAGCGGACGATCTGGACGTGTGTCCGCCAGAAAGAGTAAATTTGTAATACTGGATATCATGAACTGTATATATTATGACTTTTGAACATTATTAAGGTAAATACATTGCATGTTCTCTATCAAAATCTTTCATTTGCTGACTATGCCTATCAGTTGTTAGTGCCTTCCATAGTTAGAATCTTTTATTTGGCTCGCAGTAGTGGCGCTCACTGTATTGCAGTAGTTCGAGTAACGAAGATTTTTGTGAGGTAAGTGATTCATGAAAGGTATAGGTTATTGTTAGTCAGGGCCATTCTTTTGTAGGGATTATTGAAAGTCCGAGTGCGTTGCGCTAAAAATATTGTGTCAGTGTACTGTTGATCAGAATAAGTAAAGAGAGTAATGTCTGAGTACGTCCAGTTTTGCTCAGCTGTTTGAAAATCAAATAACGTAGAGGTTTACCAGCACAGCAGTTCACTAATTTTCTGAGGCGATATTTCAACTTCTAATGGATTTTCCCTCGCAGCCTGCCGTGCTGAATGTGTGCTGCAGGAATAGTTTTATTTCTTTGTTCAAAAACAACTGTGGAGGGCGTCAGCAGTGGGCGAGCTGATGTGAGGTCTCCAATGTGCCGCCATTGGGGCGGTACACTGCTGGAGAGTCGCACCGTATGCTCCAGCAGAAGAATCACAGGTAATGCAGGCCAGCGACATGCAGAAGCCTCCCGCCGCCGCGGCGCTGTATCGCGACGCTACTGAATACTCACTCAGCAGTCTACTATGCCACTGGTAACACACAATTCCAATTGCTGACGTGTCTGGGAGCAATTTCTAACCTCTTTCTCGTCACAAATGCTCCGTGCCTATTTCTAAAATATCTTTCCGCACGTATAGGCATTGATTCTAGAAGTTTTATGGCTGTACATCACTCTTCTCAGTTTTCTGGGGTAGTAAACGTGCTGCACGTCTGAGTGTCAGAACCTGCTAGATTGGTGAGATTTCGTCATCTCTGGGGCAGCATTAGCGTGAAACGACCCCCCCTTTTTTTTGTGATCATCAGTCTACTGACTGGTTTGATGCGGCCCGCCACGAATTCCTTTCCTGTGCTAACCTCTTCATCTCAGAGTAGCACTTGCAACCTACGTCCTCAATTATTTGCTTGACGTATTCCAATATCTGTCTTCCTCTACAGTTTTTGCCCTCTACAGCACCCTCTATTACCATGGAAGTCATTCCCTCATGTCTTAGCAGATGCCCTATCATCCTGTCCCTTCTCCTTATCAGTGTTTTCCACATAGTCCTTTCCTCTCCGATTCTGCGTAGAACATCCTCATTCCTTACCTTACCAGTCCACCTAATTTTCAACATTCGTCTATAACACCACATCTCAAATGCTTCGATTCTCTTCTGTTCCGCTTTCCCACAGTCCATGTTTCACTACCATACAATGCTGTAATCCAGACGTACATCCTCAGAAATTTCTTCCTCAAATTAAGGCCGGTATTTGATATTAGTAGACTTCTCTTGGCCAGAAATGCCTTTTTTGCCATAGCGAGTCTGCTTTTGATGTCCTCCTTGCTCCGTCCGTCATTGGTTATTTTACTGCCTAGGTAGCAGAATTCCTTAACTTCATTGACTTGGTGACCATCAATCCCGATGTTCTCATTTCTACTACTTCTCATTACATTCGTCTTCCTCCGATTTACTCTCAAACCATACTGTGTACTCATTAGACTGTTCATTCCGTTCAGCAGATCATTTAATTCTTCTTCACTTTCACTCAGGATAGCATTGTCATCAGCGAATCGTATCATTGATATCCCTTCACCTTGTATTTTAATTCCACTCCTGAACCTTTCTTTTATTTCCATCATTGCTTCCTCGATGTGCATATTGAAGAGTAGGGGCGAAAGGCTACAGCCTTGTCTTACACCCTTCTTAATACGAGCACTTCGTTCTTGATCGTCCTCTCTTATTATTCCCTCTTGGTTGTTGTACATATTGTATATGACCCGTCTCTCCCTATAGCTTACCGCTACTTTTTTTCAGAATGTCGAACAGCTTGCACCATTTTATATTGTCGAACGCTTTATCCAGGTCGACAAATCCTATGAAAGTGTCTTGATTTTCCTTTAGCCTTGCTTCCATTATTAGCCGTAACGTCAGAATTGCCTCTCTCCTCCCTTTACTTTTCCTAAAGCCAAACTGATCGTCACCTAGCGCATTCTCAATTTTCTTTTCCATTCTTCTGTACATCATTCTTGTAAGTAGCTTCGATGCATGAGCTGTTAAGCTGATTGTGCGATAATTCTCGCACTTGTCAGCTCTTGCCGTCTTCGGAATTGTGTGGATGATGCTTTTCCGAAAGTCAGATAGTACATCGCCAGTCTCATATATTCTACACACCAACGTGAATAGTCGTTTTGTTGCCACTTCCCCCAATGATTTTAGAAATTCTGATGGAATGTTATCTATCCCTTCTGCCTTATTTGACCGTAAGTCCTCCAAAGTTCTTTTAAATTCCGATTCTAATACTGGATCCCCTATCTCTTCTAAATCTCCTGTTCCTTGTTCTATCACATCAGACAAATCTTCACCCTCATAGAGGCTTTCAATGTAGTCTTTCCACCTATCTGCTCTCTCCTCTGCATTTAACAGTGGAATTCCCGTTGCACTCTTAATGTTACCACCGTTGCTTTTAATGTCACCAAAGGTTGTTTTGACTTTCCTGTATGCTGAGTCTGTCCTTCCGACAATCATATCTTTTTCGATGTCTTCGCATTTTTCCTGCAGCCATTTCGTCTTAGCTTCCCTGCACTTCCTATTTATTCATTCCTCAGCGACTTGTATTCCTGTATTCCTGATTTTCCCGGAACACGTTTGTACTTCCTCCTTTCATCAATCAACTGAAGTATTTCTTCTGTTACCCATGGTTTATTCGCAGCTACCTTCTTTGTACCTATGTTTTCCTTCCCAACTTCTGTGATGGCCCTTTTTAGAGATGTCCATTCCTCTCCAACTGTACTGCCTACTGCGCTATTCCTTATTGCTGTATCTATAGCGTTAGAGAACTTCAAACGTATCTCGTCATTCCTTAGTACTTCCGTATCTCACTTCTTTGCGTATTGATTCTTCCTGACTAATGTCAGAATAACTTCAGCCTACTCTTCATCACTACTGTATTGTGATCTGAGTCTATATCTGCTCCTGGGTACGCCTTACAATCCAGTATCTGATTTCGGAATCTCTGTCTGACCATGATGTAATCTAATTGAAATCTTCCCGTATCTCCCGGCCTTTTCCAAGTATACCTCCTCCTCTTGTGATTCTTGAACAGGGTATTCGCTATTACTAGCTGAAACTTGTTACAGAACTCAATTAGTCTTTCTCCTCTTTCATTCCTTGTCCCAAGCCCATATTCTCCTGTAACCTTTTCTTCTACTCCTTCCCCTACAACTGCATTCCAGTCGCCCATGACTATTAGATTTTCGTCCCCCTCTGCATACTGCATTACCTTTTCAATATCCTCATACACTTTCTCTATCTGTTCATCTTCAGCTTGCGACGTCGGCATGTATACCTGAACTATCGTTGTCGGTGTTGGTCTGCTGTCGATTCTGATTAGAACAACCCAGTCACTGAACTGTTCACAGTAACACACCCTCTGCCCTACCTTCCTATTCATAATGAATCTTACACCTGTTATACCATTTTCTGCTTCTGTTGATATTACCCGATACTCATCTGACCAGAAATCCTTGTCTTCCTTCCACTTCACTTCACTGACCCGTACTATATCTAGATTGAGCCTTTGCATTTCCGTTTTGAGATTTTCTAGATTCCCTACCACCTTCAAGCTTCTGACATTCCACGCCCCGACTCGTAGAACGTTATCCTTTCGTTGATTATTCAATCTTTTTCTCATGGTAATCTCCCCCTTGGCAGTCCCCTCCCGGAGATCCGAATGGGGGACTATTCCGGAATCTTTTGCCAATGGAGAGATCATCATGACACTTCTTCTATTACAGGCCACATGTCCTGTGGATACACGTTACGTGTCTTTAATGCAGTGGTTTCCATTGCCTTCTGCATCCTCATGTCGTTGATCATTGCTGATTCTTCCGCCTGTAGGAGCAATTTCCCACCCCTAGGACAAGAGAGTGCCCTGAACCTCTATCCGCTCCTCCTTTGAAAAGGCCATTGGCAGAATGAGGCTGACTTCTTATACCGGAAGTCTTCGGCCGCCAATGCTGATTATTTATCAAAATTTAGGCAGTGGCGGGGATCGAATCCGGAACTGAAGACGTTTTGATTATGAATCAAAGACGCTACCCCCAGACCACGGGTCTCCCTCTAGAACAATTTATGAATTACTGCGCAGGTAAACCCCTTACGTTATTTGATTTTCAAACAGCTGAGCAGAACTGAACGTACTCAGACATTTCTCTTTTTACTTATTGTGATCAACACTAAACTGACACACAATATTTTTAGCGCAACACAATCTGACTTTCAATAATACCTAGAAAAGAATGGCACTGACTAACAATAACTTATGCCTTTCATGAATCACTTACCTCACAAAAATCTTCGTTACTCGAACTACTGCAATACAGCGAGCTAAATAAAGCATTCTAACTACTGAAGGCACTAACTATTGATAGACATAGTTAGCAAATGAAAGATTTTGATAGAGAACAAACCATGTGTTTACCTTAATAGTGTTCAAAATTATATATATATATATATATATATATATATATATATATTACAAATTTACTCTTTCTTATGGCCACACGTCCAGATCGTCCTCTTTCAAAGCTGTGCCATCTTTCTTCCCACATCCACCACTGCTGGTGGCTCACCGCCAACTGCACAACGCCAAGCGCTGTTCACATCCAACTGCCCAACACTACAATACCGACAATTCCAACAATGCCAACAAGACACCAACTGCACACAGCACAGCCAGTGATTTTCATACGGAGCGCTACGTGACGTTACCAACATAAAAATCTAAACAGCCTACTTACATGTGAACAGTTTTTCCAACAAAAGTTGTTCTCCATGATGTGATGGTTCAAATGGCTCTGAGCACTATGGGACTCAACTGCTGTGGTCATAAGTCCCCTAGAACGTAGAACTACTTAAACCTAACTAACCTAAGGACATCACACACACCCATGCCCGAGGCAGGATTCGAACCTGCGGCCGTAGCGGACGTGCGGTTCCAGACTGTAGCGCCTAGAACCGCTCGGCCACCCCGGCCAGCACTCGAGGTTAATAGCCATACAGAAGTGGCATAGGGGAAATGTGTTCATAACGGTTCATTGGTAGTGGTATTGGTAGTAGAAGTGTGTCATCCTGGATAAGTATTAAATACACCACACGTATCTTTCTTTACGACCACAGACTGCTCCTTTCCTAATTGTTCTTTACAGTGCTCTAGTACACAACTGGGCACCTCTAGCAAGCAACATAATCAGTTGGAATATCTGTAATAATAGAAATAAATCTCTACATCTACGTCATCTACGTGATTACTCTGATATTCGCAATAAAGTGCCTGGCAGAGGCTTCAATGAACCACCTTCAAGCTGTCTCTCTACCATTCCACCCTCGAACGGCACGCGGGAAAAACGAGCACTTAAATTTTTCTGTCGGAGCCATGATTTCTATTATTTTATCGTGATAATCATTTCTCCCTATGTAGGTGAGAGCCAAAAGAACGTTTTCGCAATCGGAGGAGAAAACTGGTGTTTGAAATTTCATGAGACGATCCCGTCGTAACGAAAAACTGCTTTATTTTAATGATTGCCACTCCAATACACCTATCATGTCTGTGAAGCTATCTCCCCTATTTCGCTGCCCTTCTTTGTAGTTTTTCGATGTCATCCGTCAGTCTCACCTGATGCGGATTCCACACCGCACCTTCTAAGTGTTCTGCCAATGAATCGCAGTCTTTGGTTTGCTCTACCCACAATATTATCTATGTGATCGTTCCAATTTAGGTTATTTGTAATTTTAATCCCTAAGTATTTAGTTGAATTTACAGCCCTCAGATTTGTGTGACTTATCGCGTAATCGAAATTTATCTGATTTCTTTTAGTACTCATGTGAATAACTTCACACTTTTCCTTATTCAGGGTCAATTGCAACTTTTCACACCATACAGATATCTAAATCATTTTGCAAGTCGTTTCGATCATCTGATGACTTTACAAGACGGTAAATGATAGCATCATCTGCAAACAATCTAAGACGGCTACTCAGATTGTCTCCTATGTCGTTAATATAGATCTGGAACAATACAGGGCCTATAACACTTCCTTGGGGAACGCCGGATATTACTTCTGTTTCACTCGATGACTTTCCGTCTATTACTACGAACTGTGACCTTTCTGACAGGAAATCACGAATCCAGTTGCACAACTGAGGCGATACTCCGTAGGCACGCAGTTTGGTTAGAAGACCCTTGTGAGGAACGGTGTCGAAAGCTTAAGCATAAGTTTGAACGCTTCAACAAGTCTTGACTTGTCTGAGACCTTGCTGACTAACCATATGTACACATTTTAACACTGGTCCCCCACATTCTCTGCATGTAGCCTCCCCTCTCATGCCTACACCTCCGTTCTCAACAAACAGGGCTAGTATAAACCGCAGGGAGAGACAGTGGTCAACAACTGCCTGCTGGAACAAATAATGGCTTTTGTCCACAGAGATTTTTCCACCCTGCATTGATTCAAACTATCAAAACACAGTCGATTTTGTAGTACTTCGCCTTCTCTAGCAAGAAGAAAAGCCCTTTGAATATGTGTCTGAATTTAATAAATGCCACCATCTTGAGCAAATAATCTTCTAAAACTTATCACATCAGAATTTACATTCCGGTATATCGTTCGTCATTATGTCAGGAATCTGTCTGCTACGGTCTTTCTCATCTCTAAATTTTTAATCAAGGGCAATTTTGCCCTTAACTGTTGAGAAGCTTTGAAATAAAATTGATAATGGGACAGTAAGTTCAGCGATAACTCACTCATTAAGAATGGGTCCGGAATCTGCAATGTTATGTATTCGTTTTTAATTAAGTACGGTTTCTTTGTTTGTTAATGGCATCTTGCGAAAATACACAAGCGCATCCTAATGAAAGTCGTGGTTTGCTAGGGTCATAACGTCACACAAACACGACAGAAACCTGTGACAATTGCAGATTGTGTTATAACAAGAATTATCCGAGGTGAGAACGTGGTGGAAGTTAGAGCCTTCAACACTTTCATGTCTGGTAAGGCACCGTCTACACTAACCTTTGGGTTGAGCACCGATATCCTTTTTGTAGTGTACAATGAATACGTAGAATAGAAGACAGTAAAAAATTAGCAAAGAATTCATGGACCGAGCAACAAACCTTGTGGATAGAGCTGATGGGCTTCGACTGAAGCACAGAGTTATTTGCTTTTGGTAAACTGGATGCGGTTTTCTTGAAGAAGATTCTCATGTGTCCGAAATGAAAAGTGTATCGTCTAGCCGCGCGGGGTAGCCACGCGGTCAGGGGCGCTTTGCCGCGGTTCTCGCGGCTCTCTCCGTCGGAGGTTCGAGTCCTCCCTTGGGCATGGGTGTGTGTGTGTGTGTGTGTTGACATTAGTGCAAGTTAGTTTAAGTTAGGTTAAGTAGTGTGTAAGCCTAGGGTCTGATGACCTCAGAAGTTTGGTCCCATAGAACTTACCACAAATTTCCAAAACTGTATCGTCTGTGAGTAATACCATTTTTTATGCAGAGAGACATGCAAAAGACATTAAAAAAGTTAGGCAGATTTGTATAGTAATAGAAAGACACATGTTGGGAGTTGCTGGAAGAGACGGGAAAACAAAATAATTGATCTGGGAAGAGGTTGGGATGGAAAACATAATCATGAAAGTGAGATGGAGATGGGCCACAAATGCGAATGAATAGTAAGTGACCCATGGAGGTTCTTTGCTGTTCCAAAATATAAAAAAAGATGGAGAATATGATATAATTGGAGGTGGACAAATGACGCCATGGAACAAGTAGAGGCAACGCGTCCACGTACAGTGGAAAACACAGTGCTTGAAGAGTACGGGACGGCTTCAGCCACTTGTGGTTAGGAAACGGCACCTGTTCCAGGTGGTGATGGTTTTGTCGGCTGTACTAAAATATCTTGGCTACAATTTTAACCACATTTTCAGGTGACGTGTGATACGACTTATACCTTCCGTTCGCCCTTCATTTGAGACTGCGCTATAAGTGTTGACTTAACTCTTGCAACAAACGTTGTACCTTTTACTTTATTCATTTATGCACAATAATGGGTTAAAATTGAGGCTCAGTATAAGGCAAATCATTACTTGCGGAAAGTCCTCTGTAATTTGTTTTTCCCCCAGACAATTTTGTGGCTGCTGTCCACCGAGAAAAACCTAGATTTGTCGAATACAGACATTTGTCATTTCGACGAAAATGTACGTTTTGTATAATCCCTCATAATTTTTTCTATGAGTTTCTAAAGATTTGCCGTTTTAGTATCCTTATATCTTTATCTTTTCCTGTGTAACGTTTACAATTATGATATGGAGATGGGCGAAAAGACAGATATGGAAAAAATTCAGCAGCGTCAAATAATAATAAAAAAGGAGATAAAAGCCAGCAGCATGAGGCGTAAATAAAGCAGCAAACCCAATTATCGAGTTCTGCGCTAATGCAGTGGACCCACAGCGGAAATTAGCGTCCATTAAAGGAGTTCCGCGAATGAAGTCCGGGACAGTCCATCCGCCGCCAAATGAGCCCAAGTCGCAGCAACTACAAAATCATCAGCTCGGACTGGAGACGAGTTCGCCCCTAACAAATATGCTCTGGTAATGCAACTATTGGGCGCTTTTTTATCAGTGCAGGATCCCCGTTACTATGGAGCACTAACAAACTGTCGCACTGACTACACCAGTTGTGGCATCTAGCTGAAGACAATTATTTAAGTGCAGAATGGGCGATTGTGTATCTTTTGCGGAACTCAGAAACGGGACTAAGATCAAGAAAGAAAGAGAGACTTTAGCATACGATTTTCAACATTTTCAACGCCCCTTAGCTCCATATTTAAAAACCTTATTCAGCAATGAGGCAGAAAATAAGACTAGTGGACCGTTAGTGATACATCAGGTTATTAGACTTTTCCGTGTCCCTTTGTATCATATTGCTCCGTGCGTTTTGCGTAGTAAATGCTGTTTGAAGTAATGGCGTATAAGGCCCAGATATGTACTTCTGCTGCAGGACGGGTGGATCTTTACGATTGTGGACAGCTTTATACCAACCATCCTTCCTCTAAGCAAAATATTTTAGGTGACATTATACACTCCTGGAAATGGAAAAAAGAGCACATTGACACCGGTGTGTCAGACCCACCATACTTGCTCCGGACACTGCGAGAGGGCTGTACAAGCAATGATCACACGCACGGCACAGTGGACACACCATGAACCGCGGTGTTGGCCGTCGAATGGCGCTAGCTGCGCAGCATTTGTGCACCGCAGCCGTCAGTGTCAGCCAGTTTGCCGTGGCATACGGAGCTGCATCGCAGTCTTTAACACTGGTAGCATGCCGCGACAGCGTGGACGTGAACCGTATGTGCAGTTGACGGACTTTGAGCGAGGGCGTATAGTGGGCATGCGGGAGGCCGGTGGACGTACCGCCGAATTGCTCAACACGTGGGGCGTGAGGTCTCCACAGTACATCGATGTTGTCGCCAGTGGTCGGCGGAAGGTGCACGTGCCCGTCGACCTGGGACCGGACCGCAGCGACGCACGGATGCACGCCAAGACCGTAGGATCCTACGCAGTGCCGTAGGGGACCGCACCGCCACTTCCCAGCAAATTAGGGACACTGTTGCTCCTGGGGTATCGGCGAGGACAATTCGCAACCGTCTCCATGAAGCTGGGCTACGGTCCCACACACCGTTAGGCCGTCTTCCGCTCACGCCCCAACATCGTGCAGCCCGCCTCCAGTGGTGTCGCGACAGGCGTGAATGGAGGGACGAATGGAGACGTGTCGTCTTCAGCGATGAGAGTCGCTTCTGCCTTGGTGCCAATGATGGTCGTATGCGTGTTTGGCGCCGTGCAGGTGAGCGCCACAATCAGGACTGCATACGACCGAGGCACACATGGCCAACACCCGGCATCATGGTGTGGGGAGCGATCTCCTACACTGGCCGTACACCACTGGTGATCGTCGAGGGGACACTGAATAGTGCACGGTACATCCAAACTGACATCGAACCCATCGTTCTACCATTCCTAGACCGGCAAGGGAACTTGCTGTTCCAACAGGACAATGCACGTCCGCATGTATCCCGTGCCACCCAACGTGTTCTAGAAGGTGTAAGTCAACTACCCTGGCCAGCAAGATCTCCGGATCTGTCCCCCATTGAGCATGTTTGGGACTGGATGAAGCGTCGTCTCACGCGGTCTGCACGTCCAGCACGAACGCTGGTCCAACTGAGGCGCCAGGTGGAAATGGCATGGCAAGCCGTTCCACAGGACTACATCCAGCATCTCTACGATCGTCTCCATGGGAGAATAGCAGCCTGCATTGCTGCGAAAGGTGGATATACACTGTACTAGTGCCGACATTGTGCATGCTCTGTTGCCTGTGTCTATGTGCCTGTGGTTCTGTCAGTGTGATCATGTGATGTATCTGACCCCAGGAATGTGTCAATAAAGTTTCCCCTTCCTGGGACAATGAATTCACGGTGTTCTTATTTCAATTTCCAGGAGTGTATATTGTCCATTCATTATACAGATAGAACCAACAACGTTACTAGCAGATATCTTTACACTTTATAAAACTAAACTGCTTCATATATCAAATTCTATGGTTTATGATACATGAATAAATATTCACTAACAAGCCAAAACATTATGACCACTGTCCACTGCAACTCTGGATGTCGCATGGTGGCACTGCGGACACGTCACACCATACCAAAGGTATGTAAGTGGAGCAGACACGGAAAGGGAGTCACCCTGTCGAAGATATGGGCTGCATATGGGAAATCCATTAAGCTATGCGACTTTGACGAAGAACAGATTACTACTACGCTGAGCCGGAGAACGAGTTATTTGAAAAATGGCGAAGCTGTTCGAATATTCACGTGCTACTCCCGTGGGCATCTACGGAAAGAAGTAGGAGAGAAAACTACCACTAGACACTAAATGGTTAGACGTCCTTCATTATTCACAGAATGTGGGATTTAGAGGCTTGTCTGCTCTGTAAAGTAGGACAGATGGAATCTGTAGCATCTCTGCCGAACGAGCGCAATGCTGGTGCATGCACAAGTGATCCAGGGCATGTGAGATGTGCACAAGTTGACAAAAGATCTGGACTGTCTTCTCAAGCCCAGGGTGTTAAACAAACATTCTAGATAAATATGAACCTGTTCCTGTCATGCAGCTAATATTAGTTGCAATTAGAAATGCTGCTGTCACGTAACTACAAAGGTTGGGATCTATTCTAGAAAGACAAAACAGCTATTCCCTTTTTCATTCTACATATAATTTATCATTGTGCTTTCAGAGGTCAAGAGATACACAACAATCATGTTCAGTTACTTCCAACACTCAATTACAAAATATTTACTTCTTGGACATTTTGATTTGGCTATTACTGAATTCGTTATCTCTACATATGAAAGTTTTATCACAGGCAAGAATGATTAAAAATCTTCATCAGCTAACTTATATCTACGTTAGTGTACCTGGTCAGCACTCGTGGCTGCCGCATCGCGGTCGCAAAGTGGGGCCGAGGCAGTTTCAGATAAGTTTTTACAGTCTGACGATAATTTATAGATTTGTAGTTTTAGCTTGACGATGTCCACTATGGACAAACGGTAGTTACTGTTATTATGAAGAAGGTTGGGTTATCCCGACTGAAACATAGGTAAATTCTAGGTAAACGGTACAACTGAGGCTGTTGATTATTAAAATTAAAATTAATATCTATACAGTTGCTGACAGGGCCGCGAAATGTTGAAGATATTTAAATTCCTATTTTTGTCTATATTCCGCCTGTTCCAACCACTATTAAAACCACATACATTACGCTGTGGTCTATTGTTTCCACTACTCCCATTTCTGTAATTATTCCCATTTCGTCCAAACTTCAATCCTAATACCGGCCTACAGTTGCCACTATTATTTAATTATTCTGTCCTGAATCGCGACGTCTTTGAGCGTCGTTTTCATACATGGATTCTACCTGTCTCATAGCACCTTAGAAAGTTTCTACATTATCGCCCCCATGTCCTTTCAAGGCTTGTTGATACTTCATTGGCAGTTTCGTTTGGCATAGTTGAATCAATTCTCCGTCCCTTTAGGGTTATCTAAGTATTGGTTGTTAGCCGTATTCTCATAGAATATGACTGCTGCTTTCTCACGCGAATTTTAGAATGGGACATATTGTAATAATCCATAATTTATTCTCATTTGAACCTCATGTGACCAATATCTTGCTATAAAGGCAGGTCTAAACGAATCATACGAATCGCAAGTTTCTGCTATCTTCTGTATAGTTTCAGCAACACTTCCCTCCATATGTCGCAAATGAAATCTAACTTACGTTTCAATGGCCAATGTGTCGGTAGTCCTGCTTTAAATCACCAAAAGCTCTCGCTTCTCTCTGCGATGTACCTTCTTGCTTTTGAATACTGGAATTCTGTCCTAGGTTTGCATCAAATCTACGCAAACGTGTGTAACTTCGTTCATTCTGTGACATTTGTGCCATAGAATCACTTGCAAGATCTCACTGCGTAATATGCGTGCATAACGCCTGCTACCGGCTCTGTATCTTGACGTGTAAACAATTTTTGCTCGTTAGACGCCGTACTGTAACCCGTCGGTAGTCGTCCTATGGTTTGATCAGCGTATGTCACGCTTTGTGCTTGACGTACAGAACCTTGATGCAAACCACACTCTTGTATTCCTGATTGACCTGTTATTCTATTAAGTGGTCGCAATCCAAACTGTTCCCTTCGGTTACCGTGATGTTCTGGCACACGCTGGTTTAGACTAATTTCCCGTTCGCGGTTTGCAGTTTCGGCCTGACGTCCACATGTGCCTTTCCATCTTATGTCACATGTAATTTCGCGTACTCTTTCTGTCGTATTGTCGGCAACTGTTCGTTTTGCAGTCTTCACAGTAGTATCTATCGACACTAAAGAAGATTCTGTCGTCGTGCGACTCCTCACTTACGCTTGTAAGAGGTCCGAGCAGATGTAATTTCATGTAAGAGGTCCGAGCAGATGTAATACAGATGTAATTTTATGTAAGAGGTCCGAGCAGATGTAATTTCGATGTATTGCTCATGCGCTGCCTGCGACATGCAAAGTATAAGAGAATCGCTGACCAGAGACCAGTATTGACTTAGTAGGAACTGTGTAGCTGTAGCAGTAAGTTGTTGCTAGTCTGCGCTAGTCTGCAGTCAGCTCTGGTCTGGTATGGTGTATCGTGTTGGCTGGGCCGGTCGCCGTGCAGCGATGCCGGAGCCTGAGTATTATTGTATAAGGTAAAAAGCAGCCTCGCGCATATCTAGTAATGTTATCTGAACTCCCATGTAAATGTTTTAAAAATGTCCTAATAATAATCTTTGTCATATAAAGTAATTTTTAACAAGCAGTCATTTCAATTTAAAGAGTTTACTAATTTCTCCAATCCATGATCATTCCGATTGATGCAAAAGAAAAATCAGTTGCTTCCTTTCATAAATGACAAATCTATCGGCCAGCATTGCACAGAGCTGTGCCGGAAAAATTTATTGTAAGAGCAGATATATTCGGCGACTTTATTGAGGTAAGAATTTTTCCTTTTTTATTCAGAATGATCTTACAGGGCCATAACGCAGCACTGCTCTCGTCCAAAATTTACCAGGTTACTGAATTTATGTTTTATTACGAGGTTTAGCAATTTTTCTGTTTCGAGCTTACATTAAATGAGAAAAGAATTTTGTGGGTACATTAAATGGGAAACAAATTTTGTGTGGAGGTTAAATGTGAATGAATTTCTGTAGGGAGGTTACAAATGTGAAAGGAATGAATTTTGTGGGGACGTTACACTAAATTAGAGTCATATTCATATTATTTATTATTAATAAAATTATTTTGTGGGGAGGTTACACGCTTTCTACGTCACCTCGACTTCCGATAGAACATAAAACTTCCGATCTCAGCCGTTGAAATTGGTGTTCGTTTTTCTATTGTATTTTTAAAATACGACCATCAAATTTCATTACTGCTGCTTCTGTCGTTCTTTTGTGAGACGTGGTCTCAGCAATAACATGTTTCGCTTTCGGCGTCGCCTTAATGGCAAAAGCTTCGACCTGTTGTTTAATCTTTTTGACACTTTGTTGCAACTTCACGCAACGTGAAAGGGTACAGTACCGCCCGACATTGAAAATAGGTACAACATACTTCATTATTTTTGTCAGAACAACACATTTTTTTTTGTAAAATAACTCAATTTCAAGTAATACAGCGAAGCCGGATACCAGTGTAGGAAAGAATGACAATTTATTTATTTAATTTATCATATGTGCACACCCACAAAATAAATCCCTACATCCAGTTTGGTGAGATCTTTTGAAATGAATGAATGTATGTATGGTCGTCTGCTAACCGCAGATAGTGAATGTGAATATATGATCATCTTTGAGTCGATCCTTTGGCCACCTTTGGTGGAACCAAAGAGATGAAATTTACCAGAGCTTTGAGCGCCTGAAATGTGGCTGACCAATAAGGTAGCAAGGTGCTTCTCCCACTTCGACAGAGGTGTGAGAGAACCTGAATACAGCCATGTTTCAGGACTCTGCCGCTGGATCCTGTGCTGTTAACACCTGTTTTGGTTGTGCTCCGAAATGAGGAAAGAGTGGAGACATGGTATGCATGTGGAATATTTACGAGTAGTTTGAAATAATAATGTCTCTATTTCAGGAACTTTTGTGGGGAGAATTAAATGTGAGGCAGGTAATATTAATGGGATTGTAGTAATCTTCGGAAGTGACCAACAGTCACAAAGAAACCACGTGTAGCAATAAGTTGAAATACTTCCGTGTGCTTAAGCTAAGCTGAATTACTAGCGTGTGTACAATAGGTTGAAATATTTAAGAAATAGCGTGTGTACCATAAGTTGAAATATTTAAGAAATGGCGTGTGCAGGACTTGAAATTAGAGACGAGTACTTCCACGTGGTGAGTACTGTGTGAGTCTCAATCTGTGTATGAGACAAAGGATAAAGAGAAGTACTCGTCCATGGTATCAGTTGAGGACTCGCGTGTGTGATGAATACATTAATATTACTTCGCGTGTGACGCTAGATTCAAACTCTGAGAGGGTACCAAGGTGAGTCGGCCGTCTATCCAGCAACGCCACATGGCTTGCATTGCACAGGAAGACGTGCATTTATCTCCAGAGTTCACAGTAGGAAAGTAGAATTACAAAGTGGGGCAGTGTCGTGTGAAACTGGGATCAATATTAATTGAAGTGGGAAAGCTGAAAGTGATAATGTTGTAACCATTCTCTGTGTAGTATTTCATATTGTTGTGTGGTGTATGTCATGTAATTTGGGTATGTGTGGTTTCCATGGGTGTGTAGCAAAGTAGTTTCAAAAGATTAGTGGGTTATGCTTCTTCCTTTCTGTACCGCTCGGTCTGGAGGAAAGTTTCGTGATGATGATTGTGAGAGTCGAAGTGTGAGGTATAATAAAAGATCCACCAACCTATCCAGAAAGTGCACTGTAGCGTTAAATAAATTACGAGACCATAATATAGAGATTCACTAATGTAAAGCCATGCCCACTGGGCGGAATTTCTCATATGTTATTGTTGTAGGTTATAGAATTTGTGTGTTTAGGTTAGAGAATTTATCGGAATAAATCAGATAGTGAAAAGAAAGAGATTGGTAGACTATTCCTTCAAATTGTATGTTGTCATAATGTCCCGAATTTATAATGTGTGCGCCATTCATATTCAGTGGGATGGCCACGTGTTAATAAAAGCCGTCAAATAAAAGACAAAAAGAAAATGTGGTACTGCCAGTGCGTAGTGTACAGTCAGAGTTCTGTAAATCACTGATAGTCAGATATGCGTTTCCGTTGCGTAGTAATCATATAGGAGGATAACTTGTAACTTAAGTGAGAGTACTAGAGCTAATATTACTCGATAACTAAGAATGAATCCACTCGCTTGGCAGACCACTCATCTTGCAGGCCTGACTGCATGATGCCACAGTATGAGCAAGGCATGTGGGTGCCTCTCAAACGTAACCATGTCTGTTTGGACATGGTCAATGTCTGTTCTCAATTGTTTGTGCCCTGTAACGTGCGTTTGAAGCGTGATTCGCGCTTCCTTAGCCTTAGTTCGCATTTCATCTAATTGACCTTGAATATTATCCCACGGATTTTGAATTTCCTTGTCAATTTCTTTCAACTCCAGTGTTATGCGCCCTTCTATTCGCTTTTCTGATTCCTGAGATTGTTGTAGTAAAAGCTGTAGCATTCCAAATATGTTGGTGTTTTCATCTACACCATTTTCGCCAGTTGCCATCTTATGCAACCGTTCCCTATCTCGTTTTATGTGTACCGTTTCCTTCAATTCTGAACAAAGTGTAGGAGCACTATCACTCGTTCTTTCATACAACTGCAAGCCTGCCTGATTCAATATGATTGTGCTCGGTTCAATATGCTGAAAATTACTACACAGACTCAGCGTCTGATTCATTAGCAACGCCGTTCTCATGTCCATTGTATGGACCATATTGAAAATCATGTGTTGCATTTTCGGTCTCACTCAGTATTTCTACGTGTTTTGTCTCGTGTTGTTCACGCTGATCTACTTGCTGCGTGTCCCACTCGATCCTATCAAGATCTTTCATGACTTCTCTTTGTCTTAATCTATTATTTTCTGTCATTTTTGAGTGATCCACTAAGCGCTGCTGTTCGCGAATTTTCCGAACCTGTCTATGCATTAACATCTGATCACATGACTTGATTCTACCACAAAATATCATCCACGGTCCTATATTTAATATTTGAACCCATTTCCTCGTCTTTTATACAGCCTTTTGATTACTGGAGTTGAGTTAGAACACAACACAACCCAATTCAACGATGTGTTGCGCCAGCAAATAAGAGAGACATGAATACAATTCGATCTACATTTACTACTCGGTTGAGTCACATTTACATTTGAATTTTCTTTCCACTTGGTGCCACCTTACTGTTTGGGTGGATTATGTGTTTTGTACCTATCAAAAGCAAATTCTCAATCTATCAAAATGCTGTAATTTCAAATCCTGGCAGGGTAGCCATTTGTGAAGCGTGCAAATCGAGCTCAGGGTGTTCAACATTCTGATGAATATGAACCTGGCCCTGTCATGCAGCTAATATTAGGTGCAATTAGAAATGCTGCTGTCACGTAACTACAATGCATAAATTAATAAAAGTGGATGGTTGACATCTATTCCGTAAAGACAAAACAGTTATTCACTTTTTCATTCTACATATAATTTATCACTGTGCTTTCAGGGGTCAAGAGATACGCAACAATCATGCTCAATTACTTCCAACACTCAATAACAAAATATTTACCTCTTGGACATATGGATTTGGCGATTATTAAATTCGTTATCTCTACATATAAAAGTTTTTATCACAGACAAGAATGATTAAAAATCTTCATCAGCTAATTTACGCCTATGATGGTGTAGCTGGTCAATGCACTGAGTTGGAGCAGAATACTTTTACTTTTTAAACCAATGAAAAACTCTCATGTACTCAATATGAGGGTAGGTTAGTATTCTAGCTTTTGATATTCAATGGTCAAAGCGTACGCAAGTTGGAGTGAGCAAAATCTTGCCTCAACATTTACTGTGGCCTATAGCACAATGGTACTTTACCAAGCGGGATCTGCAATGGCATTGTCTCCGTGCTGGATCTGAAAAGCTAATTCCCTACTCTGGCCTTGACTGAATTCACTCATGCCGGCCGCGGTGGTCTAGCGGTTCTAGGCGCGCAGTCCGGAACCGCGCGACTGCTACGGTCGCAGGTTCGAATCCTGCCTCGGGCATGGATGTATGTGATGTCCGTAGGTTAGTTAGGTTTAAGTAGTTCTAAATTCTAGGGGACTGATGACCACAGATGTTAAGTCCCATAGTGCTCAGAGCCATTTGAACCATTTGAATTCACTCAGTCTCAACTTTCCTGCATTCCGTAGAACGTTAATTTTTCCCTAGTCGAAATAATGGCTGTTGCTCACTTGCTACAGGTTGGAGCAACATGCACAATTTCTTTGCCCGCAAAAATTCCCACAGGAATAATCAACTACCTATTTGCTATCTGTCACCATGATACGAGAAAAATATCGTCCACACTTCACAGAAGCAAAGCTCTCAATACCCACACTATTTTCCACAGATTTGTGCAGTCCGTCACCAGACGAGAGAGATTCCTTAGAAATTTTAGTTCTCAAAATGCTTTTATATAATGGGGATCTCCTCACAATGTAGCGTCTGAGTTGCCCAGTATGGCTTCAGCCAATCATCGTATCATTAGAGGTGAATTTTATTTATCTTGCCGGGTCACTGCCTAGCCCTGTCAAAGCCGTCCAGCCACTTACCCTCAGTCCTGGCCGCATTTACGTTAAAAGGAATAATACATTGTTCTGGCCTTATCCCTTTCTGCAGTGAAGCTCACCGTTCTCTTGTTAAGTGGTGTTTTCCAATGTCATTAACCACCTGCCCGGTTTGTCTCCAAATTGTGTTTCACTTTAATTTACTTATTTATGCATGCCCCTGTCCTTATTGGTAGAGATTGTTTTGTTAGTTTTCGGTACATGAGATTACTGCAATTGCTTTTTGTAGATATAATAATTATTTTCTGAGGATGTCATTCTGTATCCTACTGTCATTATGCATCAAGCTCATGTAAGGTCCGTAAAATCTGGATGCCATACAAGCACACTGTTCATAGTACATTGTTGAACATGAAGCTCCACAGTAGACCACCCTACGTATTCACATGTTAACCCAGTGACATCGTCAATAACGACTGCAGCAAGCATCGGACCATTGGAATACCTCCTTCGATCTCTGGGTGAATCACATTTTTGGTACACTAGATCGCTGGTCGTCACTACAAACGCTGTCATTGAAGTGAATGTCAGCTCGAAACGTGCAGTGTGCCACGGCCTCAGGTTGTTGGGAGTAGTATTACGTATGGGAGACATTCTCCTGCGCTTGAATGGGACCTGTGGCAGTAATCGAAGACGCGCTGACAGCTACAAACCATCTGCATCCTTTCATGCTTGATGTCTTCCTCGACGGCGATGTCACGTTTCAGCACTGTAATTGTTCGTGTCTTGGAGCCAGAACCATGCTACAGTGGTTTGAGTAGCATTATAGTGAACTCGGTATTCCAACGGTCCCATGCTTGCTCGATCTCTGGGTAAATCACATTTTTTGTACACTAGGTCGCTGGTCGTCACTACAAACGCTGTCATTGAAGTGAATGTCAGCTCGAAACGTGCAGTGTGCCATGGTCTCAGGTTGTTGGGAGTAGTATTATGTATGGGAGACATTCTCCTGCGCTTGCATGGGACCTGTGGCAGTAATCGAAGACACGCTGACAGCTACAAACCATCTGCATCCTTTCATGCTTGATGTCTTCCTCGACGGCTATGTCACGTTTCAGCACTGTAATTGTTCGTGTCTTGGACCCAGAACCATGCTACAGTGGTTTGAGTAGCATTATAGTCAACTCACATTGATGTCTCGTTGACTAAATTTGCCTGATGTAAAGCCTATGGAACCCATCTAGGTCACTATCGGGAACCGTCATAGCGTAGACAAATCAGCGGGCCATTATTTACGCGAATTAAATGACCTGTGCGTAGACATCTAGTGCCACATACCTCCACAAACTTACCAGCACTCTGTCGGATCCCTGATATGTAGAATCAGTGATGTATTTCGTTCTAAAGACGGACAAACAAACTACTAAGCAAGTGTTCATAACATTTTGGCTCGTTACTGTTTCATCTGAAATGATAGATATTTCGAGAAAACGGCCACAACAGTTTCTTGCAGGAACGAATGAATATGACATTTTTTTTCTTTTATATTCCATTTTGCTGAAGAATTGGGGACTTCAGTTGGTATACTATTGTTGCGCGGGATAACTATTTATTCTCTTCACTTTGAATTTAATTCCTAACGGCCGTATTTGATTAGACACAATTATTAGGATCAGTTTCGAAGCTGTGATGTGGTTCATCATCAAGTACTTAAAACATTACTAAAAGATCAGTACAGTTATCGACTGAAAGTGGGGCGTTCTTTTGTGGTGCCTTTATTCGCTTTCTTGAAGATACGCTGAGTGATAACAGTTACTTTTGGATGGCCTGTGATTTCATCTGAATCCGTCTAGGTCACATTCGTAACACTGATTGCCCATCATATTAGTTAGATTTAAGTTAAAGAATCGACCAGATAGCTGAAGCCGTTTTGTTATTATTATGTGCAATGGATAACTCGAATGAAACATGGGCGGGAAGAATGTGACCTTCTGTACGATACTTGACTTTGTAGTTCATTGAATTGCTTTGGTATGTGCGGTACGCTTTGAATAGAGCGAGATTCGATAACCACAATATGAATTAAATAAACCTGCTATCATCAAAAGCACTTCTCTGTATATCAACACCATACATTAACAGGATCGAGAGGAGACAAAGATACGACGAGAAGATATTCGAAAATCATATCTCACTAATCAACACACAGACTATTAAATAATGAAAATCCGTCATCAACCAAGACATTAACAATAATTTATCATTATATGGCAAAATTACGTATTCAGCGGTCCTCCTATTAGAACAAAGGGTATCATTTCAAGTACAATCATGATACATGAAATTATGCGAAATTATGCGAACAAGCGAATCGAGAAACGCTTGCCTAACCATCACGACTGAAATAAATGAAATTAACTATCATCCAGAGCTAACAAGTAACACCAGTACCTTTGTCAATGTATCAGTGTAGCGCTAATACGAGAGCCCAATACTTATGGTGCCCAACGGAAGAAGCAGGATGCCAGAAAGTATCCCTTTTTGTTCAGCCCACTCTGTGACCAGTGGTGGAGAATGTTACTCTTAGCAGCAGCAGAATACCAACAGCGCTTCTGTGATATGCTAGCCTTTGCACAAACCCTCTTCTGTATGAGCTCGGGCCTTGCTGGAGGCATTTTCAAAATACGGAAATAAATCGGGCTGTGCAGAGTGGATGAAACAAAGCAAAACCCCTCCTCCGTGTTCCAGAGGCTACGTGGAGCTGCAGCAGAGTGGAATGACAGAGCTAGTAGGACAGGTATATATGACTTCACCATCGGGAAGTGTAGGTGATTAAAGTTTCGTTGGGAGGGGATGAGGAGGGATTATAGGTATGTTGGAAGACTGTGTTGATATAGATGTGGCAGAGAAGAGGGCAAACTAGAGGGAGGTCAGTGTCAAATTTGCGGGTAACGTAGGATATTGGAAATTATTCATTATGAAGACAAGGGTGAGGAATTTTGTAAGTTGGTAGGGGACGGTGTTCTGATGATTTGTCCATTGGGAAAAGAGTACCCCATTCGGATATGCGGGATGATACTGCCAAGGGGAAGGTGACCATGAGAAAAAGGCTGAATAACCAACGAAAGGGTAATATGCTACGAATCGGGGTGTGAAATGTTGGAAGTTTGAACGTGGTAGAGGACAAGAAAGTGTGAGAAAGGAAATCTTACGGCGCAAAGTAGATATAGTGAGGGTCAGCGTTGTGAAACAGAAAGAAGACAAGGTTTTCTGGTCAGGCGTACATACGGTAATATCAACAGCAACAGAAAATTGCGTAACGGCAGTATGACTCTTTATGAATAGAAAGGAAGGATAGAGAATGAGTTACTGTGAACAGTTCAGTGATAGTGTTGTTCTCAGTAGAATCGACAGCAAACCGACACCGACAATAATAGTTCAGGTATACATGTCAAAGTTGCAAGCACGAGATGAAGAGACAGAAAGAGTATATGAGGATAGTGAATGGGTAACTCAGTAGGTAAAAAGATATCAAAATCGAATAATCCTGGGATATTGAAACGCGGCTGATGGAGGATTACGGGAAACTACGGATTTGGCAGTAGGAATGAGAGAGAATAAAGACTAATTGAGATTTGCAATAAATTTCAGCTGGTAGTAGCGAATAATATGCTCAAGAAACCCAAGAGAAGGAGCAATACTTGGAAAAGGCCTGGAGATATGGACAGAAAATTTTGAAAATTTGTTGTGTGTTCCTGTGAGACCAAACTGTTGAGGCAATCAGTCCCTAGGCTTACAAACTACTTTATCTAACTTAAACTAACTTACGCTAATGACAACACACACACCCGTGCCCGTTGAAGAGAATGGACGTCTCTAGAAACGCCAGTCACAGAAGTTGGGAAGAAAAACGTAGGTGAAAGGAAGGTAACTGCGATGAAACCATGGCTAACAACAGATGTAGGTGAGTTGATTGACGAAAGAAGGAAGTACAACAATGTTCAATGCAAGTTGACAATGCAGAAATACAAGTCAGTTAGAAGTGAAATAATTAGGAAGTGCCCCAAAGCCATGGCGAAGTGGTTGCATGAAAAAGGCGAAGAAATCGAAAAAGAAATGATCGTCGGGAGGAATGACAAAAGATGTAGAAAAGTCAAATCAGACTTCGATGAAATTAAAAGCAAGGACAGTACCGTTAAGAGTGCAACGGCAATTCCACATTTAAAAGAAGACGAGAGGGCGGCTATGTGGAAACAGTAGACTGAAGGCTTGAATGAGGAGGAGGACTTGCTGATAATGTGACAAAAAAAGAAACAGGACAGGGAAGAGGTAGGGGATGCAGTATTAGACTCGGAATTTAAAAGAGTTTTGGACGGTTTAGGATCAAATAAGGCAGAAGGGATAAGTAAAATTCCCCGCGGAATTCCGAAAACCATTGGGGAAAGTTGCAACAAAACGACTATTCGCGTTGATGTGTAGAAGGTGACAGGACATCAACAATAAGATTCGCTAGTGATATGAAACTGACGCTATACCATCAGACTTACGGGAAAACAGCGTCCACACAAGCAAGAGCCGGTAAGTGTTAGAATTATCGCAAGGTGAGTTTAACAGTTTATGCATCCAAGCTGCTGATAAAAATAATAAACAGAAGAATGAAAAAGAAAATTGTGGACCTGTTAGACGATGATCAATTTGGCTTTAGGAAAGGAAAAGGCACCAGAGAGGCAATTCTGACATTGTGGTTGATAATGGAAGTAAGACTGAAGAAAAGACACGTTCACAGTATTAGCCGACCTGGAAAATCCGTTCGACAATTAAAATGAAGCAAGATGTTCGAAATTCTGAGACAAACAACGTAAGCCATAGCAAAAGATGGGTAACATATATATAAAACTGGAAGACCAATAGCGAAGTGCTCGGATTAAAAAGGGTATAAGACAGGGATGTAGCCTTTCGCCCCTACTTCTCAATCTGTACATCAGAAGTAATGACGGAAATAAAGGAAAAGTTCAAGAGTAAGATTAAAATTCAACGTGAAAGGATATTACAACACTACTACAACGTTCGTTATATCATTATGCAGTTTATCTAGTGACGATAAGATTTTAGCCTTGACACAAGAGAGCCAAATGTAACACTTACTTCTCAATAGATAGTACTGTAACGGTAAAAGCCAAATACAACACTATGCTGCACCGTTTGTTATACAAGCACAACGTGTATTACCAAATATGGTATTACGTTGCAGCAAATATTGCCCTCTGGGAGGATTTAAGTAAATTGACCGTGAGTTACCTAATGGATTTGGATTATCGAACCTGAATTTAATATAACACTAGAAATCAGAAAACTAAAAATTGGAATTTGGAAAACTTCTTAAGTAACTAAGTTTACTTACATGAAATAAAATACGGTCGCCAGTCTAATTACGCATAGTAATATGAAACATTACTTTTCAAGAATCTGTATTAAATTTTGGTACAGGAAAGCTACCATTACTTCTTTCCCAGAGAAGTGCAATGAAACTCTGACCAGATAAGTGATACTGTGAATACCAGCAGTAATAAATAGTACGTGCAAGCTCTCACAGGAACATTTGACACTTTATCTCTTCTCAATAGTAATACTTTATCATATATAAGTTATCTCATCATCAAATGTTGTGGAAGGCACTACTAAACCCTAATTGGACATGGGCATAGTCCTGTTTCAATAGTTACTTTTCATATAGTGCAAAGATAATTGCAAGTCACTTGCAATAGGATTTTTATACTCCTTAAGAAGTAATATTGCTTCTATTTTTTATGAATAAGGGCAATTACAATAACTATATCTTCAGTAAACAAAATTGTTGGTGGGGTCTGTCAAATTGACTTTCCAATTTTCATCACACGTAGTACACAAAATTCAAAATCAACTTCAACTGCAATTAATATATTCATTATTCAAGCAGGTTTATTCATTTTAAGCAACTCAAAATTGGGAACCCTTAAACTGTCCAATACTATAAAGCAAACTAAACACACTTTTCTGAAACAATTTGTAAGTTGCAAATTTAGGTATTAGTCTTTCACAAATTTCACTCACCTTGCAGGACTTTTAAAAGTCATCCGGCACCTGCGTAGTTCGCTCTATTGCTGCTCAGACCAAACTGTCCAGTAGCTAGCTGCCGACTGTCTGGGCTCTGTCACTTGGCGCCCAGACTGAGCACCATATCCACCTTTTAGCCCGCGCCAACCACTTTTTGGCGCGCGCCAACTCACTTCCGTTGCAAATGGGAAATACTTTTGCTTTTCATTTTATACAATGCAACTCTCTAGGTATGAACCAGCTTGTACATACTTGTATACAAACCTCTTTTAAAAAATCTTAATATTTAAACACATTAACAAGTCAACACAAAAGCCACATATTTATATAACATTTTCCTCCAATTAATACAAGAATTTAAATAGTAAAGAGAAAACGTTTTACACAACTTTCCACTGCATTACAATAGGTCAAAGACACTACATAGTGAAAATTACATTCTTGAAAGTAACCAGAATTAATCAGTACAAAATATTTACAATATTAATTATGGTGATACAATGTCAATGATATGATTCACTGATGATTTTTCTATCCTCACTGGAGATGAAGCAAAATTACAAGATCTGTTGGATGAAATAAACAGTGTAATTTGTACAGAATATGGATTGAGAATAAACTGAAGGAAAACCAAGGTAATGAGAGGTAGCGGAAATGACAATAGCGAGAAACTTAACATCAGCATTCAAAATCACAAAGCAGACTAAGTTAAGGAATTCCGATACCTAGGTAGCAAAATAACACATGATAATCGGAAAAAGAAGGACATAAAAAGCAGAGCAGCGCTGGCAAAAGAATCATTCCTGGCCAAGAGAAGTCTACCAGAATCAAACATAAGCCTTAATTCTATTAAGACGTTTCTGAGAATGTGCGTTTCGAGCACAGTATTATATGGTAGTGAAACATGAACTATGGAAACACCGGAACAGAAGAGAATCGAAGAATTGAGATGTGATGCTAGTGACGAATGTCAGACCGATAAGGTAAGGAACGAGAAACGCAGAATCGGCGAGGCAAGGAATATATGGAAAACACTGCCAATATGAAGGGACAGGATGATAGGACATCTGTTTAGATATCAAGGAATCCATGGTATTAAAGGGACCTGTAGAGTGTAAAAACTGTAGATGAAGACAGAGATTGGTAACATCCAGCAAATAAGTGAGGACGTAGGTTACAAGTGCTACTCTGAGAAGTATAGGGCTGTACAGGAGAGGAATGCGTGGCGGGCCGCATCAAACCAGTCAGAAGACTTAAAAGAAAAAAGAAAAGGTGGGAAAGTAAAAGGATCCGCAAGGCTAGGTGGAGTGTGTGGCGTTCTAGGATCTTTAGAGCGAGGTAGAAATTGGGAAATCCATGCCTCATTTGTATATCAGAAGATGGGTCAGATCAGGGATTTATAGTTGTGGAGGATTGTGAAAGGCCGATATTCGGCCGGTTAGTAGTTTCAGATGTTTTAGTCTGTTACGCGTTTCCTGTTGAATGGTTAGTAGATGGGATTTTCATGTTAGTTGGGAAGATGTGATTGTTGAATCGATTGAATGGGTAAGGTACACGACTTGGTCATCCTAAGAGAAGCTATGACAGAAGCGACATTGGTTGACAGGAATCACTAGCTCGTGGTTTAGGTTTTTATGGATGAGTGGATTCGAAGATCTTGCTAAACACTGACATGAGTCCGATCAGATGGTAGAAGGATTCGAGAGGTTTCCCAGGACTCAGGATAGAAACCTTTGTGGAAGATTACACAGAGCGGGCATTCTTTCAAGTGTCTGCAGTTAATGCAGACGTAACCCGGTGCAGTGTTGCGATTTTCAAAAATGGCTCTGAGCACTATGGGACTCAACTGCTGTGGTCATAAGTCCCCTAGAACTTAGAACTACTTAAACCTAACTATCCTAAGGACAGCACACAACACCCAGCCAGCACGAGGCAGAGAAAATCCCTGACCCCGCCGGGAATCGAACCCGGGAACCCGGGCGTGGGAAGCGAGAACGCTACCGCACGACCACGAGATGCGGGCTGTTGCGATTTTCAGGGAGCAACGTGGTATGTGGTCTAGGTACTGAAAGCTAGAAGTAAGAGGTGGAGTACGCTTATGGACTGCTGGGAGTAAGACGTAATCAAAGCGGGAGTAATGAGGTAATTTGCAGGTGTCACGTAGGTAGGATCCAAAGTGGTTGCCTTTGCTCGAGTTGTTAGGTGAAGAATGATTATTGTGCGGGTGGAGGTAGGAGGAAACAGAGTTGTTGAAGGTGAAACGATTTCCAGAACGTGGAAGGTTTTATGCTTAGTGTGACGTTGATGCATGGTTTGGATCAAACCCAGCGTTTATTTTGGAAGCTTTATAGTGCACCTTTGTAACTTGTTGTTGTTGTTGTTTTTTATTTTTTAGAAGGAGACCAGACAGCGAGGTCATCGGTCTCATCGGTTTAGGGAAGGACGGGGAAGGAAGTCGGCCGTGCCCTTTGAAAGGAGCCATCCCGGAATTTGCCTGGAGCGATTTAGGGAAATCACGGAAAACCTCAATCAGGATGGCCGGACGCGGCTTTGTAACTGCTGGTAACGTGCAAGTGTGTCTGGACACGGATCTGCAGGAATGATAGGCATAATCGACGGGACTCGTTAAGGAGAAGAATAGATCGTGTAGAGAGTGTGCGACCGTGGGGATAGAAGGTTTGGGATGTGGTCAGTTACGGCATTTGACAATGTCTTTTCGAGAAAGATGGCCACGTGGTGGATATCATTGTATTGTTGGAAGGGTAACTGGTGACTGCCGACTTGGGTGCCGGTTATAATGCCCCAAAATTGAAAAGTAGTGTGTGTGATATACGTACGTGGCATTACGCACGTAAGTCGCCTCAACTTATTATCAAAGTGTCAATTTCGAAATAGAAAAAAAAAAAATGTTTGTTAATTTTATTTGGATTCGCTTCTGAAAATGTTGTCAAAATTATTTTGTAGAAAGAGCATATGAAGCGGAGCCTGTCGCGGCCAGAGACGTCACACAACCGCGACGATAGCAGCAGCGTGGCGCGCGGAAAAGATATCGACTGATGGGCAGCTGGCCGCTATTGAAGCGGAACAAAGGATTTGATAATGAAAGCTGTGAAAAAGAGATAATTAACGTGACATGTTTGTTTGTTCAAAACTTCTGGTTCTAGGTTTTGCCCCTTGTTTCAAGAGGAGTTACCGTTGAGATCTCGTGTAGAGAGTTACATTTGAGACATCGCGGAATTAGTCACCATTGAGGTCACGGGGTAACGTCAGTCAGTTCGTGACACTCGGGAAGTGTAAGCCTATTTGGAGTTGGCGGTCGAGTGATTTAATGTCGGATTTGGGTTTCTTAAGTTATTAGTTGAACCCGCGATGGGGTTATGGCCTACATGGGAGGTTATATGTAATTATTGCACGAGATGTATTGATCGCAATCGGTAGTGGGATGTGCGACGATATTTGGAGTTTCCTTTAAAAGAGTAACTCGTTGTGAGACACGCTAAGAGATTGGTTTTTCTCGCGTTTTCATGTGATTAGTGATAATGTAAAGTTTGGTCGAGCTAACCTTGGACTTACTCGCAATCAGGCGTTCCGTATCTCGTGCTAAGGGGAGGTTCTTTTCAGTCTTGATTGTGTGTATTTGGTATCACCTTCACGCGAAGACTTTGTGAGTGATTGGTTCAAAAATGGTTCAAATGGCTTCTAAGGTCACCAGTCCCCTAGAACTTAGACGTACTTAAACTTAACTAATCGAAGGACATCACACACATCCTTGCCCGAGGCAGGATTCGAACCTGCGACCGTAGCGGTCACGCGTTTCCGGACTGTAGCGCCTACAACTGCTCGGCCACTCCGGCTGGCGAGTGATTGGTTTAATAAGGGTAAGCACAAAGGCACATGTGCCGTTGCCGCTTCTGTAATAAGGACTTGCTAAAGCTTTGGCGTGAATGTGCAACTGTGTGGTTGTAATTATGGCGAGGTCCTAAGCTAATAGAATCCCCGGCTGAAAGAACTCTCAAATTGAAGTGCGGCCTGTGACTGTCGTGTAATAATTGTGTGAACGGACGTCCTAGTTTGATTGATGTAAACGGGACAATCAGTCTGTGTCAGATACTTTGTGACACGCGCGAATTGGTGTCGTAGTAATTTTCCATCCGACGAAACTGACAGAACCAGGACCTATTAAATGAGTAGAGCACGATGATTGTCTCTTTGAAATTGTGAGTGCTCAGTGTTTTAAATTTGGTGCAGAGGGACCGCGTATGTCAACGCCTGAAGAGGGAGAGATTTGCTTTGATTTGAGTGAATATTAATGATACTTGAAAGTGGCGATGACGCTTAGGTTTTTTGTTTCTTTTTTTTACTAGCTTCCGCTTAGTGGGGCAGAAGTTTACCACCAGCACTCACTCCTGACGAAACTTTGCGGCGACATTGAAAATTAAGAAAATGGCTAAATAAAATGATGCTCAGGCCCTGTGCATGATAAAGGAAAAATTGGTGTCTCGTGTTATCATTTCTCCCCATATTACATAACTTGAACATAGGATAACAGAATCTTTGAATCTGAAAAAAATAAAAAGTTTAAAGATTACGTAGTGAATCAAAACGGTGAGGTACAAGCAGGACAAAGAATATTAAAGTGAAAGATAAGTCACACTGAGAGTTTGTTACGATAATTACGTAAAGTTCGGCTTAAAGTGTATGAAAGAGGTTTTTGCCTAACTGTTTAAGTGATAAAAAGTGGGAAAGTTAAGTTATGGGGAATTAATAAACTATGAAGGTTGTAGCACAAACGATTATCATTGATAGAGTGCAAATAGCATTATCCATTAAGCGTGTTCGTAAAAAGAAATAAGCAAGGATAGAGCTGCAGTGCAGTGACTGTATAGGATTAATAATCTCTGACTACCAACGCTCAGTAAACACGTAAAATTATATCGCTGGCTTGTTCTTACGAAAATTAAATTAACTGAAACTGGTAGTTAAGAAAGTTCAGTATAGATTGATTGCTTCAGTGGGGTTCTATTAAGAGGAATGCTTAAACGCCACGTTGGATAGTTTTCAAGCTGGGAAAAAGATAAGATAAATCCAAGGTATCAGCGTTGGAGTGTTGGGTTACGTAAGCGATGTTTCCGATCACGTTGCTGTGAAGTGTGGTACATCGCAGCGAGTTGCGTTTAATTGACTTAAGTAGCACATCCTAATCAGACTTGGAGTTTCTGCTCGATTCCATCGACTAGTAGATTACTTTTGGCGTTAGCTTGTTGGTCGAACCTGTAAAATCTTGTGATAGTCAGATGCGTTAACTAAAATTTTCAGTCTGGAGCTAACACTGGCCGATAAAACCAGAACCCGTTTGTACTAGTGCTGGTCCAATTGCATCTTCGGCGGTAGCTATTGTGCGAATGGTAAGCATTTGGTTAAACTTTCCATCCTCACAACTACCAGCAGATAGCTGATATAGTACACGGCGTAGCGGAACTCTATGGTGTCGCTACGCTTTTTAATACACTTTTCATCTCTGTGTATCAATGCCATCCCATCCAGGTTTGACACACTGATAAATAAAATACTGGCCATTAAAATTGCTACACCAAGAATAAATGCAGACGATAAACAAATATTCATGAGACAAATATACTAGAACTGACATGTGATTACATATTCACGCAATTTGGGTGCATAGATCCTGAGAACTCAGACCCAGAACAACCACCTCTGGCCGTAATAACGGCCTTGATACGCCTGGGCATGTACAGGTACAGCTGCCCATGCAGCTTCAACACGATACCACTGTTCATCAAGAGTAGTGACTGGCGTATTGTGACGAGTCAGTTAATCGGCCACCATTGACCAGATATTTTCAATTGGTGAGAGATCTGGAGAATATGCTGGCCAGGGCAGCAGTCGAACATTTTCTGTACCCATAAAGGCCCGTACAGGACCTGCAACATGCGGTCGTGCATTATCCTGCTGAACTGTAGTGTTTCGCAGGAATCGAATGAAGAGTAGAGCCACGGATCGTAACACATCTGAAATGTAACGTCCACTGTTCAAAGTGCCGTCAATGCGAACAAGAGATGACCGAGACGTGTAAGCAATGGCACCCCATACCATCACGCCGGGTGATACGCCAGTAGGGCGATGACGACTACACGCTTCGAATGTGCATTCACCGCGATGTCACCAAACACGGATGCGACCATCATGATGCTGTAAACAGAACCTGGATTCATCCGAAAAAAATGACGTTTTGCCATTCGTGCACCCAAGTTCGTCGTTGAGTACACCATCACAAGCGCTCCTGTCTGTGATGCAGCGTCAAGAGTAACCGCAGCCATGGTCTCCGAGCTAATAATCCGTGCTGCTGCAAACGTCGTCGAACGTTTCGTGCAGATGGTTGTTGTATTGCAAATGTACCCATCTGTTGACTTAGGGATCGAGACGTGGCTGCACCATCCGTTACAGCCATGCAGATAAGATGCATGTCATATCGAGTGCTAGAGATACGAGGCCGTTGGGATCCAGCAGAGCGTTCCGTATTACCCTCCTGAACCCACCGATTCAATATTCTGCTCACAGTCATTGGATCTCGACCAACACGAGCAGCAATGTCGCGATACGATAAACCGCAATCGCGATAGGCTACAATCCGATCTTTATCAAAGTCGGAAACGTGATGATACGCATTTCTGCTCCTTACACGAGGCATCACAACAACGTTTCACCAGGCAACGCCGGCCAACTGTTGTTTGTGTATGAGAAATCGGTTGGAAACTTTCCTCATGTCAGCACGTTGTAAGTGTCACCACCGGCGTCAACCTTGTGTGACGCATAGCATATCACAGCATCTTCTTTCTGTCGGTTAAATTTCGCGTCTGTAGCACGTCATCTTCGTGGTGTATCAATTTTAATGGCCAGTAGTGTAGTAGTCGCTTTAGCAGGTGTTGTTGGCTTGCGCAGTAAATATAATTTAGTAGACACACCACCACCGAGGAGTAGTGCACGGTATTTTCCCTGTAGGCATTCCAGATGGTATAGGAGTAGTCCTGCGTGTATTTAGGGGATAGTCACTACGACAGGTAGGTGGTCTCTTCAAATTGGGTCGAAGGCTTCCACAGCAATGCGGCCAAGGAGTTCCGGAGATGTGAGAATGACTTCTATAGTGGAATTGCTTTCGCGCAAGCGTGCTGTGGGATAGAGACATTGTCGCCTTGTAGACGGAGTTTGCACTGCCAAACTGGAAGAAAAGGTGCTGACGGCATTCTGTGATTGACACTGAACAGGCGGTAGCCATAGGCGAGAAGTACTTTCGACACTGTAAAATTGTAGCTGGACGTTCAAATGAAGGTTTGAACAAATTTCAAGCCTGATTTAAGTTCCAAATTTTCTAATTTTAATTCCTGGAAACACTGTCTGAGTCGGAAAAATCGTTACTGTCACGGTAGAACGTTCACACTTTCAGCAGGAGTTTTATCGAAGCATTTCTAACTGGCACGTGTTAGGTGTGAAGTAGACACATAGACTAAGCAAATACTAAATGTGCAATGAACTTTGTTTATAGGCTCCTTTAGTGCAGGTCGAATGTCCTTGACATATATTTGTCACTTGAAAAATAAATTAACAGCGAGCTATAGTGGTGGATCTGAAATTAACGCACCTGCATCTTAGGATCTGCGTCACGACGTCCTTAAGAGATAGCTGAAAGATACTAAGAAAGATAGGTGTGCATTCATTGCAAAGTGAAGATGTGCTTTCCTTTAGAAACACACCACGCAGGCAAATGGGAGCATATTCGATAAGGCCACCTAGTATTAAAGTGATTAGACTAGGTGATTCAGCTGAACGTATTGACAAGCGAAACCCTCTAATGCTATGAGGATGCTTACACAAAAAGTGAGACATGAGTATTAAAGATGTTCGAAATAATAGTTCAGAAATGGTAGTCCAGCTCTTATTGAGGTCTTCAGTCCGAAGATTGGTTTGATGTAGCTTTCCATGCTATCTGTCCTGTGCAAGCCTCTTCATCTCTGCATAGCAACCGTGACTCACATCCATTTGAACCTCCTTGCTGTTTTCAAACCTTGATTCCCCTTTGCAATTTTTTACCTTCCACACATCCTTATAAATTTTTTATATGTGAAATTACGTCATTTTTTTACTTACTATTGGCTGAATTTGTTACTGTAGGTACACTTTTCTTCCTAACTAAGAGAGATTCTTCGATGAATTTTGCACAGCCGGCCGGACAGGCGTTGAACGCTCAACGGTACCTACCGACCGCCGTGCCATCCTCAGACCTTTGGCGTCACCGGATGCGGATATGGAGGGCCATATGGTCAGGACATAACTCTCCCGGCCGTTGTCAGCTTTCGTGAGCAGTGCAATCTACTTGTCAGTCGAGTAGTTCCTAAATTGTCTTTACAAGTGTTGAGTGCACCCCGCTTCCCAACAGCACTCGGCGGACTTGGACGGTGACCCATCCAAGTGCTAGCCAAGCCCGAGAGCGCCTAACTTCGGTGATCTGACGGGAACAGGTTTTACCACTGCGGCAAGGCCGTTGGCTAAAACTGTCAGCCATTCGGTGAAATACACTCCTGGAAATGGAAAAAAGAACACATTGACACCGGTGTGTCAGACCCATCATACTTGCTCCGGACACTGCGAGAGGGCTGTACAAGCAATGATCACACGCACGGCACAGCGGACACACCAGGAACCGCGGTGTTGGCCGTCGAATGGCGCTAGCTGCGCAGCATTTGTGCACCGCCGCCGTCAGTGTCAGCCACTTTGCCGTGGCATACGGAGCTCCATCGCAGTCTTTAACACTGGTAGCATGCCGCGACAGCGTGGACGTGAACCGTATGTGCAGTTGACGGACTTTGAGCGAGGGCGTATAGTGGGCATGCGGGAGGCCGGGTGGACGTACCGCCGAATTGCTCAACACGTGGGGCGTGAGGTCTCCACAGTACATCGATGTTGTCGCCAGTGGTCGGCGGAAGGTGCACGTGCCCGTCGACCTGGGACCGGACCGCAGCGACGCACGGATGCACGCCAAGACCGTAGGATCCTACGCAGTGCCGTAGGGGACCGCACCGCCACTTCCCAGCAAATTAGGGACACTGTTGCTCCTGGGGTATCGGCGAGGACCATTCGCAACCGTCTCCATGAAGCTGGGATACGGTCCCGCACACCGTTAGGCCGTCTTCCGCTCACGCCCCAACATCGTGCAGCCCGCCTCCAGTGGTGTCGCGACAGGCGTGAATGGAGGGACGAATGGAGACGTGTCGTCTTCAGCGATGAGAGTCGCTTCTGCCTTGGTGCCAATGATGGTCGTATGCGTGTTTGGCGCCGTGCAGGTGAGCGCCACAATCAGGACTGCATACGACCGAGGCACACAGGGCCAACACCCGGCATCATGGTGTGGGGAGCGATCTCCTACACTGGCCGTACACCACTGGTGATCGTCGAGGGGACACTGAATAGTGCACGGTACATCCAAACCTTCATCGAACCCATCGTTCTACCATTCCTAGACCGGCAAGGGAACTTGCTGTTCCAACAGGACAATGCACGTCCGCATGTATCCCGTGCCACCCAACGTGCTCTAGAAGGTGTAAGTCAACTACCCTGGCCAGCAAGATCTCCGGATCTGTCCCCCATTGAGCATGTTTGGGACTGGATGAAGCGTCGTCTCACGCGGTCTGCACGTCCAGCACGAACGCTGGTCCAACTGAGGCGCCAGGTGGAAATGGCATGGCAAGCCGTTCCACAGGACTACATCCAGCATCTCTACGATCGTCTCCATGGGAGAATAGCAGCCTGCATTGCTACGAAAGGTGGATATACACTGTACTAGTGCCGACATTGTGCATGCTCTGTTGCCTGTGCCTATGTGCCTGTGGTTCTGTCAGTGTGATCATGTGATGTATCTGACCCCAGGAATGTGTCAATAAAGTTTCCCCTTCCTGGGACAATGAATTCACGGTGTTCTTATTTCAATTTCCAGGAGTGTAGTTCTAAATATCGACCACTGATAAAGTAATCGAAATTCTTTGGGGTTCCAAATGATATGTGACAGCGTTTTATTTTCAAAATTTTACATTTTACTGGCACACTACAGCTAGCGACAGTAATTCACTGCCTTTATGCAGCGCTGCAGGATACGATAGCACCGAGTGACAGGCTGTTCCTGACGTTGTCACTGATGACGAATGTAATATACGACGCAGTGGTGAGTCACTGGAACTGGAAGATGCACGAGAGCCGTGAGAAAAGATCTCGTTCGACAGTCGATACATGAGGGGCCACAGACGTTCCGTCGCGAATCTCGGAATATTGTTCACTAAATATTACTAATCAAAGTCCACTTTTGGCATAGCAAGCACCTGGAGGAGCTTAGGGGTCATTGAAGCTATAATAAAACAACATCACTATGCTGTAAACCAGTTAAATCAGTAGACAAACATATATTGTTAAGCTACTGACGATGTAGGAATAGCTACGAAGTTAAGCAAAGAATGCAAGAGATTTAGTTTGGGCACCAGTCTTGCCAGTCAGCGATAGGACATACTCAGAGTCTGCTCTTTTGTGACAGTCGACAAATGGCTCTGAGCACTATGGGACTTAACTTCTCAGGTCATCAGCCCCCTATAACTTAGAACTACTTAAACCTAATAACCTAAGGACATCACACACATCCATGCCGGAGGCAGGATTCGAACCTACGACCGTAGCGGACAGTCGACCGTATGATGCACTCAGAGCTTGTTGTTCTGTGACAGTCGGTTTTACCATGTTCTCGAATTATTAAACTTTTTTGAGATGAATCGTTTCAGGCTACTTAATTATTATTGTTTTCCTGTGCTCAGTAATAAATGCACTGTAATGGCATCCCAAGACTTATTTCAAGTAAATTAGCTAGCTGCACGTCCGTCTATAATCGTAGATGATCTGCTTGCATCTTCTAAACAATTCAGTGCACTAGAAGAACAGCTTCGAGGGCCAACATCAACGAGAGATTCATCGAAAACAGGTGGGAGGAAATCCTGCGTGACGATACATTAAGAATCCAGGTAAGGGTTTACCTTAACTACTGAAGAGTCAGGCATGACCATTTACACTGAACGTCATCTACATTAGTTTCTATGGACTCGTGGCTAGGCTGAGATACAGTTATGGAGATTTGGTAACGCGAGGTGATGTTGAACGAGCATCCCTTGTGTGGAGAGGATCCTGTTGAAAAACCTGTTTTGTAGGTAGTAAAGGATACGCAGTAATCTGTCAAGAATTGTGCAGGATGTGATCTATGGATCAGAAGTAACCGAAATGAGTGGTGAGCGGTTAGCAACGGCAAATCACATCTAGATAGATACTCCGCAAGCCAACGTACGGTGCGTGGTGGAGGAGTGAGAAAAGTGTGCAGTACGAGGTGCATTCAAGTTCTAAGGCCTCCGATTTTTTTTCTCCGGACTGGAAAGAGATAGAAACATGCGTATTGTTTTAAAATGAGGCTGCGTTCATTGTCAATACGTCCCAGAGATGGCAGCACCGTACGGCAGATGGAATTTTACCGCCAGCGGCGAGAATGAGAACTGTTTTAAATACTTAAAATGGCGACGTTTTCCTTACTTGAACAGCGTGCAATCATTCGTTTTCTGAATTTGTGTGGTGTGAAACGAATTGAAATTCATCGACATTTGAAGGAGACATGTGGTGATGGAGTTATGGATGTGTCGAAAGTGCGTTCGTGGGTGCGACAGTTTAATGAATGTGACAACAAACCGAAACAACCTCAGGCTCGCACAAGCCGGTCTGACGACATGATCGAGAAAGTGGAGAGAATTGTTTTGGGGGATCGCCGAATGACTGTTGAACAGATCGCCTCCAGAGTTGGCATTTCTGTGGGTTCTGTGCACACAATCCTGCATGACAACCTGAAAATGTGAAAAGTGTCATCCAGGTGAGTGCCACGAATGCTGACAGACGACCACATGGCTGCCCGTGTGGCATGTTGCCAAGAGATGTTGATGCGCAACGACAGCATGAATGGGACTTTCTTTTCGTCGGTTGTGACAATGGATGAGACGTGGATGCCATTTTTCAATCCAGAAACAAAGCGCCAGTCAGCTCAATGGAAGCACACAGATTCACCGCCACCAAAAAAATTTCGGGTAACCGCCAGTGCTGAGAAAATGATGGTGTCCATGTTCTGGGACAGCGAGGGCGTAATCCTTACCCATTGCGTTCCAAAGGGCACTACGGTAACAGGTGCATCCTACGAACATGTTTTGAAGAACAAATTCCTTCCTGCACTGTAACAAAAACGTCCGGGAAGGGCTGTGCATGTGCTGTTTCACCAAGACAACGCACCCGCACATCGAGCTAACGTTACGCAACAGTTTCTTCGTGATAGCAACTTTGAAGTGATTCCTCATGCTACCTATTCACCTGACCTGGTTCCTAGAGACTTTTGGCTTTTTCCAACAATGAAAGACACTCTCCGTGGCCGCACATTCACCAGCCGTGCTGCTATTGCCTCAGCGATTTTCCAGTGGTCAAAACAGACTCCCAAAGAAGCCTTCGCCGCTGTCATGGAATCATGGTGTCAGCGTTGTGAAAAATGTGTACGTCTGCAGGGCGATTACGTCGAGAAGTAACGCCAGTTTCATCGATTTCGGGTGAGTAGTTAATTAGAAAAAAAAATCGGAGGCCTTAGAACTTGAATGCACCTCGTAAAACGTAATAAGTTCCCGTCACGGAAGAACAACATTCGTGTCCAACGATTATGAACATTTCGTGAGTGAAACGTAACGAACGGTTACCAAGAAGACGTCGCGAGGAAGAAGGAAGAAAACAGAGGCAGCAGTCGTGGCGAGTACAGCCACGTAACCCGGAGGAAGCCTCGCTGAACGCAGGGAACGCAGTCCGGGGGACAACAGCTGCAGTGCGCCGTACGCCGGGGGCGCACACGCAGAGGTCCGGGGTTGGACGCGCGGGTGCGTTGTCAGCATACTCTTCAATCAGCTATGTCGCCGAAGAGCAAAGCAACTTAGATATGTCGAGGTGAATGTTAGTTGTAACAGGGCCTAATAGTGATTAGGTATGTGGAATAAATTCCTGTTGAGATCAGTGGAACTAATTAAAGAGAAGATGAGTAACATAGAATGGTAAAGCAGGGAATAGTTCAAGTGAATATGCGTTCAGTAGATAGTGTTGCAGGAACCAGTAGTCACTCAGCCAGTCCGTTATTAATGAGGCTGTACAGTAGCTAAAGGAAATGGAAGCGTGAACGTTCGTGATATGCAGGAGATGGTTTTAGCTGTTTTGAGCAAAATATATGCAGGAGGAGGTTTTAGCTATTTTGAGCAAAATAGGGAGATTCACCGTAAATTAGGCAACATTAATGTATATAGATTTAGTGAGGGGTAAGATACAGACTGTTAGGGGTAAAATTGATGAATTAGAAGCATAGGTAAGAAACCATAATAGTAATGTAGACGGATACATCAACGGGGCTAATAGTGAAAAAGTACACAGTATGGTACGAATATTTGTCGTATGAGAAAATAAGTAAAGATTGGGATAGACCAGTATTCGATCCTATCACATCTCGTTTTCCAGGCACGACTACCAGGCACAACACACACACAAACACACACACACACACACACACACACACACACACACACACACACACACACACATATATATATATATATATATATATATATATATATATATATATATATATATTCCATCTGTAGGTTTTAACGACTGAGTACGCGAGTATAAAAATATGTGACATATATGGGCGTATATTTTGATTGAGTGGTTCATGGTGTGGGTTCCTGTAGTCATGTCCTAGTTCATGAACCACGGGCAAAGTATGAGTGGCCAAGTAAGTGGTCCCGACAGCCGGGATACCAGTTACCTTGGAATAAGGCTGGGCATCTCGGACATATTCTGAGTCGTGGTCACCTTTGTGCTCATACGGCAAAGACTACCAAATCCACCGTTCAATCTTTCGACCAACTTTGTTGTATGGGAGCGAAAGCTGGGTGGATTCAGGTTACCTTATCAACGAGGTTGAGGTTACGGATATGAAAGTAGCTAGGATGATTGCAGGTACTAGTAGATGGGAACAATGGCAGGAGGGTGTCCACAATGAGGAAATCAAAGAAAAACTGGGAATGAGCTCTATAGATGTAACAGTCAGGGCGAACAGGCTTAGATGGCGGGGTCATGTTACACGCATGGGAGAAGCAAGGTTACCCAAGAGACTCATGGGTTCAGCAGTAGAGGGTAGGAGGAGTCGGGGCAAACCAAGGAGAAGGTACCTAGATTCGGTTAAGAATGATTTTGAAGTAATAGGTTTAACATCAGAAGAGGCACCAATGTTAGCACTGAATAGGGGATCATGGAGGAGTTTTATAAGGGAGCTATGCTCCAGACTGTACGCTGAAAGGCCTAATCAGTCTTGATGATGATGATGATGATGATGATGACTTAAAAACTTAAATTATGTACACCATCAAGGGACCATAGTATTTGACATGAATTTCAACTTGATATCTCTACCACTCTCTGAGGAAAATAAGCCTTCATAGACGGAAAGATAGAGAGACGCACAAAAAAATGGCAAAAACATTATTTTTGTCCAACATTAAATATAAAAGGAAATGTCCTGACTACTAATAACTCACCAACGCCCAGCTCAAGCCGCTACGGATTTGGAAATGGTATTGATCTTGTACTGTAGGCTTCGTTTGACTAGGGATTTTTCAATTTTTTAAATAATAAATCATTATTAAAGAACTACTAGATCATTTTTAAAACTACATCTATGAAAACTGGTATTTGACTTCTTGTTTGGAAATAACAAAATACGTGTTTCAGTATTTTTGGACATACATTCCCCCCAACGTGTGAAATAGAACCTGAATGATTCACTGAGTCATTATCCAGAGGCCAACCGCTAAGGATACGAACTTGAAACTTGGAAAGGGTGTTGATCTTGTACTTTAGGCGTCATTTAGTCTACATCTACATCTACGTGAATACTCTGCAAATCACATTTAAGTGCCTGGCAAAGGGTTCATCGAACCACCCTCACAATTCCAATCTCGTATAGTGCGCGGAAAGAACGAACACCTATATCTTTCCGTACGAGCTCTCATTTACCTTATTCTGTCATGGTGATCCCTATGTAGGTCGGTGTCAACAAAATATTTCCGCGTTCAGAGAAGAAAGTTGGTTATTGGAATTTCGTGAGAAGATCTCGTCGCAACTAAAAATGCCTTTCTTTTAATGTTTTCCAGCCCAAATCCTATAACTTTTCTCTGACACTCTCATATTTCGCGCTAATACAAAAGCTGCTGCCTTTCTTTGAACTTTTTCGATGTACTCCGTCAGTCGTATTTGGCAAGGTTCCCACACCGGGCAGCAGTATTCTAAAAGAGGACGGACAAGCGTAGTGTAGGCAGTCTCCTTAGTAGGTCTGTGTCCGCCCCCGGTAGCTGAGTGGTCAGCGTGACAGACTGTAATTCCAAAGGGCCCGGGTTCGATTCCCGGCTGGGTCGGAGATTTTCTCCGCTCAGGGACTGGGTGTTGTGTTGTCCTAATCATCATCATTTCATCCCCATCGACGCGCAGGTCGCCGAAGTGGCGTCAAATCGAAAGACCTGCACCAGGCGAACGGTCTACCCGACGGGAGGCCCTAGCCACACGACATTTCATTTCAGTAGGTCTGTTACATTTTCTAAGTGTCCTGCCAATAAAATGCAGCCTTTGGTTAGCCTTCCCCACAACATGTTCTATGTGTTCTTTCCAATTTAAGTTGTTGGTAATTGTAATATCTAGGTATTCAGTTGAATTTACGGTTTTTAGATTAGACTGATTTATCGTGTAACCGAAGTTTAACGAGTTCCTTTTAGCACTCATGTGGATGACCTCACACTTCTCCTTATTTAGGGTGAACTGCCACTTTTCGCACCATTCAAATATTTTTTTTCAAAATCGTTAAGATTATTCGTAATTCCGTCCTTAAAAGGTGAAGCAGGGGACGAAAGGTCTTTTGAAAATATGCCGCTGTTAAGGTAATTTTGAAGCTAGAAGTTCGGATATTGGTTTTTGGCTTCTCTGACAGACATAAAAAAAATACATGTGTCAGTATTTTTGGAAAGACAACCACTAATGTGGTAAAATACAGGGTGATTCAAAAAGAATACCACATCTTTAAAAATGTGTATTTAATGAAAGAAACATAATATAACCTTCTGTTATACATCATTACAAAGAATATTTAAAAAGGTTTTTTTTCACTCAAAAACAAGTTCAGAGATGTTCAATATGGCCCCCTCCAGACACTCGAGCAATATCAACCCGATACTCCAACTCGTTCCACACTCTCTGTAGCATATCAGGCGTAACAGTTTGGATAGCTGCTGTTGTTTCTCGTTTCAAATCATCAATGGTGGCTGGGAGAGGTGGCCGAAACACCATATACTTAACATACCCCCATAAGAAAAAATCGCAGGGCTTCTTGGAGGCCAGTGATGAAGTGCTCTGTCACGGGCTGCCTGGTGGCCGATCCATCGCCTCGGGTAGTTGACGTTCAGGTAGTTACGGACAGATAAGTGCCAATGTGGTGGCGCTCCATCCTGCTGCAATATGAATTGTTGTGCTTCTTGTTCGAGCTAAGGGAACAGCCAATTCTCTGACATCTCCAGATACTGCAGTCTAGTTACAGTAGCACCTTCGAAGAAAAAGGGACCAAAAACTTTATTGGCTGAAATGGCACAGAAAACGTTCACCTTAGGCAAGTCACGTTCATACTGAGTTGTGTCCCGCGGATTCTCAGTGCCCCAACTGTCGTCGATTCACTTCTGCCGTACTCAATAACACAAAAAGCTTTCTGTTGAGCGGTCGCCATCTTAGCGTCAGCCGGCCGAAGTGGCCGTGCGGTTAAAGGCGCTGCAGTCTGGAACCGCAAGACCGCTACGGTCGCAGGTTCGAATCCTGCCTCGGGCATGGATGTTTGTGATGTCCTTAGGTTAGTTAGGTTTAACTAGTTCTAAGTTCTAGGGGACTAATGACCTCTGAAGTTGAGTCCCATAGTGCTCAGAGCCATTTGAACCATTTTTTTCTTAGCGTCAACTGACGCTGACGCCTAGTCAACAGCGCCTCAAGCGAACAAATGTACAACTAAATGAAACTTTATAGCTCCCTTAATTCGCCGACAGATAGTGCTTAGCTCTGTCTTTTGTCGTTGCAGAGTTTTGAATTCCTAAAGTTGTGGTATTCTTTTTGAATCACCCTGTATTTCTTGTTGTGAGCGGACACAAAGAGAATTGGCTGCTGTCTGTAAACAGCCGGAAGCAGCGTTGGCTGCCGTCGATATGCTTCTGGCTAATGCTGAATGTTGTGGCGATGTCGGGCCGCTGGGGACAACACTTGTGGTAACGCTGGAATGCCCTGATGACCCGTGTGTCGCTGCATCTTCTGATACACAACACCTGACCGGTCCGTCCTCACTGAAAAGTGGGTGGCAGAGAGTGGTGGGTTCTCCTGTTAATGGGTGGAAGGCGAAAGAGGAAGCAGGTTGCGCGGGTGGCTCCCTACGCCTCAGTAACAGGTACGAGGTGCTATCCCGTGTTGATGGTAACTCTGAACCAGCGCGGGATGCCTCTATTGGGCCAGTGGCTGATTCTACTGCCCGGTACGGACAAGTGCGTAGGGTGGGTATGCTGGTTGCTGTGAGCTCCAATGTTAGGCGCATGATGGAGCGCCTCAGGGAAATTGCAAGCAAGATGGGAAAGAATGCCGGTGTGCACTCGATATGTTTTCCGGGGGATCCCGTGATGCGGAAGAGGTCCTGCCGGCGGCTATCGAGCGCACTGGGGTGCAATCGGCTGCATGTAGTAGCACATGTTGGCATGAATGACGCCTGCCGCTTGGGTTCTGAGGGCATCCTCGGCTCGTTTCGGTGGATGGCTGATTCGATGAAGGCAACTAGCATCGCACGCGGGGAGCATACTAGTTTATTTGTAGCATCGTACCCAGTGCTGGCAGCGGCCCTCTGGTTTGGAGCAGAGTGGAAGTTCTAAACCACAGGCTTAGACGACTCTGCCACGGTATTGGATGCGAATTTCTCGACCTCCGCTATCGGGTACAGAGTTGTAGGGTTCCCCTTAATAGAAGAGGCTTGCACTACACGCATGAAGCGGGTACTAGCGTAGCGGAGTACGTGTGGCGTGCACATGTAGCTTTTTTAGGTTAGGGAAACCCTTCCTTGGGATTAAAGACGATTTGCCTGATAAATTAGCCACAGTGTCATCAGAGAACGTTCATCTTCACAGATCAAAGATAGAAAAGGTTAATTTAATTTTGATAAACTGCCAGAGCATCGAAGGAAAGGTCCAAGAATTAGTATCGTATATTTAAGATTATAATGCACAGATAGTATTAGGAACAGAAAGTTGATTCAAAGTAGACGTTATGACAACGAAATCCTAAGTTCGGACTGGAATATTTATCATGAGGATTGGTTATTCGCTAATGGTGGCGGCGTGTTTATTGCAGTAAATAATTCTACATAATCTAGCGAGGTTATCATGGGTCACGATTGTAAATTAATCTGCGTGAATTTATCAAAGATCGGTCAAAAATTGTAATTGGATACTTTTATAGATCGCCTGCCTCAGGATCTCTAGTGGTAGAGCGATTCAGACAGAACTTGACGAGCATCGATAATAATTTTCCTTATCATGTCATTGTAATAGCGGGTGACATCAACCTGCCAGGTGTAGACTGGGAGTGCCATGCTATGAGACCTAGTGCCAGAGACAGGGATTGTTGTGACATTGTTCTGGATGTCTTGTCGGAAAATTACTCTGAGCACATATTTAGAGAACCAACTCGTGAGGGTAACGTCTTAGACTTCCTGGCAACAAATAGACTTGAACTTAATGAGTCACTTAACTCAGAGGAAGGTATCAGTGATCGTAAAGCTGTGATGGCATCGTTCTTGTGAAACACATCTAGCTCTTTACTGTCATGAAATGTTGAATGCTATTGACAAGGGATTTCAGATAGATTCCGCATTTCTGGATTCCCGGAAGGATTTTGACACAGTACCACACAAGCGGCTTGTAGTGAAATTGCGTGATAATGGAATATCATCTCAGTTAGGTAACAGAATTCGTGACTTCTTGTCACAGAGGTCACTGTTCGTACTAACTGACGGAAAATCATCGAGTAAAACAGAAGCGTTATCTCGAGTTCCCCAAGGTAACGTTATAGGCCCTATGCTGTTCCTTATCTATATAAACGATTTGGGAGACTATCACAGCAGCCGTTGTTTATTGACTAGTAAACTCATCAGAAGATCAAAACAAATTGCAAAACAATTTAGAAAATCTATCTGTATGCTGCTAAAATTGGCAAAGTGAGGCAAAATGAAAAGTGTGAGTTCATCCATATGAGTGCTAAAAGGAATACGTTAAACTTCGGTTATGCGATAAATCAGTCAAATCTAAAGGCCGTAAATTCAAATAAATACCTAGGAATTACAATCAAGAACGACTAAAATTGGAAGGAACACATAGAAAATGTTGTGGGTAAGGCTAACTATAGACTGCATTTTATTGCCAGGACACACAGAAAACGTAACAGATCTACTGAGAAGACTGCCTACACTACGTTTGTCCGTCCTCTTTTAGAACAGTGCTGCGCGGTCTGGGATCATTACCAGATAGGATTGACGGAGCATATCGCTAAAATTCAAAGAAGGACAGCACGTTTTGTATTATCGCGAAATAGGATAGAGAATGTCAGTGAAATGATAGAAGATTTGGGGTGGGCATCATAAAACAAAGGCGTCTTTCGTTGCCGTGGAATCTTCTCACGAAATTCCAATCACCAACTTTCTCCTCCGAATGCAAAAATATTTTGTTGACACCGACCTACATAGGAAGAAAAGATCACCATGATAAAATAAGGGAATTCAGAGCTCGTACAGAAAGATATAGGTGTTCGTTCTTCCCTCGCGGTATAGGAGATTGGAATAATAGAGAAATGTGAAGGTGTTTCGATGAACCCTCTGTCAGACACGTAAACGTCATCTGCAGAATATCCATGTAGATGTAGATATAGACGAGTACGGGTCTGAGAAATAATGTTAAGAAAGGTAGGAAAATATTTTTGGTTAGCAAGATTGACAGCATACAAATTACATAGTATCTGAGCAGTCAGCATCAAATATTCGGTGATGAAGATGTAGAAAACAAATAAAAAAAATTCAAAGAAATCGTACAATATGCTCTAGCCAAGTATGGTCCGGCAGAGATCTTAAGGGATGGGATATATCCACCATGGTTTAATAGCCGTTTCAGAAAACTACTACTTAAACAAAGAAAACTTCTTCTCAGAGTCAAGAGAAGTAAAAACCTAGACGTCAAGCATAATCGGAACGAAGCGAGAAACAAGACTAAGGAGAGAAATGAAAGACGCGTTCAATGACTTAGAAAGTAAAACTTCGTCAACCGATCTGAGTAGACCCCCTAAGACGTTTTGCTCGTATATAAAATCAGTAAGTGGGTCAAAATCATCTATACATTCACTCAGCGAAACGGAAGATAATAGAGAGAAGGCCGAAATACTGAATTCGTTCTTCCGAAATTGATTCACTGCGAAAAATCGTAAAATGGTCTCTCCTTTCAATCGTTGTACGAACGTCGAAATGACAGTTATTGAGATAACCGATCGCGGAATAGAAAAACAAATACAGTTGCTTAGTAGTGGTAAATCGTCAAGACCAGATGAGATACCTATAAGAGTTTACGAAATAGCTAACTTCCGTTCTAGCAGTAATTTATCGTATGTCCTGAGGAACGAGGAGTACGTATCGACTGGAAGAAAGAACAGGTCATTCCCGTTTTTAATAAGGGCCGTAGGACAGATGCAAGCAATTATAGACGTTAATTCTGTTGAAGAATCATGGAATATGTTGAAACGTTACTTTGTAAATGAATAAAAAGTAATACCTGAAAATATTGTAAATAATCTTACATATAGAAATAAATTTCTATATAAATTGAAAGAATCGATGTACTAAAGAGATGAAGTACTTTAAATTATTTATGAATTATTTTGTAATTAAGTATTCATGAGTTAAAATGTGTAAAGAAAACTCTGTAAAACAAAGTGTAGAAAAGTACCTTCGTTTATCTGGTGATATAAGAAAGAGGAACGCGAATAGCTCTCTCTCTGTCTGTCTCTCTCTCTCTCTCTCTCTCTCTCTCTTGTCCTCCGCTATCGAGATAAGCTGTGAAAGTGTTACTTGTACGCTTTTGTTGAATAATTATCTTAATTTGAAGTCAAGTGGCCGTGTTTAATTTGAAGATCCATTTCCTTGCCATTCATGTTATATGTGATTTAATTATGCAGTTTTTAGTCGAGTTTCAGGATACATCAAAGAGAAGTTTCTAACGCATTGTTTGGTGGTCACAGCCGAACACTGCTAGTGTTCATTCGCCGTTTAATCCATCAAATTGTAAATAATATGTCCCTGAGATCGTTTTTTACCGATATTTATCTCTAGAAATCCAGGCAATGTTATTATGCGAACTGCTTAATATTCAGATCGGTCATTAGTCTCCAAACAATGTCATCTACCAATGCACTCGCCAGCTTGATGTAAAGACAATGCTGGAAGGCAGGGATCAACTTAATTAGAAAAAGGAGTAAATTTTTTCTGTGCAGTGTTTTATCATTTCAATAATTTTGCCTCCAGTAAAGCAAGAAACATTCATATAGTGTTCTCAATTAGTACTTAATAATTACTCAGTGCTCTCTTAAAATTCATGTTTACTAGCAGAGATAAAATCCAATAACTTTTCGTTTTAATTAATTAATTAATGTCTATCTAATCAAATAATAATCATATAAAATATCTTATTTTTATTATTATTATTTTTTTAATTGAGAAATGCTATAATGTTTTATGCTTAAGAATTATGACGTTCTTGGAGAAGAAATCTCCTCTATAAAAACCAACATGGATTCCGCAAACAGATATCTTGCGAAATTCAGCTTTCACTGTTGCTTCATGAGATGTACAGCGCCGTAGACAATGGCGCGTAGGTCGATGCCGTGATCCTTGACTTCAGGAAGACATTTGACACCTCCCTCAATACCGTTTAGTGAAAAAAAAACGTGAGCTTAGCGAGTGTCGGAACAGATTGAGAGTGGATTCAAGACTACCTTACAGACAGAACTGAATACGTCGCTCTTAACGGAACAAAATCGATAGATGTAAAGGTAATTTCTGCAGTATCCCCTTACTGTTTACAATATACGTATATATATATAAATGATCTAGTAGATATATAAATGATCTAGTATAGCTATCCAGTACTATACAGGACGAACCGCTGGAAACAGTATCTGCCATAAAATAGCTAGGAGTAACTATCCAGAGCGACCTTGAGGGGAATGACCACATAAAACAAATAGTTGGAGAAGCAGATGCCAGACATAGATTCATAGAATCTTAAGGAAATGTAACTCATCCACGACAGAAGTGGCTTATAAGGTACTTGTTCGACCGATTTTTGAGTGTTGTTCATCTGTATGGAATCCCTGTCAGATAGGACTTATAGAAGAGATAGAGAGCAGCATGTTTCCTCTAGAGATCACTTATTAGGAGCGAGAGTGTTGCGGAGATGTTCAACAAACTCTATTAGCCGACGTTACGAGAGAGGCGTTGTGCATTACGGAGAGATTTACTGTCGAAATTTTGAGAGAGACCTATCCGGGAAGAGTCAGAAACATATTACTTTCCGACATATACTTCTCGCGTAATGACCATGAAGAGAAAATTCGAGAAACTAGACCCAATACAGAGGCTGACGGACAATCATTATTCTCAAGGGCTATTCTCGAGTGGAACAGGGGTCGAGGAGTGGTAAAAAAGTATCCTCCACTACACACCATTAGGTGGCTTGCAGAGTATGGTATGGATGCAGATGAATGTATTTTGAAAATAAGTCATTATTAAAGTGCAAGTAAAGCAATTTTAAAGCTGCATCTATGAAAATTGGTATCTGACTTCTTGGTTGGAAATTAAAAAAAAACATGATTCAGTGTTTTTGGAAAATCAACCCCTGATGGGGTGAAATAGGGGACGAAAATCTTTATGAAAATATTTAAAGATGAATGTATTTTTAAAGCTACATACAATAAAATTTGTATTTGGCATGTCGATTTCAAACAAGAAAAAGAAAGTATTTCAGTGTTTCTGGAAATTCAAACCTTAAGCGGGTAATATAGGGGATGAAGGTTTTTACGGAAATATTTAATTTATAAAGCATTTTTGGAACTTAATCTCTCAAAATTTGTATTTGGCTTCTAGGTTAGAAATAAAAAAAAAATACGTGTTTAAGTGTTTCTTTGGAATTCAAGCCGTAAATGGGTGAAAGAGTGGACGAAAATTTTTGTGAATACATTTCGTGTTATATTTAAACATATTTAAAGCTAAATCTATGAAAATTGGTATTTGACTTTTAAAGAAGTATGGATTAGGGAATCAGAGATTTAATGGAAATATTATCATAAGAACTCAAAAGTAGGATTAACGAAGACCTCTGGCTCCAGCTACCAGAATCGATTTTTGGTCATAGGACATTTGGAAAAGACTATGCTTCCATGACCTTAGTTAGCTTGCAGATTTTAGAAGATGTTGCAGTTAATGATCAATTGATTAAAGGGAAACAAAGAACACTCTGTGCAGATCATACAGTCCACGCGAGCGAAGCAGCGAGCACTAAGCTAGTACTACTACATTAAGATAAGTCTTTGTTAACTTTGTTACCAAAAAGCCCGAAAATTTCCTGGCCGTTTTACTTCAGATTGCTATATGATACTGTAATAAACATTCGGACGGAGATAGGCTACACAATTTCTAATATATATATATATATATATCGAAAGTTCTTGATGGATTTACTTCAAGTTTTTACACAGTACTCTGAAAAGCGGTCATATTTAAATGAACACAAGTTGTAGTTTAATGTTGTTACCAAAAATCTCGAAAAATACTTCACCAATCTACTTGAAACTACAATACAACAGAAAACTGTTTTTAGCAAGAATCTCGAATAGATATTGATTGATTTACATCAAATTTTTACAGTCCTCCGTGGACTTAGCTGTACCTTGTCTCTATTGATCCGTCAAGTAATTATCAATGAAATTCGCCCACAGCCGTGTAACTGATATGCTATTTTATTTTATTATGACTATCAGTTTCGGCATTCCACTATGTATTCTTCAGGCTCGATATGCATCTCTCAAAAATAAACGATATTGTCATACATTGCCACATATTCCTGGATGTCGCGAATTCACAACCGTATGCCAAGTGCTTCATTCGAAGACCTGATTGATTTGCTATCAAGTCTTCGAAGGAAGGACTTGGGATACGGTTTTCAATTATGACACTGTATGACAATATCGTTTATTTGTGAGAAATGCATATGGAGCCCGAAGATGGCCTAGTGGAATGCCAAATCTGGTAGTCAAAATAAAATAAAATATTATCTCAATTACACGGCTGTGGGCGTATTTCATGATAATTAGCTATAACTTTTCTGTTAAAAGTGACTGCTAGAAAAAAAAACAAAAACGCTGTGCTGTGAAAATGAGTGTTTAGTATTCTTTCTCACTGTCTAGTTTAACTATTGTATTTCTGGCTTATGGGCTTATGATTAGAATACTAGTACAAAACATGAGTATTCCGAAACGTTGTAATCCTGGTCGTTTGCAGATTAAAGGTATGTGGAATACTGTTACTGAAGCTACTCTCCTCACAGATCGAGCTCCTGGAGAGGTCTCTCTCATATGCTGTACACCAATGATCCCATCTCATTTACCCATTGATTTTAAGCGACTTCAGTTTCCAATCTAGGTTCGCTTTGCAACACTAATAAACAAAGTTCAAAGTCAAAGAGAGGGGGGAACAGGAGAGAGGTTGACAGAGAGGAGGGTGGAAATGAAGATAGAGACGAGGAAGGAAGAGATGGGTTGGAAGGGAGGGGAGGAGGAGAAAAAGTGGGACAAGGATGTGATGAACAGAGAAAGTGGACGGGATAAAGAGAGGGGCAGATGGGGATTGGGACGAACTTCCATATTTAGCAATTGCGAAGCGTTGCCAGATTCGGTAGTACAAAATACAGACGGCCAACATAGGAAAAAGATCGAAATGTTCTTGACTGATTTACTTCAGATTTGATGGTACTGAAGACAGTAACAGGACAGTCTCTGATACAAGGTATAAACAATAAGTTAATCCCAGACGAACACGACTGAAGTAAGTAAGGCAACATTAACAAGAACCATAGGGTGGGACGAAGAGTATTACAAAATCTTGTCCAATAATTGTGAAGTTGGTCTCATACTGGAAAAGGATGGAGATCTTTAGCCATAAGAAAAAATTAGCAAGGACAACAAGAGAAGGTCTTACCCAGGAGCGTCTAAAAGCTATTGAATAATTTCGTATCCTATTTCAGTCATCAGAATGTGTGGACTAAGGATGGCAGAGTAATTATCAAGACCGCAGCTGGAAAGAAGGCAGTTACAAACATGGCAGAGGTGAACAGCATTAAGTGAAACAGCGTGAGACAAAGTGAAAAGTTAACACCCCTCGCCTTGGTTTAATATTGTTCTAGTACTCTAATTACTGTCTTGAAATTTTGTCAGCTTCGTAACTTTGTCCCAGTGCCTTGGCCTGCTCTTCTTGTAATGGTATCGCTCTAATTACCTTTATACTGGTCAGCGCCGATAGGTGAGTGGTCAGGGTGACGGGTTGCCGTCCTACGGGCCCGGGTTCGATTCCCGGCTGGGTCGGGGGTTCTCTCCGCTCAGGGACTGGGTGTTGTGTTGTATTGTGGTGTGTTGTCTTCATCATCGTTTCATCCACATCCGGCGGGAAGGTCGCCCAATGTGGCGTCGAACGTAATAAGACCTGCACCAAAACGGGCGGACCTATCCCCTAAGGAGCCTCCCGGCCAATGACGCCAAACGCTCATTTCCGTCTTTATACTAGTGCCTTCACGTGTTACCCTTATGTAGCTGGTAGCCTTAACCGTAGTACTTACAGTTAACACTATTTTCCAGTGAATTGTCTACTTTGTATTATTATTATTCTTTTCCTGATTATATTACTCACTCACCTTCTTGGTTTGAACCACTAAGAACAAAGGTACAGTCTGTGTTATTCTAGTAATTTCTAATTTAATTGTTAGCTTTCTGCAGCAATATTATGCTTGTTAATACTACACATGTCAAAAAAAGTGTTGCATCACCCCAGTTCCCAGAACTCCTGAAGATAGACGTTGACTGAGGAAATTGTATCACAGACACAGTCCGTTTGACTGTTCAAAGATGTCACTAAACCCGCCCAAAGATGTAAATAACCATGCATGAGCAGCACCGTTTAGACGGGGGGGGGGGGGGGGGGGGTCCGACAGCCGATCAGTTCCAGTCATTCCACCAGGAAGAAAGTACACGGCTCGTGTTGTCTGTAGTTCAACTATGCCTAGACGGACAATACCTTGAGCCAGGAAGGGCACTCAACAATGGAAGTGTCCAGGCGTCTCGGAGTGAACTAAAGCGATGTTGTTTGGACATGGAGGAGATAAAGAGAGGCAGAAACGGTTGATGACATCCCTCGCTCAGGCCGCCCGAGGGCTCCTACCACAATGGATGACAGCTAGTTACGGATTAAGGTTCGGAGGAACCCTGACAGCAACGCCACCATGTTGAATAATGCTTTTCGTGCAGCCACAGGATGTCGCGTCACGACTCAAACTATGCGCAGTAGGCTGCATGATGCGAAACTTCACTCCCGACGTCCATGGCGAGGTCCATCTTTGCAACCACGAGACCACGCAGCGCGGTACACGTGGGCCCAACAACATACCGAATGGACCGCTCAGGATGGGCATCACCTTCTATTCACTAATCAGTGTCGCTTATGCCTTCAACCAGACAATCGGAGACGTGTTTGGAGGCAACCCGATCAGGGTGAACGCCTTAGACACACTGTCCAGCGAGCGCAACAAGGTGGAGGTTCTCTGCTGTTTTGGGGTGGCGTTATGTGAGGTCGACGTATGCCGCTGGTGGTCATGGAAGGCGCCGTAACGGCTCTACGATACATGAATGCCATCCTCCGACCGAAAGTGCAACCATATTGGCAGCATATAGGCGAAGCATTCGTCTTCATGGACGACAATTCGCGCCCCCATTGTGCACATCTTGTGAATGACTTCCTTCAGGATAATGACATCGATCGACAAGAGTGGTCAGCATGTTATCCAGACATGAACCCTACAGAACATTCCTGGGATAGATCGAAAAGGGCTGTTTATGGACGAGGTGACCCACCAACCACTCTGAGGAGCTGACGCCGAATCGCCGTTGAGGAGTGGGACAATATGAACCAACAGTGCCTTGATGAACTTGTGAATAGTATGCCACGATGAATACAGGCATGCACCAATTCAAGAGGACGTGCTGCTGGGTATTAGAGGTACCAGTGTGTACTGTAATCTGGACCACTACCTCTGAAGGTCTCGCTGTATGGTGGTACAACATGAAATGTGTGGTTTTCATGAGCAATAAAAAGGGCGGAGATGATGTTTATGTTGATCTCTATTCCAATTTTCTGTGCAGGTTCCGGAACCGAGGTGATGCAAAACTTTTTTTGATGGGTGTATTTTCCTCAGCTGGTAGCTTTGGCCTTGATAGGCTTCTCTTCTCCCATCTGAACTGTACAGTACACTAACTACTTTTCGTCATTTAATACCGAGAGTAGATGTTTTTACAGTCGTCACTATTTTCAGTCTCACAACAGATACTCCCTGCTCTCCACTGACTCCGTAAGAGCACCTACTTCCGCGTTTTGTTTTAGGGAAGTACAACCGACCTTGAACTCCATGGTTCCTCCAGTCCCCTACCTACCTGTGCTCACCTCCCCCATACTCTGTCGTATCCTCCTCGCATAGCGCAGGACACCGGCTATACCAGAGGCCAGGCCAGCCGCTGTCCAGACTTTCAAAAACGTGCAGTCGTTACAGTCACACTTGACAGAACTCATCTGCATTTTTCAGGACCTCTACTTCCACGTTATATTCCTGTCGGAGACGTGGCTGAACCCGATTATTCCTTCCAGTTCTGTAAGCCTCGATGAGTGTGTCTTTCTGAGACATGACAGGTGAAACGGACGGAGTGTCGGTATGACTACGTAATACGTATACACTTATTCCCCAACGTCATGTTCACGTCCAACCACCAGGACAAACAGCCAAAATTCATGTTTATTGAAAGTAAGACCGCCATCACAAGGTGCCTTATCTGTGTAATATACAATTCATCAAGAACTGCAGAGCTCTCTAGCTTTGAATCCGCACTCTCAGATGCTGAATCTTTGTATGAACACATAAATATTGTAGCCGGTGATGCGAACATAAATTTTCTACTCAACAGTCCTTCAGTTTCAAAATAGAAGCGTTTACTTTCTTGTCCAGATCTTACACTGCTTCCACTTAGGCAAATCCATCATTCAGTAGACACACATACCATCTATCGATATTTTCGCAAATAAGTCCCAAAGCAGAGTAATTCGCACTGATAAAAGTCTCTGCACGTGGCTTGTGTGCACAGGATGTAACAATATTCATGACGTACTCGTTACAATGTGCAAGAAACAATCTGTAAGAGACCACTTCCATATATTTTAGGCGCCTTATTACGTCTGTACTTACAGTGGACGCCTGTCAAATCTCTTGGCAGGGAATGAAGGAAATAGCTTTGACATAAATTACGAAGTATCTATTTTCACTGAGATAGTCAATAATTTGCACGATAATCACGCTGCGATAAAAACTGTAAGGAGAAAACCTGCACCATGGCGTATCGATCAACTCAAACACCTCATGATGTCAGAGACGCAGCACACAGGAAATATAAACGGCACCCGATTTCAGAGAATGATCACGCCTACAAGCGACTACGCAACATAATTAGTCAGTCGGTGTGAAATGCAAAATTCTGATATGCCGACTCGATAACGGACTTTTACAGCTTCTACATCTTATAGAAAAATCAACAAAGCCTAGAAACAGACAAAAGTTAATCTGCTGATGAACCTCTGGTTCCCATTGAGGTTGTAAATGAGTATTTTGCCACACCTACATCTTTGTTTGATCACCAACGCACGAGGACACAAACCGTCGACTCTCTTGAGATATCAGTAGTTGGTACAAAAAGCCGGTAAGTCTTGAAATAGTCTGGAAGTGAACAGCACGAATGCGGTCGGCAGCTGCAGGACACGACAATATTGCAATACAAATGATCAGTTTCCTCGTCGATCCAAAACTCCCCACGATAATGGATATTGTTTATCATTCTCTGACCTTCAACAACTTCCCAGTAGCCTTGAAAAAGGGACTCATAAAACCTCTGCTCAAAAAGGAATCTGTCCCATAACCTTCCGACTATAGGCTCATTTGTATCTACCAGTAATATCTAAGGCTTTAGATCACACAGTGCATGATCAGCAAACCCATTACTTAAAATATTATTGTGGATGAAAACCAATGTGGTTTTCGGAAAAATCTTGGCACGATGCCTGCTCTCATAAAAGTTACTGACGAACTAAATTCAGATGGATCTAAGCACTATGGGACTTAACATCTGTGGTCATCAGTCCCCTAGACCTAGAACTACTTAAACCTAACTAACTTAAGGACATCACACACATCCATGCCCGAGGCAGGATTCGAACCTGCGACCGCAGCAGCAGCGCGTTTCCGGACTGAAGCGCCTAGAACCGTTCGGCCACAGCGGCCGGCGACTGACGAACTGAAAGAAGCTGTGGTCAAATAAGAGGCGAGTTTTGGGCGATTTTTGAATTTCAGAAAAGCTGTTGGCATTGTCGACTTCGAAATTTTGCGTACTTGCCGAACTCTAAAGTCAAAACTTTTCTTCAACTGCCGTACAACTTCGACTCATAGCTTACCTACTGCCTGTTATCTCCCATTGCAAATATCATTCATACATTGGCGACTTTCAGTTACACCTAAGTGCAAGCGAAACAAATCTGCACAGAGCCATCCAGAATGTAAATGCTGATTTACGAGTACTTGCTTTCTCACAGTGGGTGCAGAGCGTAGGTTTGAAACTTAAACTGTCTAAAACGCAAGCAATCTTATTCGCCCACAAAAGACATTACTGCTCAGTTCAGAGAATCTCTTCTACCCTTAATCATAAACAGCACAGAAATAACCTTATCTTCTCATGTAAAGACTGTGGGTATAATTCTGAACCAGCACTTAGACCGAATTGAAAACAAACCTTCAGTTTATAAGAAGGTGTCAGCATCACTTCATTCATTACGTAAATATAAAAAAGTATTTCCTCTCGAGTTTTAAAATAAATTCGCAGAGTCACCAATACTGCCTGTCCTTGACTATTGTGATCCTATGCTCTAAGTACTTACGTATGAGAGCTCCTGTCACCTGTAACTAGCGATGTATGCTTGTGGGCGATACATTTGTGATGTATGCTGCTTCTACCATATCACTCCTGCCTACGAAGAATTACCATGGCTACGTGCCAATAAGTGTAGAGATTATAATGCCCTGCGTTTGTCCTATCGTCTTCTTAATCGTTGCACTCCTCCTTATTCATCTTCAACCCTTATACTACTATCTGAACAACCAGCACAAATTCATGTTATCAAGGAAGTAAAATCGTCTGTTGTAAGTAGGCTGTTTATGTTTTCTTTATGTAAGTAGGCTGTTTATGTTTTCTTATTGGCAACGTTACGTAGCGCTCTGTATGAAAATCACTGGCTGTACTGTGTGCAGTCTGTGGCTAGTTTGCATTGTTGTCTGCCATTGTAGTGTTGGGCAGCGGCAGCTGGATGTGAACAGCGCGTAGCGTTGCACAGTTGGAGGTGAGCCGCCAGCAGTGGTGGATGTGGGGAGAGAGATGGCGGAGTTTTGAAAATTGTCATGAACTGCTATATATATTATGACTATTAAGGTAAATACATTGTTTGTTCTCTATTAATATCTTTCATTTGCTAACTATCCCTATCAGTAGTTAGTGCCTTCCGTAGTTTGAATCTTTTATTTAGCTGGCAGTAGTGGCGCTCGCTGTATTGCAGAAGTTCGAGTAATGAAGATTTTTGTGAGGTAAGTGATTTCTGAAAGGTATAGTTTAATGTTACTCAGGGCCATTCTTTTGCAGGGATCTTTGATAGTCAGACTGCGTTGCGCTAAAAATATTGTGTGGCACTTTAGTGAATGATGGAGTACGTTCAGTTTTGCTCAGCTGTTTGAAAAGCAAATAGTGTAATAGGTTTATCAGCACAGTCGTGAATAATTGATCTAAGGGGACGTTTCATATGATCCTGGCAGGGTCGCCATATGAAACGGCACGTGCCTACGAAGAATTACCATGGCTACGTGCCAATAAGTGTAGAGATTATAATGCCCTGCGTTTGTCCTATCGTCTTCTTAATCGTTGCACTCCTCCTTATTCATCTTCAACCTTTACACTACTATCTGAACAACCAGCACAAATTCATGTTATCAAGGAAGTAAAATCGTCTGTGTACCAGTACACAACACTGCCATGTTCTCTAAATAATTTTCCGTATCAGGAACCAGACTTTGGAAAAATATTCCTAACATATTAGAGAAGTTAAAAACTTCAAAAGACAGCTAGTGGCCCATCTCCTTTCACAACAGCTATGTCTTCTGCAGCTCACTCTCTTCAATGCTCTCTCCCCCTCCATTTTTCCCTCCCCTTGCCTACAGAGTTCTCCATTGAAATTCTCTTCTTCCCTAGCAGCCACTGTCACTTTCACTTCAGTCGCCTCTTTCACTGTCCCAAATACCAAACAAGGCTTCCAAAGTGTTAAACTAATCAATATCATTCTTAATGCCTGAATTATTGTATTATGATTATTATTAATGATATTATATTTATTATTATTATTGTCTAATACTACTTTTACTTAATAATGTAAACTATTAATATTCAGTTTTTTATATAACAACTCCGTATTTTATCCTAGTTATTTGTCCCGCAATTGTTATTATTTTAGCTAATTATAATTTTTATTAATAACACATATTATTATTACTGTGATTGTTTTGTAATTTTTTGGGTTTATTGAGGTTGTGAGGTTAAATAAGCAATAAATAAATAAATTCTTAACAATAACTTCTGGTGTAAATTTGGATGTAAATAACAATTTAGTCACAGATAAGCAGATGCAAACCATGCTGTTTGTGTTAAGATATTATTATAAGTAATACAGAGCAGTTGGTCGTAAAAGTAACTAGTATTTAGGGTAAGATCAGCGTGGACTAACGTGTACGTTGAACTTTCCTCTGAAAAGGCAAAGAACAAATTAAGTTCAAAATCGAAAAATAGACCTATGGTAAAAATAGTAGTAAAAATGTTATTAAAGGAGATTACTCAATGAGAATAGGTCCTTTCCGCAAGTTAGTAATAGTATGAGTACTGCTGTCTTTGATAATATAACGTGTCGGTATTGCACTCCTTGCTTCACTGCTGGCTTCAGGAACTTTTCGAAGAGGAGTGCGCCTTTTCTGTGAGGGACCAGTGTCTTCATGTATAGTGACAACAGCGTCCGAGCTCCTGGGGGTCTAGTACATGTACAGAATTTAGTATAAAATGCACTACGTCGGTTTGCGGAAGAAAAGTATCTCATCAGCTCCGCGGAAATTCGCGAGGGATTAAGTCAGGAATTTATGGTTGATGCAGCGTAGCGTTGGTTATCAGTAATTGCCTCGAAGACAATTAATATGGCTTCAGTGATAATTTGAAACAAACATTATTAAGCGTTAAACTTCACTGGAGGAACGCAGTCGTTGGTAGGAAAGTACTTCACGTAACTCGAATTTTACTGCTATCATTTCAAAATGACATTTTCCATTTTTTAATTGAATAAAAATGAGATCGACAGGAAGTGCAAAATGGCTAAGCAGGGATGGCTAGAGGACAAACGTAAGGATGTAGAGACTTATTTCACTAGGGGTAAGATAAATACTGCCTACAGGAAAGTTAAAGAGACCTTTGGAGAGCAGAGAGCCACTTGTATGAATATCAAGAGCTCCGATGGAAACCCAGTTCTAAGCAAAGAAGGGAAAGCAGAAAGGTGGGAGGAGTATATAGAGGATCTATACAAGGGCGATGTACTTGAGGACAGTATTATGAAAATGGAAGAGGATGTAGATGAAGATGAAATGGGAGATATGATACTGCGTGAAGAGTTTGACAGAGCACTGAAAGACCTGAGTCGAAACAAGGCCCCGGGAGTAGAGAACATCCCATTAGAACTAGACGTCCTTGGGAGAGCCAGTCATGACAAAACTCTACCAGCTGGTGAGCAAGATGCATGAGACAGGCGAAATACCCTCAGACTTCAAGAAGAATATAATAATTCCAATTCCAAAAAAAGCAGGTGTTGACAGATGTGAAAATTACCGAACTATCAGTTTAATAAGTCACAGCTGCAAAATACTAACGCGAATTCTTTACAGACGAATGGAAAAACTGATAGAAGCCGACCTCGGGGAAGATCAGTTTGTATTCCGTAGAAATGTTGGAACACGTGAGGCAATACTGACCCTACGACTTATCTTAGAAGAAAGATTAAGGAAAGGCAAACCTACGTTTCTAGCATTTGTAGACTTAGAGAAACTTTTGACAATGTTGATTGGAATACTCTCTTTCAAATTCTAAAGGTGGCAGGGATAAAATACAGGGAGCGAAAAGCTATTTACAATTTGTATAGAAAGTTGGTGGCAGTTATAAAAGTCGAGGGGTATGAAAGGGAAGCAGTGGTTGAGAAGGGAGTGAGACAGGGTTGTAGCCTATCCCCGATGTTATTCAATCTGTATATTGAGCAAGCAATAAAAGAAACAAAAGAAAAGTTCGGAGTAGGTATTAAAATCCATGGGGAAGACATAAAAACTTTGAGGTTCGCCGATGACATTGTAATTCTGTCAGAGACAGCAAACGACTTGGAAGAGCAGTTGATCGGAATGGACAGTATCTTGGAAGGAGGATATAAGATGAACATAAACAAAACCAAACGAGGATAATGGAATGTAGCCGAATTAAGCCGGGTGATGCTGAGGGAATTAGAGTAGGAAATGATACACTTAAAGTAATAAAGGAGTTTTGCTATTTGGGGAGCAAAATAACTGATGATGGTCGAAGTAGAGAGGATATAAAATGTAGACTGGCAATAGCAAGGAAAGCGTTTCTGAAGAAGAGGAATTTGTTAACGTCGAGTATAGATTTAAATGTCAGGAAGTCGTTTCTGAAAGTATTTGTATGGAGTGTAGCCATGTATGGAAGTGAAACGTGGACGATAAATAGTATACACAAAAAGAGAATAGAAGCTTTCGAAATGTGGTGCTACAGAAGAATGCTGAAAATTAGATGGGTAGATCACATAACTAATGAGGAGGTATTGAATAGAATTGGGGAGAACAGGAGCTTGTGGCACAACTTGACTAGAAGAAGGGATCGGTTGGTAGGACATGTTCTGAGACATCGAGGGATCTCCAATTTAGTATTGGAGGGCAGCGTGGAGGGTAAAAATCGTAGAGGGAGACCAAGAGATGAATACACTAAGCAGATTGAGAAGGATGTAGGTTGCAGTAGGTACTGGGAGATGAAGAAGCTTGCACAGGATAGAGAAGCATGGAGAGCTGCATCAAACCAGTCTCAGGACTGAAGACCACAACAACAACAACAACAACAACAACAACATTACTATCTGAAAAACATAAGAGAAACGTATTCGTTTTAGGCCCATCGTCAGGTTATTTTCATAGCGAACCGTTATCTTTAAGTAATGCTCCCGCACTTGAGTCTGGGGAAAGGCTTTTAACAAAGAGAGGAGTGAGGAGTTTTACATTGGACATACCGTGCGCCGACGACTCCTACGAGTCTACGTGAGGGGAAAGGGAGAGCCAATAAAAAGTGTATAAAGAGGAGGTCGACTGAAATGGTCAGAGCAGTGCATCTTGCTGCTTCACACAGCAGCACGGCAACCAACAGTCGCAGAAGCAAATGTAAGTGTTGCAATAATGCCAACTGCTCGTAGTTTGAAACTGCTGCTGTCGGCGAAACTATTCAATTGTTTGGCGTGTGACGAATTTCGAGCAGAGGAAATTAGTTATGGTTGTGTTTTATACTTCCGACTTTCAAGTGCACTAATGTCCTCAGAAAAGGAACAGGAGTGCCGTTCAATAATGAGGAAGAAGAGGCGGAGGCACTGACTTTCAGAATAGATGGCTCCCAATATTTAACGGATATAATGAGAAGAGGCGACAATAAATTAGCGAATCGTGGAAATTAAAGTTGGAAAAAGGAAAAAAGAAGATGAATGAGGAAAAGAGCACGAACATTAGTGAGGAAATGCTGTAATTTCAGAAAAAAAGTCGAAAGAACGTAGATAAGTAAGACTCAGTGTATCTAGCAGTAAAACAAGCGGAAGAACGTAAACAAACTCGAAACACGTCTTCCTCCAGAATGCTAGATACAATCAGAGTCACAGCTGCAAGCAACATCAGACACCAAACTGTAGGCTGTTGTACCCAATGTGAGAGAAAGTCAAGAAAAAATCGCGGGTGAAGCAAATTCAGTGGTTAAGAAGGTTAGAGAAGTAACGGCGGAGAGATATGAAGTGAGACAAAAAGAAATACACACGGACACAGGGAATGAGATGCAAAACGCAACTATTTTTCCAGAATGTTCGACGCCTATTTAGACGTAGTTGGAAGTACCATTAGAGGACGTGAGTAACAAAGAATCGATGGACACATGGAACTAACAGCGGTATTAAGCCCAAGAAAAATGACATGAAAACGGGAAGAACTAGAGGGAACGCTAACTTGCTTCTCACAAAGACACTGGTGACGAATGGGCCTAATCGCACATTAGTGAGTCGCTGAAATGGGGCGTGGTTCACGAACCATGTGAGGAGATATTGTTTGAAGATCGATACGTAGAAGAACCACAGGCGTTCTGGCGCGAAACTGAGAATTTTCTTCATTAAATATGAGTTATCAAAGTCCACTCTTGGCACAACAAGCAGTAGGAGGATACTACGGAGTATCGAAGCTTTCATAAAACAATACCACTATGCCGTAAACCAGTTGAATCAGTAGACAAATGAATATTCCTGCGCTACCGACACTGTAGAATAGTTACGAAGTTTTACGAAGAATGCAAGAGATTTCGGCTTCGTGCTGCTATCGCCAGTCGGCAACAGGATATACTCACAGTCTATTCTTTTGTGACAGTCGAAAGTATGGCATACTAAGAGCTTGTTCTTCTGTCAAAGACGATTTTACGATTTTCTCGAATTTCATTAACTTTCTTATTTGAATCGTTTCAAACTATTTAATATGCTCTGTTCCGCTGTGTTCGCTAACAAATGCATTGTAATGGCATCCCGGACTTATTTCAAGTAAATTAGCTACCCGTACGTCCACCTACAATCACAGATCACCGGATTGCTGCAACGGACAACATCAACAAGAGATTCACCCGAAAACGATTAGGAGATAATCCTACATACTGACTCATTAAGGCAAGCCAGGAAAGGGGTTAGCTTAACTAGCGTACTCTGGGGAGAGAAGGCATGGCCAGTTATATTTTACATCGAGTATACTAACTTCTACAAGCTCGTAACTAAACTGAGAAACGTTTATGGATGTTTAACACCTCGAGATCTTGAAGACTGAAGTAGAATTCAACACGGTACGAAACTACTCTAAGCCCGAACAGACTCAACACAAGAAAATTACAAAGTCCACCAAACCTCAGTTTTAAGTGTTCAAATCAAATGGCTCTGAGCACTATGGGACTTAAGATATCAGGTCATCAGTCCCCTAGAACTTAGAACTACTTAAACCGACCTAACCTAAGGATATCACACACATCCATGCCCGAGGCAGGATTCGAACCTGCGACCGTAGCGGTTGCGCGGTTCCAGACTGAAGCGCCTAGAACCGCTCGGCCGGCTTTTAAGTGTTGACCAGAGGGCCGCAATAATAAGAGTCTCCACTGAAAAACCACACGAAATATTTCCAAGCACCACAACCATCGCCTTGAGAAACTTCTAAGTTGTTGAACGTGTGTGGTTAGATTACTGGCCTTAACAGCATACATCCTGTGCGTTCAGCTGCATCCAAAAAGCTGTGAAAGAGGCAAAATGGCCGCCCAGTTTTATAAATCAGGTCACTCTAACCCAGGAAATTCCAAGAACTCATGTCATTCACGTATCAAAGAAACTAGTAGTTTTATTTACATAAAGTTATACAAAAATCCAAATTTAAAACTAGACGCGATAAAAGAACCGTACTAAAAACCTGATCTGATTACACTTGCCAGGGTGTTAAGTATTTCACCCACAAATATAAGATGAATAATTATATATTTTAGTTGCAGTTACCAATTTTAGCTCATTAAGCCTTGAGTAATGACAGTACCCACTTGTATGGCATGTCTGTTTTGTAGGAAACAACCTGCCCTTTTCAGTGCTCCCATCTAAATCCGTGTATCTTTAACAACATTTAAACTACGAGCGAAAAAACGCCTAATTCTGAATAATCAATTAAAATTGACAGTTAAACATGTAAAACGTATAATCTGAATGTTGTAGCTGAAGCATATACACATTTTCCAATACATACTGCCATGTTGGAAGTGTACCTGTTGTGGTTTATTAATTGAGCTAACTATAATTAAATATCTGACGAAACTGCGTCTCACATGTTCATTAAGAATGAAAACAAGCATATAGATAGATTTAGTGAAAATCCGGTTCCGGAGCCTTCTCGACTCAATAATTGCACGTATCACTTCATAGTCTATCTGTATACCAGTTGTATCGTCTCTCTCTCTCTCTCTCTCTCTCTTTAACAGGGTTCATCGTGCCTCACTGAAAATACTATGGTTCGCACTTCACGTGCGCAAATTTAGATAAAGCTACACAGTGCTTTGCGCGTGCTGCCAGGGCGTACATGACGTCATGTGCTGGTCCGTGCCAAGTCTGAGGGGTCCGCACGGTCTCAGTGCCTCACCCCACGGGACCACCGGGTCTGCCTGCGAGCTGTCGGTGCCACGCTGGCCGGCCGGCCTCTGCAAGGTGGCAGGCGTGGACCAGATGCCCGGCATGGCCAAAACCATTCAACTCTGGTCACATTATAGCACGTTCTGTCACAGCCACCACAGAGGGACCATATTGGCTAATGTCAGTCAGTCAGTCCCAACAACTGAAAAGGCTGCTGCCCCTCTTCAGGAACCACTTGATTCCAATAAATCGATTTTTTCCCTTACGACCACCAACGCTGGTATTATTCCGCGCCTTTGCAAATACTTACCAACCTCTCAACACTTACACACACTCCACATCCTACCCCAATGCACCTTCAACCGCCCCCCCCCCCCTCTCCCAGAAGATGAAACCTGCTCCGATATTTGTACGTCTTACCAACTACAATTCCTCTCAATCCATCCCACTTCACAAAAGCCTCCCCCCCCCCCCCTCGTCCCTCTCCTAATCCCCTCTCCCTAGCCGGCCGGTGTGTCCGAGCGGTTCTAGGCGCTTCAGCCTGAAACCGCGTGACGTCAGCGGTCCCAGGTTCGAATCCTACCTCGGGCATGGATGGGTGTGATGTCCTTAGGTTAGTTAGGTTTAAGTAGTTCTAAGTTCTAGGGGACTGATGACCCTAGATGTTAAGTCCCATAGTGTTAATAGCCATTTGAACCATTTTTGAATCCTATCCCTTCCCCTCTTCGTACAATGGCCTTCCCCAACCACTAAACTTTTCCTCCCTTTCCGCCTTCCTACTATCCACCTACCTCCATTTTCAAATATACTACTCAACAGCGTATTTGTTTACTCCCAAACACACACACACACACACACACACGCACGAGAGAGAGAGAGAGAGAGAGAGAGAGAGAGAGAGAGAGAGACGCACACCTAAAACATTCAACTTTTCTCTCCCCACAATCGTTTTCCCCAGCTTAGGTCCTTCAGATGTTTAGCGAAAATTCAGACTTCCTTATTAATGAACACATCACTGTCCTTCGCAACGTGCTTTAAATCGTATTTCTTTCTTTTTATCTTTATGTGTGACTCTTTATGATTCTAATCATTTGAAAAAGAAAAATAACGTTGCCGTTTACGCAGGTAACGTCATACAGTTATCTTTTCGGAAATTTTAAAAACGTTTTTAAATCTGCATCGTTATATGTTGTTGCAAGTCTTTATTTATATTGTAGAGGGTTTGACCTGAAGAGCAGGATATTGCACAGCTGACAGCCACTTCCCGTCCATATGGGACGAGGCAGCTTAAATAACAAATGGCTTTGAGCACTAGAGGACTCAAATTCTGAGATGATTAGTCCCCTAGCATGTAGAACTATTTAAATCTAACTAACCTAAGGACATCACACACACCCATGCCCAAGGCAGGATTCGAGCCTGCGGCCGTAGCGGTCGCGCGGTGCCAGACTGTAGCGCCTAGAACCGCTCGGCCACTCTGGCCGGCGCTTAAATAACAATAAAAAAAGAAAAAAGAAAAATAGAATCGAGTCCATTGACACACCATTCCCCTCCTACCATTTCCCTCCACATATTACACATTCTTATTAATTTTTAGTTATTCAGGTTTATAAGTATTAATTAGTTTCTAGCTACCATTATATTTCCATTTTTAGTATGTGACGTGAAGAGGAATGGGGTAGAGTCAAGGGAACTTTAATAAGGGTGGCGGAAGCAATATGTGGGAGGACAAGCAACAAAAAGAGATGGGAAGAAACACCCTGGTGGAATGGTAAGACAAAGGATACAGTTCAGAAGAAGAATAGAGCCTTTAGCGTATGGTTCCAGAAGAGAAAGGCAGAGACAAGAGCAGAGTATCAGTCAAGAAAGAAAGAAGCAAAAAGAGTGGTTGCGCAGGAAAGAAGAAAGTGGATGGAATAGCGGACCAGAATGATGGAGGAGGATAGTGAAGGTTCAAAAAACGTGTTATATAGTACGATTAAAAGTGGCAGAACGGTACGACAGACTATGCTCGAATGGTGAACAGAAGTGGAGAAAATGTAGAGAATAAGGAGGAACATCAAGAATATGTGGAAGGAGAATTTTGCAGAACTCCTGAACCCAAATGGAGACCTGGATGAGGAGGAACAAGCCGAGGAGAAAAAAGAGGAGGAACAGCAAATAGAAAAGACCTCACATGGGGGGAAGTAGAAGAGGCATTGGACAAGATGAAGGGAGGGAAGTCAACAGATCTGGATGAGGTAAGTGTAGAGATGGTGAGAGCAGCAGGAGAGGTGGGGATACAATGGCTATATCGAGTAATGAAAATTGTGTGGAGACAGAAGATGATCCCAGAAGACTGGAAGAAGGGAATAATTGTCCCAATCTTTAAGAAGGGAAATAGAAAAGAGTGTAAGAACTATCAGGGGATAACACTCATGAATCTTGGTGCAAAGATGTTTGAGAAAATTTTGGAAGCACGAATTTGGGCGTAATTAGAAGAAAGAATGAGAGAAGAGGAACATGGCTTCAGAACAGGACAGTCCACGGTAGATCTAATTTTTGCTGTAAGACAACTGCAGAAACAGCACTGTGGATATGGAATAGATCTACTAATGACCTTCCTGGACATTGAAAAAGCGTAATGTAGTGTACATATAAGCAAAGTGTGGAAAGCTCTGGAGAACAGAGGGGCTGCAAAACAGATTATTTGGAGGATAAGGGAAATGTGGCATGGAATTGGAGCTGAGTGGAAATGGGAGGAGAGAGATCAGCTTGGATTGAACAAAAGAATGGCTTGAGGCAGGGAAGTGCACTTTCACCATAACTCTTCATTGTAGTGATGGATGATGTAATGAGTACAGTAGCACAAGTAATTGGAGAAAGGGAGATGAAAGCTATGGTGTTTGCAGATGATCTGATGATTTGGGGAAATAAGGAGGAGGAAGTACAGGAGCAGTTTAAGGTATGGGAAAGAACACTACAAGAATGTGGGATGAAATTTAGTATAAGTAAGAGTGAGGTGATTATCACAACAAGAAAGAAGGAGAGAGGAACAACTGGAATAACAATTGGTGGGGAACGATTGAGGAGAGTGGAGAGTTTCGAGTACCTAGGAAGTCTGATACAGGAAGATGGAAAAAACGACAGAGAAATAAACGAGCGGAGGAGAAAAGTAGAAGCAGTTCGGAAGTGGCAGAAGCCTAATAACGAGCAACGATGTACTCCAAGTCAGTAAAAAGGTTATATACCGCTCATTCTTTGTCGCGATCCTGACATATGCATCAGAAACCTGGGTTATGAACGGAAGAGAGTACTAGCTAGTGAGTTGAAATTCTTGAGAGACAGTATTGGAGTGACAAAGATAGACAAGTTAAGAAATGAGAGGATCATAGAGTTAATGAAGGTGGAACCATTGCAGGAGAAGATAGAGAAATCAAGGCTGAGATGGTATGGACACGTTAAGAAAATGGAGGAGGAGAGCATACCCAGGAGGATACACGAGATGAAACTGGAAGGAAAGAGACCAAGAGGAACACCGACAGATGGCTGAAAGGAGTAGAGGAATGGGTCCAGAAGAAAGGAGAAGACTGGACCAAGGTGAAGAAGGAGAGATGGTGGCAAGACAGAAGACGATGAAGAGACCTATATTCCATACACACCCGGTGAGAGGCAGGAAACTGTCCAAGATGATGATAATGAATATGTGACATGTACAATAAATTACAACTTTGACGTCTAGAAAGATTTCATGCGGTGACGTCCACATCATTCCTAAACTGTATTTATGAGTATTACATTAATTCTTATATACACTGATCAGCCAGAACATTATGACCACCGACGTACTACCGATATAACGTCCGGGCGATAACAACGTCACCTGGCAATGACTGACTGCTAGTCAGCCACACGCACGGTGCATGTTGCATCAATGAGCGTGCTGTCTGTGTGTAGAATGGGGAACGGGCGAGATCTGTGTTTGACGGAGGCAGATTGTGATGGGCTGATGACACGGCACAAGCATTTCGGAAACTGCACAACTTTTCGGGTGTTCCAGGATTGCTGTGGTGAGTGTATTCAACACATGGCGCAACCTAGGTGAAACCAGGTCCAGATGTCGTGGTGTGGGTGGCCGCCCCTCATTACATATGTCGGACGTCGTAGGCTGGGCAGACTGGTAAAACGGGACAGGCGGCGAACTATGGCGGAACTAACATCAGACCACTGTTGGGCAGAGTACAAGTGTGACTGAACATACAGTGCACCGAATACTCCTAATAATGGGCCTCAGCAGCCGACGAGCCATGCGTGTGCTAATGTTAACACCACTTCATCGGCAACTACGACTGAAATGGGCACGTGATCATCGGCACTGGACGTCGGGGCAGTGACACAGCGTTGTACGGTCTGACGAATCCCGATACCTTGTTCTTCGTGCCGATGGGAGGTCGCGAATTTGACGTCTTTCAGAGGAACAGCTCCTTGGCACTTGTACTGTGAGGCGGAGACAAGCTGGCGGCGGCTCCACTTATGCTTTGGAAAACATTCACGTCGGCATCCATGGGTCCAGTTGAGCTCGTGCAAGACACCATGACGGCCAAGGAGTACCGTACACAGGTTGCAGACCACAGACATTCCTTCATAACGATCGTGTTTCCCGACGGCAGTGGCATTTTTCAACAAGACATCTACATCTACATCTACATTTATAATCCGCAAGCCAGCCAACGGTGTGTGGCGGAGGGCACTTTACGTGCCACTGTCAGTATCTCCCTTCCTGTTCCAGTCGCGCATGGTTCACGTGAAGAACGACTGCCGGAAAGCCTCCGTGCGCGCTCGGGAGGTATAAGTATGGGGAAGCAATATATTCGATACCTCATCCAGAAACGCACCCCCTCGAAACCTGGACATCAAGCTACACCGCGATGCAGAGCGCCTCTCTTGCAGAGTCTGCTACTTGAGTTTGCTAAACATCTCCGTAACGCTATCACGCTTACCAAATAGCCCTGTGACGAAACGCGCCGCTCTTCTTTGGATCTTCTCTACCTCCTCCGTCAACCCGACCTGGTACGGATCCCACACTGATGAGCAATACTCAAGTATAGGTCGAACGAGAATTTTTGTAAGTCACCTCCTTTGTTTTCTAAGGACTCTCCCAATGAATCTCAACCTGGCACCCGCCTTACCAACAGTTAATTTTATGTGATCATTCCACTTCAAATCGTTCCGCACGCATATTCCCAGATATTTTACAGAAGTAACTGCTACCAGTGTTTGTTCCGCAATCATATAATCATACAATAAAGGATCCTTCTTTCTATGTATTAAATTTGTCTACGTTAAGGGTCAGTTGCCACTCCCTGCACCAAGTGCCTATCCGCTGCAGATCTTCCTGAATTTCGCTGCAACTTTCTAATGCTGCAACGTGTCTGTATACTACAGCATCATCCGCGAAAAGCCGCATGGAACTTCCGACACTATCTACTAGGTCATTTATATATAATGTGAAAAGCAATGGACCCATAACACTCCCCTGTGCCACGCCAGAGGTTACTTTAACGTCTGTAGACGTCTGTTCATTGAGAACAACATGCTCTGTTCTGTTTGCTAAAAAGTCTTCAATCCAGCCACACAGCTGGTCTGATATTCCGTAGGCTCTTACTTTGTTTATCAGGCGACAGTGCGGAACTGTATCGAACGCTTTCCGGAAGTCAAGGAAAATGGCATCTACCTGGGAGCGCCATGTCACAAGCACAGGAGTGTGATGATATGGTTCGAGGAAAACAGTGGCGGGTTCCATTTGATGCGCTGGTTCCCAGCTCGCCAGATCAAAACCCGAACGATTGGGATATGATTGAACATTCTAGCGTTAAAAGGGTTTTTTGACTTTTAACATTTAACCAAATATAACATTGATGTTGATAATTCATGGCAATGTTTGCCGACAAGATAAAGAATGCAACCTTTTAACACTAGATTGCGTACTCACGGCAGTTCTCCTTGGCCGTTTCTTGGTACGACTTGGAAAAAGAGAAAAATTAATGAATGATCGATGATGCGTCGGTTCTCGATTGTGTTTAGGAGACGTACGGATTGATTGCGTGAAAATAGTTTCTCAAATGACCTCTTAACCCGGATTGCTTTCACGCAATCAGACTCTTCAATGAAATTACCTAAGGGACCTATTTGAATAATAATAAAAAAATGCAAAACAGTAAAATTTTGTAAAAAAAGTTGTCAGATCGGAAACTGAACACATTAATGGTCTCCTAAATACAATTGAGACACCGCGATAAAGAGCGAACCTGTAACAAAGTTCATTTAAACATAAACATTATTTGTGGTTAATTTAAAGAAAAGAATAAGCATAGATTTTCTGTACAGTGGAGGAAAAGTATATTTTTAAAGAACAAAGGCGTTAAACTATAAACATTAACAAATTTACAATGTATACAAAACTTACATTTTTATGTTTTTCTCGTACATGGAGCAGTCCAACAATCGCTACTTTTGTATGTGTGGTATTTTGTAAAAATTAAATGTCCTGGCGTGCGCGTAAGTATTTTTTATCGTCACAAAGTTTACAAAAGCGTTTTTGTTTTCTTGGTGATAACGTGGTTTTTCACACCAAAAGAAATATAACTTGTAGCGGTGCTACACAACACGTCTTAACAAGTCGGCAACCAAACATCAAAGGTAATGAAGTACATGTTAACATATCGGCGACCAGAAGTACAACTAACTATAAAGACTCTAGAATTTTCCTAACAAATGATAAATTGTTCTTTCTTCTGTTTCGCAGCTTCTTGCTATCAAGCGCTGCGGCAATGATTTTAAATATCTGCGCCCAGCGAGTCATAGTATTTAAAAGTACCTTTTAAACGCTGGCCGCGCGTCTTGGTATAGGCGCACATTATAAACAGATTTTGTTTCTTTACTCTCGCGTTGTCATGCTTAGTATCATTACAAACTACAGCTTGGTGGCTGTCCTTTTCTCATATGCAAAATGTCTGAAATCCAATAATATCACAACATGACGTCAGAGCTCATCGTCCTATCCCCAGGAATTTACGGCAATCAGGTGACTTGCGTATGCAGAAGTGGTACCAACTCTTTCCAGCGACTTACCAAGGTCTTACTGCTTCCTGCCACGACACGTCGCCAAAGGTGGACATACTGGCTGTTAGGTAGGTGGTCATAATGTTGATCAGTGGTGATGACTGTACTGATTTTGTACTAACGTTTAGGTGCCTCGTGATGAAGTTATCGGTTTGGAAATTGATCGTAATAAAGGAACGTCGTCAAATACAGCTGTCTGGAATTAATTTCAAAATAAAACGGAAAAAACAGTTGTTCTGCGCAACAACTACATAAAATGAATAGCGGCTGTTGATAAGCCTTAACAAATTGGTCTTAGGCTAATACAGTTCGACAACAGTTTTCAGCGATTTCGTATCCAGACACAAAGACGCAAACAACCGTATAGTTCCCGACTCAGCCGATTAGTGTATCATATCTTCAAAGCATTGTCACGTCGCTGAGTTACCATTAGCCAAACAATATGACGTTTCCCTCCTACTGCGTCCTGTGAGCGGTTTGAAGGCGTCAGCAGACACAGGTGGGATCGTCTAGAGCACTTTATGATGTACAAGGCTACAGCAGGAATTTTCAATCGATTAAAATTAGGCTGGGAAGTGATAAGATTCTGAAGGTGCTTCAAGAGAAGAACTAGGTTTGATATAATAATAATAACAATAATAATAAAAACAATGATTACCCTTGGGTTCACTAAGTCGACCCATGACATAAACTAAGTTTGCTACCTCCATTCAGTAATGTTCTGAAATTCTCAGGCAACACTTATACAGGCAGCGCAGCTTTGGACTTATCTAGGCAGTCTCACAGTGTTGTATCGACTGCCCCTCATTACTCACTCTACATCCAACTATTAACTACGCTCTACAGTCCCTTGCATGATGACTTCTTACATCATTGTTATTAACTGTCGGATCGCCAGACCAGGGTTATATCTACTGTCCCTGATATTAGACCAGCCCTATGTCAGATTAAGAGTAGTTGAGTTCATAGTCCACCAACGTTTCATAGCCTCTGGCACCTTGTCTAGAAACTTCCTGGCTCTTGTGATACCGGCTTCTGCGATCACGACAGTTGACATCATTATCTCCTTTCCAGATCCGGCTAACTCAAGGTGCCACTCCTGTGGACAGTGGTATTTGAAACAGGGTTCAGACATTAGTTGAGTCCAGAACACCCTGTGTATGACCACAGCCATTTGGCGGTGCCTTAAGCAAAGTGTTATCTAAGAGTACATAGAAGCCACTCATTTCTCTTAGCCGTGGCTCTGCCTTCGCTGGTTTCTAACACTTGCCTCTATAAATTTTAGAGGTGTGATTACGCTGCGTGTGATGACATCCCCCTCCCTAGGAAAAGTTTGTACACTGCCCAAGAAAACTAAAGGCCCACTCTTTTGAAACGCCGTAATTGTCCGCCAGTTCGACGCAGAACTTTGAAATTTGGCTCAAAGGTGGCTGCAACATTCCTCTTTAAAGGTGCGAAAGGCTGGTTCCCTTCATTGGTACCCTTGGGCTCAGACGTTCATGTGAGCTGAGAGATAGACTAATGATGTTACATTGACACCAAATTCCACCACAATTCTGCCTAGCGTCACTGTGGACGTATCATACGATGCGAAGGTCTCTTCCCAACATTTCATCCCTTGCTTTGATGTCTCTGCAACGGAGATCAGAACCGTGACGCCTAGCGTTGAAATCACGCAGGTTTGTTATGGGTGACCGAGGAAAACATTTCTCACACACCGCTCCCAGAATCGACACGTAAATGCCTTAGGAGGTGGCATAAAGTATGGTATTGAACAGAGATCGCGTTTCCACTTCACAGTCGGCAAGGCGAATCGATACCGCAGACATTAGCGACGACGTATGGCAGGCGCTCCTCAAGACCACGCCACCCTATCAGCTCTGCAGCGCCCTCACGTTGAGGTAAATATAGTGTCGAGCATGCCAGATCTCGCCCAATTCGAGACCTCAGCTACAACAGTCAACATCATCGAATAGGACATGGACAGTTAGAGTTTCTGATTAAATTGACTTCTTTAATCTTGCAGTTGGAGTTCCAAGAGAACAGTTTGTTAATTAGTGCATCAAATGATGCTACGCTAGTCTATGATAGTTGTGAATTATCCAGTAATCCTGTGGCAAAGAAGTGTGTCGACGTTAAGTTTATTGGTTTAAGTAAATAAGTGAAGTAATATTTCATGTTTTCTGGTTGTTCGGCCTAATCACAGAGGAATCAAAGAACCCACAGTTCTGGGTGGATGAAAGTAGTTCCGCCCGATCACAACATATAGGGCGTCAATGAAACCACTTCTTTTCTAGGGGCGTTCATTTTCACACATTTCTAATCACATTCTTTTCAAAGACTGATGACAACAGTTGTCCAATTCAATGCTCAGTGGTGTCAACCCTTAACTCGTTATCTATCTAATAAGTTACAATTCTGTAGTTAAAAACTGAATAAATGCTGTAAGTGCATTGCGCAACTTTTGATGAGACCTGAAGTGGCTCTCAAGAAAAGACAGTGATAATAGGTGTAAAAGCTGCAGTGCTCGATAATGTGGTTAGAGCTCTCAATTAGAACGTGATTTTTGAAGTAGTACTGTTAATGTAAATGTCGTGGGTGCAAGTCGTTCGATTTGACGCCACTTCGGCGACTTGCGCGTCGATGGAGATGAAATGATGATTAGGACAACACAACAACCAGTCCCTGACCGGAGAATATCTCCAACCCAGCCGGGAGTCGAACCTGACCCTTAGGATTGACATTCTATCGCGCTGAGCACTCAGCTACCGGGGACGGTTTTATTAGTAATCGCGCGGAACTGATTCTGCCGTAGGACCAGATATACGTTTTTCCTTATACAACTTAACTGGATAAATCAATAAGGTAGCATCCGGTTTTCGTAAATAAAGAACTTCCAGCATTATTGTAATGACAATAGCAGAGAGCCCAATGATCACGCTTGCTTTCACTGTTGAATATAGCCATGTCAGAAGCGGCGATGTATACAGAGAAATGCCAATGGCGACAACGAGTCGTCTCTAGAAGATGAGGAAAGCAGGTCTCTCTTCTAAAAATCAAAGAAACCGCACAGTATAGGGTGATGGTACTTTCTCTCGCAGTTTAACCATCGCAGCTGTGCGTACGAATTTTCACGTAGGTAACAACTTGTGGTGTTGGCGTATCCTGTTAAAGTAATGTGTCGTGGTAGGAGGAAGTCTAGAAACTGCTATTCCAAGGCAGCAAGCTCCAGGGTTAGAGACTTTGCACGACCACATTCGATAGTGCTTTACTCGACATACATCACGTTGACAGTGGGTAACACAGCCATAAATTAATTAAACGAATGTGGTAATTTTTCACTGAGACTGTGTTTATTTAATGAACGCCGCAGTTTACACTTACACTTAATTTATTAAATGAATGCGGCATCTTTCCATTTGGGATTTATTTATTTGATGAGTGCGGCAGTGTTTCACCTAGGGCGAATTTATTTAAACTTCTTTAACGTTTCACGACTACTTTGGTCTTATTTACTTTATATTTATTCGTGTTGTCCTGTTCTTATCTCGAGAATGGTGTCATACGTGCAAAACTGGCAGCAAATTCACATTATGTACTTCATTTCGTTCTGTTTCGCAAATAACTGCACTTCATAGTTTGACAAACAGTTGGTGCTCATAATGGGGAAATCTGCAAAGATATAACGCTGCAGCCAAACCATGGAGGCAAAAGTGAGAGTAGTAGTTGTCATGACGGCAAAACGTGAAGCTGGCTTCCGCCTTCTTTGCCCCAAAACATTACCCTCAGGCGTTTTCATTCTGTCCAGAACAGGAATCCCTGAACATTCCGAGTTTACGAACCACCAGACAAAATTTCCGGTCAGATATGCCACAACATTGAACAGACTTCATCAGTTCCTTTCTTAGAAAGTGTTTCGTCATATGTATAAAATACAGCTTTCTCAGAAAAAACAAAACAAATAAATATTGAATGTATAAAATGATAGCTACTGGCGGTAATTTGCTTTATTGGCTGAAAGCTTGGGAAGCGGAAGAATCTTCTGGTAACCCACAGTGATTGCTTTTTTAATCACAGATTCTTTTCGGCGTCAAACGATCGGAATGTTTACTTTCGTAAAACTTGTCTGCTTCCCTCATAAGCACTTCATTCAAAGTCGATGGGTGTTGTTTCTGCTTAATCAAATTTTGTATATCAGTCGCATCTTTCTCGTGTTTATCTCTAACTCAAGTTTAACACAATCAGGTCCAAATTTGTCACACGTTGAGCATGTGTTGGTTCTGGGCTATCCAAAACGTATGTTGTAGCTAATCATAAATCGATATTGTTCGTATGACAAAGGGTTTGGAGAATTCTTTTCTCTGAACACAACAGGTGTAACTTTCAAATATTAAGTTATTCTTATAAATATAGATTTTTGCTCTTATGAATGCCCTAATGTGATTTTCGGCCTCTCTTTGTCCGTATATGTTGATACACACTGGATGCAGTTTATCCTTTAAGTTTGTTTGGTCTAGTGTTATGTTTTCCTCTGGTCTCCGCATGTGCTTTCCAGGTAGTAGCCAACGCCTTTTGAAGAGTAATAAGGTGTCTGTTGGTGATGTCAAGAATGTTCGTTGACATACCTGAACATCCTGTATTTCTCCTTCTCCATTAGTACACGCCTTGTAGAAATAGGAAAAATCAATGACATGACGCATCATGTTGACTTTTTAGTCTTCGCATCACGAGATCGATAAGTCCAGTCAGATGAATTATCAGTATCATAGAAACTCTGAATGAATTCCTTCATTGATCCATTGCTTCCCCTCAACGGAACATTCTGAAAACATCTCAATCGTAAACACGTACAATTACCCTCAACTGTAAAGTGATTCGATGCGTAATCTTTTTGAAGTATCATAAAAAGCCCCAACACTTTTCTGTTCCTTGTATTTTGCTCAGGGCTGAAATGTTTATTTTCATTCTCCAAATTTTCACTTACGAAATAACTTTCTGCTCAGCTTACCAATAAAAACTCCTTTTACAAAATACTTTTGATGTACAGTGTGCCGTAGTTTTATATTAGTCTTTGCTGATTTACTACACAAATGTGCAGTTAGAAATTCGTATACAATGTGTGAGTGATTAGAAAATATTCTTATAAAGCCAGTAACAAAAGACACAGCATTATAAGATGAAACATGAACAGAGAAGAAGAAAGCTCTAAATAGGAAGTGGATCTTGATCATTATTCATCGGCACCGAGTTTATGTTGAGCGTTTGTCTAAAGTACATCAAAAATTTAGCACAGATATTCGAACACATTGATAGTTTTTTTTTTTCAAAACCCTACGGTGCCATGTTCCATGCCTTTTGTAAGATGAACAAATGCAACAAATTTTAAATTTTGATGGAACTTGATCGTTATGCCCTATATATATACATGATATTTCTTATTACACACATTTATGTGCAAGATTGTATCTGATAAGAAAGTTTGAAACGGTACAGTAGTTTCCGCTCCATAAGCAGCAGGTTTCGCTGCTCGCTCGCACCGGGAAATACAAACAGAGGCGTCTCCGCAGCCAATTTTATTACACGACGCGGCCGGCCGCGGGTGCAACAGGCTTCATAATACGTATTTATATGTGTCATGTATTATGCATTTCTTGTACGTGAATGTGAATCTGCACATGAACTTTCCTAATCCTCCTCACACCTTTCCATAAAGTGTGGCCAAATCTTAGTTGGGAAGTAGTTGTGTAGTATATTAGTTCCAACCTTACTCCTGGGTAGGGGATCAGAGAGACAGCACAGGCAGGTAAAAGTCAAATACTTTCCAGTGTCACAAGATTTGGGGTGGAGAGGTTGGTCACGGCCAAGTGATTCGACCACCCCCTCCACCGGGGCCCAGGAAGACCTCCGGGTGCCCGCCATATTCTGGGAGTGTTACAGAACAACCTGCCTATTGGCTTCTGTCTCGGGTTCTTCGGCCGACGTTCATCTAATGATTTTTTTGACGTTTCGCCAGCACGAGTGGCTGGCATTGTCAGAGCTTCACCCTCCATTGCCGGTGGTGAACTGGAGCCGAGCTCGCGGGCGCAGACTATATGTACCTGGCGCGCCAACGTCCGAGGGCTTCTCCGCGGTCATTTCCGGTGTGGTTCTCCTCTTGCTACCTGCGACGGTCGTTCGCTGCAGTACGGGAAGCCAGGATCCGTTTACCTTAAGGCTTTCCTCTTTCTTGTTCAAACTGTTCGCGTGTTTTTGTATTTCTACAGCTTCTCTGAACAAGCGCGTGTGATAGTGGTTCTCTACAGCCAGAACTTCCGTTCTGGCTGTACCACCAAAGTTTGGCCAACGCGATTCCGTCTTACCCGTAGAAATGTGCGTGCAGATTAGTATATAATATACCCGAGCTATAAGTTGTAAGACTGTAATATCCGTAAACTGAAACAATTGCTGCAATCGCTGTAAAGTCGAGTGCTAATGTTTAAAATAAATAGGTAATCAACTGTCATAAATCTTTAACATACCTTAAAAAATCACATAGGAGTCCAGTTAAAGGAATTCATGTAAAAATAGAAGATATTGAATGTAGAAGGGACCCACACATCAGCGTGTGAGCCCTCCAGCTCCTTGCCAAGTATCGTACAGAAAGGGCACGCTCTCTAGGTAGCGTTTTCAAGCTCCCTTCCCCAGTTATCCGTTGCGCAATTTTCATTCAGGGCTTGACGATATCAACTTACATCTGGCGTCCCTAGGCAAGGAGGTTTGACGGTAACCTTTCACGTTCTACCAAATTTTATTTCCTGTATAATGGATGAATGAATAAATAAATAAATAAAGCAGTAGGTGCGTGGCATCGTAGTATTATTATTATTTTATCACCAAGGTTGGTGTAGGCTGATGTACTTTGAAAACTTCAAAATGGAATTCAAAGGTAAAAGAAACACGTCATTCCTGAAAAACTGACACAGACACGTCCTGGCAAGAAATATTCTGTAAAATGAAACAAATGGCTACTATTAAAAACTTAAGATAATTTAGTGTTAAAAACCAAGTGTAATACTACATGCTATTAGTAAAGTCTTTATTAAAATATATCTGAAACACCTCTTTAAGAAGCATGTACATGTTACAGAGGTTAGGCTATCATTGCTTAAAACTGAGTTACGTACGATGTGAACCAAAATATCTATTTTACATGTTATAGGCTACCGAGACCTTTCGTTAATTCAAAATACGGTGTTCTGTAATAACTGATATAACAATTATTAGTTTAAATGCTCATTAATACCATCAGAAGCACCTATTGGATAGATTTATTGAATTACAAATTGCTGGAACATGCTTTCAGAAATAAATTTATCGTTTGTTGCTATTACTGGCTACACACTGAATGACACTTAATAGGTAAGTTTTCAATGTGAAAAGATTTGTAAACTACAGTGACACTGACCTACTGACAGTCTAATGAAACAAGAACTCAGTTCTACATGGAGATAAACTTCTATGCAGTTCTGTTTCTTCGTCATTTTAAGATTCATTTACTTTGTTGATATTCACAAGTCATGATAGCATGCCTTGCTTAAGCCTTTCCTCATTGCACACGTATGTGGGCTAGCAAGGAAAATAGACAAGTTTTGTTTAGAAACGCGAACATTAACCATGTTGTGCATATGATTTGAAAATTGCAAATGTAACGAGTAAGAATAAGTGCTAGTAACCAAACAAGCATTGTCTTTGGAGTCCTCGCTTCAGTGTCTACCTACGCAAACCCAACAAAAGAGGATTGAAACGGATTACGAAAGAATCTTTTTCACATCAAATACTTATGTTCTTGGTTATCTGAAATGTATAAACCAAAGTCACATTTTCGAGGTCAAATGACTCGCATTACTGGATTAAGTACGCATTTAAGAGCAGAACAAGTTTGAAAATGTTTTCCTAACAGTATATTATTGGCGTGAGCACTTTAATATGTCCTATTTAAAACAACTGTATCTCGCACACGACAGAAATTACGAACAAAAACAATCAGAAACCATTCCATGTAACCAATAGTCTGCTGATGTTTTGGAGGCTGTAACATGGTGGCGCTGACTTCAAAACAACGTACAGCGTATGTCTATAGCGCCAGCTCCCGTTATTTGCAACACTTAATTAATTGCACACAGATTTCTCCGGGATCCAAAAAGCCCTTACTTCTCAATCCCAGCCCTCTTTCTCTCTCTCTCTCTCTCTCTCTCTCTCAAACACACACACACAAACACACACACACACACACACACACACACTCACACTACACATACAAATACACACATACAAAAGCGTGGACGCACAGAGGCAAATTAAATAAGCGGCCTCCCCCCTCCCACCAGCAAAAGCATCACAAAAACTCGCATCAAACATTTCAAATTAGCGCCACACTGGAGCGAAACAAAACGACGAACAAGTAAGCGGCGCCAACAAGAAGCATCTCTCTTTGAGTGTGGTGACATAAGTTGTCCCTAAACCTCGTTTCTTTGTTTGTAGAAGTGCGACACCAAGTGAAAGTGAAGTCACAGGGGTGGGAAAAACAGTGCATACAATTACAACAACAAGTTGTGCAATAGGAAGGACAACCTAAGTGCAGAACATGCGCCAGTGTGCATATGGCATGCGGTCACAGTACAAAAAATGAATAAAACCAGTACAGTTCCATGTTCACAGGTAATATACACTCCTGGAAATTGAAATAAGAACACCGTGAATTCATTGTCCCAGGAAGGGGAAACTTTATTGACACATTCCTGGGGTCAGATACATCACATGATCACACTGACAGAACCACAGGCACATAGACACAGGCAACAGAGCATGCACAATGTCGGCACTAGTACAGTGTATATCCACCTTTCGCAGCAATGCAGGCTGCTATTCTCCCATGGAGACGATCGTAGAGATGCTGGATGTAGTCCTGTGGAACGGCTTGCCATGTCATTTCCACCTGGCGCCTCAGTTGGACCAGCGTTCGTGCTGGACGTGCAGACCGCGTGAGACGACGCTTCATCCAGTCCCAAACATGCTCAATGGGGGACAGATCCGGAGATCTTGCTGGCCAGGGTAGTTGCCTTACACCTTCTAGAGCACGTTGGGTGGCACGGGATACATGCGGACGTGCATTGTCCTGTTGGAACAGCAAGTTCCCTTGCCGGTCTATGAATGGTAGAACGATGGGTTCGATGACGGTTTGGATGTACCGTGCCCTATTCAGTGTCCCCTCGACGATCACCAGTGGTGTACGGCCAGTGTAGGAGATCGCTCCCCACACCATGATGCCGGGTGTTGGCCCTGTGTGCCTCGGTCGTATGCAGTCCTGATTGTGGCACTCACCTGCACGGCGCCAAACACGCATACGATCATCACTGGCACCAAGGCAGAAGCGACTCTCATCGCTGAAGACGACACGTCTCCATTCGTCCCTCCATTCACGCCTGTCGCGACACCACTGGAGGCGGGCTGCACGATGTTGGGGCGTGAGCGGAAGACGGCCTAACGGTGTGCGGGACCGTAGCCCAGCTTCATGGAGACGGTTGCGAATGGTCCTCGCCGATACCCCAGGAGCAACAGTGTCCCTAATTTGCTGGGAAGTGGCGGTGCGGTCCCCTACGGCACTGCGTAGGATCCTACGGTCTTGGCGTGCATCCGTGCGTCGCTGCGGTCCGGTCCCAGGTCGACGGGCACGTGCACCTTCCGCCGACCACTGGCGACAACATCGATGTACTGTGGAGACCTCACGCCCCACGTGTTGAGCAATTCGGCGGTACGTCCACCCGGCCTCCCGCATGCCCACTATACGCCCTCGCTCAAAGTCCGTCAACTGCACATACGGTTCACGTCCACGCTGTCGCGGCATGCTACCAGTGTTAAAGACTGCGATGGAGCTCCGTATGCCACGGCAAACTGGCTGACACTGACGGCGGCGGTGCACAAATGCTGCGCAGCTAGCGCCATTCGACGGCCAACACCGCGGTTCCTGGTGTGTCCGCTGTGCCGTGCGTGTGATCATTGCTTGTACAGCCCTCTCGCAGTGTCCGGAGCAAGTATGGTGGGTCTGACACACCGGTGTCAATGTGTTCTTTTTTCCATTTCCAGGAGTGTAGTTCCGCTCCAAGTTAGTCTTCAAATTCACCGGATTTGACATTCAATATTACGAGAGATTAATTCGTCACTCTAAGATTTGTGACTTGTAAATTATGTCATTCTACAGACGCTTAGGCTAGTCGCGTCTTCTATACTTGTCAACCAACTGATCATGGACTACAGCAAAGTTAAGTAATAAATAGTTTCTTATTTTGAAACTTCGTGGCAGATTAAAACTGTGTGCCTGACCGAGACTCGAACTCGGGACCTTTGCCTTTCGCGGGCAAGTGCTCTACCAACTGAGCTACCCATACACGATTCATGCCCCGTCCTCACAGCTTTACTTCTGCCAGTACCTCGTCTCCTACCTTCCAAACTTTGCTTGGGTAGCTCAGCTGGTAGAGCACTTGCCCGCAAAAGGCAAAGGTCCCGAGTTCGAATCTCGGTCCGCCACACAGTTTTAATCTGCCAGGAAGTTTCATATCAGCGCACACGCCGCTGCAGAGTGAAAATCTCATTCTGGAAACTTTCTTATATTGTACTCCTGCTAATTAATTGTGTTTTCCTGTTGTAGCTACCAAGCAGTCTTGGCATAGTAGAAACCACGTTTCCACCTCCTTGGCTACCTCATATATGCCCCCTTTCGTTGATGGAAGATTGAGAGCAATCAGATAAACTTCCATTAATTTAGAAAGGATGAAAATCTCGTGGTCGTGCGGTAGCGTTCTCGCTTCCCACGCCCGGGTTCCCGGGTTCGATTCCCGGCGGGGTCAGGGATTTTCTCTGCCTCGTGATGGCTGGGTGTTGTGTGCTGTCCTTAGGTTAGTTAGGTTTAAGTAGTTCTAAGTTCTAGGGGACTGATGATCATAGATGTTAAGTCCCATAGTGCTCAGAGCCATTTTTGATGAAAATACCGATCTCTGCTTGGCGACGGAGGCTCGTGTAAAACCAAATCTGAGAGCTAACACTGAATGTTACGCAAAGAATGGACTAACGGCTGGAGCAGAGCGCCGCTACATACACTATTTGATCAAAAGTATCCGGCCACCCCCAAAAACATACGTATTTCATCTTAGGTGCATTGTGCTGCCACCTACTGCCAGGTACTCCATATCAGCGACCTCAGTACTCATTAAACAGAATAGGGCGCTTCGCGAAACTCACAGACTTCGAACGGGGTCAGGTGATTGGGTGTCACTTGTGTCATACATCTGTACGCGTGATTTCCACACTCCTAAACATCCCTAGGTCTTTTGTTTCCGATGCGATAGTGGAGTGGAAACGTGAAGGAACACGTACAGCACAAAAGCGTGCAGGCCGACCTCGTCTGTTGACTGACAGAGACAGTTGAAGAGGGTCGTAATGTGTAATAGGCAGACATCTATCCACACCATCACACAGGAATTCAAAACTGCATCAGGACCCACTGAAAGTACTATGACAGTTAGGAGGAAGGTGAGAAAACTTGTATTTCATGCTCGAACATCTGCTCATAAGCCATATATCACGCCGGTAAATGCCAAACGAAGCCTCGCTTGGTGTAAGGAGCTAAACATTGGACGATTGAACAGTGGAAAAACGTTGTGTGGAGTGACGGATCACGGTACACAATGTGGCGAATCAATGGCAGGGTGTGGGTATGGCGAATGCCTGGTGAACGTCATCTGCCAGCGTATGTACTGCCAACAGTAAAATTCGGAGGCGGTGGTGTTATGGTGTGGTCGTGTTTTTCATGGAGGGGCTTGCACCCCTTGTTGTTTGGAGTGGCACTATCACAACCAAGGCTTACATTGATGTTTTAAGCACCTTCATGCTTCCCACTGCTGAACAATTCGGGGATGGCGATCGCATATACCAACATGGTCGGGTACCTGTTCATAATGCACGGCCTGTGGCGGAGTGGTTACACGACAATAATATCACTGTAATGGACTGGCCAGCACAGACTCCTGACATGAATCCTAAAGAACACCTTCGCGATTTTTTGGAACCCCGACATTGGGCCAGGCCTCACCGACCGACATCAGTTCCTCTCCTCAGTGCAGTACTTCGTGAATAATGGGCTGCCATTGCCCAAGAAACCTTCCAGCATCTGATTGAACGCATGCCTGTGAGAGTGGAAACTGCCATCAAGGCTAAGGGTGGGCCAACACCATGTTGAATTGCAGTGTTGCCGATGAAGGGCACCACGAACTTCTAAGTCACTTTCAGCCAGGTGTCCGGATACTTTTTATCACATAGTGTATATGCAGTGAAATCCCATGTAGAAGGTTCATCGAAATAAATGCAGCTGCGATGGAGACGACACAAGGAGCCATCCTCATCTTCGTCGCAGTAGAGTTCACCGTGAGGACATATCGAAATCGATAATGCAAGAGAACTTCTTCTTAAGAGAGGCAAGTTATCCATGGCTGGCGACCTAACTCCAAAGAATGCAGCGTGAAGCTCTGTGACGACCGCCCACAGTGGGCGAAGACTACAATTTGTCGAGAAAACTCGTGCCCATATTTGTGGTTCAGATGAGAAGGCGTGCTCTCCTATCAGAGTATGGCTGGATGTTCTTGACATAGCTATCATAAAACAAATAAATAGGTTTATGAAGAGAGAAGTTGTTTGCGTCCTATTTCATCATCTGCTAGGTAGATTAAGGCTGGGAGTAGAACCATTAAAAACTACCGTGATACTTAGTCTCAAGACTAGCTCTGATTTGGTCAAAAAATGCAAAATGATTAAGCAGGAACTGCTAGAGGACAAATCCAAGCCTGTGTGAACAGACGTAACTATCATATAGATAGATGTCACTTACAGAAAAATTAGAGATCTCTTCGGGAAGAACGGAAGCAGTAGTATGAACACCAAAAGCTCAGACTGCAAGCCAGTGCTAAACAAAGAAGGGTATAATTCGTTTCTATTTTGGTTACTTCCATTTATGACTGTGTCACAATTTCTGAAAGAGAAGAAGGCTGATAGGTGAAACGAATATATCGAACTGATATACAAGGAAAAGGAACTTGAAGGCGGTATTGTAGAAAGGTTTCAGAAAGTAGATGAGGATGAGATAGGAGATGTCAAATTACGATAAGAGTTTGACAGAGCTCTCAAAGACTCAAGATCAAACAAGGAACCGCAGAAGCACTGAGATCCTTGGGAGAATTTTCCATTGCAAAATTATTCCACGACCTCTGCAGGATCTATGAGGTAGGATAAATACCCTCAGACTTCAATAATAATTTAAAAATTTCAGCTCCAAAAAAGAATGTGCTGACAAATGTAAGCATTAACGAACCATCAATTTCATAAGTTGTGGTTGCGAAATAATGACATGAACTATTTACAGAAGAATGGATAAACATAGAAACCACCCACTGTGGATATAAGTTGCCAGAAGAAATAAAAGCTTTGATATTTGCTTATGACATTACAATCCATTCAGAGACAGCGAAGGATTAAAAGTTGAATGGAATGGATAATGTTTTGAAAAAGCGTTATGCAATGAATATCGACAAAAGTAAAACAAAGGTAGACTAGTGTAATCAAACTGAGTCAGGTGGTGGTGACAGAATTATACGAGGAAATGAGTCACTACTAGTAGTAGATGAGTTCTGAAGTTTATTATTATTTTTACAGGATTAATTAATATAGAGATTAATTAATAACAACATTTTGTCGTATTCCTGTTTTCTGCCAAGCCTCTCAATTCAATGTCTCCTCCTTGCGTATCTCGTGATGTTTCGTTATTGCGTTGACGTGGTCATACCAAGAACGTCGTGGTCTCCAGCGTTTACATCTGCCAAGTAGTTTCAATTCAAAAAATTTCTCTGGTCATCGATGATCTGGCATTCTCAACAGACGTTCATACCACTTTAGGAGTTTTCTTTCGATTCTGTGTATCAGTGATTCATCTTCCTTCATTCGAGCTCTCACTTCGTCATTAGTCTTCTTTTCGGCTCTTGATATTCTGGCACTCATTTGTAAATAATCCATTACCACAAAATGGTTCAAATGGCTCTGAGCACTATGGGACTCAACATCTTAGGTCATAAGTCCCCTAGAACTCAGAACTACTTAAACCTAACTAACCTAAGGACAGCACACACACCCATGCCCGAGGCAGGATTCGAACCTGCGACCGTAGCAGCCTCGCGGTTCCGGACTGCAGCGCCAGAACCGCACGGCCACCGCGGCCGGCTCCATTTCCACAGCTGCTATTCTTCTTTTCAGGTCAGCCTTTAAAATCCGTAGTTTTGCCCCACAGCATAGAACAGATTCAACCATTAGCGAACCCACTCTTTTCTTGTTGTTATGAGAATGGTTCTTGACCCATCAAAAAGTATTCATACATCTTATTACTTTTCGGCTTTGTTGCATTATGAATATTATTTCTGCAGTACCCAGTCCATTTTTGTCAATATATGACCCTAGATATTTAAATTTTTCTACCTGTTTTGTAACTGCTCCATCATTGATGTAAACTTCAAATTTAGTGTCGCTATTCACTACCAGATATTTGGTTCTTGCCAGATTCATTTGCAGTCCTCATTTATTAAATTCCTGATATAAAACCCTTATCATGAACTAAAGATAGACTTAATCTTGTGCTAGAACAGCTTGATCATCAGTAAGACTAACGGAAATCACCTATACATCATTAATAATAGTTTCGACTCCTCCATTTGTGTTCGTCCACCTTCGGAGAGCCATTTCTACATATGAACTGAACAACAGCAACCTCGTCTCAACTCTTCTGTGACACTATTAATTCCTGATAATTTTGACCCTCTTTTAATCTGTACCCTATTACCTCTGTACATTTCAATAATAATCTGTAAAAGATAGTCATCCATATCGGAATCCTTCAAAGCTTCCCAGTGTTTTGCTCAAGGAACCGCGTCACAGGCTTTAGCTAAATCTACAAAGGCGATATGTAACTCCTTCCGTACTGCAATAAATTTATCCACTAGCTGTTGTAAAATAAAGACGTTGTCTTTACAGGATCTGTTCTGTCTGAACCCACTGTGGTCTTCTCCAATATGGTGTCCAACATTGTCTTATTTTCTCATACACAATTTTGCCAAAAAAGCAGCTCATCATAAAGTTCACACTAATGCCACTGCAGCAATTAGTGTCTTTTCTATTTCCTTTCTTGAAAATGGAGACTATAAACGGTCTTTTTCGTTCTTTTGGAACTTCAGTCCGTTGGCAGCAGTTGTTCATGATGTGTAATATTTTTTTCTTTACATGGTGTCCTCCAGCTTTCCTTAATTCCACATGAATATTTCCCAGACCAGGTGATACTCCATTCTTCAGTTCAGCTAATGCGCTGAGTACTCCCTCTATCCTGATGGTCACATTTCGAACTGTTTGTTCAGTCCTACTTTCTTCGTCTCTATTGTACTGGAGTCTGTCTTCAGTTAGAAGATCTGCATAATGCTTTTCACATCCGCTTAAATAAATTACATTGTCTACTGCTTCGTTTAATGGTCTTCTCTTCGTACCAATGATTATTCTCTATCTTCTGTCAGTTATTATCCAACAATTAAATTCTCAATTTGGATGCATTTAATTAATTTTGTTTCTTAAGTCCTGATTTTTTTGTATTATAATTTTGTCTGTCTTGACGTGGTTGAGTTGATAACCACTTCTATATAAATTTTTCTTTCCCAAATCAACTTCGTAAGGTCATCCATGGAGGATCCCGTTTGTCTACCCCGTTACTCTCAGTCTCCAGTTCCTCTAGAGCAATTTTCCTAATTGCTTTTTAATATTCTCATATTCCGTTTCAACAGTGTCATCTTCTGGCACCATGTTTAGTTCACGCTCCAATTTCCCTTGAAATAAATCCTTTATGCTGAATTGCTTTAGGAGAAAAGGCTTATACTGTGTCAACATCTACATCTACATCTACGTGCTTACTCTGCTATTCACAATAAAGTGCCTGCCATAGGGTTCAATGAACCACCTTCATGCTGTCTCTCTACCGTTCCACTCTCGAACGGCACGCGGGAAAAACGAGCACTTAAATTTTTCTGATTTCTCTTATTTTATCGTGATGATCATTTCTCCTTATGTAGGTGGGTGCAAACAGAATGTTTTCGCAATCGGAGGAGAAAACTGGTCATTGAAATTTCATGAGAAGATCCCGTCCCAACGAAAAACGCCTTTGTTTTAATGATTGCCACTCCAATTCACTTATCATGTCTGGGACACTATCTCTCCAAAGCGAGCTGCCCTTCTTTGAACTTTTTCGATGTCATCCGTCAGTCCCATCTGATGCGGATTCCACACCGCACAGCAATACTCCAGAATAGGGCGGACAAGCGTGGTCTCTAGTAGACCTGTTGCACTTTCTAAGTATTCTGCCAATGAATCGCAGTCTTCGCTTTGCTCTACCCACAACATTATCTATATGATCGTTCCAATTTAGGCTATTTGTTATTGTAATCCCTGAGTATTTAGCTGAATTTACAACGTTCAGATTTGTGTGACTTATCGCCTAATTGAAATTTAGCGGATTTCTTTTGGTACTGATGTGAATAAGTTCACACTTTTCTTTATTCAGCGTCAAATTCCACTTTTCGCACCATACAGATATTTTATCTAAATCATTTCGCAATTCGTTTTGGTCCATAACACTTCCTTGGGGAACGCTGGTTATTACATCTGTTTTACTCGATGACTTTCCGTCTATTACTACGAAGGGTGACCTTTCTGACAGGAAATCACGAATCCAGTCGCACAACTGAGGCGATATTCCATAGGCACGCAGACCCTTGTGAGGAACGGAGTCAAAAGCCTTCTGGGAATCTAAAAATTTGGAATCAGTTTGACATCCCCTGACAATAGCAGTCATTATTTCATGAGTATAAAGAGCTAGCTGTGTTTCGGAAGAACGATATTTTCTGGATCGGTGCTGACTATGTGTCAATAAATCGTTTTCTTCGAGGTAATTCATAATGTTCGAACACAGTATATGTTCCAAAACCCTAATGCAAATCGACGTTAGTGATATGGGCCTGTAATTCAGGGGATTACTCTTTTTTATAAGTTTAAACTTATTTCGTTTACACATTTCGTAACGATGAGGGATCGCATGCTTAACGAAAGGGCAAGGAAGGGCAAGCAATTGGACAGGCAGCTGGTGACAAAACTGTAAAAATTCAGATGAACAGTTTTGAATAACCGGACTTAACCACACTGTGTCCGCACATTTCTGCATTCATAACACTATGAACATTAAAATCGTTGCATAAAACAATGAGAATAGATGGAATCGTGTTGATATGTATTCGTCTAAATCTCTACTATATGAAGTCTGATGGCTTACCCAAAATTTAGATAACAGTTTTACAGTCGAAATACTTATATCAGTTATATCGGAAGACACAGCTCTAATTTAACAGAAGGAGATCAGTAATAGGTCTAACGCTCACATCTGTCGTGATAGGATGCTTTAATAGCTGTTTTTCTGGCAGAGGTATTACAGAGCCTCACGACATAACACCTCACACAAAGAAACTAATTCGACGTCAAACATCGTTATCACCTTTGATGTCTGATAACGCACTCTTCCTGCTCACCGCATGAAAACTAGTCTCCTGTCACTCTGTAAGCCGAGCGGGGTGACATGTTCTGACTCGACCTGCAGTCCAGTTATCTGGCTGGCGCGTCCGTCACAAACGATCGCTCATATTGTGGCGCGACGGGCATTCTGTCATTAATTATGCGGCGGCACTGATTAATATTTAGCGCTCACCTCATATAAAATTCGGCCTTTCGCAAACTGTTCTCGTTACACGGGTGTCAATTTTGAAAACAACTGAAAGGCAGACACACACATATTCGTCGATTCCACTACTCGATAGAACTGTCACATCGAGTTGTCGGCTGTCGAACGTTACGTGCCCTACATCGACAGTGGGGTAGTCAAGTAATAAGCTTTGCTGACAACGAGCATAGGTGGCATCGGCCACATGTTTGCGGCTGACATTTAGCTGCACACATATTCACAATATTGCACAAAAGTGGAAGCAGTAAGTGTAAAACATACGCAATGTAGAATTCATAAGACAGCAATAACAACTGGAGAAGAAACTGGTGTTGTAAACGGAAATGAGAAATATCTCTTGGAGGCAGTTTCCACTGTATGTAAAACACAAGTCCTTAAAGTGCCTTTAACGCATCAATTTTTCTGTTATAGTACTTTTTTGCATTTGTATTCTGTAGTATTTGTGCTGATGGCAGAAATTTTGTATTTTCATGCAGAAAAATGAAATTCACGTGCAAGTCTAATATTTTAAACACCAGTAGTGAACAAAATACTTCTTTATATTCTACATCTACATCTACATCCATACTCCGCAAGCCACCTGACGGTGTGTGGCGGAGGGTACCTCTATCGGTTCTCCCTTCTATTCCAGTCTCGTATTGTTCATCGAAAGAAGGATTGTCGGTATGCTTCTGTGTGGGCTCTAATCTCTCTGATTTTATCCTCATGGTCTCTTCGCGAGATATACGTAGGAGGGAGCAATATATTACTTGACTCTTCGGTGAAGGTATGTTCTCGAAACTTTGACAAAAGCCCGTACCAAGCTACTGAGCGTCTCTCCTGCAGAGTCTTCTACTGGAGTTTATCTATCATCTCCGTAACGCTTTCGCGATTACTAAATGATCCTGTAACGAAGCGCGCTGTTCTGCGTTGGATCTTCTCTTTGTCTTGTATCAACCCTATCTGGTACGGATCCCACACTGCTGAGCAGTATTCAAGCAGTGGGCGAACAAGCGTACTGTAACCTACTTCCTTTGTTTTCGGATTGCATTTCCTTAGGATTCTTCCAATGAATCTCAGACTGGCATCTGCTTTACCGACGATCAACATTATATGATCATTCCATTTTAAATCACTCCTAATGCGTACTCCCAGATAATTTATGGTATTAACTGCTTCCAGTTGCTGACCTGCTATTTTGTAGCTAAATGGTAAAGGATCTATCTTTCTGTGTATTCGCAGCACATTACACTTGTCTACATTGAGATTCAATTGCCATTCCCTGCACCATGCGTCAATTCGCTGCAGATCCTTCTGCATTTCAGTACAATTTTCCATTGTTACAACCTCTCGATACACCACAGCATCATCTGCAAAAAGCCTCAGTGAACTTCCGATGTTATCCACCAGGTCATTTATGTGTATTGTGAATAGCAAAGGTCCTATGACACTCCTCTGCGGCACACCTCAAATCACTCTTACTTCAAAAGACTTCTCTCCATTGAGAATAACATGCTGCGTCCTGTTATCTAGGATCTCCTCAATCCAATCACACAATTGGTCTGATAGTCCATATGCTCTTACTTTGTTCATTAAACGACTGTGGGGAACTGTATCGAACGCCTTGCGGAAGTCAAGAAACACGGAATCTACCTGTGAACCCGTGTCTATGGCCCTCTGAGTCTCGTGGACGAATTGCGCGAGCTGGGTTTCACATGACCGTCTTTTTCGAAACCCATGCTGATTCCTACAGAGTAGATTTCTAGTCTCCAGAAAAGTCATTATACTCGAACACAATACGTGTTCCAAAATTCTACAACTGATCGACGTTAGAGATATAGGTCTATAGTTCTGCACATCTGTTCGACGTCCCTTCTTGAAAACGGGGATGACCTGTGCCCTTTTCCAATCCTTTGGAACGCTACGCTCTTCTAGAGACCTACGGTACACCGCTGCAAGAAGGGGGGCAAGTTCCTTCGCGTACTCTGTGTAAAATTGAACTGGTATCCCATCAGGTCCAGAGGCCTTTCCTCATTTGAGCGATTTTAATTGTTTCTCTATCCCTCTGTCGTCTATTTCGATATCTACCATTTTGTCATCTGTGCGACAATCTAGAGAAGGAACTACAGTGCAATCTTCCTCTGTGAAACAACTTTGGAAAAAGACATTTAGTATTTCGGCCTTTAGTCTGTCATCCTCTGTTTCAGTACCATTTTGGTCACAGAGTGTCTGGACATTTTGTTTTGATCCACCTTCCGCTTTGACATAAGACCAAAATTTCTTAGGATTTTCTGCCAGGTCTGTACATAGTACAGTACATTCTTGGATTGTTATTTCAACATCTGCGATTAGTAATGCACTTTTAATTGGTGTGTTTGTCTAGTTTAATTCCCGGATAAAGTGGGTGAAATCGAACATCCCCGTCTCCCTCTGTGATTGATTTTATCTCATCTGTTGTTTTGTTCTCTTGTTTTGTTACTATTATCGATTCACGATATATGCTTTTTTTTGTCTTGATGAGGATCACATTAACGTGACCACCTGTCATAAGCCCGTATAGCCAGATTTTGCAGCGTGAAACGTGCAGGAAGAAAGTAATGAGGTTCTGGAAGCTAGGGACAGGGTTGTGGAGCCATTCCGACACCAGTGCTGTGGCAACTGTGCCGGGTTTCTAGGTTGAGGGTCGACGACTCGAAGAGCCCGATGGAGGTAGCCCCACAATTCTCTGTTGGGTTTGAACCCAGGGAATCTGGTGGCCAGGGGGATACTGTAAAGTCAAGCTGGTGCTCTTCGAACCACGCACGCACATTGTGAACTGTGTGACACGTTGGATTAGCCTGTGGGTAGATTGCCAAGGAAAAACTAACTGCATGTAGCGTTGGATATGGTCCCCAAGACAGATGTGAAATTTTGTTTATCCATTGTGCCTTCCAGAAGGACACTAAAACATTACAAAAACCATAATATTCTCTCCTCTTTGCAAGGTATTTGCTTTGAGACGTTTCACGCAGTACACGCCAATGGCCATCTGTCCGACTGTGCATAAAATGTGATTAATCTGGAAATGCCACCTGTTGTAACCGCGATCGGAATGGTCACGGGGCTGCCGAGAACGAAAGCGCGGCGGGACAAAACGGGAGCGGCCCGCGAACAAACAAAACGAATGGGGAAGGACGGACACGAACAACGACAGACGACCGAGCAAGACCTGACGAACAACAGCACGTAAATAGCAATGGGGTCACAAGCGAAACCCCACGAATCCACAGCGTCCAGTCGTACATGGAAACCAAGTAAACATGGTGTCTGTAGGCGAGATGCCAATATCAGACTGCCTGCTGAGCTTTTCTTGTTCATTATTGAGTTTCGATTCCCCCCGAAGGGGGCGGGCTGCCAGCAGCTTAGTATGCCGCTCTTCAGCCTACAGAACTTGTTTTAAAAGGAGGAAGATAATAAATAATAAAAACAGGCGATAAAATCAGGGAATTAAATGGTAACACTGTAAGTAGGCTGTTTATGTTTTCTTTATGTAAGTGAGGTAAGTGATTTGTGAAAGGTATAGGTTAATGTTAGTAAGGGCCATTCTTTTGTAGGGATTTTTGAAAGTCAGATTGCGTTGCGCTAAAAATATTGTGTGTCAGTTTAAGCACAGTCATGTATAATTTGTTCTAAGGGGACATTTCAACACGGGGGAAAAATCGTGGAACTTAAAACATACAAACAAAGGGATGACGATGCTAATAAAATACATATGAAGCAGGCAGGTAAAATAATAGACAGACAATTAAAAAACACGGCGACAGTCTGGTTTCTGTTTGCAAGAGACATAAAATAATTCACACCCAGAGACAGCACGATTTCTGTTCGCAACACTTTGGAAAGACGAACAACACTGAGCATTCACTTGAACACTGCACTAAAAAGTTGGCAAATATACCACAGCCGAGGGCAGGTGGGGGGAGCCTGGACAGATGATGGGAAAATAAAAGGGGGGAAGGAGAGGAAAAACGAAGGGGGGGAAGGGCGGGAAAGGAGCCGATGGAGGACGATGACCCATAAGAGGGGGGGGAGGGGGTGCTGGGCAGATGCGACAGGGAGTGAGGAAGGAGGAGGGGAATACAAAAGGACTCGGGGGCGGGGGAGAAGGGAGGTAGGGAGAGGGTAGGTGGGGAGAAAACAGGATGGAAGGGGGTAGGGGAAGAGGAAGGCCAGGGAAAGGACAGAGTTGATAGGAGGGATAAATGGAAGGAGAGAGGGCATCATCTGGGAGGGGGAGTTGATGGAAGCCACCTTGGGAAAGGAGATGAAGGGTGTAGATGGAGAGTAGGGGGGACACAACAGTGAAGGCATGGCAGGGGGTGGGCCTGCTGAGTGAGAGGCAGACGCTTAAATACCTGATAGAGGAGGTTGCTATTGGCCGCTGGGACCACGTGCTCCACTGTGGTGCTCTCACATTATACGCGGGCCAGGAGCTCTCGCGCAGCCATGGCTTACGGCGCAATGGCTGTAGAGACATCGAGTAGTAATCGAGGTCCATGCTGTCTGGCGCGGATTCGAAACTCGCGGCTCTCGGTACCAGACCACCTGCGACGACACAGTGGACGTCCAGTTGAGTTATCGGCGTGAAAATTACAGCCTTCATCGCCGATGAACGGCAGTCAGCATGTTTGTATGAACCAGACGCCTGCTGCGGAGGCCTACGTACAGCAACGTTCGCTGCACAGTCGTTGAGGAGACACTCTTCGCAACCCTTTCATTCACCTGGAAGGTCAGTTGCTCAGCAACAGTACGTCTATTCGCCAGTACATATTTCCGCAGCCGTCGTTCAGTCCTGTTGGTTGATTGGTTCATTTGGGGGAGGGGACGAAACACCGAGGTCATCGGTTCCGTAGAAATACTGGAACACGTGAGGCAATACTGACCTTACGACTTATCTTAGAAGAAACATTAAGGAAAGGCAAACCTACGTTCCTAGCATTTGTAGACTTAGAGAAAGCTTTTGACAATGTTAACTGGAATACTCTCTTTCAAATTCTAAAGGTGGCAGGGGTAAAATACAGGGAGCGAAAGGCTATTTACAATTTGTATAGAAACCAGATGGCAGTTATAAGAGTCGAGGGGCATGAAAGAGAAGCAGTGGTTGGGAAGGGAGTAAGACCGGGTTGTAGCCTCTCCCCGATGCTATTCAAACTGTATATTGAGCAAGCAGTAAAGGAAACAAAAGAAAAATTCGGAGTAGGTATTAAAATCCATGGAGAAGAAATAAAAACGTTGAGGTTCGCCGATGACATTGTAATTCTGTCAGAGACAGCAAAGGACTTGGAAGAGCAGTTGAACGGAATGGATAGTGTCTTGAAGGGAGGATATAAGATGAACATCAACAAAAGCAAAACGAGAATAATGGAATGTAGTCGAATTAAGTCTGGTGATGTTGTGGGTATTAGATTAGGAAATGAGACACTTAAAGTAGTAAAGGAGTTTTGCTATTTGGGGAGCAAAATAACTGATGGTCGAAGTAGAGAGGATATAAAATGTAGACTGGCAATGGCAAGGAAAGTGTTTCTGAAGAAGAGAAATTTGTTAACATCGAGTATAGATTTAAGTGTCAGGAAGTCATTTCTGAAAGTATTTGTATGGAGTGTAGCCATGTATGGAAGTGAAACATGGACGGTAAATAGTTTAGACAAGAAGAGAATAGAAGCTTTCGAAATGTGGTGCTACAGAAGAATGCTGAAGATTAGATGGGTAGATCACATAACTAATGAGGAAGTATTGAATAGGATTGGGGAGAAGAGAAGTTTGTGGCACAACTTGACCAGAAGAAGGGATCGGTTGGTAGGACATGTTCTGAGGCATCAAGGGATCACCAATTTAGTATTGGAGGGCAGCGTGGATGGTAAAAAACGTAAGGGGAGACCAAGAGATGAATACACTAAGCAGATTCAGAAAGATGTAGGTTGCAGTAGGTACTGGGAGATGAAGAAGCTTGCACAGGATAGAGTAGCATGGAGAGCTGCATCAGACCAGTCTCAGGACTGAAGACCACAACAACAACATAGAAAACCAAAATCAGGATGGTCGTAAGCTGGTTTGAATCATCGTCCACCCAAATGCGAGTCCAGTCTTTCAGCCACTGCGGCAGTCCTGTCATCTGTGGCTTGTGGTTCACCGGTTTTAGATAGCGCCAGTTTCCCATGAACGGTATACTTTAACTACGGAGGCATGGAAATAGTTCACATATTTAGCCGTGTCGGAAATGCTTCTACCCTCGGCCCGAAAGCCAGTGGTTGAGCCCTTTGGACGTCAGATAATTCGCTCCATTTGCTCATCACACTGCACTGCTTTCAGCGTCCTCCGACACGCTTTATATAGCCTCCAGTGATATTGCTGCCACCTACCGCCTGTGAGTGGCTATTGCAGGTTGACATCGAACCGGGTGTGGTCACATAAGTATGACTGGACTTGTATAAATCGCGGGCAGTATACAAGGTTAGAAATGTCGATAAACATCAACAAGATTCGGCGGTTGTGCCTCGTGTTTTTTTCTTGTCTTACGTTTTCCGCAGCTAGCCTGTTCAAAGAAGAGCAGCAAGCCTTCACAACAAAATAACGTAGTCTTTTAATGCCATACAAAAGAGCAGTATCGCATAATTCAATCAGATGTCGATTTATTACATTTTGTTGTTTACTGTCCTTTACGCACTCTCGCGTATAACTGATAATCGTGAATCACTGTTTTTATTCAATGCACTTACCCCTTCCCCACCATTATCCTTCACCATTCCCTGTTGGTTGACAAACACTAACAGCCTAAACATGTTGTTGTTTGCAAGAGTACACTGAAGTCCTTTACGTCACTGACATGGCGGTGCTTTCCTGGCCTAACGTCTAATCAAGTTGTACCCCTCCCATTGACGTTAGTTCTCTGGAAAAGAAGCGAACGCCACTTCTTTTCTGCATCTGATCCAAGCCGTTTCTGGACCATTCTAGTCGTTCATTACAATTTATGTGAGGAATCACTAATGAATGCATTTCTATCCCAAACAAGATTGGTTTTTTGTTGATAGGAGAGAAATGGTTGGTGTATAACATCCAGTCTACTTCAAGGTCATTAAAGACAAAACACTAGTTCACGGTGACGAGGGTATAAATCAGTGGTGACCTTGTTGAAGGAAGTGCGCAGGGCTTCGTGAGAAACACTCTAAAAATCCTGTAGAGGCATTCGAGCTGTCGCACTTCTGTTGTAAGCACAAATTTAAGTTCTGAGAACATCTCTGTTACGCTTTCATATGTCCGCAATGACTTTTATGTTGTATGTACGTATATATGTATTAAACCAGGAACCTAGAAACAACGGAGGGGCTTCGTTCCGCCGTAGCCCTCAGTTTTTCACAACCCCACAACACGCCACACCAGTCCACCCACCTTACCCCCCCTCCCACCCGCCGAAATCAAAGTTATTTTGCGGTTTCGGCCCCCGGTAGACTCCTTCGGGAACGACTCATACCAGACAAGTGTAACCCCAAATGTTCGCTTGGGCCGGCCGCTGTGGCCGAGCGGTTCTAGACGCTTCAGTCCGGAACCGTGCACCTGGTACGGTCGAATCCTGCCTCGGGCGTGGATGTGTGTGGTGTCCTAAACTTAGTTAGGTTCAAACGGTTCAAATGGCTCTGAGCACTATGGGACTTAACATCTATGGTCACCGGTCCCCTAGAACTTGGAACTACTTAAACCTAACTAACCTAAGGACAGCACACAACACCCAGTCATAAACTTAGTTAGGTTTAAGTAGTTCTAAGTCGAGGGAACTGATGACCACAGATGTTAAGTCCCATAGTGCTTAGAGCCATTTTGTTTGCTTGGTAGAATAATTAATGGTTCAAATGGCTCTGAGCACTATGGGACTTAACTACTGAGGTCATCAGTCCCCTAGAACTTAGAACTACTTAAACCTAACTAACCTAACATCACACACATCCATGCCCGAGGCAGGATTCGAACCTGCGACCGTAGCGGTCACGCGGTTCCAAACTGACGCGCTTAGAACCGCACGGCCACACCGGCCGGCAGAAATAATTACATGGAAATGGTGCTTGCACAGCAATCGTCTACATAGTGTAACTGAGGTGGAATAAGTGAAACCAGCCCGCATTCGCTGAGGTAGATGGAAAACCGCCTTAATAGCCATCCACAGACTGGCCGACACAGGACCTCGACACAAAATCCGCCGGGCGCATTGGTGCCGGGGACCGGCACGCCTTCCAGCCCGTGAAGCAGCGCGTTAAACCGCGCGGCTAGCTGCGCGGGCACCTTTTATGATACTAGCACCCAGTCTCTAAATTTGTTCAGTGAATGATATCCTACCCCTGCGTGCTTGATAACAACACGTAACCAATGGATGAGTGCTCCAGAGATGAATGAACTACAGTGAGCAAATGTCTTTATGAGGCTTTATCAGCAAGTTTTCCCTGTACTGTAATGTGCAGAAATTTCATCGCTCTAAAGTTTCCTCTTGTTCCACTGCGTTGCTCTCCAAGAAACGCATTTCTCTGACGCTCATTCTCGAACTTCTTGCGGTTACTATGCATTCCTTTCTGATCGAGGAAAACCGCGATTCCCGAATCGGAGTTTGACGGTAACAGTTGATGCCATAGTCTTCAGAGCTTGTGTCACTTAGAAATATCACTGTATTTTTTGCAGACGTTATACCAGCAAGCTACTCTGCACCTGCAGTACTCATACTCTACAACTGGAACTCTTCTCAAATAAAACTACTGACAAATTTCTGTCACATCAAAGCATACCTACTGCATACATCAGTGTTAAATAATCAATATTACTGTTATCTATCAAAAACGTGTGTGGTTGTTGCAGTCCCTGTGCGATTACTGTACGGGAGTTCCATTATCTCGAAGTTTCATCCACTTATTCGATCTGTATCGCACTCCACAAAACACGTTTCACTGATCGTCATTGGCGAACAGGAATGTAGCCGTGGCTCTACCTGTAACAATTGTTAGCCAGCCTCGAACAAAGATCGTAAATTACACTAAAACATGGGTGGGAGCTCTTTTAAACTTTCGTTTCTTTTGAAAGGTGAGTGGAAGTTCTGTTTGATTTTGTGGAAGACTTGACTCGAGATAAGCTTTGATGCTACATCTCATATCTGAGTCCATTGTGGGCAGAGTTCAAGCCATTGTACCTTGTTAAAAATATCCTATATTCCTGATGAAACAAGTAACAGACAAAAGAGTCCTGGCATATGTTTGGTGGTATGTATTGCCATGAACAGTTGCACTGTGTTCCGCCAGAAACTTGAATGTTTGTGCGTTCTGAGAGTGGCTCGGGGCTGTATATTGCTGAAAATAGCCCGTGTGGGAATTTCGGAGAGGGGCTGTCACTCGATGCATTTCCACTCGGTGCATTTCTATGCTGCCGCGTTCCTGATGACTAAAAACAGCTTCATATCAGTAAGACCGGTATGTGATACACTTCACTGCAGAGGTTGATGGATGCTCTCTCAAATGTTGGTGGGTATGACCGACATTTCATAGCTATTATCCAGTAACAAAACTTGAGTTTCAGTAAGGCCTCAAGAATGCGTCTGCGTAGGTGGGATCCTATGTTTGGACGTCCTGCGTGTTCCAACACGCCAGAGGTGGACATCGTGATACCACGGCACTGGGTGAACACAGTCGGAATTGAGACCGCATGTTGGCATGCGGAGCACAGACTGCTTGTGCCGTTAGAGCCATACCACAGTAGCAGCTCGAGACTGCAGGACACGGAGGTAAAGGCATGTGGCAGCTGAGGAAGTCTGCCACGCCACTTGACCGTGGGTTGCTGTTGGTACTGGGGCCAGACCGCGCTACATTTCAAACTAAATGAGGTGACATCCAGTCTAGTGGTGCACTGTACGAATGGGCGCTGATGTAGGCAGGTGCCATGGTCTGTCGGCAGTTAGGTGGCGGCTGTGGTGGTTGGAGGATGGTGTAACGGCAGCAGCGACACCAGCGAGTAGCGCTCACACCTACAAATGCACCACCACAGAGCGGGCTTCGTGCAAGTGGCAGCTTTTGGACAAATCAAATGCAAGTGCACACCTTTCTTGCCCTACACACACACACACACACACTCACTCTCTAGTGGCAGTTGTTTTATGTGTGCCAGTGGGCTACAGTACGCAGTTTTAAACTTTGGCCAAATTATCTAGCTCTGACAGCTATGTAGATTGCACCAGCTGGCCTCCCACCATTTTAAACTTGGGATAAGTGAATTTTTTTATTTCTTCGCCGTTTTATACTTAGGAAAAGGGGACATTACTGAATTTCCTATCATTTTCACCTAGGTCATGTGGAATTATTTTATTACTAAACTTAGGAGTTGTGGGTTCTATGGATCCAAACTTAGGAAAGTGTTCAAATATCGAAACTGTCATATCAGGGAGGGGGGGGGGGAACTGTGTAGACATGCAGGCTGCACAGTTTGTGAACTTATGACAAGTGCACTATTAGCGCAAGTGAACTATAGCATACGAGCGGGGAAAACCAACATTGTTTTTTTTTTAATTTCCTGCTATTTTACTTTTGGAACGAGTGATCTGACTGCCATACAGACCGGCCCAGTATCCCAGGGTCCACCATTTTGAATTCTGGTATCGCAGGGATGGGGAAATTAACAGTCATGCAGGCAGCTTGGATTTCTCACAGATACCACCATTGTACATTTTGAATCGTCATTCTACATTTAGGACAGAATTCTGAACACGATACCTGGGAACAATGCAAACTACACCGGTTATGGTACAGCTATACTATTCATGTACACCGGCCGTGAAATCAATCAACCAGGAACTAATATGACAAGAATCCCGTACTCTGTTACATCAGAGAAGGATGAGACGCTGGTGTCAACCTCGGCCATGGCCAATAGTTTCTGAATCAACTTCTACGGATACTTACATACGGAGAAACATTCAGGCCCATTTTTTCTCACAGTTCCTGCAGACCAAAGGGATGAGGCATTGTCATTTTGAGTGATCGTCCGCGATTTTGACAGACTTCAGGTAACTGAAACACTGTTATGTCTGTAGGTTAGTATTTCAACTTCTAGGTGCCAGCTGGACAGATGCTAGCTTTCGCATTAATTTTGTGTACTTTATTTAATGCTCAGATACCGTATCTCTTTATAACAGGTACTTAAGACGTTACAGTATATTTGGTATTTAGAATTCTAATTCATCTAGAAAAAGAGTAGAGCGAGTAGTGTACATAATTTCTGTGTCATTCGAACACAAGTGATGGTCTACTATCAGTTCGTATCTGACCGGAGACAGTCAAGAGGTCACGAGAGAAGCGCGTCTTCCATAAAATTAGAAACCAGGTTTTTTTCTAATAAATGACCATTTCCATCTTTACATCAACATCTGATAACTTATGAAAATATGCCGATTTAATCCTACTCTAATACCAAAATTCGTAGTAGAGCGACGCAGTTTATTTTATTTGTTATCATGGGATAGGTATTACGAGCTAAAGGAAACGTAATCAGTTTAGCATTCTGATTTGTCCCGAAGTTTACAGAGTATTTCGTAAGGGTAGGACAGATATTAAAGGAAAAACTGTTTCGGTTTGTCTCTGCATACGCTGTATTGCCGACCAAAAACGACAGAAATGCCGAGACTTCAGCTTTTGCCTTTCATTTCGCCACCTGCGCTCGTTATTAAATCGCTTCTACTGTGTGTTCTCTTTGCTTGCGGATTCCCCTTCCCCTCTCTCTCTTTTTTTTATTTTTTTATTTTTTTTTTACCGATGCGCTGCTGAAATCGCGATGGACAGTGTGTCCAATTTCCTATATGAATGCAATTCCTTTCAGACGGATAACATCGACAGCGAGGTAAACAGTATCGTTGTAAGCCCGCGGAATTTCCGACGCTTTCCATTCAGACGTCAGAGGCAGCGCGTCGCACGAGAGGCCTCCCCCCCCACATCACCCCTCCCCCTCCCCCTTAACCCCTCCACCACTAGTGGAGCGCGTTCCACCGCTTTTAATCGCCCGGTTCTCGCTTTGTGTGTGGCGGCAACCCGCTTATTCATTTGTCGGCGTGCTTTAGCCGTCTAACCGGCTGTGTCGCGGGTTCTGTAGTGCCATCGTTGCTGTCGGTGGCTTTTGTTAAATAGATTACGAGTCCCACTCCCTTCCCACAAACCACACGGAAAGATTTGCTGTACTCACCTGTATAACAGAGGAAGTAATACGTGTGTCAGAGGTAATATTTAGCTTTGGCCATGATTCTGCATAGTGACTTGAGACTCCCTTCTGGCGTTCGATAATAAATTGCGGCCCAAGAAACTGAGTGGAAGGTGCTGTAAAAGCTCTAAAATGGAAGCATATTTGTTACGCAGCGTAGGTGATTTAATATAGCGCAGTATAAAAAACGTTGTTAAATCGCAAACAAGTTCACACATCTGTGACGCGCAATTTGAATCACAACACATTCTGTTAAATTTAAATTCTGTTTGCACCAATTTTTAAGGTGTGATCGAATACATTGTAATACCTGTTGTCCTAAACCTTTACAGCGAAAACTGTACTGATTGTAGAGGATCTAGAACTAAACAATTGGAAATCAGGAATTAATGATCACGAACAACTGTGTGTTGTACCACGAGACGCGCAGCTTCCTGTGGCATTCTTGATCGACTAGTGTCTCCTGTTACTGTTGTCAGACCACAAAGCAGCTAATTTACGTAATTATTTAGCATATATCCTCCGTATACTCATCACGGACTATTGCGCCCTGGGGTATTATTCGATTAAGAAATTTCACCTGTTTCTCAGCGCTGTTACCTCTAATATCTACATCGCTCATCTTTGTAGTGGTGCGAATATTAAACCAAATCTTCCATTGTAGAGAAATTTTTAAAAGAGAGTTCGGTATGGTTGTTTTTAGTTTGTTACCCTGAAGTTTGGTTTCTCTGCAATTCACGGGTCTCTAGACGTTACGTTTGTGCTGCTGAGAGCCTTTATATACATCTACATCTACATCCATACCCCGCAAGCCACCTGACGGTGTGTGGCGGAGAGTACCTTGAGTACCTCTATCGGTTCTCCCCTCTATTCCAGTCTCCTATTGTTCGTGGAAAGAAAGATTGTCGGTATGCTTCTGTGTGGGCTCTAATCTCTCTGATTTTATCCTCATAGTCTCTTCGCGAGATATAGTAGGAGGGAGCAATATACTGGTTGACTCTTCGGTGAAGGTATGTTCTCGAAACTTTAACAAAAGCCCGTACCGAGCTACTGAGTGTCTCTCCTGCAGAGTCTTCCACTGGAGTTTATCTATCATCTCCGTAACGCTTTCGCGATTACTAAATCATCCTGTAACGAAGCGCGCTGCTCTCCGTTGGATCTTCTCTATCTCTTGTATCAACCCTATCTGGTACGGATCCCATACTGCTGAGCACTATTCAAGCAGTGGGCCAACAAGCGTACTGTAACCTACTTCCTTTGTTTTCGGACTGCATTTCCTTAGGATTCTTCCAATGAATCTCAGTCTGGCATCTGCTTTACCAACGATCAACTTTATATGATCATTCCATTTTAAATCACTCCTAATGCGTACTCCCAGATAATTTATGGAATTAACTGCTTCCAATTGCTGACCTGCTATATTGTAGCTAAATGATAAGGGATCTTTATTTCTGTGTATTCGCAGCACATTACACTTGTCTACATTGAGATTCAATTGCCATTCCCTGCACCATGCGTCAATTCGCTGCAGATCCTCCTGCATTTCAGTACAATTTTCCATTGTTACAACCTCTCGATATACCACAGCATCATCCGCAAAAAGCCTCAGTCAACTTCCGATGTCATCCACAAGGTCATTTATGTATATTGTGGATAGCAACGGTCCTACAACACTCCCCTGCGGCACACCTGAAATCACTCTTACTTCGGAAGACTTCTCTCCATTCCATGACCAAAATTTCTTTGGGTTTAGTAAGAAGTCTTTCGATAAAATTCTGTCATGGTTGTTGAAAGCTTCACGCTTTGCCCTTTTAACGACCATACGCATTTCATTTAGCATCTCTGTATACGTTGCCCTATGCTTCGTTTTACACTTATTGTCCATTAGCCACTGGTTCTTTAGTATTTTTTCTACACAAACTGTATTCTACAGAGGATCCTTCCTAGCACGAACTGTTCTAGAAGGTACATGTCTATCTCGTTCTTGATCAACTATTCCCTTCATCTTGAGCCACAGTTCCTCTACATGATCCTGCCCACAGTTAATATTTTGAATTCCTCCGTCAGACACCAATACTTCTTCATTTCGTTTACTGAACATATACAGGGCTTTTCAAAGCCTTTGCGACAAACGCCTAGGAGCGGCGAATTACAGTATTCGGGAACAACTTTTGTTAGAGGGAAATTGTTCGCTGACGTTTCCCAGCGCTGGTAGGCGGCGTTTAAGACTGGCTGTGCCACTGAGAGGCGGCAGGGTGTGGGCACCTGGAGGCGTTCCTATGCAGTGCGTGTTGCCTATCATCCAAACATCCGCTCTGCGTGAAAGACGCTATGCTGGGCAAAATTAAAGTTCCTGATTCGCTACTAAAATATCTTTCTCAGCTTACAGATACTGATTCTCATGATTTTCTTGTTGGCAATCACTCAGTCAGTTTACTAGGCCAGGTAGCATGCTGCACAAGTCCCTGACAGATCGGTGAAATCTCCTCGTCCCAGGCCAGGCGAATGCTGAAGGATGCCTAGCATCTCTGGCAGGCATCAACGGACATTTCCTCTGTAACGAAAGTAATTGCACATATACCGACGTACCACCTCTAGGTTTCCGTCCCAAAGACCCTTAAACACCTTGAATATCTCTTTCTTCTTGGTTTGTTTCCCTTTGTACTTTGAAAAATACTGCTGTTGCAAATGCGTCTTCATTGAATTGACCCACGCCGATTTTGGCACAGGGAAACTAGAGCCCAGGTAGACAATGAAAAGTAAGCTTATTAAAATGAGGGCAAAACTTCAACTCTCCTTCTTCGGAGCATAGTTAGATGACACAATTAATAGTTTCCAATTAAGTCTCTGTCTTTGAAATACGAGGAAAGAAAGTGTAAGTCCGTGGTCTGCCCACCACGGAAAGCTGGATCACAATTACTACAATCAGTGTAGTGGCTTACGTAGAGCTGGGTTTCTCAGTACACGACAGTTTATCAGGCTATACAGGATATCCCATTTATCCTGACCATCCTGTTGTTCTTGTGGTCTTCAGTTCAGAGACTGGTTTGATGCAGCTGTGCATGCTACTCTATCCTGTGCAAGGTTCTTCATCTCCCAGAGCCTCTGCAACCTACATACTTCTGAATCTGTTTAGTGAATTCATCTCTTGGTCTCCCTCTACGATTTTTACCCTCCACGCTGCCTTCCGGTACTAAACTGGTGATCCCTTGATGCCTAAATAACTCTTTGTCCAGATGCAAATTACAAAATGTTTCAACCAAATGTTCAGCCGTCAGGGGGACATTAATCAGCATGATTTCCTTCGTTGTAGCTTTGTTTTTTACAAAGATATGAACAACGGTATGATGTTTTGAAATGGAACCCTGTATTTTTATTCGGTAATTCATTTCCTCTCCTAAAGACCTATTCAAAAGTGTATCACAGTGTACCATACACTGAAACACAACATTATTAATTACATACCACAACACTGGCGTTGATGCTCCAAGCGCTTAGTGCAGGTACTCGGGGTAGTGGAACACATCAACGTGCTGACGTAAACATTAGTAGAATGCACACCCATCTTTCCGTAAACCATCGTCAGTTGAAGAGTTGTGTGAGTAGAATGTACACCAACGAAGAAAAGCTACAAATGCTACTCATCTATGGGGAATGTAAGTTAGCAGAACAGTAACTGCAATACTGTTTTCTTGTGTACGGGTACATTTAGTACAGTAGTTTAGTCCTTTTAAATATTGTTGTGTAGAGTAGGCACACAGTAAAGGCTGTCCTTATTACAAACTGCATCGACATAACGTTTCTTTTATTGTTGTTGTTGAAGGCAAGCGAAATACTACGCAGACAGCGGATCTGTACAGAGAGCGATATCCTGACAAGAACCCACTTTCCTGACGGATGTTTTCTCCTCTTGTTGCGACGCTTCAGGAAAAGGGACGTTTCAACCCACGACAACGCAATAGTCGTAGCACTCGCACAGACGAAGCCGCCGAAGTTGCTGTTCTCGCTTCCGTTGCTATGAATCCACATGTGAGTACACGACAGCTTGAACACGAGACTGGCATTTCTAAAACCAATCTGCATCGTATTCTTACACGTCACCGGTTCCATCCTTACCATGTACACGTACATCCAGAACTGCATGGAAATGATTTCCAGAATCGTGTAGAGTTCTGTCAGTAGGCACAGCAGCAAATCCGCGCCAACCCGAACTTCTTCTCCAACGTTTTATTTACCGATAAACATTCCTTCTCAAACAAAGGACAGGTAAATACAAGAACATGCATTATTGGTCCGGCGACAACCCACGATGGCTTAGGCAGGCGGAACATCAGCGTCAATGGAGAGTTAACGTCTAGTGTGGGATGCCTGGTACTACAATCATTGGCCATTATTTCATCAATGGTAATCTAAACGGCACAGCGTATTCCAACTTCCTGAGACGAATTCATCCTCCTCTTCAGGATGAAGTGCCGCTAAGAACCAGAATGCTTATGTGGTATCAACACGATTGATGTCCACCACATAATGCCTTGCGTGCAAGTCGTGTTCTCAACCGAAAGTATTCTGCCAGATGGTTTGGTCCAGGAGGAGCGGTTACTTAGCCTGCTAGGTCTCCTGATTTAAATTCTCTGAACTTTTTTCTTTGGGGATGCATTAAAGACGTTGTCTGTCGCGATATTCCAACAACTCCAGAGGCCATGCAGGGACGTATCGTGCTTGCTTGTAATTCTCTTCAGCAGGCAACACTGGAAGCAGTAAATAATTCTTTCATTCAACGAGTGCACTAGTGTATCGGTGTCCAGGTTCACCACTTTGAACACCTTTGAATGTTCTACTCCTGGGAAATGGTACAGGAGTGTCAAAGTCAATTTTTTGTTACATTTTTACATGGTTTTCATTTGTTTTCTGACAACTCCAGTAAGTGGACGGGTTTGTGATCCTGGGCTTAAAGTCAATGTTGTGTTGTGTAATTAATAATGTTGTGTTTCAGTGAATGGTACAATGTGATACATTTTTGAATAGGTCTTTAGGAGAGGAAATGAATTAGCGAATAAAAAATACAGGGTGCCACTTCAAAAAGTCATACCGTTGTTCATATCTTTGTAAGAAACAAAGCTACAACGAAGGCAGTCATGCTGATTGATGTCCCCCTGACGGCTAATGAGACATTTTGTAATTTGCATCTGGACAAACAGTTCTTTAGGGTGGTCAAGATAAATGGGACACCCTGTATACTAAAGACCGCACTGTAGAGGACAAGTCTCGGCATAGCTGGAGGACAACTGCTGCTGCTCCAGGTAGTGCTGGATACAAAGATTCCTAGGTGCTTGGCTGATGTCGGTCTGCAGGCGGTGGGATGACTCCAGGAGAGCTACTGACTGAGGAAAGGCAACACCAGTGTGCATAACTTCCCAGAAGGCTCGTCCGTAGGTAACTGGCTAGTCGTAACTGTATGCCAGGGTATCGATAGATCTGTTTCCGTGCTCGTGACCCTGCAGAAACGAGTAGCTCGGAATTACAGTGGCGGTGTTCGCCAATGTAGCCCCTACAAATTGTGGTACGGGTCATCCACGATGCACTCAGGTTGTACTAGAGGGCTACGAGCCTCGACATAGCATCTCTGCCCCATGTAGAAGAGAGGTGGTGACACACCTCGGTGTTCCAGAAGGAGGTTGTGCCACTGCCGGTGGGAAAGTGGAGAAACTGGAGTCTGCTGACATCATCTTTGGGATTGTGTGCCTGAGCCACTGGAAGGCAGGTGTTCTGGGTCCTGTGGCCTGTGGCTACAGTGGTTGAGGCAGCTGGTGCAAGTGTTCGATACCCCTGGGCGTCGATGGGGCAACCTGGAACAGAAAATTGTAGGAAATTTTCTGTCTGTTCGTCCAGTGACCTGTGAGAGTGCACCTGGTTAAAATGCTTCCTGCAGTGGAAACGATCAGGTATTTGTACTTCGATTCTTGCTCTGTCCAGAAGGTTTGTGACATAAGGAGGTGTAAGGTTATAAAGGCACATTTGCATGCCGAGCGTGGGTTTCCTCGGAAACGCGAAATATTAATTAAATAAATAATCAGTGACAAATAAATAAAGCCTAAGGCACACAACTGCAGCGCTGTGTCGCTGATAAAACAAAAGCGCAATTACGTTACTCTTATGTTTGATTAAGAAAGGGGAGAGCTCTGGTAGAAGTGGTGCGAGAAGCACGTATTTTATTCTATTGTCTGGCACACCGCCATATTTCATGTTATAGAAGAATACTGCGAGTTGCAACCAGACTAGGCACTCGATTCTGTAAGGAATTTATATTTATAAAAGTAAGTAGGATTATGAGCTGTAGGCTTATTCATTGAATATATCTGATTTAACTAACTGTGTAACTTTTTTATGTTTAGTAGACAATCACCTCTGTACGACGTATTGGCATGGCTGGCAAATTATTGAAATATTGAGATTTAGATTATGAGTCCGCACCTACCGCAGCAGTCTTTGGAAACGATTTAATTACGAAGTCCGATTATTTCAGTTTTATTTCACGGTCAACTACGAGTAACATTGCCTTTATGAGAAAGCCATTGTCAAGCGTCTGATACCGAATAATTAAACGTCCACGTTCCAGATAAGCAAATATCAATTACAATTACAATCACCATCATACAGATAGAAAAATTAATAAATAAGTAATATTTTTATTTTATTTATTTTATAAGGTGTCAGGAAAATCCAACACCTTCCAAGAAAACTCTGACAGTAAATCCGGCAGTATGTCACATAGCTCCAAATAAATCCTGACATTAAATTAACCAAAGTAATACGATCAACGAGTGAGCAAATGGAATACCACAGAGTAACACAAGAACGCCTAAATGCATGTCATACCTTCCCACCGTGAAACAGACGCAGTTCCGAGGGAAGAAACGAGAACAGAAGCCGAGAGCAGAACCGTGTTAAGCTAGAAGGCCCTACGATAAGGGACGGACACCCACATCGTTGGACAACCGCCAAAACCACCACCCAGCCCATGTTAAATGATAGAGCCCTCCAGAAGAACAGTATAGATCTTACGATAACACTAAAAGGGCCACACCAGCTGCAAGTTTTAGCGTGAGACTTTTTCGCGTCTTTGTTACGTTGCAAACTTTAAAAACATTGCCCCACCACTAAAAGTATAACGTGTCTCATTGGATAGACAGAATTTTTGTAGGCGGAGCTTAAGGTTAACATTGAGACCCTGACTGGTTAGATGAAAACAAAGCCAGATAGTTTTTTTTTAAACCAACTTCGGTAAATTGTAGTAAGGAGAAGTTAGGAGAGAGTTGCTTGAGAGCCAGCGAGGTGTGGAGCTGTGCCGCCCGCCGCCCCCTGACGCTGCCTAAACATCGACAAGGTAATGAACGTACGCGATGCCGCATTTTTGAGCGCATAAGGCTTCACTCAGAACTGCAGAAGTCTCATCTGTTACATCCCCTTTTTACATAATACTAGTGTCGATCGTCAATTAAATCTCATGGTGTTCACATTTGCTACTTGAAGTAAAAATCTGAAATGCGATGATTTTTCTGTTATATAATTAGTGAGAAGCCACATCAGCCACTGTAATTTACGACAAGTTAGATAAGTAATTAAAGATAATTGAGGGTCACTGTAGACCATTTTGATAGTTTTCGCATTTATGAAACTTAACTTAAATCTAGATTATAGATGTGATATGGCATAGGATCATCCTTCGAGCCATTGTAGAACTTGGAAACCCATTCAGGGAATATTCGTTCACATTTTTGTTGAACGCAATTGGTTTTTATCATCCTGTATTAAAATATTTCCTTTTATCAATAGTGCAATTTATGAACAATGTTTTGTGAGTAGAATAAAATTTCCTATGGTAAACTTAACTGCTTTTTCGACGTTACTTTACCAGATAACTAAAAATAGGAAAGCCTTGAACCCCTTCCACTAAATTTAGTTAGTATTAAGATTCTTTTACGTGGAGTGCAGTGAGCTGACGCTGGAATCATTAAGTATTTGATTATATCATCGCTAGTCTCACTGAACTCTTATGAACTCTACATGTCATGTGTGGTCTGGCGTCTCCTCACTAGCAACAGGCCCAGGTCCAGACTAGTCAATTCCCCAAAAAAACACGCTCAGAGTGTCGTTGCGCGAAAGTGGTAGGGAGACACGACTTAGAACAAATAGACACCACGCAGAATGTTAGAGAGGTACCCAATGTTGGCAACCGCTAAAAAAAAAAAAAAATAGTGGTCAAACTGTATCCTGAAGAGCATAGTGATGACGACGTGAATCGCGGGGGGGATATCAAAAGGATAGATGATAGACAATTTGTGGAGAGGAGCAATAGTTGGCCAGAAATGAAGTGAGTGCCCCATAGGGGTTGCGATGGCGTACATTTGCCAGTAGTGTCTTAAGAGTTCGAACGAACCTTTCCGCCAATTCATTCGAAGGAGGGTGTATAAAGCAGTGCCGTTCTCGAAACAAAAATTATTCAGCTCTGCTGAGATGAATTGAGGATACTTATCTGCTAGAATGGTTTCTGGGAAATCTTAAATCGAAAAGACGCAACGTTAGGCCTGGATGGTTTTCGTTGATGACATTGACTTCATCAGTGAAAAATACGGAAACCTGCAGCCGGATATCAGGATAGCACGATCATCCAAGTGTTGCCCAGAACGAACACTGCAAAATCTCAATGACTGCGAAACCACGGGGATATCGTGTCAAACCAAGGAAAACACAAACCTAGTGCTGCTACACCCTAGCTTTGCCATGTCATGCATACCTGAGTCATGCATTATATGTCTTTGATAATGTACCTCCAAAAGACGTGTCGACTAGTCAACAGTTTGGTGAGGACCATACCCCAACAGCCTTCGTGACATAATGTCAAGACGTGGCTTTGTAATACTTGTGGACTGACTGGTGTGGTTGCTATCTCCTTCGATCAGGAGGTCTCATGTGAGAGTGGACTGCTCATGTCTGCAAGTCCAGTTATTCAAGAGTTTTGCAGTCCATTCTTCATTAACAGCTTGACTTCTTGAAACACTAGATTCTTTAGTGACCCACAGGCGACTACTGTGGCTTCGGTTTCAGTTCTTCAAGCAGACTTCAGAAGCCGCATCAGCATCTTTTCTGAGTAGAAGACACGATAGGATGTCTGTGTCAACACATTGCGCAGCAGACAGGTACTGAGTATCATGGCGGTACCCCAAAAGGAACTGTGCCGATCTCTGCTGGCGGAGGCCGGTCCTGGTCTGAATATTAGCATGGGCATGTAACAGTGCTAACACAGGTTTATGACCTGTTAACAGGATAAAACTCTACCATCTGGTGAGCAAGATGTATGAGACAGGCGAAATACCCTCAGACTTCAAGAAGAATATAATAATTCCAATCCCAAAGAAAGCAGGTGTTGACAGATGTGAAAATTACCGAACTATCAGTTTAATAAGTCACAGCTGCAAAATACTAACGCGAATTCTTTACAGACGAATGGAAAAACTGGTGGAAGCCGACCTCGGGGAAGATCAGTTTGGATTCCGTAGAAATGTTGGAGCACGTGAGGCAATACTGACCTTACGACTTATCTTAGAAGAAAGATTAAGGAAAGGCAAACCTACGTTTCTAGCATTTGTAGACTTAGAGAAAGCTTTTGACAATGTTGACTGGAATACTTTCTTTCAAATTCTAAAGATGGCAGGGGCTAAATACAGGGAGCGAAAGGGTATTTACAATTTGTACAGAAACCAGATGGCAGTTATAAGAGTCGAGGAGCATGAAAGGGAGGCAGTGGTTGGGAAGGGAGTGAGACAGGGTTGTAGCCTCTCCCCGATGTTATTCAATCTGTATATTGAGCAAGCAATAAAGGAAACAAAAGAAAAGTTCGGAGTAGGTATTAAAAATCCATGGAGAAGAAATAAAAACTTTGAGATTCGCCGATGACATTGTAATTCTATCAGAGACAGCAAAGAACTTGGAAGAGCAGTTGAACGGAATGGACAGTGTCTTAAAAGGAGGATATAAAATGAACATCAACAAAAGCAAAACGAGGATAATGGAATGTGGTCGAATTAAGTCGGGTGATGCTGAGGGAATTAGATTAGGAAATGAAACACTTGAAGTAGTAAAGGAGTTTTGCTATTTGGGGAGCAAAATAACTGATGATGGTCGAAGAAGAGAAGATATAAAATGTAGACTGGCAATGGCAAGGAAGCGCTTCTGAAGAAGAGAAATTTGTTAACATCGAGTATAGATTTAAGTGTCAGGAAGTCATTTCTGAAAGTATTTGTATGGAGTGTAGCCATGTATGGAAGTGAAACATTGACGATAAATAGTTTGGACAAGAAGAGAATAGAAGCTTTCGAAATGTGGTGCTACAGAAGAATGCTGAAGATTAGATGGGTAGATCACATAACTAATGATGAAGTATTGAATAGAATTGGGGAGAAGAGGACGATGTGGCACAACTTGACAAAAAGAAGGGACCGGTTAGTAGGACATGTTCTGAGGCATCAAGGGATCACAAATTTAGCATTGGAGGGCAGCGTGGAGGGTAAAAATCGTAGAGGGAGACCAAGAGATGAATACACTAAGCAGATTCAGAAGGATGTGGGTTGCAGTAAGTACTGGGAGATGAAGAAGCTTGCACAGGATAGGGTAGCATGGAGAGCTGCATCAAACCAGTCTCAGGACTGAAGACCACAACAACAACAACAACAGGACAAATCAGCGTTCATACAGATAATTGTGAAATTTCCTCAACGCAAAGATGGTAGCTAAGGCTTCTTTTTCGATTTTGCTCTAATTTCGTTGTGCTTGCTGTAACATCTTGCAAACAAATTCAGTCGGTCTTTGCGAGAAAGACTCGCCCCCAAGTCGCAGTCAGATGTAACAGCTGCCGTTGTCAGGGGCTTGGAAGCATCGTATGCCAAGAGTCATGTTGGGTAGAGCAGAGCCTGCTTGAGGTCTTGAAAAGTCTTGGCACAAGTAGAGGATCATTGCCGCTAAACATTCCTGTGAAGCAGTTAATGTAGTGGTTCAGCAACAGAGGCAACTAAGGAACAGAATTTTTTGTAATAATGTTTTATTTGACATAATGCGTGTATGAATTGTTTAGCATCTGTTGGGGCCGGTAGTTTTTATATGGCCTTCATATAATACAGAATAGTGTGTCACCTTGTGAGCAGAAAACATGTCCCAGATATTCCTCTTATAGTACGAAGAAACAATTTTTTCCTTATCGCTCTTCAAATTAGCCAGTTGGAGCACACAAAACATGGAATCCTAACTAATTGCAAGATCATGTACATTTTGATCAGTGAAAAGATATAATCCAAACAATTTACCATCACGCAGACATCCCAAGTAAGGTGTTGCTAATAGCGTTGGAATATGGCTGGTGCACTAGCGATGATATACCGAAAAAGACGTTATGGTATATTGATCAGCAAGATGTTTTTTGAGGCTTCGTTCAATGGAAGGTGAAAGTAAGCGTCCTGTAGGTCAGTTTTTGCAAAAATTACACTACCGGTCATTAAAATTGCATTGCACAAATATATTATACTATAACTGACATGTGATTACTTTTTCACGTAATTTGGGTGCATAGATCCTAAAAAATTAGTACCCAGAACAACCACCTCTGGCCGTAATAACGGCCTTGATACGCCTGGGCATTGAGTCAAACACAGCTTGGATGGTGTGTACAGGTACAGGTACAGCTTCAACACGATACCACAGTTCATCAAGAACAGTCACTGGCGTATTGTGACGAGCCAGTTGCTCGGCCACCATTGACCAGACGTTTTCAGTTGGTGAGAGATCTGGAGAATGTGATGGCCAGGGCAGCAGTCGAACATTTTCTGTATCCAGAAAGGCCCGTACAGGACCTGCAACATGCGGTCGTGCATTGTTGTTGTTGTTGTTGTTGTGGTCATCAGTCCTGAGACTGGTTTGATGCAGCTCTCCATGCTACTCTATCCTGTGCAAGCTTCTTCATCTCCCAGTACCTACTGCAACCTACATCCTTCTGAATCTGCTTAGTGTATTCATCTCCTGGTCTACTCCTACGATTTTTACCCTCCACGCTGCCCTCCAATACTAAATTGGTGATCCCTTGATGCCTCAGAACGTGTCCTACCAACCGATCCCTTCTTCTGGTCAAGCTGTGCCACAAACTTCTCTTCTCCCCAATCCTATTCAATACTTCCTCATTAGTTATGTGATCTACCCATCTAATCTTCAGCATTCTTCTGTAACACCACATTTCGAAAGCTTCTATTCTCTTCTTGTCCAAACTATTTACCGTCCATGTTTCACTTCCATACATGGCTACACTCCATACAAATACTTTCAGAAATGACTTCCTGACGCTTAAATCTATACTCGATGTTAACAAATTTCTCTTCTTCAGAAACGCTTTCCTTGCCATTGCCAGTCTACATTTTATATCCTCTCTACTTCGACCATCATCAGTTATTTTGCTCCCCAAATAGCAAAACTCCTTTACTACTTTAAGTGTATCATTTCCTAATCTAATACCCTCAACCTCACCCGACTTAATTCGACTACATTCCATTATCCTCGTTTTGCTTTTGTTGATGTTCATCTTATATCCTTCCTTCAAGGCATAATCCACTCCGTTCAACTGCTCTTCCAAGTCCTTTGCTGTCTCTGACAGAATTACAATGTCATCGGCGAACCTCAAAGTTTTTATTTCTTCTCCATGGGTTTTAATACCTACGCCAAATTTTTCTTTTGTTTCCTTTACTGCTCGCTCAATATACAGATTGAGTAACATCGGGGAGAGGCTACAACCCTGTCTTACTCCCTTCCTTTCATGTCCCTCGACTCTTATAACTGCCATCTGGTTTCTGTACAAATTGTAAATAGCCTTTCGCTGCCTGTATTTTACCCCTGCCACCTTTAGAATTTGAAAGAGAGTATTCCAGTCAACATTGTCAAAAGCTTTCTCTAAGTCTACAAATGCTAGAAAGGTAGGTTTGCGTTTCCTTAATCTTTCTTCTAAGATAAGCCGTAAGGTCAGTATTGCCTCACGTGTTCCAGTATTTCTACGGAATCCAAACTGATCTTCTCCGAGGTCGGCTTCTACTAGTTTTTCCATTCGTCTGTAAAGAATTCGTGTTAGTATTTTGCAGCTGTGGCTTATTAAACTGATTGTTCGGTAATTTTCACATCTGTCAGCACGTGCTTTCTTTGGGATTGGAATTATTATATTCTTCTTGAAGTCTGAGGGTATTTCGCCTGTCATCTTGCTCACCAGATGGTAGAGTTTTGTCAGGACTGGCTCTCCCAAGGTCGTCAGTAGTTCTAATGGAATGTTGTCTACTCCGGGGGCCTTGTTTCGACTCAGGTCTTTCAGTGCTCTGTCAAACTCCTGCTGAAATGTAGGGTTTTGCAGGGATCGAATGAAGGGTAGAGTCACGGGTCGTAACAAATCTGAAATGTAACGTCCACTGTTCAAAATGCTATCAGTTCGAAGAAGAGGTGACCGAGACGTGTAACCAATGGCACCCCATACCATCAAGCCGGGTGATACGCCAGTATGGCGATGACGATTACACACATCGAATGTGCGTTCACCGCGATGTCGCCAAACACGGATGCGACCATCATGATGCTGTAAACAGAACCTGTATTCATCCGAAAAAATGACGTTTTGCCATTCGTGCATCCAGGTTCGTCGTTGAGTACACCATCTCAAGCGCTCCTGTCTGTGATGCAGCGTCAAGGGTAACCGCAGCCATGGTCTCCGAGCTGATAGTCCATGCTGCTGCAAAACGTCGTCGAACTGTTCGCGCAGATGGTTGTTGTCTTGCAAGCGTCCCCATCTGTTGACTCAGGGATCGAGACGTGGCTGCACGATCCGTTACAGCCATGCGGATAAGATGCCTGTCATCTCAACTGCTAGTGATGCGAGGTCGTTGGGATCCATATCACCCTCCCAAACACACCGATTCCACATTCTGCTAACAGTCATCGGATCTCGACCAACGCGAGCAGTAATGTCGCGATACGTAAAACCGCAATCACGATAGGCTACAATCCGACCTTTATCAAAATCGGAAACCTGATGGTACGCATTTCTCCTCCTTACACGAGGCATCAGAACAACGTTTCAGCAGGCAACGCCGGTCAACTGCTGTTTGTGTATGAGAAATTGTTGTAGGTGTCGCCATCGGCGCCAACCTTGTGTGAATGCTCTGAAAGGTTAATAATTTGCATATCACAGCATCTTCTTCCTGTCTGTTAAATTTCGCGTCTGTAGCACGTCATCGTCGTGATGTAGCAATTTTAATGGCTAGTAGTGTATTTCACGAACTTTAGGACCATGGTACGTGTTGATGACGAATTTGGAGTTGGTAGTTGGCTTTAAATTTCCACAAATCTTGTATGATCCATTCTGTTTCTCAACGATCTTTATAGGGGTGGCCCACTCACTATTTGTAATGGAAGTAAGAATTTCTCCATCCTTGCAACTCATGACGAAGTTTCTCATACAGAGTAAAAGGAACATTTCGTGCTTTACATGGCTTGAATGTCGCCAAAGAATGCAAAGAGACAAGCACTTCAAAGTCGGTGGCTCCAGTTGATGAGTGATCAAATGAAGGAACATTGGAGCCTGGGTCCTGCAGGAAGGAGCTTCAGATCGCTTGCTGGAACTCAAAATAGTGCAGCTGGCACTAATGTGTTGCAAAAGACAAGAAGACAACTGATGTGTGCATGGGCACTTCATCCACCAACGTCAAGTTTGGCTGAGAGGGATATGGTCAGTGTGGTGGGCTGGCTTGCTGGTGGCGGGGGGGGGGGGGGGGGGGGGGTATGGCTGAGGCTGGAACCGGCGAGTCGATAAGATGGCAAACGCCTCCAGTGGGTCCTACAGTGCAGCTAAGAAACCTGATTGACTGTTCAAATGCCCTCATGAGGGGCAGACAGGTAGCCAAGGGTGTGTCATTGAGCTTTAAGTGGTCGCTCTGGAGTCCTTCATCTGAAGAGTGGACCAGGATCACATCCCTCACCCAACGATTCTTCTGGGTAAGGCCCTTCCCGCTGTGGATTTGAACACTGCAAACGGTAATCTCTAGAAAGGCCTTGGAACTGGGCTGCCCATTCCCTTCACAACTACAAGGTTTTTTAATGGCAGCTGAAAAACTTGTGGCATGCAGCTGATACGTGCACTTGGGAATGAAAATAATCCTCCAACAAAAAGGGCTTCTGATATTCGTAATGCAAAGCATGAGGTTCGACCTCAGCTCTGAGCTGCTGCAACAGGTGATAAGCTTACACTACTGCTTAGGTCAAAATGAAATGCACACTGCTGGACGTTACCTGATATTCCATTCAGGACAGCTCGTGTACTTGGGCTATGGCTTCACTTTTTTGGAATGGTGGGGGATTCTTTACCATCGAGTCAGTGTGAGACAACCGTGTTGAGATACCTGGTGGCTTCTTGGTGAAGGCAGCCATTTCCTCTAACATCAACTACTGAGCCTGTTTCACGTTTTGGAACTCACAGCAATAAACACCATCTACCTGGGCGTAGCACAATCGTACAGAATGTGTCCACAGAGAAACTCATTGCCAAGTGATGTGGCCCACGACAGTTCTTGATGTACAGAAATCAAAGTCTAGGTAAGCAATGAAAGGCGAGATAACTAGAATGAACATAAAACTCAAAATATCACCTGCAGAGCGTAATTATAAAACACAAGTAATTGTCCCCAATTAAGTCTCTGACTCTGAGAGAAAAAATGTGAGTCCAGTCGACTGTCCATCACGGAAAACTGAATCACAATTATTACAGTCAACGTACCGATTCGCGAGGAACTGATGTCTCAGTGCACAACACTGTGCTGGGCCAAATACCAAAACATCAGCATAACTCGAGGACAACTGCTGACAGCTTCAGATTGCCCCGGGGGTGAAGATTTCCGGTTGGTGAGCTGACGGCGATCGACGGCTCGTGAGATGTAAAGAGTTCTGGACGAGGAATCTCGGTAGCGGTTGGCGTACCTGCCCGGAGAGCTGGTCTGTGGAGAAATGACTAGTTGTAGCTGTGCACCAGCCTAATACTACTGAGGTGATAGCATACTGTGAGACTTTTTCTGAGCTGCGGCGCTGCAGATGCGAGTAGATCTACGCCGCTTGTGCCGTCTGACGGCAAGACATACATTCGGAACTCAAGTGGGATGATCGCCGATGTAGTCCCTATAACGTGTGGTATAGGCCACCCGCAATGTAGTGCCGTTACGCTGGTGGGCTATGAGTCCCAACATAGCAATGATCGCACACCAATTTCAACATAATTCTCTGAAAGACGTTATGTCTATTTCTTCTCATTAGGTGTAGCATATTTCCATTATGATGGGCTTCTGAACTATGTGTTCTAAGCAACATTTTTAAAAGGTGTTTAGTATTATTTTCAGGATGTGTCGTGACTCCCACCATTTAAAAGCGTAGTTTATCACAATTGAAGGTTTGATGAATAAAGCCTCCCCTGCTGACAGAATAATTGGAAAATGTACGTAATAGAGAAAACTGCTTTTCTCTACACTTTTCAGTGAAATCTAGGTGTGAGTCTGGTGAGCAACGGAAGAACAGAATTATAAGTTTCTGTGACTCTTGATACTGAGTCTGGCCCAGATCTCCCTTACAACTTCAATTTCTTTCTTAGCATTTGCTTTTTTGCTGCAACATATACGCTACCTCCAACTATCATTAACCTATCCTTTTGACATACTCTTACATTTAGCTTTACCCGAAAAATTTCACTGCTGTTTATTTAGTGTTTTAGCCAGCTACCGGTACCTAATATTAAGCGAGCTACGCTGCTTTTTAGGAGTGCTTCAAATTGTGGCACCTTGTTGCTAACACTTCACAGGCTTCATAGAGAGGAACACATTCTTTAAAAAAAACTTTTTTGGGCACTCCACAAATAGTTTCAACTCTCTGGACAGCAGCCTCCGATATGCAATTCATTATTAAACCATTTAGGAATAACGCACAGTTCTCTCTGCTATGGCAGAAATATAGGAAACTGCAGGCTACCTTGTCTCAGAATCTTCGAGGTATCTGGTTCAAGCCTTCCACTCACAGCCAGGCGCCATGATCATTTTTGTGCACTCAGTTTTGAACATTGTGGACTTCCGAGTGTAGAAGACTGGCGGAAGTGCTGAATACAGCTAGGCTCACTCTTATGCTTCTGCACAGCAGTCGATTTACCGCGTCGTTTCGAGGACTCATTGAGGCCCTTGGATCCGGAGCTGACAGAGGGTTCGTCGCTTCTGCGGTGGGATAGGATGTGGATTCCTTGACCTATGCTACTATCTCTCCATATCGTCTCTCTGAGTGAAAGTGTGGGACAACGCCGAAGATTGCTCACCCAACAGGAACGCTAAGCTCTGCGAGTACCACACGCCATCTGACAAGAGTAGACCATGTAGCGGCTCAGGATTTTTCCTTCCATTCATTCCATGCTGTATACAAGATAGCACACTCAGTACTTCATATCAGACCGCAGGATGACAGATGCAATTCACCGCCACTATGTCCCTGCCTGGGACAGTGATGAGGCAGTCCAGACCACGCGATGTTCTCTACGCTCGCGGCCTGAGGGTGCTATTGCTTTCGACTTCTACTGCAAACTTATACAGTTCAGAGACGGTTGAAGTTGAGTTATTCCAGTGGTGTTTATTTCACTGATTTCTTCTATGTACCTGGGCTTGAAAAACAGGAGAAGCAGGAACAGAACAATCAGAATCTGTTGAAAAGGCAACAAAAAAGCGTTGTATGATTAATTGTGGAAACTGTGAGCAAACACTGACAATTTTTGCAGTGAAAAGAAATTTCTCAGATATGATATACAATACTGGAAGTCGAGTAGTACTTAATCACTGAAGGATAATACAACCTAAATGAGAAAGAGGGGAACTCTCTCCACTGGCCCACTCAAAGTGTTTCATTAATTTTCTTCACCTCTCCTAATAAACGTAACAACAATTTCCTGTTATTAAAACGCATTGTGGCGGCTAAATATATTATTTGTAGGGAAATATTAGCAATAGGAAAGTATTAATGTGTATGGAAATTACAGCTCCAGAATTTAATAACCAGACCCCGTATATTGTGCAAAAAATGCTAATTAAACTGTCTCTTTCGCTATAAATTATCTCTCACATTGCATAAAATCGTTTTCGGACTTTCAGCTTACATATCTCACTGCGCAGACCGAAGACTTTATGATGCCACTATAGACTTCGTACATTTCTAGAGGAGAGAAATGCTTAATTGGCTCATAGTTTGCGCCCTGAGCAGAGTGCTAAGAAGACATTGTACTGACACTGTGCCGAAACCAACAAGCAAAATTCGCGAACATTTTGGCGCTGCTATGGAGCTAAATCCGCCGCTTGCAGTAGAAGGGGTTTACCTATAAAATCCCTTCCATGTGTCGTCATGTGTACACAGAAACTGCGAAACGAAGTATTAGCAACAGAACTGAGGAACACAAGAGTAATTTTCGTCTGATCAACACACATAAATCGTCAGGAGGAGATCCTGCTGTGGGACTAGGAAACCATCAATTTCGTTCCTCCGACAGTATAGTTTTACAAAGACCCATTCACTACTATGCTAGAATTTACAATCAGGCCATATAAATTCGAAAACACACAAAAGAAACTTTAACAGAAATGCGGAAAGACTGAAATTATATAAGTTGTAGGCCACAGTACTGAATGAAGCAGACAGGCCCAACTCTTCTAACAATGGAAAATCGAGGATGGAATAATGACAATATTATGACAAGGATAGATTGCTACTTACCATATAGCGGAGATGTTGAGTTCCAGACATGTACAACAAGACTACTAAACATGTAAGCTTTCCGCTAGAAGGCCTTCTTTTGAAATAGACAGCGCGCGCGCACATACACACACACACACACACACACACACACACACACACACACACACACACATTCAAGCAAATGCAAAAATGACCACGGTCTTTGGCTACGGCCGTTGTGGCCGAACGGTTCTAGGCGCTTCAGTCTGGAACGGCGCGACCGCTATGGTCGCAGGTTCGAATCCTGCCTCGGGCATGGATGTGTGTGATGTCCTTAGGTTGGTTAGGTTTAAGTAGTTCCAAGTGACTGATGACGTCAGATGTTAAGTCCCATAGTGCTCAGAGCCATTTGAGCTAGACCACAAGCAACTGCACACGATAGGAGGAGCAGTCAAGGTTGTGGAGTTACGGAGGTGGGTGGGGTGGGAAGGGGGAAGGAGAGCAAGGTACGAGCAGGGAACGGTAAATTGCTGTTTGTGGGTGCATACAGGGTAGAGCAGCTAGGTGCAGTTGAGTGGTTAGACAGGCGGTAGGAGGGGGGGGGAGTAGAAAAGGAGACAAGTAAACAGATTGTGGATGCGCTTGTGGAATGTAAGGCTGAGTAATGGGAACAGGGAGGGAATAGGTGGGTGAAGGACAATGATTGACGAATTTCTTGATTCATAGAAACTTTTCCAACAGCTGTATGTTTTGGTTTATTTTATTGTACATCTCAAATGCCACCAGTTTCGGCAACGTCATATTGCCACCTTCAGACCCCTGCAGAATAAAGGAGTATATATGTAGTGATATAAGGGTGAACAGTTCAAGTTTACAATTGACATGTATTCATAACGGCGCTTAAACTTAAAAATAATGGAAATATTTACGTTAAATCAAATCTATGTGTACGTCCAGCACAAATGTGCTAAAACATATGTATATATTTGTTAAAAGCTTTAAGCCAAACCTCTCTATATATCTAGCATAATAGGTTAAAACTTGTGTACACATTTTGTTATTCATAAAACTATTTTACATGGCAGATTTACTAGGGAGCATGTAAAATAATTACAAATATCAGCACTAGACAGCATATGGTCAAGAGTTCTGTACAAACAAAGTGCGTAATTTTTATTTATTTTTTTTTTTTTTTTTGGTAATCAAATCCTACAAAATTCTTTTAGATGAGGGATCGCCTAGTGTATATGAGTCCCAATCGTTTATTTAAAGTAAAGTGTCACATAATAAGGTATGAATTACAATAGTTTGCGTATTTACAGCCCAGGCATTATCACGGATGGTAAGGCAAATAGTTGTCACAGTATCAAAAATAACTTGACACAAAACCCAATGGCAATCGACATATTGAGAGAAAATAATAGCATGCATAGCGAACACTACGAATATTGACAACTAACTGGTGGCCTAAGTTATACAGTAGCTCGGAATAAAAGATATCATTGGTTTCATTTATATCCCAGAACAGGTTAGCATTACCACAGTGAAGTGAAACACAAGAAAGTGAAATCCTACTTAAGCAGGGCGAGTGCATAAATTCCACAGCCGACTACTCATACAATGTCATTAGGAGTATAAAGCATTTCTAACACGACCTATCTATAGATACCAAACCATCTAATTACTAAGACTAACAAGTTGTGTACTGATAAGGTAAGTGGATACGGAAAAGAATAAAAGGTTCAAAAATGGTTCAAAAAGCTCTGAGCACTATGGGACTTAACATCTATTGTCATCAGTCCCCTAGAACATAGAACTACTTAAACCTAACTAACCTAAGGACATCACACAACACCCAGTCATCACGAGGCAGAGAAAATCCCTGACCCCGCCGGGAATCGAACCCAGGAACCCGGGCGCGGGTAGCGAGAACGCCACCGCACGACCACGAGCTGCAATAAAAGGTAAATGAGTATGTGAAGACCACTATTTTGTCGAAGTTGAAGCCCAAAGAAAGGAGTACCATCTTTTATCTCTATAAATACCAAAACCCATCAATAGTAAAAACATCATTGCAACCTCTCTAAACTGTATGGAGAACTAAGAAGCACGCTAACACGCTGATAAACAAACCGGTCATTTAGCAAAATTTCTCGCATTGGTTTTTAGATGACCAGTTGCAAGTATTCTCAAAAAGAATGAGGTATAGGTTGTTCCTTGCTGCCTCAGGCCACAAGCCATAGTTGAAAACAAAATTCAGTGCCTCTACATAGAAAGAGTGAAATAAAATTATCCTGATTCTCCAGTTACAAGTGGACATTCAATTACACACTCATCCACACATGGCAGATCACGGATTATGGACAGTGGATAACATAGTTTGCAATGAAAAATAGAAAAAAATAAAATCAACAAACGCTGGTTCCCTACGCAATCATTTTCCCAGCTAGGAGTTATATAAAACAAGGAGCAAGAAAGTAATCCACTAGACTAATTGAATTTAGATTAACTATTCCAGATAACAATTTCATAAAGGGCGCTTCATTCAGTGGTTGCGTATGAATGACGTTTCGTGAAACTGCACAAGAATTCTTGTTGCTGTCTACAATGTATACAGTCGCTCCTAGTATTTATCCATTATTTCATCCCTTGAACCCTCTACCCTTTACTGGCACTTTATGCGTTTAGGTTGATTATAGCACTTAACTGAAACATATTATTTTGTTGTAGCTGGTATTTTGAAGTGCTTCATCCTATTCCGTTCTTTGACATTTGGATATAGTCTGCCAGTTAGAAAAGTGACTATTTTTCTCTCTTAGTTTCTGAAACAATTCTGCAATTGGATCTACATGTAATCGGTGAACATGTCACATCAAAGAAATGACGAGGCATGTTTCGTCATTTCTTTGAAGTAACATGTTCACCGACACGGGATTTTCAAGGATGTTGACCGTGATATAGAGTCGGACCACTGAGTGAGACATGTAGTTTCGTAGCAACTCACTGAATTCAAGTCTGACAATCTCTGTCATAACTTTAGTACCGTTTTGGCCAGAATAACCCCTACTGATATTGGCACGTCAGGGTCTAGTCGAACGTAATTATTGGGGGTTATGGTAGTAAATTTACATTGTTAGTCTTGGAAGTTTTTCTTTGGATGGTAGGTGAAACTTTCACTTAGCAATATTTATATACCTCTTCATTATTTAAGCCCTTACATGTTGCACCACTGTTTCCGACATTATACAGTTCTTTTCCTATATGTTTTGTTATCTAAGACTTACTATAACGCACTGATTGTTTACTTCAAGCTTACTGTCTGACTTTCATATGAACTTGTAGATCTTGCTTTCTACGACCCTTTGTATCCGTTTTATGGGAGTTTACTCCTATAACAGACAGCGTTTAATACTGATCATGTTTTTATATTATTGGTATCTTTTACTCTAATTTTACACTTATGACAATGAAGTATTTAGTGTTTCCTTGGTCTTTTAGACCCAAACAGACACAGCGCCCAATTCACTTGTGGGAATCCGGTATGTCTCGACCACACCTGACGACTACTTTCGAGTTGACAGTCAGTCGTTCAGTAGTCTTCTTCTACAGAAGTGCTCGCCATAACGTCTCGTGATCTGCACGAAACACGCCACGCGGAGTTTATGCACGACTTGAAATGTTCACACGCGAATGTCTCCTTACATAAACCACTCACAACGCTCAAATTTTCAAAATGGTCAACACTGTTGTCACTTTTCTTCAACTACACGAGAACCGATTAAATGCGCGGATTTATTCGTTTTGGTTCAAATTTGTTTAACATAGGTGTTCACCAGAAGAAGGCTCCGAGTGATTATATCGACCCATAGATTTGAAGCACCAAGTCCTACTCAGACGCACGGGAAATGCTGAATTCTTATTGGCTAATATGTTAAGCAGGCAATCAGATCATCTCGAGGACGTCTACACTTTCGGTATTTCTATTGTCAGCCAATCAGATTACAACACGTAATTTAGGCAAGAAATATCGTAATGCCTAAACTAGATAAAATGTAGTGAAACAAAATACGATTCCTTTCCACAAATTAAATTACTAATAAATTTAATACTCAACGCCCCTTCTGGCTATCCTTTTAGAAAACCAGCCTCATAAATTCCCCTATTACACAACAACTTATTCATACTTATATTTACATGGTTTTAACAAAATATCATATCACATTATCACTTTACGTATGTCCTCTATTCAGTCTCTCCGAAACACCCACACAACCAGAGCATAATGAAGTAATAATTTTCCAATGTACTGGTAATTACGTCAGAAATCTGTGGCAATGAAATTAAAGAAAATTCCATAACATGAGATAATATGAACCTATCCTTTTGGTTGTAGTTGCAGTTGATACTATAGATGAATTCATTACAGTATCATGGAAGGCCTCATCTCCTGGTATGCACTGCTAAATATCTATGGATAACTCTCGATAAGCATCTCAGCTGGAAGCCGCATATACGTAACGTCTGGGGGAAAGCGCATGCACGTTTGAAGTCACTATATGCCCTGCTACACCCAGAATCAACGCTTCTTCCACACTGCAGAATTACTCTATTTCTGCGGGAAAGCGCATGCGCAATTTTGCCCTACTAAACCCAGAATCAACGCTTCTTCCACACTGCACAATTACGCTATATCTGAAACTGATACGACAAGTGCTAGAATACGCGTCTTCCATGTGGGGGAACGCAGCCGATACACACTTACGTCGAGTCAAAGTGGTGCAAGGGTGAGCTCTGCGACTCGCCCTGGGGGCTACCCGACCAGGCCTTGTATGAGGAAACAGGGATCCCCATGATACGGAATCGCATAAAACAGGCTGCCCGACGATATTACGAAGCGTCGTGGCAGGCTGACAATCGGCTCATTTCAAGTCTGGGGTACCAGCAGCGCCGACAACGGACTATCAGGTGACTCGACCTGCTTTAGTAGTGAGATAGGCTATAATACAAACGCGTCAATGCTTCAGTGGCAAAGAGGAAAAACACAGGAGTTAGAGCAATAAAACACACTCAGAGGGAATACAGGAACAGTTACAAAAACTTAGCCTGTACAAAAGCAGACAGTAAGGGCTGTCCTTACAGAAAAAGAGAATGTGCACGACCCAGCAGCCAGCATCAGCTGAACGAGCGTGAGAAACAATATCTCCCCTCCTCCCGGCTCCACGGCAAGCTACATTTTCAATGCAAGGTGACAACTCGTAATAATACGCTACATTACATCGTGTAGCCAAAAGTCGTGTTACCGACGCAAACGAATGTCCTGCGTGAGATTTTGACTCTCAGAGACAACTCAGGTACCTGACAATGCAATTTTGGCGATATTCTAGTACAGGTAATTTTTCGTTGCTTTCCTGCGAGGTTTTCAGTGATCACAGTGTCATCTCAAGTGTAGATCTGTATTAGACCAGATCGCAAACTAGTACAGATACTTTTTCCCATATGAATATACACTCCTGGAAATTGAAATAAGAACACCGTGAATTCATTGTCCCAGGAAGGGGAAACTTTATTGACACATTCCTGGGGTCAGATACATCACATGATCACACTGACAGAACCACAGGCACATAGACACAGGCAACAGAGCATGCACAATGTCGGCACTAGTACAGTGTATATCCACCTTTCGCAGCAATGCAGGCTGCTATTCTCCCATGGAGACGATCGTAGAGATGCTGGATGTAGTCCTGTGGAACGGCTTGCCATGCCATTTCCACCTGGCGCCTCAGTTGGACCAGCGTTCGTGCTGGACGTGCAGACCGCGTGAGACGACGCTTCATCCAGTCCCAAACATGCTCAATGGGGGACAGATCCGGTGATCTTGCTGGCCAGGGTAGTTGACTTACACCTTCTAGAGCACGTTGGGTGGCACGGGATACATGCGGACGTGCATTGTCCTGTTGGAACAGCAAGTTCCTTGCTGGTCTAGGAATGGTAGAACGATGGGTTCGATGACGGTTTGGATGTACCGTGCACTATTCAGTGTCCCGTCGACGATCACCAGTGGTGTACGGCCAGTGTAGGAGATCGCTCCCCACACCATGATGCCGGGTGTTGGCCCTGTGTGCCTCGGTCGTATGCAGTCCTGATTGTGGCGCTCACCTGCACGGCGCCAAACACGCATACGACCATCATTGGCACCAAGGCAGAAGCGACTCTCATCGCTGAAGACGACACGTCTCCATTCGTCCCTCCATTCACGCCTGTCGCGACACCACTGGAGGCGGGCTGCACGATGTTGGGGCGTGAGCGGAAGACGGCCTAACGGTGTGCGGGACCGTAGCCCAGCTTCATGGAGACGGTTGCGAATGGTCCTCGCCGATACCCCTGGAGCAACAGTGTCCCTAATTTGCTGGGAAGTGGCGGTGCGGTCCCCTACGGCACTGCGTAGGATCCTACGGTCTTGGCGTGCATCCGTCCGTCGCTGCGGTCCGGTCCCAGGTCGACGGGCACGTGCACCTTCCGCCGACCACTGGCGACAACATCGATGTACTGTGGAGACCTCACGCCCCACGTGTTGAGCAATTCGGCGGTACGTCCACCCGGCCTCCCGCATGCCCACTATACGCCCTCGCTCAAAGTCCGTCAACTGCACATCGGGTCACGTCCACGCTGTCGCGGCATGCTACCAGTGTTAAAGACTGCGATGGAGCTCCGTATGCCACGGCAAACTGGCTGACACTGACGGCGGCGGTGCACAAATGCTGCGCAGCTAGCGCCATTCGACGGCCAACACCGCGGTTCCTGGTGTGTCCGCTGTGCCGTGCGTGTGATCATTGCTTGTACAGCCCTCTCGCAGTGTCCGGAGCAAGTATGGTGGGTCTGACACACCGGTGTCAATGTGTTCTTTTTTCCATTTCCGGGAGTGTAGAATGCAAGGAATCGAGAGAGTGGAAGCCGGTGCCAAAAACAAGCCACATGTCTGGAATTCCACCAAGCAAGTCTCGTATCACAATTTTCGAAGGCATGTAGTTTTGAACCATCAGATATTGTTGACAGAGTTGCAACTCATCCTAGGACACGGAACAAAGTCCGGCCTTAAAAAAATGACGGCACTGTTTCACTTCCACTGTCGGACCAATTTCCGGGGATGAAACGTCCCTCCACTACAAGGATAAGAACTACCTTCCTTTCCAATCTAGTTCCACCCCATATAGCTCTCGTATTTCGCCATAGAAATGCTAAAGATGGCTTTCTTCTCATTAAGAGCGTTCGCACTGGGTTCCAAAGAACTATACAAATCCACTTCTTATTACACGCAACAAGAGCATAATAGCGCTGTTACAACGCACTTCATAATGTAGGTCGTGTTACATCTATGTCACGTTTCCAGAGAAACATGCTCGTCACAGAATTAATATCACTTGCTACAGACAGCCTCTCTTCCGAAAGCCTGTCTAAAGACGGTACAGTACCCAGATTCACAGTTGTGACCTCCTATCGTTTCACAATGCGGAATCATCCTTTTATGCAGTCTCCTACTCAATCACCAATAATTCAACTTAGGGAAAAAGTCTTTAACGAAATTCGCTCTTCTGCATGAAGGACTTCTTCCACTACATCATTTTCAGTACAAGGTTTTTGTTTCCTGTGCCAAAAGAGCTCGTGTCAGGTTTACATTTTCTAGCGTTTGTTGCTGTTTTAATTTTATATCTATGACATAGATCTGAAAGATGGAAAAGAAACAGCAAAAAAGTGGATTGTGATCCTCACTGTCAGTAAATATCCAGTTTTTAGTTTCCTTGGAGTAGACTCTAATGTAATTACAGGTCACATATCATCTTAACAGTCTTTAAGATGAACTCATTTTAAGCAGTTTTAAGTACGCAAATTTAATTATTTATAGAGCGGACTCGTTCCAGTAGAAAGTGATTAAACTTCTCACTCAAGCGACACTTCATCTTAGTAGAATAATGATACCCCGCGCAGTTCACATTAAATACCCTTCGTCTGCACTCATCGATTCGCTAGAGAGAACTTTCCCCGCGCACCCATGCATCCTCCAAAGAGGCACTCAGGCTTCCGCGCCACCCTTCACGAATTTTTATTCAAGTCTTTTTCGAAGTTGTGTTCTTGCAGATTTATGGGCGAGAAAGAAGAGCAATTTTATGATATAGAAGGCAAACGGCTACAGCAGGGTGATTTATATTTCCTGAGCATGGCAGGCGGCCGATTAAGTGCCTTCTCCGATGCGGGGAGGAAGAGCGACCAGAAAGCCTGTCGAACGGTTTTCAGCCACCAGTGTATCGCTATTTCGGCGAGCTTCAGGTAAGTATGAATGCGCTTTTGAGTTCTGTAATTGGATAACGTGAGAGGCGCTGCGCAGCACACGATATCTTCAACACAGCGGGCGTTACAGATACTTTTCTTACAATTTAAATATTATCAAGAGCAGACGGTGATAGTGTCCAAAAACGAAAACATAAAAAAGAATGACACCACACATCCCGCACAGGCTGCAGAAAGGGTTACGGAATGACATGCAGAATTGTCCAAAACTTGTAATAGGTAAGGAGGGTTACGAAACCCCAGATATGTTCAGTTCCAGGAGAAACTAATGTAAACTGAACGGACCACAGAGCAGTTAGCAGTGAATTTAACTCCGAATAGACAGCAGCACCGAGTAGCGATCTTTCTGAACAAGCAATGCAAAAAGAGACATAATGTCTGATGGGATAGGAGCAATCAGTGATCGTATGATGTTACTTATAATCCGTCTTGATTGCAAATTCTTTTTTTTTTTTTATTCATATGACCGGTTTCGGATCATTCAGAACCATCTTCAGATCTGTAACGATAATGATACTAATTTACTATTTCACGGAAGCAAATCTTTTTCATCCTATCTAATTAACATCAAATGTACCAGAACGTACCTGATATTCCAGTTACGGGAGTAACCCGTCCAAACCCAGCAACTTTCACATGCTGCGTCACATAAAATTGGTTGGTAGAATGCACGTCATTTATATTAATTATAACACTACTACCGACAGGTGGCGTATGGTACGGGCCTTTCTGGATACAGAAAATGTTCGACTGCTGCCCTGGCCAGCACATTCTCCAGATCTATCACCAATTGAAAAGTCTGGTCAATGGTGGCCGAGCAACTGGCTTGTCACAATACGTCAGTCACTACTCTTGATGAACTGTGGTATCGTGTTGAAGCTGCATGGGCAGCTGTAGCTGTACACACCATCCAAGCTCTGTTTGACTCAATGCCCAGGCGTATCATGGCCGTTATTACGGCCAGAGGTGGTTGTTCTGGTTACTGATTTCTCAGGATCTATGAACCCAAATAGCGTGAAAATGTAATCACATGTCAGTTCTAGTATAATATATTTGTCCAATGAATACCCGCTTATCATCTGCATTTCTTCTTGGTGTATCAATTTTAATGGCCAGTAGCGTATATATCATTCGTTTTCTAAGTGTGTATGCTATATTCGTTGTGCATACCCGCTACTTGATGAAACTGTCATGCTATGTGTTGCCGTTGATATAAGCCTTTGAAACGCATAGAATCATTTGCCATCTTATCCTTGAAATTTGTTGTATTGGAAAATGTTTTTAAACAACACTTACTTTGCTAGAGGTCAGTAGATCAGTAGTTGCTAGCGAGGAGTGTGGACATCTAACGGAGTGCTATATCGGCAATACAAGAGGATTATCTGTGCATAGAAGATGCCCATACCATTACTCGAGAGATGTATTACGATTAAGGATATGTGAATTTGCTTACTAATGAAGCTGGGGGCGCTGGCAACGTCTTTTTACGTGTCAACAGCTCAACAGCAATCTGAAGAACTGCTATGCCTCAGTTAGGCCCCCCCACAGGTTTCTAGACTGCCCACTCAGTGACCTCACACACATTACAATGGACAAGATAGTGCTTCAAATGAACTTAAGTTGCGTTTTGTCCGTTTGAAATATGTTATTCCGATCAATATCTGTTACTCTGTCCTGAATTACAATCATGGTAATGAGCCATTCTTGTTTCAGTTTTTAACCGCCTGAAAAGTTGGTCAAAATCCATTTATATAATAACTGCCTCAAAATTATGTAAAATGTCGTGTTGCATTGAACTTGCCAACTTTTTCAGTGAAATTACGATGTATTTTTTGCCACTTTGTGACAGGTGCACACATGGTACTGCTAAAATTATTTATAATCCGTTTAGTACGATTGTGATCATATGGATACAGAGTGATTGTACTGACACAACTGTAAAACTAGACGCGTCATATTCTTTTGGTGTTACTGTTAGTTTTCATATTGCCTTGACGTTGCTGCGTTGTGAGTTAACAGGAGATATCGATCCGTGTTACAAAGACTTGTGCTCTTTTAAACCACATTTTTATGAAAAGTATTTTACAAAATGGGTATTCTTTGTTTTTTATGTTTCGTGTCCAGTACTTTGGAGGGATACGATTTTTATGAAATGGTGAAAGTCGAGGCTGTAACAAGTCCACATGATAGTTTCATCGTATTCCACAGTTAACTTTCGGGAGAGAAACAGAAGCAAATGTGTGTTGCTATGCTGCATTAATTGTAATTTACCATCAGACAATGATTTATGAGATTTAAATTTCGATACAGGCTAGTGTAAACGTTAACATGTCTTTCTTATGATATGTCAGCTGTATATTTCAATAGACATTTCAAAATTAATTCATACAGTATTTTATACATTCAATCCCTTTTTTTATTGTTATCACAAAGCAGTTGTGACATAAAGACAGGGCTCAGCATTGTAGGAACCACTGTAGAAGCCCTTGTCCACTATCGTTAGGTGAGTGGTACACATGAATTACTAAAAACAACCCTATCGAAGGTGAGAAAAAAGATGTAACTTACAGATTAAAACCAACTACTAACCAGAATGTCATGCAAGGAAGACTCATAACTTTTGCACAGGAAACCAAAATTATTGTCACTCTCAACAAACAGACGTCATCTGGAACAGTAAAATTCATTATACCGACGGATACTTACGACAGACTCGAAATTCTTATATTTGTAGTACAGAAACACGTTTACGTGTTACTAATCTCGTTGATTCACTTAGCTATAGTATGAACAAAGGACAACATGCAGTTAAACTCACAAAAAGTAATTTCAGTATTTTGGGCATTGAATTATTCATTCTTAATAGTACCTATTGCTCGATAATGGTTATCATATTCCTACCTTAAGCCTCTTTCCTCTCGAAATTTATTGCGCCAGCAAGGCATAGATACCTGTGAACGCACATGCTCCAGCGAAAAATGATCCTGGCAAAAACAAAGTTGAGACGTTCTGGTCATAGCTTGAACGAACTGTCTCGAAGTTCTCTCAGTGCCATATTAAAATCCTACGTGAAGACTTCACCGAAGACGTAAACACAGTGGTGTACCCCGGAATGTGATAATGTCCTGGAATTTCACGTCCTATTCTGGAAAAATTAGTATAGCTGCCAAAGTCCGGAGACATGGCAGAACTTCTTAGAAATACGGAAGAAAACATCCAACCGAATTAGACGAATTAAAAGCATGTAACAGTTCAATAGACTCGAGGAAATTCCTAACGACTTCGAACAAAAATATACTTCAGATTTATACAAGATATTTAGGCAAGAACTATAAAACTAGAAAGCACGTCGTATTAGATTTTGTCGCTCACAAAGAACACACGAGATGAACAGAAAGGCTAATTGTGAGATCTTGAGACATTACATCGAGTAGCTACAGAACCGTGAACTACATTCAGCAGTCTTACTGATCCATTCCAGTCGAAGGCTCAGACAGGATGAAATATGTAAAATAATATTACACTTCATAAACAACTATGCACCAGGAGCAGACAGTGTAATTGTTGAGATGCTTAAGAACAAGTAGCCAAACAAAAAATAGGTATACGTGAAATAATAAGGATGCCTTCAAAGATTGCCACATTTGGTACACTGATCTCTCTAATAAAGATCAAACAAGTTTTACGTTGGAGAAAGTATAAAAAGTTTGAAAAGAAAAGAAAAATCGCAAGGAAAACAGATTGTCTAGTACTGAAAGAGAGTACCAATTAAGTAAAAGATATGATTTGCAGAAGGATAATGATAGGGAGAAAGTATTGGTATTTAAGACGAGAAGAACAAAAGGTTAGAGTGTAATGACTTCTACATGCTAAAAACTTTTTGTGAGGATAAGGAGAAGGATATCTGTGTAGATGCATGCAAGATGTTGGATAAGGAATATGTGGAACAAGTGGAGATGTTAAGCGATGGGCTTAAGAAGTATCTTTATCGGAACATGACAGCCACAGCATCCACCATGGTGTCATACTCCATACACGCCAGCGAGGAAGGGAAACAGACAGACAGCCTGAACTCGACGCCTGTATTTCGGTACAGCCCTCATCGCCCAGAGGTCGCTCCTCCCTGACTGCAGTGCACGGATTGGCAGCTCGCCGATCCGCTCCAGCAGACAGTCCGTTTATTTCCTCAGCCCCAGTCAGAGTCATCACTAGCTGATAGCCTTTAGCCCTCTTCCGTGGCCACGGTTAACATCAGTCACACAGCACTCACAGCAAATATTCTCTGACTTCGACTGGCAGAGACATTCCTGGAATGGCTTAACAACAACAGGACCAGAAACGATGCCCAGATCGATCTACAGAAATTAGTATGGAAAGCACTCACATTATTTGCTAAAGAATTTTCCAGGACGTGTTAAATATGCCGTAAGTAATACAGTGGAATTTAACGTTGAACCAACGAACTTTGTGTTTCGCAGCTTCTGTGACCAGACGAAACTACAATCGTCCAGCCATAACTGTGAGTTCTCAGATTGCTCTGAGAGAAGGTTCATCACCACACTAGAACGCGTGAAATATTACTTTATTAGCAAATGAATAACAGATTTAATTAATTAACTTCTCATGGTTGGGATTCACAGTCATATAATATTTCTTAAAAGACATCATAGTCGACGTCGCCGTTTATATGTAATCTTTATTATTACGATTGCAATTTCTGCCTTAGGGCCATTTTCAAGCAACACTGCAAAAGTTACATTCTGTCATAATATAGGACTACCTGACATCAGTACCTCTCGTCGTCAAAATGCAGCATTTTGACTGCGAGAGTCCCACAACATCCGATGCGTACGACACTTATTACGTCGTAAAATGTTGTTAAATATGTGCTGTATTGTCAATATTACCAAAGTTCTAATAATCATTCACAAATAAAACCTCTGACACACTTTTTTTGCGGAGGAGTACTGGATAATTTAAAACTGTCTTCCATTAGCAAAGCAACACTTGATGCTCTAATTAACAAACTGTTCTCTTGAGGTACAATGTTCAACGTTTACTAAATTACAAATTCATCGAAAATTGTAACAACTCGTGCTATGATGTTTGCTCGTTCAGAGGAGGTCTGGTTGAGCTCTTACACGCTCAGTATGAGGCCGATGATATACTGAGAGGGATGCGTGATCTTCTGCGTGATCTGCCTCCGATTGGTTATTGCAATCTGTAGCGAGCCCTCGCTAATGTTTCTGGCACTGATTACGAAAGTAGAGCTTCTATTCTACTGAAGAGTGCCTCCACACAGACTCTTAACAGTAACATTTTTGGTTGTTTTCCAATGAATATTTGTTTTTGGACACAATAATACTTTTTTATGATGAATTATTTTATTGTATTCACTTAAGGAGACCGTATATTTTTGTCATCTTTCTACAGTCCAGGAATCCATGGTTCATTGCTAATGTAATGCAATGGAGGTACCTTCATCCGTGCCATCACACCAGCGAACTGAGATCTCTCCACATCTGAGACAGCACGGCTCTAGTGCACTGCTTTTCGCAGTCACGGAATCAAGTGCACGTTCGCCTGAGTGAGTACACCTTTCGTTCAGTCCATGCTTCTGGCGGAATCTAGGGGTTCATTTGCACTACCTTCTCCCCTGACTCGCCAGTTTCCGATTTTTGTTGGCTGAGTTCAGTTTTTGGGCGATGGTACAGGCCGCAGGATGAGGCTGTCACGAAGCGGACGGAAATTGCGAAAATGTCGCAGACGTTCAACACATGTCGCTGCACGCTGACTCGTGTTATATAAAATAAATGCAGTTCCGACAGGACGTCACGTGTGTGCGCATTGTGACAGGAGCGGATGTGGGACGCGTGCAGGACAGGCCGACACGCCCGCTGCACGCGAAAATGGCAGCCAGGCAGGACTGGACGGCTGGATGGGTGGATGGCTGCCTGGCGCAGGAAGCGAGCTGGCGACCTCAGCCGCCAGTGCCACTGCGCTACCAGCATTGCCCGCTGCCGTGGGCTGGCCGTCATCACAGCTGGGGGTGGGGGGTGAAGCCAGGTGCCGCGCGTGGCACGCGTCACGTATGTCTGAGGTCAGCCGCAATCTCTAGTCTCTGCTGCACTTCGCGACCGTTGGGAAATTTAACTCAGACTCAATGCGATATTGGCATACATGCGTCAATTTTCACGGAGATAATCTACACTATGGCCATTAAAATTGCTACACCACGAAGATGACGTGCTACAGACGCGAAATTTAACCGACAGGAAGAAGATGCTGTGATATGCAAATCATTAGCTTTTCAGAGCATTCACACAAAGTAGGCGCCGGTGGTGACTCCTACAATGCGCTGACATTAGGAAAGTTTCCAACCGATTTCTCATACACAAACAGCAGCTGACCGGTGTTGCCTGGTGAAAAGTTGTTGTGATGCCTCATGTAAGGAGGAGAAATACGTACCATCACGTTTCCGAGTTTGATAAAGGTCGGATTGTAACCTATCGCGATTGCGCTTTATCGTATCGTGACATTGCTGCTCGCGTTGGTCGACATCCAATGACTGTTAGCAGAATATGGAATCGGTGGGTTCAGGACGGTAATACGGAACGCCGTGCAGGATCCCAACGGCCTCGTACCACTAGCAGTCGAAATGACAGGTATCGTATCCGCATGGCTGTAACGCATCGTGCAGCCACGTCTCGATCCCTGAGTCAGCAGATGGGTACGCTTGCAAGACAACAACCATCTGAGCGAACAGTTCGACGACGTTTTGCAGCAGCATGGACTATCAGCTCGGAGACCATGGCTGCGGTTACCCTTGACGCTGCATCACAGACAGGAGCGCCTGCGATGGTGTACTCAACGACGAACCTGGATGCACGAATGGCAAAACGTCATTTTTTCGTATGAATACAGGTTCTGTTTACAGCATCATGATGGTCGCATTCGTGGTTGGCGACATCGCGGTGAACGCACATTCGATGTGTGTATTCGTCATCGCCATACTGGCATATCACCCGGCATGATGGTATGGGGTGCCATTGGTTACACGTATCGGTCTCCTCTTGTTCGCACTGACGACACTTTGAACAGTGGACGCTACATGTCAGATTTGTTACGACCCGTGGCTCTACCCTTCATTCGATCCCTGCGAAACCCTACATTTTAGCAGGATAATGCACGACCGCATGTTGCAGGTCCTGTACGGGCCTTTATGGATACAGAAAATGTTCGACTGCTGCCCCGGCCTTCACATTCTCCAGAGCTCTCAACAACTGAAAACGTCTGGTCAATGGTGGCCGAGCAACTGGCTCGTCACAATACGCCAGTGACTACTCTTGATGAACTATGGTATCGCGTTGAAGCTGTACCTGTACCTGTACACACCATCCAAGCTCTGTTTGACTCAGTGCCCAGGCGTATCAAGGCCGCTATTAAGGCCAGGGGTGGTTGTTCTGGGTACTGATTTTTCAGGATCTATGCACCCAAATTGCGTGAAAATGTAATCACATGTCAGTTCTAGTATAATATATTCGTCCAATTGATACCCGTTTATCATCTGCATTTCTTCTTGGTGTAGCAATTTTAATGACCAGTAGTGTAATTGACTTTGTACCCCTGTGAGTGGCAGCAGCATTTAAATAAAAACAAAATTTGGTGCTCCACCCGCAAGAAGTATAAATCCACATATATCAAGACACAAAGGAATTAAAGACGTTAACTGCCGGTGGCCATTGATTTATATCAATGAGGCAAGTTGAAAATTTGTGGCAGACCGGGAGTGGAAATCACGTCACCGCTTACTAGGCAGATACGCTGACCACAACGCCGTTCGGACAGTGAGGTCACGACAACCGCATCGACCCCTATCGTCAGCCCCAAATTCTCGACTTACGCCACCCACTACTGATATATTACCACTTGCCCATTATACTCAGTACTCGTGGTATTCCGCCTATTAACGTACGAGTCTGTGCTTGTTGTGCATCCACACTAATTTGATCATTCACTGTCCTCGCATTAATTATACAGTGAAGCGCCAAAGAAACTGCTATAGGTATGCGCATTCAAATACAGAGATATGTAAAGAGGCAGAACACGGTTCTGCGGTCGGCAATGCCTATAGAAGACAACATGTATTTCGTGCAGTTGTTAGATCCGTTACTGCTGCTACAATGGCTGTTTATCAAGATTTAAGTGAGTTTGAACGTGTCGTTTTAGTCCACGCACGAGCGATTGGGCACAGCGTCCGAGGTAGCGATGAAGTTGGGATTTTCCCGTACGATCATTTCACGAGTGCACCGTGAATATCAGGAATCCGGTAAAACATCAAATCTCCGACATCAATGAGGCCGGAAGAAGATCCTGCAAGAACGGGACTAACGACGATTGAAGAGAATCGTTCAACGTGGCAGAAGTGCAACACTTCCTCAAATTGCTGCAAATTTCAATGCTGGGCCATCAAAAAGTGTCAGCGTGTGAACCATTCAACAAAACATCATCGATATGGGCTTTCGGAGCCGAAGGACCACTCATATGCACTTGATGACTGCACGACACAAGGCTTTACGCCTCGCCGGGGTCCGTCAACACCGACATTGGACTGTTGATGACTGGAAACATGTTGCCTGGTCGGACGAGTCCCGTTTCAAATTGTATCGAGTTGATGAAAGCGTACACGTATCTAGACAATCTCATGAATCCATGGACCCTGCCTGTCAGCAGGGGACTGTTCAAGCTGGTGGAGGCTCTGTAATGGTGTGGGGCGTGTCCAGTTGGAGTGATATGGGACCCCTAGATACGTCTAGATACGACTCTGACAGGTGGCACGTACATAAGCATCCTGTCTGATCACATGATCCGTCCATTGTGTATTCCGACGGACTTGGGTAATTCCACCAGTACAATGCGTCACCCCACACGTTCAGAACTGCTACAGAGTGGCTCCAGGAACAAACTTCTGAGTTTAAACACTTTTGCTGGCCACCAAACTGTCCAGACATGAACATTATTGAGCATACCTGCGATGCCTTGCTACGTGCTGTGCAGAAAAGATCTGCACACCCTGGTACTCTTACGGATTTATGAACAGCCCATCAGGATTCATGGCGTCAGTTCTCTCCAGTACTATTTCTGACGCTGGTCGAGTCCATGCCACGTTATGTTGCGGCGCTTCAGCGTGCTCGAGGGGGCCCTGCACGATATTCGGATGGTGTACCAGTTTCTCTGGCTCTTCAGAGTAGAAAATTCACATTTATCGAAATCAATATTTACTTACGCCTTGATTATGTCTCTCTTAAGCCTAAAGCAATGTTCGTATTTTTATCATGATTTCAGTATGCATCTGTAAACCACATTAACAGTGATGCATCATCTTAGGAGCTTCCAGGAATAATGAGATAGTGCTTAAAAACTAATTGTTTTATGAACATATTTTTCACATCATTAGGATCCGCTCTAGAACCAGGAACTTTGCCATCGATGACGTGTCTTCCGTGTCTCAACGATATAGATAGCAGTACCGTACGTGCAGCTATGTCGGAGGAGCATCCGTTCGTAAGTCAGAGTTCGATGATGTTTCGTTGAAGCGTTTTCAGTAGTTACAGGGGCAACAGTATGAATGTGATTTGGTTTGTTATGTCGCTGCTGCGAATGGCTTAAGGCAAGGGGAAACTGCAGGATTTATAACTCCTAAAGACGTCAGCTCCACTCTACGATTTAATTATCATGGCTTGCTGTTGCGTTAAATATTCCAGAGTTAAACAGGCACCCATTAGAGCTCCGTGCGATGATTATTCACGTTGATCTATTCAACAGAAAAAATAAAACTGGTATCCTAAGGGTATCTTCATTAGGTAGGTTAGGAAAATAAAAAGCGAAAAAGGAAAAATTAGATTTAGTGGCAGTTAGTGAAGTGTGGTTATAACACTCTCGTCTGCTACTGCTTTACCATAGCCTTGAAGTTGGAGCCAGGTCGTGAAATAAAACTAGCTTGTTAAAGCAATTATGGTATAAAGCGACAGAGCAGTGTTACCCTCTGAGAGGAGTTTTGTTACGTTGACCGTGTTCTACCTAACGGAGGTGGCTTATCGGAAGTGAAAGTCAGAATTACGTAAATATTTGAACAGTAACAAACAATATTTTAGCCTAGGTATACTGTTTAAAGAATATTGAAAAGGGTCGCCAGCCTAATTAGGCAAGAGAAAGACTAACGTTCTCGTTTAAGAAAGTAGATATGAGTAACTTTAACGGACAAACACAACCTAGACATGGTCACACGCGAGTGCAATGAACTCTGACACATACATATGTTTACGGTAAGATTGAAGCTAACAGCTAGAGCAGCACAAACAATTTGCATAAATATAACAAATAACGAAACACAGTATTACTTTCAGTGCTTGTTGTTGTTGTTGTGGTCTTCAGTCATGAGACTGGTTTGATGCAGCTCTCCATGCTACTCTATCCTGTGCAAGCTTCTTCATCTCCCAGTACCTACTGCAGCCTACATCCTTCTGAATCTGCTTAGTGTATTCATCTCTTGGTCTCCCCCTACGATTTTTACCCTCCACGCTGCCCTCCAATACTAAATTGGTGATCCCTTGATGCCTCAGAATATGTCCTACCAACCTATCTCTTCTTCTGGTCAAGTTGTGCCACAAACTCCTCTTCTCCCCAATCCTATTCAGTACCTCCTCATTAGTTATGTGATCTACCCATCTAATCTTCAGCATTCTTCTGTAGCACCACATTTCGAAAGCTTCTATTCTCTTCTTGTCCAAACTATTTACCGTCCATGTTTCACTTTCATACATAGCTACACTCCATACAAATACTTTCAGAAATGACTTCCTGACACTTAAATCTATATTCGATGCTAACAAATTTCTCTTCTTCAGAAACGCTTTCCTTGCCATTGCCAGTCTACGTTTTATATCCTCTCTACTTCGACCATCATCAGTTATTTTGCTCCCCAAATAGCAAAACTCCTTTACTAATTTAAGTGTCTCATTTCCTAATCTAATTCCCTCAGCATCACCCGACTTAATTCGACTACATTCCATTATCCTCGTTTTGCTTTTGTTGATGTTCATCTTATATCCTCCTTTCAAGACACTGTCCATTCCGTTCAACTGCTCTTCCAGGTCCTTTGCTGTCTCTGACAGAATTACAATGTCATCGGCAAACCTCAAGGTTTTTATTTCTTCTCCATGGATTTTAATACCTACTCCGAATTTTTCTTTTGTTTCCTTTACTGCTTGCTCAATATACAGATTGAATAACATCGGGGAGAGGCTACAACCCTGTCTCACTCCCTTGCCAACCACTGCTTCCCTTTCACGTCCCTCGACTCTTATAAGTGCCATCTGGTTTCTGTACAAATTGTAAATAGCCTTTCGCTCCCTGTATTTTACCCCTGCCACCTTTAGAATTTGAAAGAGAGTATTCCAGTCAACATTGTCAAAAGCTTTCTCTAAGTCTACAAATGCTAGAAACGTAGGTTTGCCTTTCCTTAATCTTTCTTCTAAGATAAGTCGTAAGGTCAGTATTGCCTCACGTGTTCCAGTATTTCTATGGAATCCAAACTGATCTTCCCCAAGGTCAGCTTCTACTAGTTTTTCCACTCGTCTGTAAAGAATTCGCGTTAGTATTTTTCATCCGTGACTTATTACACTGATAGTTCGGTGATCTTCACATCTGTCAGCACCTGCTTTCTTTGGGATTGGAATTATTATATTCTTCTTGAAGTCTGAGGGTATTTCGCCTGTTTCATACATCTTGCTCACCAGATGGTAGAGTTTTGTCTGGACTGGCTCTCCCAAGGCCGTCAGTAGTTCCAATGGAATGTTGTCTACTCCGGGGGCCTTGTTTCGACTCAGGTCTTTCAGTGCTCTGTCAAACTCTTCACGCAGTATCGTATCTCCCATTTCATCTTCCTCTACACCCTCTTCCATTTCCATAATATTGTCCTCAAGTACATCACCCTTGTATAGACCCTCTATATACTCCTTCCACCTTTCTGCTTTCCCTTCTTTGCTTAGAACTGGGTTTCCATCTGAGCTCTTGATGTTCATACAAGTGGTTCTCTTATCTCCAAAGGTCTCTTTAATTTTCCTGTAGGCAGTATCTATCTTACCCCTAGTGAGATAAGCCTCTACATCCTTACATTTGTCCTCTAGCCATCCCTGCTTAGCCATTTTGCATTTCCTGTCGATCTCATTTTTGAGACGTTTGTATTCCTTTTTGCCTGCTTCATTTACTGCATTTTTATATTTTTTTCTTTCATCAATTAAATTCAATATTTCTTCTGTTACCCAAGGATTTCTACTAGCCCTCGTCTTTTTACCTATTTTATCCTCTGCTGCCTTCACTACTTCATCCCTCAAAGCTACCCATTCTTCTTCTACTGTATTTCTTTCCCCCATTCCTGTCAATTGTTCCCTGATGCTCTCCCTGAAACTCTGTACAACCTCTGGTTCTTTCAGTTTATCCAGGTCCCATCTCCTTAAATTCCCACCTTTTTGCAGTTTCTTCAGTTTTAATCTACAGGTCATAACCAACAGATTGTGATCAGAGTCTACATCTGCCCCTGGAAATGTCTTACAATTTAAAACCTGGTCTCTGTCTTACTATTATATAATCTATCTGATACCTTTTAGTATCTCCTGGGTTCTTCCATGTATACAACCTTCTATCATGATTCTTAAACCAAGTGTTAGCTATGATTAAGTTGTGCTCTGTGCAAAACTCTACCAGGCGGCTTCCTCTTTCATTTCTTAGCCCTAATCCATATTCACCTACTACGTTTTCTTCTCTCCCTTTTCCTACACTCGAATTCCAGTCACCCATGACTATTAAATTTTCGTCTCCCTTCACTATCTGAATAATTTCTTTTATTTCATCATACATTTCTTCAATTTCTTCGTCATCTGCAGAGCTAGTTGGCATATAAACTTGTACTACTGTAGTAGGTGTGGGCTTCGTATCTATCTTGGCCACAATAATGCGTTCACTATGCTGTTTGTAGTAGCTTACCCGCGTTCCTATTTTCCTATTCATTATTAAACCTACTCCTGCATTACCCCTATTTGACTTTGTGTTTATAACCCTGTAGTCATCTGACCAGAAGTCTTGTTCCTCCTGCCACCGAACTTCACTAATTCCCACTATATCTAACTTTAACCTATCCATTTCCCTTTTCAAATTTTCTAACCTACCTGCCCGATTAAGGGATCTGACATTCCACGCTCCGATCCGTAGAACGTCAGTTTTCTTTCTCCTGATAACGACATCCTCTTGAGTAGTCCCCGCCCGGAGATCCGAATGGGGGACTATTTTACCTCCGGAATATTTTACCCAAGAGGACTTCATCATTTAATCATACAGTAAAGCTGCATGCCCTCGGGAAAAATTACGGCCGTAGTTTCCCCTTGCTTTCAGCCGTTCGCAGTAACAGCACAGCAAGGCCGTTTTGGTTATGGTTACAAGGCCAGATCAGTCAATCATCCAGACTGTTACCCTTGCAACTACTGAAAAGGCTGCTGCCCCTCTTCAGGAACCACACGTTTGTCTGGCCTCTCAACAGATACCCCTCCGTTGTGGTTGTACCTACGGTACGGCTATCTGTATCGCTGAGGCACGCAAGCCTCCCCACCAACGCCAAGGTCCATGGTTCATGGGGGGGTTTCAGTGCTTATTCAAACTAAATGGTCTTTGTAACATTATTATTACTATTCACTGCAGAATCATTAATTGGACACAGGTTCAGTATTATTGTTCAAATATTTTCCTAGCTGACATAAAATTATGAAGGCAATTCACTGCAAAATTATGGACTGGTCACAGGTTAAGTCTCTCTCAGTTATTTACTTTATTATTTAAAAAAGAAAGTTAATTGGAGTTCACTAGCAGGCTACTTCTCACTGTCTTTTGAATAAAGAAATTATTGTTCTCATAAATAGTGGTTTTTCTATTTGTTATCTAGCATTAGCACAATAGACAAACTGTGGATCCTGTTATACCATTAATATGCACTTCCAATACATAAGAGAGACTAACACTTAGCAATCATCAACATATAATTTTCTACTATTGCAATTTTCCACTTTTACTACAGTGAAACACAATGTTGACAAAATTGCAAGAAACTGACTCACCTTTTAGAATTTATTACAGGCAGCAATGTGATCATTTACTAAGCTAAACTTTATAAGCCTCAGCTTTAAGAGCTTTTAATCTTTAAAAGAAACTACGAATTGTCTTTACTACCACAGTCTTCTACTTGCAAGAACATGATTAAATAGGTGACTTTGAATCTTCACAAGACTACATTTACTGCTTCCCACAATTTCACCAAATCCACAGTAAATCTGAATATGCCCTTCTCATCAAAGATCAAATAACATTATGTAATTAACTGTCTAACTTCGAGGCTTTCATTTTTTCCACAAAATAGGACACTCGGTAATCATAATTCAAATGGAGAGGAACCTGAGAGGTGTTGTGATAGGAAAAAATCTAGGTAGGTACATAAATTCAGTTATAAGTTACCTTATATTTGTGAACACTAAATCGCCCAATAAGATGATCCTTCACTGTACATTATTATAGTACTCCTTTACAGTGATTGCGCAATGTGGTGGCAACTGCATGTTGGTTGGCGGATTTGCAGACAGAATTGCTGGACTTTGGTCCTTCTTGGTGACGAGGATGAATACCAATTCCAGAATCGTTCCAGCTATTTATCCATCCATCCGAGGCATTGGAAAGTAGCAGAAAAAGCCTCTCTCGGAACCAGGACAATATGCCACTTTTACATGGAACTGCACAGTTTGGTACATCGTCCCCGACTGACTGTTGTTCCACCTTTTCTACCTAGCCAACCACAATTTGCGCGCACTACTCAGTTCCGTTCCCGAGGGGAACCACTACACCTTTTACATACAAACCAACTAAGAACCCTAAGTGAAGGTCAGCAGTTTACATAACAGTAACCAAATACATTAAATAAAACAGAACACATATTGACATTTCTACAGAAAATTATTCACACTGAAATTACAATTATATACAGCAAGTTTTGTTCCCTCCAAATGGGACAAAGAATTTAAATGACAGATATACTACATTGCATAGAATCAAACGATGGCATCAAAGTTCTTACAAAGAAAGGAGTACACAATTTTGTGTTATCGATTCAATCAAACAACATTTACAGAAGCTCAACGATGTAACATTAAATGAAATAAAAGTAAAATAAATCAGTGGGTTATTAGAGCTAGGGGTGTTACATGGTGGCAAGATGAGCAGGATTTCTAGTCAGATTAGTACAGAGTTACCAACACAAAATCGAATAAAGAAAAGTCTGGAATACGTCTGATAATGAATAAGCAAATAGAAACACGGATAAGCTACTATGAACAGCATAGTGTACACACTGAGATAGCCAAGTTAGATATAAAACCAAGACTTACCATTGTAATACACGTATATAGACCTACTAACTCCACAGGATAGACTAGCATGGAAAGGTGCATTAAACGAATCTTCGGACTGAAGATCACAATATGGCTACAACACAACGGTGTGTCATAGCCTCCGGTTTTTAGACGTAGTTTCGGGACATGGCAGGCAAATCTGCTGATGTCTGCCGCTTCGCGTTGGCACCTGTTTGGCGGCGGCGGGGAGCGTAAATGTAGAAGCGTTAGTTTGCTGCTTCAAGTGTGCGAAGTACATAATTCGTAGGGAGTGTACAGAATCTGTTGAGATCTCTCCGCCCCCACGTGAGAAGTGACGTGGTGCAGCGTTATGCTGAAACCACATCTCCTGGCGGACGTTCAATGGCACAGCTACCAAGAACGGGTCCAATAAGTTTTGTAGGAAAATCAAGTATGTAGATGTAATGTCTCTTGCAGCGGTCTCTCCGCGATATTTTCAGAAATTTTATAAATTATATAACTCAGTACATATCTCGAAATATCTCTTATTATCTTACCGATACGATGATTATCAATGCAAAGTAGTTTCAAGCCCTATTATTCCTTGGAGCGTGCACTTACTCCATGGAATAGCTTCTCTGCTATCTATATTTTCTCTTAAGAAAAGAATGATTCAGATCTTGCCGATTAGCCGTGAAAAAACGAAGATGTATATGTATGTATTGTTGAGCTAGTCGCCATCTTGATGATATTCTGTATGAGAAGGAATTTAATACATGAACTAAACTAAGTGTATTCGCGTATTATTTAACTGATTATTATTGACAGTGTCTGCTTACTACGCTGTGTTGCACGGGATCAGTGGGGAACGTCTGATTTACACTGGACGAACCTGCCGTGTTGTACGCTCAAGATATCCAGTTTATTAGTTTCAATAAATGGGCTAACACAGTCTTCCCAGCACATCTCCGGTCTTCCCCATGTGATCACCGAAAGTTAATAATTATTAAAAAGGTTTTCAGGAGATCGACTGACAATTTTCGTCGCACGGAGACTCCGAAATTGCTTCACTGCCTTATGGAATTTAAGTTAAGCTCAATTTAATCAGGATAGAACAGTACTGAACAGTGTGAATGTGATAAGCCTGCTTTTTGAATGAAAATTCCCTTAATATACGCATGTTTCTTACTAACCTGATCAGTGAAGCTAAATCAGTCCGGTGTGAGAGAGGTTTTTAAATTTCATATCCCACAAAAAATATTAAATAGACCCAGTTAGCTTGAGTGGAAGAAGCTATGACCGTCCAGAATTCGTGCTCACACTTTAATACTAAACCGATGCTAAAGTTCCTGAGCATGGGTTTTCGTCTACATCTACATCAACATGGATATTCAGCAAATCACCTTTAAGTGTCTGGCAGAGTGCTCATCGAACCATCTTCATAATAATTCTCTATTATTTCATTCTCGTACAGAGCGTGGAAAAAGCGAAAACCTTTATCTTTCCGTGCGAGCTCTGGCTTCCCTTATTTTATTATGATGATCGATTCTCCCTATGTAGGTCGGCGTCAACAAAGTATTTTCGCATTCGGGGGAGAAAATAGGTGATGGAAATTTCGTGAGAAGACTCCGCCACGACGAAAAACGTCTTTGTTTTAATGATGTCCACTCCAAATCCTGTGTAATTTCAGTGACAATCTCTCCCCTATTACGTGATAAAACAAATCGTGGTGCCATTCTTTGAGCTTTCTCGATGTACTCCGTCAATCCCATCAGGTTTAGGATTCCGAACCGCGCAGCGGTATTCTAAATGAGGACGGACATGTCTAGTCTATGCTGTCTCCTTAGTAGGTCTGTTACATTTTTTAAGCGTCCTGCCAATAAAACCCAGTGTTTGGTTAGCATTCCGCACAACAGTTTCTATCTGTTCCTTCCAATTTAAGTTGTACGTAATTGCAATTTTTAGGTATTCAGTCAAATTTACGGCTTTCAGATTTGACTGATTTATCGTGTAACCGAAGTTTAACGGATTCCTTTTAGCATTGAAACTTCCCCTTCGTATGAAAAGAACATTCGAATGAAAAGAATGACTGTGCTGGTAAAACTTCTACATTACTTGATTTTCAAACTCCAGAGTGAAACTGAACGTACTGAGACTCTTTTATCTTTACTTAGACTGATCATTTCTAAACTGACACACAATATTTTAGCGCAACGCAATCTGACTAACAATAACCTAAACCCTTCATGAATCACCTCATAAAAAACTTCGTTACTCGAACTACTGCAATGCTGCGAGCGCCAATACTGCCAGCTAAATAAAAGACTCTAACTCTTGAAGGCACTAACTACTGATAGGCATAAAGTTAGCAAACGAAAGATTTTGATAGAGAATAAATAAGTTATTTACCTTAATAATAATAGTCATTATATAAATTCTTGAAATCCAGTTTGACAGATTTCCTTTCTCTGACGGACGCACGTCCAGATCGTCCGCTCATATTAACATCTCAAAACTATGTCATCTCTCTCCCCACATCCACCACTGTTGGCGGCTCACTTCCAACTGCCCAACGCTACGGGCTGTTCACACTCAACTGCCCGACACTACACTGGCGAATAACTTCCAACAACGAGTTCAACCAGCCACAGACTGCACACAGCGCAGTCAGTGATTTTAATAGAGAGCGCTATATGGCGTTACCAACATAAAAACCTAAACAACCTACTTACAGAATTCATGTGGATGACCTCACACTTTTCGTTATTTAGGGTCAACTGCCAATTTTTGAACCATAGAGGTATCTTTTCTAAATCGTTTTGCAATTTGTTTTGCTCTTCTGATGACTTTACTAGTCGATAAACGACAGCATCATCTGCAAACAGCCTAAGACTGTAATATTTCTGGCTTTGCAGCCATCATATTCGACTACAAGAAGCTCTTTTTAGAGCAGTTGAGAGGGCAGCTGTGACACCATGACGTGACGTGATGTGATGTACCAATGGCAGATGGTTTGTTCGGTACGGGTATCGTGAGAAAGACCGCCTAAATTGTGGTTCTTCTCTGCGATTGGTTGCTGCGATCGGAAGTTGTGCACCAAAATGGTAATCTTCTATTATTAATACGTGAAAAATTAAACAGCGTATTTACTTGAATTTCAAATTAAAGCATCTCTCAACAGTGCGATATCATTCCATTATTTCTCAAGCATTAATGACCAGCAGAATAATAAACAACTGACAAACGAGAATGCAGACGAAGCAGTTCAGTAATGTTCGGATCGCGCCTAACTTCGATAGCGGGCAAAGTGGTTCGGTTGTAACATCAGAGCTGGTTGGCATTGTCGGAGGTTCAAATGGCTCTGAGCACTATGGGACTCAACTGCTGTGGTCATCAGTCCCCTAGAACGTAGAACTACTTAAACCTAACTAACCTCAGGACATCACACACATCCATGCCCGAGGCAGGATTCGAATCTGCGACCGTAGCGGTCTCGCGGTTCCAGACTGTAGCGCCTATAACCGCACGGCCACTCTGGCCGGCCATTGTCGGAGGAAAGACATATTGTCTGCCGCGGTCCGTGTAAGTTAAGACTTTATTAGAGGTATATGGTTAGTTGGAACATATAGTTGAGAACAATGTGACAGTAATTACGGAAATATGCAGTTCATTAATTTGTTGAAAAATAGAAATCATTTGTGACTCTAAAGTGGAACGTACACTCCTGGAAATGGAAAAAAGAACACATTGACACCGGTGTGTCAGACCCACCATACTTGCTCCGGACACTGCGAGAGGGCTGTACAAGCAATGATCACACGCACGGCACAGCGGACACACCAGGAACCGCGGTGTTGGCCGTCGAATGGCGCTAGCTGCGCAGCATTTGTGCACCGCCACCGTCAGTGTCAGCCAGTTTGCCGTGGCATACGGAGCTCCATCGCAGTCTTTAACACTGGTAGCATGCCGCGACAGCGTGGACGTGAACCGTATGTGCAGTTGACGGACTTTGAGCGAGGGCGTATAGTGGGCATGCGGGAGGCCGGGTGGACGTACCGCCGAATTGCTCAACACGTGGGGCGTGAGGTCTCCACAGTACATCGATGTTGTCGCCAGTGGTCGGCGGAAGGTGCACGTGCCCGTCGACCTGGGACCGGACCGCAGCGACGCACGGATGCACGCCAAGACCGTAGGATCCTACGCAGTGCCGTAGGGGGCCGCACCGCCACTTCCCAGCAAATTAGGGACACTGTTGCTCCTGGGGTATCGGCGAGGACCATTCGCAACCGTCTCCATGAAGCTGGGCTACGGTCCCGCACACCGTTAGGCCGTCTTCCGCTCACGCCCCAACATCGTGCAGCCCGCCTCCAGTGGTTTCGCGACAGGCGTGAATGGAGGGACGAATGGAGACGTGTCGTCTTCAGCGATGACAGTCGCTTCTGCCTTGGTGCCAATGATGGTCGTATGCGTGTTTGGCGCCGTGCAGGTGAGCGCCACAATCAGGACTGCATACGACCGAGGCACACAGGGCCAACTCCCGGCATCATGGTGTGGGGAGCGATCTCCTACACTGGCCGTACACCACTGGTGATCTTCGAGGGGACACTGAATAGTGCACGGTACATCCAAACCGTCATCGAACCCATCGTTCTACCATTCCTAGACCGGCAAGGGAACTTGCTGTTCCAACAGGACAATGCACATCCGCATGTATCCCGTGCCACCCAACGTGCTCTAGAAGGTGTAAGTCAACTACCCTGGCCAGCAAGATCTCCGGATCTGTCCCCCATTGAGCATGTTTGGGACTGGATGAAGCGTCGTCTCACGCGGTCTGCACGTCCAGCACGAACGCTGGTCCAACTGAGGCGCCAGGTGGAAATGGCATGGCAAGCCGTTCCACAGAACTACATCCAGCATCTCTACGATCGTCTACATGGGAGAATAGCAGCCTGCATTGCTGCGAAAGGTGGATATACACTGTACTAGTGCCGACATTGTGCATGCTCTGTTGCCTGTGTCTATGTGCCTGTGGTTCTGTCAGTGTGATCATGTGACGTATCTGACACCAGGAATGTGTCAATAAAGTTTCCCCTTCCTGGGACAATGAATTCACGGTGTTCTTATTCCAATTTCCAGGAGTGTAATTGTGCAGTTTCTCGTGTTCTGCTAATAAAAAGCAAGTGGCTTCTCGTATAAACAAAATTATTGGAAATTCAATCATTGCTAAAACAACAGTTCCTCGCTAAGATTTCTTACAGCCTCCAGATAAAGAATTCACGATCTACGTACTGTTTTCTGCGCCGGGCACAACAACTGTTGAAGACTACAGGTTGGTGAACTTTTATTACAACTTATACGTTCCACTCTGGGTGGTGTAAGCAAATAGGAACCTCGCGTGTACTGCAGTGTGTAGTAACACAGGGGAGGTATGAAATAGATAAATATTTTTGAGGGAAAGGGTTTACCACGCGCACGTATATATCGCTTTCTCTAACTCTTTTCTTTTTCAGCTTGCCGTAAGACCTGCTCAGATTGTCTTCTAAATGGTTTAGATAGATAAGGAACAGGAAGGGCCTATAACACTACCTTGTGGAACGACTGAAATCATTTCTGTTTTACTCGATGATTTTCGGCCAATTACTACGAACTGTGACCTCTCTCACAGGAAATCACGAATCCAGTCACGTAACTGAGATGATATTCCATAAGCACGCAAATTCACTATAAGCCGCTTGTGTGGTACAGTGTCAAAAGCCTTCCTCAAAGCTAGACATACGGAATCAATTTGAAGTCTCTTGTCAATAGCAATCAACACTTCGTGTGAGTAAATAGCTAGTTGTCTTTCACAAGAACGATGTTTTCTAAATCCTTGTTGAGTTTTTGTAAAGAGATCGTTTTTAATGTCCGAACAGAATGTACACTACTGGACATTAAAATTGCTACACCACGAAGATGACGTGCTACAGACGCGAAATTTAACCGACAGGGAGAAGATGCTGTCATATGCAAATGATTAGCTCTTCAGAGTATTCACACAAGGTTGGCGCCGGTTGCGACACCTACAACGTGCTGACATGAGGAAAGTATCCAACCGATTTCTCATACACAAACAGCAGTTGACCGACGTTGCCTGGTGAAACGTTGTTGTGATGCTTCGTGTAAGGAGGAGAAATACGTACCATCACGTATCCTACTGTGATAAAGGCCGGATTGTAGCCTATCGCGATTGCGGTTTATCGTATCGCGACATTGCTGCTCGTTTTGGTCGAGATCCAATGACTGTTAGCAGAATATGGAATCGGTGGGTTCAGGAGGGTAATACGGAACGCCGTGCTGGACCCCAATGGCCTCGTATCACTAGCAGTCGAGATGACAGGCATCTTATCCGCATGGCTGTAACGGATCGTGCAGCCACGTCTCGATCCCTGAGTCAACAGATGGGGACGTTTGCAAGACAACAATCATCTGCACGAACAGTTGGACGACGTTTGCAGCAGCATGGACTATCAGCTCGGAGACCATGGCTGCGGTTACCACTGACGCGCTCCATCACAGACAGGAGCGCCTGCGATGGTGTACTCAATGACGAACCTGGGTGCACGAATGTCAAAAGTCATTTTTTCGGATGAATCCAAGTTCTGTTTACAGCATCATCACGGTCGCATCCGTGTTTGGCGACATGCGGTGAACGCACATTGGAAGCGTGTATTCATCGCCATACTGGCGTATCACCCGGCGTGATGGTATGGGGTGCCATTGGTTACAAGTCACGGTCACCTGTAGTTCACATTGTCGGCGCTTTGAACAGTGGACGTTACATTTCAGATGTGTTACGACCCGTGGCTCTACCTTTCATTCGATACCTGCGAAACCCTACATTTCAGCAGGATAATGAACGACAACATGTTGCAGGTCCTGTACAGGCCTTTCTGGATACAGAAAACCATCGACTGCTGCCCTGGCCAGCACATTCTCCAGACCTATCACCAGTTGAAAACGTCTGGTCAATGGTGGCCGAGCAACTGGCTCGTCGTCAGTCACTACTTTTGATGAATTGTGGTATCGTATTGAGGCTACAGGGGCAGCTGTACCTGTACACGCCATCCAAGCTCTGTTTGACTCAATGCCCAGGCGTATCAATGCCGTTATTACGGCCAGAGGTGGTTGTTCTGGGTACTGATTTCTCAGGATCTATGCACCCAAATTGCGTGAAAGTGTAATCACATGCCAGTTCTAGTATAATATATTTGTCCAATGAATACCCATTTATCATCTGCATTTCTCATTGGTGTATCAATTTTAATGGCCAGTAGTGTATGTTCTGCCAAATTATGTTAATGATATGGGCGTGTAATTTAGTAGATTAAACGTAGTACCTTTCTTGAATACTGGTGTGACCTGTGCAACTTCCAAGTCTTTGTCTGCGCAAACATAGTGTTTCGCGAATTCAGAACGAAGTCCCTCGTGAACTTACGTTCAGTTGTGGAGAGAACTCGACTTGGAAATAGGGGGTGTGTCGATGCAGCGGTGCACGAATCACGTTCTATAGGCAACGCATTGTGGAAAATCAGCTCGACCCGTGGCGTATACCGTTTGTAAATGGTTCGGATGTAATTGTTGCTCGCCCAGAACGTCCCAGACGACACTGTGACTACCACCCGTTGCACGTGCTGTTGTTCGACTGCTAGTTGATGGGTTCTTTTCAACCAGATGCAGTACATCTTCTTCAAATTCGGGCGCATGACGATGTCGTGAAGCACCACAGTCCTGTCTCCTCACGGTGAAGGTACCTATTCCTCAGAGCCGCAAAATAACTTTGGCAAAAAGAATGTACTACGGCGTGTTACGTTGCGGAAAATGTTCGTCATAGAGCCGACTGGCACCTCTTTCGTTGCCTCGACCTTCATCATACACAAGGAACATGTCTGTCTATTCATAAAACGTGTACAGAACGATACTTACCGCATAGAAGACGCACAGGCATTAAATAGTCCTTGCAGCAAGGCACACTAAAAGTAACAACAGGTGACCATCTGACGTAGTACATGTCTTCCTGTCTACCCTATTATATACCAGGACAAGCAACTCTGAGACTTTCCTCTTTCCCTCAGCAGTCGTGGACGGGGACTGCACATCTGAACTGAAACCGTCATAGAGCGGCAACGATAAATTTCTGGGCATGGGTCCCTATTAAAAAAAAAAGGTTCAAATGGCCTGAGCACTATGATACTTAACATCTTAGGTCATAAGTCCCCTATAACTTAGAACTACGTAAACCTAACTAATCTAAGGATATCACACACATCCATGCCCGAGGCAGGAATCGAACCTGCGACCGTAGCAGTCCTGCGGTTCCTGACTGAAGCGTCTAGAACGGCACGGCCACCGCGGCCGGCTCCTTATTCAAAATATCATGTACTCACTCCCGTCTAAAAGTCCTAGAAGGCTGTAATTTCCGAACACCCTGTATACTGCAGGGTTGCTGTTTTAGTTTTCCATTTTGATATCTCTCGTTAATTTCGTTGTTTCCAACGGTGAAACACACTTTAAAGGGTAATTTTTGTGAATCATTTACGAAAGATTAGAGATTATAAACGGAATAAATTTAGAGACATCCAAAATCTGTATGGCTACACAGATAGATACGCAATGAAAGACTGGAGAAACTCGAATAAATGTGGCAGAAGAAAGGTATCTTTTGGTCCAAAGGTACTGTGTAACTGATTGTCAGTCCTTATTCGCATTTTTTACAGAATTATTCCATTTGCTGACAGTGGCCCAAAACTCTGAGAGGGAACTTCCATTGATTACATTTCTATTATAGGAATGTGTGGTGTCTGTTCTTTCAGAAATGTCCGAAAGAACGGACACCGCAGATTCAAATCACTTGATAGGCATAGTTGGGCAGTGAATCCACCTTCTTCACTGCGGCTGCACAAATATGTCCGACCTCCTGTGGGAATCTCTTGAGAGCGAATATGGAGGACATGGACAACGAGTGCGGAAGGGAGTGTGGATCGGCCGTGAGGCAACCCAAAATAGTCGGTGCGGTTGCCATAACACTGTGCCCCGGCTACCCCACCTGCTATTTAGCAGGAGATCCCGGGTTCGAATCCCAGTCCACTACACATTTTTACTTGTCGCTTGTTCATTCGCCATAAAGATTTTAAAGGCACAAATCCCCACTCACTCATGAGTAGGAGGAAACAAAGCTGAAAACAACAAAGGAATGGAAGTAAGGAAGGAATGAAGATGTAAATCTGGAATTGAACCCTCGTCCCCCTGGATGCGATTCCGTAGCTTGACAGCCGATTAGCTAAGACAAAAGTATCCGAATTAGTTGTGTAGGTGGCAATGGCTGAAGGTAAAAGTTATTACTTTCTTCCTGGATGAAGTTTCATGAAAATGGGTTCAAAAATGGCTCTGAGCATTATGGGACTCAACATCTTAGGTCATAAGTCCCCTAGAACTTAGAACTACTTAAACCTAACTAACCTAAGGACATCACACACATCCATGCCCGAAGCAGGATTCGAACCTGCGACTGTAGCAGTCCCGCGGTTCCGGACTGCAGCGCCAGACCGCTAGACCACCGCGGCCGGCTGAAAATGGGTATGGCCGCTACTCAACGATGGTGCACGCTAACGAAACCGTAAAAACTCTCTCCTTTAGCACAATTTAATTTAGTCTTTACGAATAATTTATTGCTCATAGTTCGCTGTGGTGATCTCCGACCATGCACGACCCACAGAGGGCCAAATAAGAAGACTGTATTCACTCTTGAATCAGGAAATGTCTATTTAGCCCATCAAATAAGGGAATGTTTACACAATAGCAACTTATACCCTGTTTGTACCGCGTCCTTTTTGCTATCTCTATGTAAGAGGTATCGATATGCGAAAGATGCAATGTTGCGTCTTTCTCAGACTTTACGTGATACAGCTACGCCTTACACCGCCTGCAAGAGGTTAGTAATGCGGCACAGCATCGAACCTTATGTACTGTACGTCGTTTCGCCAGTCGAAACGTTTGCTGTAAAATTTCGTGGCGCAAGGTATCTTCCATCGTCAACTGCCAATGTGTTTATTAAATTTCTCTGAGTGCTTCTTTCATTCGCATGCCATTAAAGTTAACGTGCTTATTCATTGGTGTTAATAGTCGAGCTCCTGCATTCCTATACACATGTGTGCATTTACAGCCAGTGATTTCTGCCTATGTCATTTATACCGCATTGCTAACGGGCAGCCGGCCGTAGTGGCCGAGCGGTTCTAGGAGCTTCAATCTGGAACCACGCGACCGCTACGGTCGCAGGTTCGAACCCTGCCTCGGGCATGGATGTGTGTGATGTTCTCAGGTTAGTTAGGTTTAAGTAGTTCTAAGGGACTGATGACCTCAGATGTTAAATCCCATAGTGCTGAGAGCCATTTTTGAGCTAACGGGCAAATTTTCTCTTATCCTCCCATAATAAAAACCTGCTGTCTTCTCAAAAAAACCTGCAGTCTTCCAGGAAACACTCCATTTTGCAGCAACGTTGCCTGTTTATTCTCTATCTCACTCAAAACTGACGCAGATAGCTTACATCGTAGAATGAAAAACTCTCGACCTGATTTAGTCACCATGGTATAGAACGGCAGTCAAAATAAAGAGCATAATGAACATCCATGATTCGTATAGTTTTCAGCAATATTTAGCCTGTACCTGGCCTTGTCTTCATGTATATCTACATCTGTAATTGGAAACCACTGTGAAGCGCATGGCAGAGGGTAGGTTCCACTGTACCAGTCACTGAGTTTTCTACCGCTTTCCATTTATGTATGGAGCACGTGCACAATGATTACTTAAATGCTTCCGTGCGTGATGTAATTAATTTAATGTTATCCTCACGATCGTTACGGGACAGGGGCATATTCCAGGAGTAATTTAAAGTCAGTTCTTGGAACTTTGTTCGTAGGCTTTCTCAGGATGGTTTACGCTTGTCTTCGAGAGCCTGCCAGTTCCGTTTCTTCAGCGTCTCTGTCACAGTCTCTCACGTGTCAAAGAACGTTGTGACTATTCGTGCTGCCCTTCTCTGTATACGTTCAATATCCGTCTTCAGTGTATTTGTCACGGGCCCCACACTCTTGAGCAATATTCTACAATGGGTCGCACGAGTGATTTTTAAGCAGTCTCATTTGTAGATTGATCGCATTTCCCCCGCATTCTGCCAATAAGCCGAAGTCTGCGGTCACTTTTACCCGTGACTGAGCCTATGTGATCATTCCATTCCATATCCCTACAAATTGTTACTCCCAGGTACTTGTTTGAGTTGGCTGATTCCAACTGTGACTCATTGGTATTATAGTCATAGCGTGCTACTTTCTTTTATTTTGTAAAGTCCACAGTTATTGTCTCGAGATTATCTAAAATCGTTGCCAAGAGCTTCGGACAATTAGTCATGCAAGACTGAACTTAGTTCGTCAAATATCATCGTGGAGAAATTATACATTTGTTATAAAGTACGCCTGAAAGAAGCACAAATCTGATTCAGTTAAACACTTGCCGATGGGTCATATGACAGAGAGCTCAGGAGGAAAATAATAATTTGAAGAAGAATGTAGAGAGATCAAACTTCTTCAGCAGGGAAGAACCTAATATTTCTGTCTACAGTGAAACATATTTCGAAACTTTTTATATGCTGTAATTTATTAACATAGTGTACATGGAAGACTACTCTCTCGGCATGTGGACAGAGACTTGTATTCTTTGTCTTAAGTGTATTACTGTTTTGACGGATAATGCTGCTGTTAAGAGCACCACCCACAGATACCGAGGTGGCTGGGTTCTTGCCTCTGTCTCTCGCGCAGTTTTAGCCAGATGAGAAGTTTCAGTGTCGATGACACATCAATGCTGGATGTTACGCTGAACATCAATAGGGCCAATTTGATCATATGTATCTAATGTGTCATTTCTACACACACGTTAAACAAAGAGAACAGAATTATTAGCGCGAAATCCGTTACAATCAGGTGTCTACATGTGACTTTTTTACGGCTTGCAGTTTTTTGACAGCGTCTGCATTATTCAGTGCGTCTGCGCAGTTTAGAATTAACCGATAGGATCTCGTTATTACGAGTGGTATTCCCCACTGACTGTGAAGGATTCCCTTATTAATCTGCCATGAACGTATCACCTGCGCTGTGCTGGTGGTTTATCTGACAATTGCTGCTCTTAATCATAGCACAATGCTCATTTCGTGAGCGGATAGACATGATTTTAGTGTAGTGCAGCCCAAATTATGATGGAGAGGAGGCTGCATGGTTGCACCTAGACGTGTGTGTAGGCGACACTGCGTTTATGAGAAAGAACTCCTAGTGTCGTAAATGGTGGGTCAGGGCAGATCAAGGTTTGCTCATACTCTTAACCGGAAATAACGCATAGTGAAGGCTGCTGAAGAATACAATAGGGTAGTGTCAGAGCATAATGCATCACACTGGTTTGTGATACATGTCATTGCACGTCATGGACGGACTTTTTATTTTATTTAAATCTCAGATTCCGTAGTACCAAACTGACAGGCAAATCTCTGTGGTCATGGAACGAGTTAGTACATGAAATGAACATCCGAAAAGTTGATAATAAACAAAAAAACTACACGAACCCTATACAGACGAGATGCTGAGTACTCCACCGCATAACACAGGATATTACTTAAATTTTAACCAGGAACAAATGCTTCATAAGCTAATTCTTTAATTTAGATTTGAAAGGTGGACAATTACTGCTATTTTTTTTTTTTTCCTTGCTGTAGCTCACCGGAAATGTAAGCAGCAGAATATTGCACGTCTTCTGCGAAAGAGTGAAGGAGATGCAATCCAAATGCGCACCGGATTTCTGCCCAGTATTAACTAAGTGAAATCTGTTAATTATTGGAACTAAGCGGACATTCTTAATAACAAATGGCATTAAAGAAAATATGTGTCGAGAGGCCAGTCGGTTCAAATGACTCTGAGCACTATGGGACTTAACATCTGAGGTCATCAGTCCCCTAGAACTTAGAACTACTTAAACCTAACTAACCTAAGGACATCACACACATCCATGCCCGAGGCAGGATTCGAACCTGCGACCGTAGCGGTCAGGCTGTTCCAGACTGAAGCGCCTAGAACCGCTCGGCCCCACCGGCCGGCGAGAGGCCAGTGTCAAAATTCCCGGACTCATGATTTGGGGTCGATAAGAGGTTCACCGATTTACGCCACATTTTGCTAAAACTGCCAACTTCTGAGCCAAAACTATCTCTGTGAATGGCAAGAGTTACTCCATAATATAACACCATAAGTCATATGTGTATGAAAATAACCAAAATAAACTAATTTTCGTATTGGATTGCCACTTATTGAGGATACTGTTCAAACGGCAGACATACTTTCATTCATTTTTTGACAACACCCTGAACATGTGCTTCCCATGACGTTTATATGAACACCTTGGAATCTGGACTGCTCAGACTCACTAATCATATGCCCATTCTGCATATTTGGAGTGTCAGTTTTAGCCGAACTGTGTGTAAGACACTGTAGAAACCTATCTGTCGTTTACCATCAATTTATTTTCTATACCCATTAACTTTAACTTCACTATTTGATACATTGCCTACGTTGCACTTAATATCAGGCACCTCCTCACAACCTTCCTCATTACTGTGGAGAATGATATTTTTCTGTCTGTTAATAAATGTGAGAAAAAACAACTTGAGCTAATCCTCCTATTTCCTAACTTATGCAAAAATATTTTGTAGTCAACACAATAAAACTCATTATCTTCTCAAAGAGAAGGTCTAGTATCCACAACGTTTTGTTTAATCCGTCCAGTTCTCCACAGAAAAAAAAAACGAATACAGATTTTCAGTTGTTAAACCACTTCTAAAACCAAACTGTACGTCTAACAGCAAGTTATGTGAACTGAAATGATCAATTAACATTATATATAGAGCTTTTCAATAACTTTTACAAACACCGATGGCACAAAAATAGATCTAAAATAGTCTAATTTTTTTCAAGCGGTTTCACTATTGACTACTTTAATTGTTAAGGAAACTGACCATTCCAAAAGGAAAATCTGAAATATGGCTAAGGACTGTGCCAACGTGTGCAGTACAGTGCTTTTGTGTGCTACTAGATAACCCATGTCAGTTATCATGGAAGAGTATTTTCTAAGAAAATTACGTGAAATCTTATAGAAACTAAGGATTTATGCAATTCACCTACTATATTTATAAAGTGATTGTTAAATAATGTACATACGTATGACCCATCATAAAGAAAAACATTTTTATTACATATTCACTTCACATCCTCGACTTTGCGCTACTGGCCAGACGCTTCCTTCATGGCCGACAATTTTAATTTACTCTGAGAATTACTGATTTTCTTCGCATACCACATGCTTTTTAACTTCCTAATAACATTTTAAGCATCTTATAGTGCAGTATGTAATGGACTACTGCTTCTCTATTGTGACTGATATAAACCCCTCTTTATTCTACGTGATATTTTTATTCCAATAGTCAGATACCCAAGTTGCCTGTTAGTTTAGTACCCTGTTTTAAACGTTCTAATAGGAAACAGTTTTTAAAGAGCACGATAAATGTGTTGAGTAAAACATTGTATATATCATCTGTGTTATCTGCACTACATTTCCAGCCGCTGTTGTTCTTTAACACTAGAAGTAACGGACGTCGTCATCCCCTTGAAGTACCATATGGGTCATATTTTTTACACACAATATGAATCCGCAGTTTTATTGGTATCTGGGTGGTGTTTTGGGTGTCGCCATGTTAACATCACGTTTAGGAAGGATAGTTTGGTCTTTAAAATGAATAGTACACTGTCAAAAATAAATTTTTAGAAGTTTTTTTATTTTAAATTTTACGGAAGAAATTCCTCAGTCTTTCGACAAAGGCGGCCGATGTGGCCGAGCGGTTCTAGGCGCTTCAGTCCGGAACCGCGCTACCGCTACGGTCGTAGGTTCGAATCCTGCCTCGGGCATGGATGTATCTGATGTCCTTAGGTTAGTTAGGTTTAAGTAGGTCTAAGTTCTAGGAGACTGATGACCTCAGATGTTAAGTCCCATAGTGCTCAGAGCCATCTGAACCATCATCTTTCGTCAAACATCATTAAAACAAGCAAGTTAAACAATGTTACATTGCTTTTCTTTAAAGAAAGATTGAAGTAGAGTCCAAACATATTGTTTGCATGAGTACTAATACTATTTTTACTTTTGTAGGCAAATAAGGTAAGTTCCGACTATATGTATAAGATTCTAAAATGCAGCATGTGACTAAAATGCTACGCGTGTTTTCTTGTTTATTTCAACCAAGGAACAACAACATAAGAACAAACAATTTCACTTAAGAATTATAATATTTGGAAATGTTTAGCGACAAAGGAGTGGAGAGAATTTTTTAAGCTGGGATTGGCTAAGAGTTCTGACATTGACTCCACCCTTAGTTTCATTACGAAACTTTTCGTTTGTGGAAATTTCTTCTCGCGTACTAATTAGACTCACTTGGCATACACGTGGGCACCTGCACTTGCAAGGATACAGCTGCTCGCTGACAGCCATGTTCTGACTTGGCTTGTAGCAGGCAAAACAATTCTCAGTAAATGGATTTCTATATTTCTGAAGCAAGACAAAATTTATCAGTATCCTTGAGTTCTTTCCTCGATGACATAGAATCAAACCTAAGATGATTGCTTACTCCAAATCTGTTTCTTGATGTGGTTCTCTCAAAGAAAATAGGTCCCTCCCCCCGTAATGCTCCATAAATCTTTATACACTGAGGAGACAAAGAAACTATTAAAGGCAAGCGTATTCAAATACAGAGATATGTAAACAGTTAGAATGCGGCGCTGCGGTCGGCAACACCTTTATAAGACAAATGCCTGGCGCAGTAGTTAGATCGGTTACTGCTGCCACAATGGTTGGTTATCAAGATTTCAGTGAGTTTAAACGTGGTGATATAATCGGCGAACGAGCGATGGGACACAGCATCTCCGAAATAGCAATGAATTGGGGATTTTCCCGTACGACAGTTTTACAAGTGTACCGTGAATATCCGGAACCCGGTAAAATATCAAATCTCTCACATCGCTGCGGCCGCAAAAAGATCCTGCAACAACGGGGCTAACGACGGCTGAATAGAACTGTTCAACGTGACAGAAGTGCAACTCTTCCCCAAACTGCTGCAAATTTCAATTCAGGGCCATCAACAAGTGTCAACGTGTGAACCATTCAATGAAACATCGTCGAAATGAACTTTCGTAGCCGAAGGCCCACTCGTGTAAAAGCCTTACGACCCGCTGATCCCGTCAACACCGAAATTGGACTTTGATGGTTGAATACATGTTGCATGGTCAGACGAGTCTCGTTTCAAATTGTGTAGAGCGGATGGAAGTATACGGGTATAGAAACAACCTCGTGAATCCATCAAGCTAGTAGAAGCTCTCTAATGGTGTGGGGCATGTGCAGTTAGAGTGATTTGGGACCCCTGATACTTCTAGGTACGACTCTGACACGTGACACGTATGTAAGCATCCTGTCCGATCACCTGCATCCATTCATGTCCATTATGCTTTCCGACGGAGTTGAGCAGTTCCAGCAGGACAATGCGACATCCCACACGTCTAGAATTGCTACAGAGTGGCACACTCTACTGATTTTAAACATTTCCGCTGGCCACCAAACTCCCCAGACATGAACACTATTGAGCATATCTGGGATGCCTGGCATCGTGGTGTTCAGAAGAGATCTCCACCAACTCGTACTGTTACTGATTTATGGGCAGCGCTGCAAGATTCATGGTGTCAGTCCCCTCCAGCACTACTTTAGACGTTAGTTGAGTCTATTCCACGTCGTGTTGCGGCACTTCTGCGTTCTCGGGGGGCTACACGATATTAGGCAGGTGTACGAGTTTCTTTGGCTCTTCAGTGTATGAAATACCCCGAGCACCATATGCTCCATGAGTAATCCAATTAAAGCATCAAGTTCTTCGAGGCGTAGGGACTATTGTTATTATCAGTGCTCTGTGCGCCTTTTCTTCAGTGTACTTTTTTTAACAGTCTCAGGATTGGGTGGCTTGCAAATAGCCTCAACACATGGAGTAGCGAATCATCTACAAAATGACTCCCGCAACATATTCTGGACGCTGCGCCTACCTGCTGTGTAGCGTGGCTCAATCCCTGTTCACTTGGTGCCACTGAAACTCTCTACTTACTCCCCAGGAAATGAGTGCCAGGGAATGGATGCCTCGTTCATGACAAGCTGCTGCACAACGAAGCGCTCTCGTCGTTTCAAAAATGGTTCATGCTTAACTTGTCCAAGAGATATGTCATCCTCAAATGGATCGGGTTGTGCTTGCTGTTCATTTGATGCGCCTGAATCATGTGAGTATTGGAATAAGCTGTGTTCTAGCGCAAAGTACCGTTATCCAAGATGGCAGCGATGACGTCATCCAAGATGGCGGATTTTGTCGGGAAGTGTGAATTTTGGCACGAAAGTGCCTCGTCCCCCACACCCAGAAAAATTGCGTAATTGAGCTAGGATCTATGCAGAGTGTACGACCGGAAATCATGTGACCGGAAGTGCGCTATCGTGAATATTTAGAGTATAAAAGGATGCATGGCAGCGCACCCGTACAGTCTTCTGTGGTAGTTGAAAGTGTCAACATGGATTCCTCAAAAGTCCGTAACATGCCTCAGCTATTAGGGAGGAGGACGAGACCAACTGACGAACGCTTTGGTTCGTGGTTACTACTGGAGAACATGGACAATCTTGTTTCTGACATTGGCAACTTAAATTACACCGAAAATGATACACTCCTTAGCAAGAAGAATTTAAATGTGCTTACTCCTATTACAGAACCGTTTTGCGATAACATTACGGTAGTTAAAATCTATGATCAAGGGAACTGTCAGGAGCAGTTAGAGAAGGGACGATCTGTCATGTTAAAGAAGAAAATGTGTGGTTCAGTTAACTATTATCTACGTAGTAAATTCTGTAAGTTCGTCACTGCAAGACATGGCGTCAAGGCGAAGCTACCATTTCTCCTACATGGAAGCGGCAGTGTGACAGCAAGAGGAATATTGGATAAAATCGGCAAGGAAGCACTGGAAACCATTTCGAAGAAATATAAAAATCCTGTGGCTATACCATATAAAGTGGAATTAGCCGACATTAAATTGGATGTTCTAATGAAAGAGTTTCCTGGAATATTGCAGCAGCTACATGTAGACGATTATTACCTATTGGATTTAGACATAATGCAAGACTATGCAGGAATTTTTGATAAAGTGGAGATGTGCGACTACCTAATATCGACCCACGACTTCTGCATGGAAGGAGACCATCAGGGAAGCAGCAATGTGATTGTGGACAACAATAAGACAGCTAGGATAGACTGTTTAACGTGGATGAGCTCTAATTGTAAAGGTATATAACAAATTTATATCAAATCACAAGTCCAGGAGTAAACAAAGTTATCGGCAACCATCTTATAGACTTTATAATGTGTCCAGACACGCGACTACGGGAAACTTCGCTAAGGTGCATGGTATTACCAGGCTGGAGGCTACTTTATACAACTACAGAATGGATCGTGTGTTCGACCCAGTGCAGAGCTGTTTACGTGTATTAGACTCTAACAAGCAGTATTTACAATGTGTTCCACTTTACTCTGTACCAATTGCGTCTATGTGGTGTCGGCTAACTGATAATTTACAGAACAGTTGCTGTGTGATGTTTAACAACGTTCTGCAGTTTGTCTACTGGTGTAATAAGAACACTCGAAAATTGATTGGTGTGCAGGTAAGTCTGCCGGACTCTCAAGACCGAGAAAGGCTTATAAGTTATGCTCTGTCTGCATACAGTTTTAATCATCTACCTGTAAACTACGTAGAGGTTCTTAACACAGACTCCAACAAAGACAATATTAGTATTATGCAGAAGTGTTATGTTAAAGCGGGTGAAACTTATTTTTCTCAGTCTAAAAGACCGTTCTCCACAATACCGTCCGATATACATATCGCTGAATTGGGACTGGTTCCTACAAATAATGATATACCCCAAGTCTTAAGAAAAAGAGTAAACGTATCACACAAACTTAAACCATTCCGCATTAAAAAAATTACTCCTTTAAGTGTAGTTAATGGTTTATGTGCACGAAAAAGAAAACTGGAAATGGATGACATCAAACTAAAGCAAAGAAAACTAGAGAATGCAGAGAAGACATCTGTCATGTTGTTGTGGTCTTCAGTCCTGAGACTGGTTTGATGCAGCTCTCCATCCTACTCTATCCTGTGCAAGCTTCTTCATCTCCCAGTACCAACTGCAACCTACATCCTTCTGAATCTGCTTAGTGTATTCACCTCTTGGTCTCCCTCTACGATTTTTACCCTCCACGCTACCCTCCAATAGTAAACTGGTGATCCCTTGATGCCTCAGAACATGTCCTACCAACCGATCCCTTCTTCCAGTCAAATTGTGCCACAAACTTCCCTTCCCCCCAATCCTATGCAATACTTCGTCATTAGTTATATGATCTACCCATCTAATCTTCAGCATTCTTCTGTAGCACCACATTTCGAAAGCTTCTATTCTCTTCTTGTCCAAACTATTTATCGTCCATGTTTCACTTCCATAGATGGCTACACTCCATACAAATACTTTCAGAAACGACTTCCTGACACTTAAACCTATACTCGATGTTAACAAATTTCTCTTCTTCAGAAATGCTTTCCTTGCTATTGCCAGTCTACATTTTATATCGTCTCTACTTCGACCATCATCAGTTATTTTGTTCCCCAAATAGCAAAACTCCTTTATTACTTTAAATGTCTCATTTCCTAAACTAATTCCCTCAGCATCACCCGATTTAATTCGACTACATTCCATTATCCTTGTTTAGCTTTTGTTGATGTTCATCTTTCAAGACACTATCCATTCCGTTCAACTGCTCTTTTAAGTCTTTTGCTGTCTCTGACAGAATTACAATGTCATCGGCGAACCTCAAAGTTTTTATTTCTTCCGCATGGATTTTAATATCTACTCCGAACTTTTCTTTTGTTTCTTGCTCAATATACAGATTCAATAGCATTGGGGACAGGCTACAACCCTGTCTCACCCCCTTCCCAACCACTGCTTCCCTTTCATGTCCCTCGACTGTTATAACTGCCATATGGTTTCTGTACAAATTGTAAATAGCCTTTCGCTCCCTGTGTTTTACCCCTGCCACCTTCAGAATTTGAAAGAGAGTATTCCAGGTATTCCAGTCAACATTGTCAAAAGCTTTCTCTAAGTCTACAAATGCTAGAAACGTAGGTTTGCCTTTCCTTAATCTTTCTTCTAAGATGAGTCGGAGGGTCAGTATTGCCTGACGTGTTCCAGCATTTCTACGGAATCCAAACTGATCTTCCCCGAGGTCGGCTTCTACCAGTTTTTCCATTCGTCTGAAAAGATTTCGCGTTAGTATTTTGCAGCTGTGACTTATTAAACTGATAGTTCGGTAATTTTCACTTCTGTCAACACCTGCTTTCTTTGGGATTGGAATTATTATATTCTTCTTGAAGTCTGAGGGAATTTCGCCTGTCTCATACATCTTGCTCACCAAATGGAAGAGTTTTGTCAGTACTGGCTCTCCCAAGGCTGTCAGTAGTTCTAATGGAATGTTGTCTACTCCCGGGGCCTAGTTTCGACTTAGGTCTTTCAGTACTCTGTCAAACTCTTCACGCAGTATCATATCTCCCATTTCATCTTCGTCTACCTCCTCTTCCATTTCCATAATATTGTCCTCAAGAACATCGCCCCCATATAGACCCTCTTTGTACTCCTTCCACCTTTCTGCTTTCCCTTCTTTGTTTAGAACTGGGTTTCCATCTGAGCTCTTGATATTCATGCAAGTGGTTCTCTTTTCTCCAAAGATCTCTTTAATTTTCCTATTTATCTTACCCCTCATGAGATAAGCCTCTACCTCCTTACATTTGTCCTCTAGCCATCCCTGCTTAGCCATTTTGCATTTCCTGTCGATCTCATTTTTGAGACGTTTGTGTTCCTTTTTGCCTGCTTCACTTGCTGCATTTTTGTGTTTTCTTCTTTCATCAATTAAATTCAGTATCTCTTCTGTTACCCAAGGATTCCTACTAGCCCTCGTCTTTTACCTACTTGATCCTCTGCTGCCTTCACTATTTCATTCCTCAAGGCTGCCCATTCTTCTTCTACTGTATTTCTTTCCCCCATTCCTGTCAATTGTTCCCTTATGCTCTCCCTGAAACTCTGTACAACCTCTGGTTCTTTCAGTTTATCCAGGTCCCACCTTCTTAAATTCCCACCTTTTTGCAGTTTCTTCAGTTTTAATCTACAGTTCATAACCGATAGATAGTGGTCAGAGTACACATCTGCTCCTGGAAAGTCTTACAATTTAATACCTGGTTCCTAAACCTCTGTCTTACCATTATATAATCTATCTGATACCTTTCAGTATCTCCAGGGTTCTTCCATGTATACAACCTTCTATCATGATTCTTCAACCAAGTGTTAGCTATGATTAAGTTATGCTCTGCACAAAATTCTACCAGGCGGCTTCCTCTTTCATTTCTTAGCCCCAATTAGCCATATTCACCTACTATGTTTCCTTCTCTCCCTTTCCCTACTCTTGAATTCCAGTCACACATGACTATTAAATTTTCGTCTCCCTTCACTACCTGAATAATTTCTTTTATCTCATCATACATTTCATCAATTTCTTCATCATCTGCAGAGCTAGTTGGCATATAAACTTGTACTACTGTAGTAGGCGTGGGCTTCGTGTCTATCTTGGCCACAATAATGTGTTTACTAAGCTGTTGGTAGTAGCTTACCCGCACTCCTATTTTTTTATTCATTATTAAACCTACTCCTGCATTACCCCTATTTGATTTTGTATTTATAACCCTGTATTCACCTGACCAAAAGTCTTGTTCCTCCTGCCACCGAATGTCACTAATTCCCACTATATCTAACTTTAACCTATCCATTTCCCTTTTTAAATTTTCTAACCTACCTGCCCGATTAAGGGATCTGACATTCCACGCTCCGATCCGTAGAACGCCAGTTTTCTTTCTCCTGATAACGATGTCCTCTTGAGTAGTCCCCGCACGGAGATCCGAATGGGGGACTATTTTACCTCCGGAATATTTTACCCAAGAGGACGCCATCATCATTTAATCATACAGTAAAGCTGCATGCCCTCGTGAAAAATTACGGCTGTAGTATCCCCTTGCTTTCAGCCGTTCGTAGTACCAAAACAGCAAGGCTGTTTTGGTTAGTGTTACAGGGCAGATCAGTCAGTCATCCCGACTGTTACCATAAAGGAAGAATATAAGCTGCAGATGGAAAAGGTGGAGGCTATTGCGGATGGGCAGGCCAGTTTAATGTACGGATTCAAACACAGTGTATGGAAAAATCTTGGCATTTACAGTAAACAGCCATGGAATCTGGTCAGGTGTTGGAGTACTGGCCGTAAACAGTAAAATCGAAAACGTTTACTATATCAAGGGATACACGAAAAATGTGTTTATTAAGCTCTCTTGCCATTTGGATCGTCTTAAAAAGGATGGTTATATCTAAGTGTGGCGAACTGGATGTTGTCCACCTAGCAACAGAACAGCCATTTTCGGAGTTTAAAACTGCTGGATAACTACATTTAATGGACACTCGTTTGCAAAAGTTGTAAACTTAAAGTTCTACACAGAAATCCCGCTAGAATGTGGAGCAGAAGAGTTACCGACATACATACAGGAAGACGTAGAACGCTTTAACAGTAGCTTCATGCAGGAGATACGAGGAAAAATTAAAATCCCCGAATGCTTTCGCCTAGAAAGAGCTGCTGGAAGGGTCAGAGCATATAATTAAAGCCATAAACCAAGTAGTTTACAGGAAGAAAATTAGAATTCTAGAATAAACCTTCTCTGTATTTGTCAAATTTCTGGTTGGAGAAAGAAATAGGTGATTCACGTGTGGATTTAAGTTATAAGTTAAAAATTAAATTGGACATTACACCTAACAAAAATAAAGAAAGAGTTGTCTTCTGTGTGTAGATATACATGCAAAAGCTAATGAATATTTTGTACGAGAATATAGATCTGTCTTTACATTTACATTTACATTTATACTCCGCAAGCCATCCAACGGTGTGTGGCGGAGGGCACTTTACGTGCCACTGTCATTACCTACCTTTCCCGTTCCAGTCGCGTATGGTTCGCGGGAAGAACGACTGTCTGAAAGCCTCCGTGCGCGCTCTAATCTCTCTAATTTTACATTCGTGATCTCCTCGGTAGGTATAAGTAGGGGGACGCAATATATTCGATACCTCATCCAGAAACGCACCCTCTCGAAACCTGGCGAGCAAGCTACACCGCGATGCAGAGCGCCTCTCTTGCAGAGTCTGCCACTTGAGTTTGTTAAACATCTCCGTAACGCTATCACGATTACCAAATAACCCTGTGACGAAACGCGCCGCTCTTCTTTGGATCTTCTCTATCTCCTCTCTATCTTATTTGCTAAGCTACCGAAAATCCTAAGACCTTTCCCATACACAACGATCTACACTACTGGCATTAAAATTGCTACACCACGAAGATGACGTGGTACAGACGCGAAATTTAACCGACAGGGAGAAGATGCTGTGATACGCAAATGATTAGCTTTTTCAGAGCATTCACACAAGGTTGGCGCCGGTGGCGACACCTACAACGTGCTGACATGAGGAAAGTTTCCAATCGATTTCTCATACACAAACAGCAGTTGACCTGCGTTGCCTGGTGAAACGTTGTTGTGATGCCTCGTGTGAGAAGGGGAAATACGTACCATCACGTATCCGACTTTGATAAAGGTCGGATTGTAGCCTACCACGATTGTGGTTTATCGTATCGCGACATTGCTGCTCGCTTTGGTCGAGATCCAATGACTGTTAGCAGAATATGGAATCGGTGGCTTCAAGAAGGCAATACGGAACGCCGTGCTGGATCCCAACGGCCTCGTATCACTAGCAGTCGAGATGACAGGCATCTTATCTGCATGGCTGTAACGGATCGTGCGGCCACGTCTCGATCGCTGAGTCAACAGATAGGGACGTCTTCGAGACAAGAACCATCTGCACAAACAATTCGACGACGTTTGCAGCAGCATGGACTATCAGCTCGGAGACCATGGCTGCGGTTACCACTGACGCTTCATCGCAGACAGGAGCGTCTACGATGGTGCACTCAACGACGAACCTGGGTGCACGAATGGCAAAACGTCATTTTTTCGGATGAATCCAGGTTCTGTTTACAGCATCGTGATGGTCGCATCTGTGTTTGGCGACATCGTAGTGAACGCACATTGGAAGTTTGTATTCGTCATCGCCATACTGACGAATCAGCAGCGTGATGGTATGGGGTGCGGTTGTTACACGTCTCGGTCACCTCTTGTTCGCAATGACGGCACTTTGAAGAGTTGACGTTACATTTCAGATGTGTTACGACCCGTGGTTCTATCCTTCATTCGATCCTTGCGAAACCCTACATTTCAGCAGGATAATGCAGCATGATGAAGTTGCAAGAATTTGGAAACAATATATTGGAAAACTGTACAGCGTACCAGAACTGTCTGAAAACATCATGGAAGAAGAAACAGAAGTAGATGCACACAACATAGGTGAACCTATATTAAAGGAAGAGTTTGAACTAGCTCTGAAGAAATTGAAAAACAACAAATCGCCTGAAATAGACAATATCCCCGCTGAACTTCTGAAATCTGGAGAAGCAAAACTGAATCAGGTATTATATAATCTTGTTTTCAACATTTACGAGCAGGGTAATATTCCTACAGACTTTGAGAAAAACATTATGATCCCCAGTCCAGAGAAGGCAAGTGCTACAAGATGTGAAAATTATAGGACGCTCAGCCTAGTTACTCACGCCTCTAAAATAGTAACCTCAGTTATTCTAAAATGCATAGAACAAAAAGTCGAAGCTACACTCTCCGAAGACCAGTTTGGATTCCGGAAAGATAGAGGAACCAGAGAAGCAATATTTGCTCTAAAACTAGTAATAGAGAAACGACTAGATAAGAACCTCACAACATACATGGCTTTCGTAGATGTAGAGAAAGCCTTTGATAATGTTAAATGGGATAAGATGTTTGAGGTACTCAAAAAAGTAGGAATAGACTATTAAGGTAGAAAAATGATATGAAACCTGTACAAAAACGAGACTGCAGTTATCTGGGGACGGACAAACAAGAAGAGGTGCAGATACGGAAAGGTGTCTGACAAGGTTGCGCACTATCCCTTGTTATATTTAACCTATACATTGAAGAAGTGCTGAAAAAAGTAACGGAAAATTCACAGACAGGTGTAGTAATTCATGACCAACAAATAGATATGATAAGATATGCCGATGATATAGCTGTCCTAGCAGAAAGTGAAGAAGGAAGATCTTGTAGTCCTACTGAATAGAATGGATAAAGTTATGGGGGAAGAATTAATAAAGCAAAAACGAATGTAATGGCATGCGACAAAAAAGATCAAGTGAAAGTCCAAGTTCATGTAAGCAATGAACTGCTTGAACTTACTTATCTGAACAGTAATATTACCAGGGACGGAAGGAGCAAGGCAGAAGTGAGAAGTAGAATTGCTCAAGCAAAGGCTGCTTTCAACAAAAAGAAAAAAATCTTAACATCTAAGAGCATCTGACTTGAAATCAGGAAAAGATTTTTGAAATCATATGTGTGGAGTGTAGCATGCTATGGGTGTGAAACATGGACTCTCGGGACAGAGGAAGACCAGAAGCTAAATTCTTTTGAAATATGGTGCTGTAGAAGCATGCTCAAAATAAAATGTATCGACAAGGTCACAAACGAAGTGGTTCTGGAAAGAGCAGGTGAGAAGCTTCTGGAGTTTCATTGTCAAAAGAAGAGTGCAATTTACAGACCATCTATTAAGACATAAAGGACTCCTGAACACAATCATAGCGGGATATGTCGAGGGAAAAAGACCAAGAGGAAGGCCACGGCTGAGGTACATGGATCAAATCGTGAAATATGTGGGATGTAAAACCTATAAAGAAATGAAGAGAAAAGCTGAAAGATGCACAGAATGGAGACAAGGTGCCATTGTAGCTGTTGCAAACCAATTCTTGGATTGAGCACTACAGAAGAAGACGAAGAATGACCGACCGGATGTTGCAGGTCCTGTACGGGCCTTTCTGGATACAGAAAATGTTCGACTGCTGCCCTGGCCAGCACATTCTCCAGATCTCTCACCGATTGGAAACGTCTGGTCAATGGTGGCCGAGCAACTGGCTCGTCACAATACGCCAGTCACTTCTCTTGATAAACTGTTGTATCGCGTTGAAGCTGCATGGGCAGCTGTACCTGTACACGCCATCCAAGCTCTGTTTGACTCAATGCCCAGGCGTATCAAGGCCGTTATTACGGCCAGAGGTTGTTGTTCTGGGTGCTGATTTCTCAGGATCTATGCACCCAAATTGCGTGAAAATGTAATCACATGTCAGTTCTAGTACAATATATTTGTCCAATGAATACCCGTTTACCATCTGCATTTGTTCATGGTGTAGCAATTTTAATGGCCATTAGTGTATGTGCCTGTATTTCGGATGTGGAACTGAGTGGTTGGATGACCTTGAAAAGTAATTGAAACTAGGTAGTTGAAATCGTTGCGAACCCCTTTTCATACCTATATGATTTATGTTGAGCGACGTCATTTTGCGGTTCGAATCCTGCTGAAATAAGGAATTCGTAATTAAGGCGTGTTATCACCTTGCCCTTCAGCGATACACTGACGGGTTATGAGCTCGGTGTGCTAGTTTTATACCTTACTCCCATCTCGCCTTGGATGCAAGTTAACAAGCTGATTATTCTCGTGGACAGTACGCAGTTCTAGGTAATCCAGTGTCGGAATTGTCACCGGGAGATATATAGTGTTTGTGGGGGCTAGAACTATTTTATACCCAGTACCCACTGTAGGTAAGAATCCGTAAACTGAGTGAATAAACTTATCGTTGACGTATGAGTTTGTGGCAATACTGCACTGAACGTGGATTGCCGTAACTGGTAGTATATCTACAGCTTGATTTGATGTGTAAAATTTACTCGCGTCCTTCACCAAAACACGATCCGTTGCAAAACCTAGTAGTGGACCTATTGAATCTCTCTAAAGACGGTCGTGGCACTCTTTGTCCGTATTTCAGATTTAAGGGTATTAATGTTTGCGCGTAATTCAATACCTTTTCCTGACTGTTTTAAGACTTCGTTTAAATCATCAGTATCGTAGGCAACAGGTTGTATTTGTAGAATCTCCTTCCGACCACCAATTTCCAGATTTAGTTTATTGTTACTCTTTGTGATATTTGGAATGCTGTTATACGTCTCCACACCAATCAGCGCAATACTCCAGCCCCTTGCACTTAAATCAATCGGCCCGGGAAAGTAATTTGCACGTAATGCTGATCCTCGCTCTTTTAAAGTCAGAGTGTACGACATTGCATCTAAACTTCAAAAATGATGGTTGTCCGTTCAATGACGGCTCTTTTATATGAGTGGATGTTCGCACACCGGCTCTGACGAGGAGAGGTGAAAGTGCGCATTCCAGACTTCTCACCGCTCGGTCTAAATATAACGCGGATTCCAGAGGTTCGCTGGTGCAGGCGAAGGCTAATTTGTCATGGCTGTGATGAGGAACATAACGCAGAGATGCCCGCACAGATATGTGTTAGAAGTCCTGATATCGCTGGAAATTGTAGAAAACACGTCTTTTGCTGGTAAAGTAGCTCTGTAATCCTTCAGGTGGCTGTAAATCCCCAAATTAATCGAAATATTGTACTGTATTTGCACTTCTCTTAACATACGCCACCCAATAGGTCCCTAGACCCCAGCAACGTATAAATTTACAATTACGCACTCATTAGTCCACCACATGGTCTTCGGTATCGTACCCCACATAAATACGCCACGGAATTCAGGAATGTGAAGTTTTTCTTTAACAATATTAACGAGATCTTTATTCATGAGCACTCCATCAGGTAGCATAACTAACGGACTTTTTTTTTTTTAATTTATGAAGAGACCTAGTCCTTTCCTGTATGGTTTCAAGTAGAGACCGTTTCCGATAGCTGCTGCTTCCATGGCCCGATTACGTCTTCTGGCTTCCTCTAGTTGTGCATGTGCATTTTGTGCATTTGTGACCGTTTTGGCTACAGCTGGAGCCCCACCTGTAAGTGAACCTACCGCCGACAGAGCTGCAAGGGCTTGAACGAGGAACGGAATAATTCCACCTGATGTGTTTGGTAGTGGTAGGACACTAGGTGCTGTAATTGCAGTCTTCTTCTTCTTTTTCTTCTCCCCCCCCCCTCCCCCATCAACACATGTTTAGCTGCACTCATCTATGTGAGAATACAGTTTTTCAAACAACCGTTTTTGTTGTTCTCCGCCCCCAAAGTTGTTCGAACTGCATTCATAATTCGTTCGAAATTCATCACCCCCAAGCTCAACTTAATTTTTCCACGCATGGTTTTATCAACTACGAATGCAGCAACGCGCTGACCTATTCCGAGATCTTTTCTTCGTCTTATTTGCTTAGCTTTATCGTGTAATATTCGGTCGGAAACGTGGCGTGCTGAGAGATTTTTATTTGCATCGTATGCGAGGTCGTGTTCAAGGCAGGCTTCGTCTAGTAGGTTAATACCTCTATCATCGCGTGCCAGGCGTTTCTGAAGCTATGTTCCAGGCCCACAGAAGATATATCCCGGAATGTGCAATTCAACAGGCAATTTGTCGAGAACACCACCTCCACCTCTTATTATGGTGTGCCTCCTATCATGCATGGTACGCTACTGATGAGACAGAGGTCTACGCTCCCTGTTATATACTAACTCGTCAGCGTCAATCCAACTGTTTTCTGATTATGGAAATCCTAACCATTTAACTAGCGCTCTATTCCCGCGATGAGAAATACATCGGGCTCAGAACTCTTCTGCAATTCCTCCGCGTAAAAGCATCCTGCAATTTCTTCACCCTTGTCAACCTTTAAGATATATATCCTAGGGTTCGTTGTCTGCACTTTGGACAGTGTGAATATCTCCCCCGACCAGTTTGGTAAGTACGATTTCTCGAACGCTGTCTTTGTGTTTTGAAATACGTTCTAAGTCGCCTACATTGAACCTCTGTTTGCGTGAGTCCAGCATTTTAATTCGAAAATATACTGCGTCCATGAGTGAATTATCGCAAACGTCGATCCGTCTCATTTTTATATGTTTGGTTCAATTATACTGCGCAGTTATCTGTGGGATGATATCTAACCACTTGTACGAACCGCGAAGATTAAAAGGCATCCACATTTGAGCTTTGACTGTTCTGTTCAAACTCTCCACGATGCTAGCTTTCAGATGGGTAAACGTGGGGTAGTGGTGTATCCCGTGCCGCTCCATCAGTCTTGATATGTTCATTGTAAAACCCACCACCATCATCGGTTTGAAGATTGTCGGGGCATCGATTCGTTCCTGTCTGCAGCAAACGCTCAAACACTACAGAAACATCTCTACCGGTTTTAGTTTTGTCAGGTAATGCCCATGCGAATTTAGAGTATGTTTCAAGAACCATTAAAATATATTTGAATCCATTATTCTCATATGAATATTGACTCACATCTACAGCCGGCCCGGTGGCCGTGCGGTTCTAGGCGCTGCAGTCCGGAACTGCGGGACTGCTACGGTCGCAGGTTCGAATCCTGCCTCGGGCATGGATGTGTGTGATGTCCTTAGGCTAGTTAGGTTTAAGTAGTTCTAAGTTCTAGGGGACTGATGAGCTAAGATGTTAAGTCCCATAGTGCTCAGAGCCATTTGAACCATCCATATCTACAAGATCGGCCTGCCACAAGTCATCCAGCCCTTTAATCATAACATGCCTTCGAGGGTATGTTTTGCTTGCTGGTTTGTGCAATTCTCGAACTTATATCTTGAGAGCCTAGCATATACGGTCTCTCCCGCGAAGTCATCTTGAAACGTCCCCTTAGGAAAATTAATACAAGACTGTGCTTAAACTGACACACAATATTTTTAGAGCAACGCAATCTGACTTTCAAAAATCCCTACAAAAGAATGGCCCTGAATAACATTAACCTATACCTTTCACAAATCACTTACCTCACAAAAATCTTCATTACTCGAACTACTGCAATACAGCGAGCGCCACTACTGCCAGCTAAATAAAAGATTCAAACTACTGAAGGCACTAACTACTGATAGGGATATTTAGCAAATGAAAGATATTAATAGAGAACAAACAATGTATTTACCTTAATAGTCATAATATATATAGCAGTTCATGACAAATTACAAAACTCCGCCTTCTCTCTCCCCACATCCACCACTGCTGGCGGATCACCTCCAACTGCGCAACGCTACGCGCTGTTCACATCCAGCTGCCGCTGCCCAACACTACAATGGCAGACAACAATGCAAACTAGCCACAGACTGCACACAGCACAGCCAGTGATTTTCATATAGAGCGCTACGTAACGTTGCCAATAAGAAAACATAAACAGCCTACTTACATAGTTGCCAATAAGAAAATATAAACAGCCTACTTACATAGTTGCCAATAAGAAAATATAAACAGCCTACTTACATAGTTGCCAATAAGAAAATATAAACAGCCTACTTACATAGCCCCCACGCTCCCCACAAAAAATTTTACAAATTTTTTTGGGCAGTGGCCAATACAGATTTGAAAATTTTTTCATAATTACAGTAAGAAAGATATCAAATGCACACACTTATTAATACAATGTTGGTCAAAAGCTAAAATTTTCTCACAGTCCATAAAGACTGTCCAGATTGTTCATCACTGTAAAATTTCAGTGTTTTTCTCAACGTCTGAGCAGTAAAAGAAAATGCACACGGAAGTAGTGGATTTCCATGCAGTCTTGAAGAAGTAGTATTGTCCTTCCAACGGAAAGACAGTGCTGACTCTTGACATGCTGACAGGTAATGGGCCACAACAGAGCAAACCCACAGCAGAGTGATGATGATGATGATGAGCGTTTGGCGTCATTGGCCGGGAGGCCCCTCGCGGGGCAGGTCCGGCCGCCTTGGCACAGGTCTTATTACATTCGGCGCCACATTGGGCGACCTGCACGCCGGATGGGGATGAAATGATGATGAACACAACACGACACCCAGTCCCTGAGCGGAGAAAATCTCCGACCCAGCCGGGAATCGAACCCGGGCCCGGAGGACGGCAATCCGTCACGCTGACCACTCAGCTACTGGGGCGGACACAGCAGAGTCATTCGACGCTTTGAAGAAGATTGGTAGGTAGGTCATCACAGAGTAGACCCATTGTAGTCCTGGTAGAATTGGTGGGCCACCAGAGGTGCAGACCCACTGTAGTCCTAGTAGAAATAATGGTATTGGTGAGTCAGCAAAGGTGTAGACCCACTGTAGTCCTGGTAGAGAATATGGTATTGGTGGGCCACCAGAGGCGCAGACCCACTGCAGTCCTTGTAGAAATAATGGTATTGGTGGGCCATCAAAGATGCAGACCCACTGTAGTCCTTGTAGAGATGGCCAGCAGCCATCTGTTGTGACTGTGCAGGTGCACAATCACCATTGAAGAGTCTTGCAGATAATATAGCAAGTCCATAACCACCACTTGTGCACTCACAAAGTTTTTGGAATTGTCCTTAGAACCAGCAATGCTGTTATCCAGTCCCTTGCTGAATTATCAACACACATGTAAACACTAAGAGTCCCTACTTCTTACATATTGTCCATATAGTATGACCAACAGAAACGTGTGCAGTGAAATGTAACTTACAAGTTAATAATATGATGAACTGGTGTCAATTACAATTTTATAACATGAGAATACAATTACAAAGGTACAAAATACATCATTAAAGAACATAACAATACAGATAACATTTGTAGTACAGGCTTTACAAAAGAATCGAAATAACATATACATCAGCGTTACAGGAATTATTACATGAGTACATACATGAAAGATCAGAATAACTTTCGAAACATCAACTTCACACATGAGCAACAAAACAGAATAAATAATGTCTAACATCTTTACAAAGTAAATAACATATTATTTATGCCAATTATATTTGATGATAACAGTATTCCTCATCATAGTGAATGTAGCTTAATATTAAAAGAAAAAAAAATTCTATGAAACTACACAGAGACAGGAAGAAAACAAATACACAAGGGTACACAAACACATAGTGGGATAACACAAAAGGAAAGGACAGGGTTTGTTTTACTGCAGTATTTTGCATGGAGATCTCCCTTCGTTCATCATTATTCCCAAAAGTCCTATCTAAGCCTGCTTTCTGTATTCTGTTCACATCCTCTGTCAAAAATAGTTTTTCTCCACTGTGCACTACTTTTTTGGCCAAACTATTTTCTTATAGCTTCTTAATGCATTTCGTCCAATTCATCATAGTTAGTTTCTTATATAGTCTACCCCCTCTTAAGCTAACTTAAATCTACTAAGCTCAGATGCTAAACTAAGGGACGAGGCAATGCAGCAGCATAAACAATTAACACAAACATCAAGGACAAAAATTTTAAATAGGCAAAGCAATTGCAGTACTACAACTAATATAAGGCACTGTGCAGAAAACAAGAAAAATAAATTAGTAGTAAAACTGGCTTAACAGCGTAATACAACGTCAAATTCAATAACACTATACCTGGCAACAGCAGCAACTTATACCTAAACATGACATAGCTCAAGCAGAAAAAAATATTACAGTAAAAACAACAATGCAGATAAGGGAAATGTATATTCACATCTTAATGTCTATGTAATTAAAGTGGTGCACCACAACAACTTATTGTAAAAAAAATACACTCCTGGAAATTGAAATAAGAACAACGTGAATTCATTGTCCCAGGAAGGGGAAACTTTATTGACACATTCCTGGTGTCAGGTACATCACATGATCACACTGACAGAACCACAGGCACATAGACACAGGCAACAGAGCATGCACAATGTCGGCACTAGTACAGTGTATATCCACCTTTCGCAGCAATGCAGGCTGCTATTCTCCCATGGAGTCGATCGTAGAGATGCTGGATGTAGTCCTGTGGAACGGCTTGCCATGCCATTTCCACCTGGCGCCTCAGTTGGACCAGCGTTCGTGCTGGACGTGCAGACCGCGTGAGACGATGCTTCATCCAGTCCCAAACATGCTCAATGGGGGACAGATCCGGAGATCTTGCTGGCCAGGGTAGTTGACTTACACCTTCTAGAGCACGTTGGGTGGCACGGGATACGTGCGGACGTGCATTGTCCTGTTGGAACAGCAAGTTCCCTTGCCAGTCTAGGAATGGTAGAACGATGCGTTCGATGACGGTTTGGATGTACCGTGCACTATTCAGTGTCCCCTCGACGATCACCAGTGGTGTACGGCCAGTGTAGGAGATCGCTCCCCACACCATGATGCCGGGTGTTGGCCCTGTGTGCCTCGGTCGTATGCAGTCCTGATTGTGGCGCTCACCTGCACGGCGCCAAACACGCATACGACCATCATTGGCACCAAGGCAGAAGCGACTATCATCGCTGAAGACGACACGTCTCCATTCGTCCCTCCATTCGCGCCTGTCGCGACGCCACTGGAGACGGGCTGCACGATGTTGGGGCGTGAGCGGAAGACGGCCTAACGGTGTGCGGGACCGTAGCCCAGCTTCATGGAGACGGTTGCGAATGGTCCTCGCCGATACCCCAGGAGCAACAGTGTCCCTAATTTGCTGGGAAGTGGCGGTGCGGTCCCCTACGGCACTGCGTAGGATCCTAATGTCTTGGCGTGCATCCGTGCGTCGCTGCGGTCCGGTCCCAGGTCGACGGGCACGTGCACCTTCCGCCGACCACTGGCGACAACATCGATGTACTGTGGAGACCTCACGCCCCACGTGTTGAGCAATTCGGCGGTACGTCCACCCGGCCTCCCGCATGCCCACTATACGCCCTCGCTCAAAGTCCGTCAACTGCACATACGGTTCACATCCATGCTGTCGCGGCATGCTACCAGTGTTAAAGACTGCGGTGGAGCTCTGTATGCCACGGCAAACTGGCTGACACTGACGGCGGCGGTGCACAAATGCTGCGCAGCTAGCGCCATTCGACGGCCAACACCACGGTTCCTGGTGTGTCCGCTGTGCCGTGCGTGTGATCATTGCTTGTACAGCCCTCTCGCAGTGTCCGGAGCAAGTATGGTGGGTCTGACACACCTGTGTCAATGGGTCCTTATTTCCATTTCCAGGAGTGTATTACCATGTACATGAAAAGAAAATTATGTGTCCAGTTACTGTTACTAGTCCCTTCTTATTGTTCTTTCCTTTCCAAGTGCTCCTTTTTTAAAGAATGTGGATTACAAAATTATAATTTAGTAGATCTGTTGACAGAAAGTGTTCACATTAGCAAATGCATCTAAGTTTATTTTATAAAACTAATGCTGTAACACAGCTGGAAAAACAGGTATCAAATGAAATAAGCAATTACGCAAACCAAAGCATAAAAACATCATTCAATAGCTATGTGGCATTTCGTAAGTCAGTAGCTCTCAACTCTCATAGAAAGACACTTGTCATAATCAGGTGTGCAGATGTAATTATCTTTCCAAGTAATGAGGGTGTCGCATTTGCAATGTTTTCTCTAAAGGAATGTCAATGGTGAGGATAACGGCCTCCCTTTTTTTTTCACCTAATAGCTGTCTTTTGTCAGACGACTACCTCTCAGCTGGGCGCCCAAAATGCATTACGTGCAGGTGTCACTCAACTTTCTTACGGAAATATTTACGACAGCAGTTTCCGCTACAGTGACAGTCTCATATAAAAATATTTCACAGGTCAAGAATTTGCGTTGCAAATGTGTAGAAACAAAATCTTATGAATATAACAGTGTCCAAATAATTTTCGCCGGCATTGTGATACATTCACGCATTTACACACATTTCATAACTCTTAAAGTACGATTCTTGGTTTCCAACAACCTTTTTCACAAACCAGAGTCCCTAAACACTACTCATTATTCCTTACCTTATTCGTCGGCATTTCTTCAATATTTCATCATAACGTACGTAGCATAATCAAATAACTCATATAGCATCAGCTTGTTGATCATAAACATACCGCAACAGCATAATACACATAGTCATCATAATAATAACATCATAACACCTCAGTCAACTCTCAAAATCGTCGTAGCTTCCTCCAATAATTTCAAAACCTAAAAAATTCTTTGCCCATTTCAATAGTGTCATCTACCTCAAAAGTACTTTAAAAATCATGATCTCATACCAGATACAACATTCAAAGCTCTCATAGTATCACAATGGTTCCAAAAAAAATATGAACAGTTCACAAAGAAAAGACAAAATACACTTTCGTAAGTGTGAAGTTACCCAACTGCGTAACTGCATAAATATCTGTCACTGACATAGTAAAAAGGTTTGTCTCTCTCACTTAAATGATCAGATAGCTGTGTAATTCTGTGTTAGAGAAATATGGTACCAATGTGTAAAGTTGTATAAGCAAATACCATATTAGCTAGGGCTCCTTGTGCTTGCCAAACACATGATACACAAAGTAAGTGTGTACCCCCCTGAGGATTATTGTAATTATACCCTCAGGTGTTACAGATTACAGCAATGGAATGAAATGTATCACAGAAAACTTTCTTTGTAATTCAAAAATCTTTAAAAATAAATGTTTTAAGTACAAAATTAATCACTCAAATACGTGTCCTGTAGCGCTAAATGTGCGTCATGCTGTAAGATAATCTCTGTGGAAGTGTCGTAGTTATTGTCCTCCGAAAGCTAAGTTCTGCAGAAGTCAATGTACTTACCTCATGATAAACAAAAGTGAAATGCTTTGCGTATGGATTTCTTAGTTATTACGCTTATTGTTGTGATGAAGAAAGAACTGTGCTGTAACGTATTGTTGTGCTACGAAAGAGGCTGTCTCATTATAGCTACACCACAAAAGTTACTACTAAAACATGTTTTACTTTCCAGAATAATTCAGAAAAACTGTGCAGATATAAAACAGAAACACCGCATAAGCAACAATATAAATTGTGTCACTCATTAGTAGCATCGTGGTATAATCGTGTAGCTGTCAAAGAAACCAAATACTAAGTCATCTTTAATCTCACAGAAAGTACTTCAAATAAAGAATGTCTTTTCAAGTAAACCAAAATGTTGCATGAAAATCTCATTAGCAGTGCCGGTATATGTTCTAAGTATGTAAGCCTGATAGTCGTTACGTAATCGTGCAACTAACAAGCAAGAATGTACACACACAGTAACACTGTGTCCCCTGTTCACTTTCACAATGCAGTGGTAATTACTGTCTAAATATGTACCCTAGGTTCTAGACTGGGTAGTTAACTTCAAAACATAGTTGCATGATAACAGTTTCTAAGTGTGACAATGCATACTAGAAATGTGAAGCGAAACGTTTTATGGCAAAGACAAAGTTAAAAAGCAGATTATTTTTCAATAAACGGTTTTACATGTGAAATGTGGTGTAAACCTTTACTCTTCCTAGTACGCAGAGTTTCAACTTCAACGCAATTATCATGTGGTATACGTCGGATTCTGTAAGGTCCATTGTAAACTAGAAAGAATTTGTGACTCAAATGTTTCTTCTTATGTGACAATGAATTAGCTTTAATGAGAACTTTCTGACCAATACATAATTTCTTTGCATTCTCCTTTTGTCTGCTGCAGATTTTATATTTTTAAGAGCCAAATCAATTATGTCTTTGTGTCGGAGTTTACGTGTATTCGGGAAAGGTACAAGCTCTCTGATTCTGTTCGATGGTTCTTCATTCTTTAGCACAAGAGTAGGTGGTAAAGCAGTGGAATCATGAGGCATTTCATTCAGCACATTTTGAAATAAGTGTAAATATCTGTCCAATGCTGATGATTTCTGTGACAATAAAGTCTGCAAAGCTTATTGATTTCTTTCATAATCCATTCAGACGGGTTACAATGTGGTGAGTACAATGAAATAAAAACAGGTTTGATTTTATGATTCCGAAGCATGCGTGACCAAACAGCAGATCTGAATTGCGGTCCATTATCTGAAATGACTTTACTAACGTGTCCAACTTCACGTAAGAACTTTTTAACAAAAGCGTTGGATACAGACCGTCCAGTGGCTTTACGTAACGGAGTGAAAGAAACAAATTTTGAAGTAAGTTCAACAGCGACTAGAACGTACGAAAATCCATTCGATGTTCTGACAAGGGGTCCCAAGAGATCAACAGCAGCAAATTCTTTTAATTTAGAAGGAATAATAGGAAACAACGGAGCACGATGTGAGATAGTAGATGGTTTCGCCTTTTGACAAAGTTTACAAATAGACAAGACTCTTCGAATTCTCTTTTCCATATTGTTAAAATAACAAGTCGTTCGAAGAATATGATAACATTTTCGTGGGCCAAAATGTGCGTAGCTGAAATGAATGTACCAAATGAGCTTATTAACAAAATCGTCTGGAATGCAAAGTACCCATAGCCTGTCAACAACAGTGCAGCGTTTGAAGAGTATGTTGTTTCTAACCAGGTAATAATGCCGAATCTGAGTGTGTGTCTTATCATCCAAAACGGATCTTTATCTTGTTCATGAGCAATGTCCTTTAAAGATGTGGTGATGAAGTTTTCAAAGGCGCCTTTCTGAATGTAAAGAATACCGAAATTTTTTTCGAGGTTGCCTTCTGTGTTACTTTTCTCAAGCCCAGCCGGTGCGCGTGACAGCGCGTCCACAACAATGTTCTCCTTGCCGGGAATGTAGACTATTGTGAAGCGGAATTCTTTCAGAAACAATGCCCAACGTTTTAACCTGTCATGATTTAATTTTGAAGACATAAGAAATTGTAATGCACGATGATCACTGTATACTTTTACGTGCTTACCAGAAAGAAAGAAACGGAATTTGTTAAATGCCCAAACGATAGCTAAAGCTTCTAATTCAGTAACGGAATAATTTTTTTCAGATTTTGTTAGCACTCGGCTAGCAAAAGCAATGGTTTTCTGAACAGTAGTGTCATTTTCTATGGCTTCTTGAAATAAGTGGGCACCAAGACCGACTTTAGAAGAATCCGTGCTAAGGCAGAAATCTTGTGACAGATCTGGATGAGCTAGTATTGGCGCGTGAAGTAACGCTTCCTTCAAAGAATTGAATTTCAACTGTGCTTGTTCGTCCCAGTTCCAAATAGTATTTTTTCCAGTGAGAGAACAAAGTTTTGGTGTAACTAGAATTTGCATATTCAGAAAACGACGGTAAAAATTTACGAGACCTAGAAAACTGCGGACTTGTCTTTTTGTGGATGGAAGTGGAATGGCTCTGATTGCTTCTAACTTTTCAGGATCCGGCTGAATGCCTGCAGAAGAAATAATATGTCCCAAAAACTTCACCTCTGACCTACCGAATTCAGACTTTTCCAAGTTAACTGTAATTCCAGATTCTGCAAAAATACGTAACAAACTGTTGAGGATGCGGTTATGTTGTTCCCATGAAGCTTCTACTATTAGAATATCGTCCACATATAAGGTGATGTGACGTTTTAAGAACTCAGGTAATATGGAATTTAACCCGTGAATGAATGCTGCCGAAGAAATGTTCAAACCAAAAGGAAGTTTCCGAAACTGATAACAAACGCCGAAACAAAGGAAAGCTGTGTATTTTCTGCATTCTGGATGAAGTTCGATCTGATAAAAGCTGGATCTGAGATCAATGGAAGACAACACTTTTACACCAGTAAAATTTTGAAGAAGTTCTTCCATCGTCTGCGGCCTGTCTGTTTCAGGAATGATGATAGTATTAATTTGTCTCGAATCTAAGACAAGTCTGATCGACCCATTTTTCTTCTCAACAACATGTAACGGATTGTTGTATGAGCTTACTGCAGGCTCAATAATGCCCTCGTCAAGCATAGATTGTATTTCTGTTCTAACACGGTCCCTATAATGTGCTGGAATTATGTATGGTCTAACACAAAATTTAGTATGCTCACGAACACGAAATTGGTATTGAAATCCCTTGATTGTTCCTGTTTTGTGAGTAAAAACTGTGGAATGTGCTTGTAAAATCTCAAAAAGATCCTGCCTATCAGTGTCATTACAATTCTCAATAGTTTGAATTTTATTCTGAATTAACTCATTAATTTCAAATATGCCGTCGATTTCATCCCTGTCAATACTTGCAGAGTGATTGTTAGTGTCTAGTTCCGTAGAAAATTCCGAACTGTTGTCTAACAGAAGGTAAAGCCGATTAATTTCCTCGTCATGGTTTGAGACCCAGTCTTCAAATTTCAAAGCTATTGACTTACCTTCTTTCTCTAAACTTATTTCAGCATCGTGAAAGCTTAAGATTGCTTTGTATTCATTCAAAAAGTCTACTCCCAGTATAATTTCCGTCGACAATAATGGAACAATAAGAAAGTTCATAGAGAAGCTGTGGCTTTGAGAAAAGAATTCTAAGTTGGTTTGTTGGCGTACATCTACACTTTTTCCAAAGATTGCACCTTGTAATTTAATCTTACGTAACGGAAGTGTGGGACAATCGTTCGATTTGTTGCATTTGCTAAAGGCTGTTTCACTAATTACTGAAATGGGACTGCCAGAGTCAAGTACTGCAGTAAATTTTACGTCATTTACTGTAATGTGAATCACAGGATATGCAATGTTGTTATGTTTTACGTCGTGTTCCTGGAGTAAGATGCCCCTAATGTCTTCCATTTTTACGTAATTACTAGCTACGGCAGCTGCGTTGTCAGTTTCATAAGTACGTTTTGTGGCTGCCAGCGGTGTGAGTCATTGCCTATTGTCTCTTTGTTGGCGCGCGTCGTTATTGGGATTTGGAGACCTAACTTCTACAAATTCACTGTGTCGAGAGGGCCCTGCTCTGTTTAAATCCCGCCAGTTCTGATGCAATTCAGCTCTGTCGTTACGATCATATCGTCTGTCGTCACGTCGGTAGGTTCCATAGTTTCTTTCTTGTCGTTCACGTGGTGGAGAATTTCTCCCTGAATCGTAACTGCACGCTGGACCGTTGCGTCTGAAGTTATTCTGTCTCCCGTGATAATAATAGTTCTGGTTGCCAAATTGTCTGTTTCTATGATTGTCTCTGTCATATTCATTACTACGGAAATACGATCTTTCTCTGTAACTATTACTCTGCCAGTGGTTGTCATACGGATGGTGTCTGTTTTGGTCACGATTTGTGTTGTGAGAATAGGCTTGTCGTGGCCATTTATTGTTTCTGTCGTCACGGAATTGTGACGGATGTGACCTGTAGTGATTGTTTTCCTGTTTTCGCATCCCGCGACTGTCTGTGTCAATTTCTAATTCTTGTAAGAGTCCCTGAAAAGCTTCAATGTCGTCTTTGCAACGTCCTGCCAAAATAATATGCCGTAAATGTTCAGGTAATTTGATTAAGCAAATGCGGATGAGTTCCGAGGGGCTGTATGGGTTTGACAGGTACTGATTCTTGTGCAACATGTCTTCAAAATATTTGACAAGACTGGAAAATTCAAATTGTTCAAAGTGTTTCATCATCATGATGCTATGTTTTACTCGGTCATGTGTAGCTTGTGACCAATATGCTGAGAGGAAGGCATGGTAAAATTCTCCTTCACTGTGACAATCGTGAATGACCGATCGCATTCTTACAGCTGGTTCATTCTCCAAGTAGCCACACATAAATTCTAACCTGTGCTCCAATGACCAGTTAGGAGGGAAACAATGAGAGAATTGATGGAGCCACGCTTGTGGATGAATGTCGTTGGCAGAATTCTTAAACGTTTTGAATTTACGTGTAGTAATGAACAGCTTATAGTCAAAATCATAGTGTCGGCGAGTCGCATGTCGGTCATTGTTACGTCGTGTCGGCGGTTCCATCTCAAAATTCGGTGCGCCTTGCCAATTTCTTTCATAACTTCCGAAATGCCCTGTGTTATTATTTTGTGGCTGTTCCGTATTTCTATGTCCTTCTTCCCGTATTGGAGCGCGAGTGTCCTCTGAAATACGTAATTCTTGTATTACCTGCGTCAACTGATCTTGTACTTCCCGGATTTCTCTTTTGTACTGTGTATTGATTTGATTTTGATTTTGTTTGAATTTTCTAATCTGTTCATACTCTTCTGTGTCAGTAAAGACTACCGGTTTTGTGTCATTCAGATTATCATCTACCTTCGCAGATAAATTATTTAGCTGATCCGAAAGTTCAACTACTTTCTCTGTTAATGAACTAATTTCCTCCATGTGTCTTTCTGAACCAATTTTCAGAGTATCTACTGTGTCCTTTAAGATTTCCTGAGTTTTTGCAAGTTGCGTAACCGAATCGGTAGATGCAACTGAGTCCATTTTAGCTTGCAAGGTCTCATGATTTTCATGAACAAGAGTTTGCAGTTCTTTTATGGCTGCTTCGTGATTCTGTAATGCATTTTCATTACGCGAAAAAATAGGTTGAAAATGCTCACAAATTTGTGTTTTTACGTCATTACAGACTTTTTCACATTTCGATTCAATGTTATGTAACTCAGTAGTTAAATCTTCACGAGTTTGTTCAAGCGTGGTGTCTAACTTTTGAAGATTTTGTTCCATTGCGTCTAACTGTTGTTGTGTTTGTCTCTGGTGTTGTTCCATTGTGTCTAACTTTTGAAGATTTTGTTCCATTGTGTCTAACTTTTGCTGTGTTTGTCTCTGATTTTGTTCCATTTGTTGCATTAGTTGTAATAACAATGCATTAGTGTCTGGAATCTGTTCCTCTACGCTTTTCGGCAGTGCATTTGCACCGGCAACATTCACATTTTGACAAGCTGAAAATGTGTCTTGACTTATTTGAGAAAACGGTGAGGACGCAAAACCTGAATCTACAGTATTTGTAAAATTGTGTCCTGTCATTTCGGATTCCTGAGGCGAGCTGTTGCCGACCGATCGATCGATAATGCTTCCTTGTTCACAACCTGTTTCACTGTCTACACCATTATTTGCCGCCCGCTCCATTTCCCTATGCACAATTACCAAATTACTACTTGGAATGTCTGTTAATTCACTACACAGTGGTG